>NC_066617.1:2976367-3699036 GCF_025201925.1 Gopherus flavomarginatus | reverse complement strand
GGGGTGGCAGTGCCCCCTCCCACGGCTGACCCAGGGGAAGGACCCTGAAGCAAGGCAGGGCTGGGAGTGTGGAAGGGGAGTCCAGGGGAGACAGGGCCAGGGCAGGCGATGGCGTTACAAGCCGAGTGACAAAGCTAGAGGAAAAGCAAACAAAGCAGCAGCAACCAGGGGCCACATTGCGCAGGCCCAGCTCCCAGTGTTTGCAAAGCAATTCTGCACTGGCCTGTAATCTGTGGTGTGTCCTGAGGCTCCCATGGCTAATCCCCAAGGAGAGCCCTGGCTCCCAGGAAAGGCAGCAGAGCTTTGTCCTTGGAGGACACTTGCCTTTCTCAAGTCAGCGCCACCCATGCCCCAGAAACACCCCCCACTGCAAGGCCAGCGCCGGCGGCCCATGGCCACGGCTCAGCCTGGGGCTGAGGGAGACTGCGCCAAGCTGCACAATGCAGGGCACGTGGGGGAAGGTGGCGCTCAGCCCCTACCCTGGCCAGCAGCACCCACCATCCTGCTCCAAGCAGCCTGCCACACTCCCCGGGGTCCCCACGCCCACTGGGGGCTGGCGGGGTTCAGGGAAACGCCTTCTGGTGCTGGGGCGCAGGCTGTCGTGTGTGGCACAGGGCCTGGGGTGCTGCTGGCCACGGGATCCGGGGAAGGGCCATTGTAAGCCTGGACGGGGGGGGGTGGTGGTACCGTGGGCCCTGATGCAGCGGCGCTGGGGACTGTGGACCCAGCAGGGTGGCCCCAGGTCCTTGCCCTCGCCTGTTGTGCAGGGAAGCTGCTGACTCAGAGGCTGAGCACAGCCAGGGGCTCGGCCCTGTGCTGTCTGCTCTGCTGAGCACTTGCACAAGTCCTCACTGCTGCTTCAGTCAGCAGGACGAGTCACGGCCCAGGTGCCCCTTGGACCCAGGGTCGCCGTCCTGGTCTCTGCTCGGGGGACCAGGCCCAGCCGGTGCCACTGCCAGCCAGCACTGGCCATGGACCTGCCAGGGGCACGTCCTCCCTGCCCAACCCGAGCCCCCAGCCCCCTGGGGTCAGGCTGGGGCTTGGGGACGCCTCTCCCTGGATCCCCCACCCACAGCAGTGATTCCCTCTTGGGGGCTGATGCTTAATCTGTAGCCCTAGATAGCCAGGGGACCCTAGGACCACAAGCCCCACCCAAGCTCCTGACTCTTAGGAGGGGTTGGGGCACCCCAGAGTTCACCCCACCGCAGGCCAGGGGCCTCTCTGACTAGTGCTGCCCCCTGGGGATGACTCTAGGCAGCTGGAGCCAGCTGTGCCCCAGTCCTTTCCAATGGCCGCTCGCTCTCGGTCTCTCTCTGGCCTGTGGAGGAACTGGCCCAGCCCCCAGCCCCTGCTCTGCTCTGACCTGGGCTCAGGGCCTCCCTCGGGGCCTGGGAGCGGGACGTGGCAGGAGCTAGTTACCCATTAGCGGGAAGTGGCTGCGCTCTGGCAGCCAGCCTGGCCTCGTGATGGATCCCAGCAGGCCAGTGAAGCAGGCCACACTGCGGGGGGCATCTGGCAAGGCACAGCTGGGACCCTGCAGCCTGCATTCTCCTGCATGCCGACCTGAGGGATGCCAAAGCACTTCATGCACTGCAGGCTAAGTCCTGCCCTGGGTTACGCCACTGGGTCCACAGAGCCCTCTCCACCCAGCACTGACGTGCAGCCACCTCTGAGGTGGAGCCCAGCAGCTGCCTGACAGCGTCCAGCAATGCTACAGCAGAGTTTAGGAGCGGCCATGAAGGGGGAAGCACAGATCCAATCAACAGAAGGGACTTTGGGGAGGTGGAAAGTAATTCCCAGAGCTGGGACATGCTCAGGACGCCCTGAGCATTATGAAAAGGGTGTGGAAAATCTTCCTTCACCATGGGCGTCAGGCTTTCAGCTTCACCTCTCCCCATTTGGGAAACGTTTGGCTGCTGGGCCCCTGGGAAATAGCCCCCCCAAATACCCTGCTAGCCACATGGCCTCCCCCATCCAGATTTGGGAGGGGTAGGCATATGGGCAGAGACAGCCAACATCTCCTTCCTCTCCTACATCCTCATTGCCCTTCTCCTGATCCACAGTGGGGCAGGGTCTGCTCCTCCCCCACTGGCCACACTGCTCCCCTCTTCCCTCAGGACTCGGCATCTCCACCCTCTTGGCCCCTGCCAGACCAGCTGTGCCCTGCCCCACAACCCCTGCCCTTCCTTTAGGGCACAGCCACTGGCATCCTCTGTGCACGTCTGGTGGGCTGGAAACCCACTGCCCCTCCCCACTTCTGTGCACTGGGCTAGGCCACCCCTGCAGCCATGGGGGCTGCAATCAATGCTCTGGGGGGCAGCTATCCCCTTGTGCTGGGAGCCCAAGGTCCCAGCCGACACTGCATGGGACCAGAAGACACAGCAAATGGGGGGTTGGCTTTGGCAGCGCTTTAGTAAAGGCTCCTACACAATGTACAGGGGGGTGGCCACCCCTAGCAGCACATGGGGCGAGGTCTCCGCCCGAAGCAATCCAGTCCCACGTGCTCGTGCCCCGCGGTTGCCCCCTCCTTCATCCGTAGCTGTGGGGGCTGTTGGGGTTCATGGGTGATGAGTCCTGGAGGCCCGACTGGCCCATCAGCTGCCAGAGGCGATGCCCAAGGTTCTGTACCTGGCAGGTGCCCAGGACGCAGCCCACACGCATCAGGTGGGCGTGGTGGCGGCGTGGGGCCGCGTGGCGCTTGGCACGCCAGGGGCCAGTCAATGAGCGTCGTGCTCTGCCTTTGGGGCCGGCGAGGGGCTGCGGCAGGGCCCCCCCGGGCTGCTCCCAGTCCAGCTGAGCTCTCGCAGTGCCAACCCAGAGCAGCTCCACCATTCTCCTCTTCAGGGGCCGATTCCCCAGCAGCGCGGCGGCTCTCCGGTCTGGGGGCTCCCTGCGCCAGAAAAGCACAAAGGTCAGGACAACGGCCTGGCTCGGACCACCTATATCCCCTCAGGTGTGCAAGAAGGTTGGAGCGGGGCTGGTGCATGGGCCCCAGTCTGGCCTCTCTCTCCCTGCAGCGCCTGGCGCCTTCAGGGCTCAGCCTCCGTGTGAAACAGGCCAGTCGATCTGGCAGCATTGGCCTTCAGATGCTCTGAGCGGCAGCCCCTGGGAACCGCCCCTTCCCTACCTCCCAGGCCTGCTGCCAGTCTGTGAATGTACCCCTGGGTGAGCCAGGTCCCAGCTGATGATAACAGCCTGAAAACGCAGCCAGAGTGGAAAGGCCGGAGAGGCCGAGGGAGTCCGGGAGCAGAGCCATGGCATGGAGTTAATAGGCTGAGGCTCAGGGACCGAGCCCCTGATCCGGAAGCCTCATTGCTTGGTGCAGTTTGGATCAGACTGGACCAAACCCTGAAGACTAGACAGGAGGGACTGTAGCTGGGACCTCGTTCTCAGCTGGGCCCAGCGGCACGGCCCGTGTCCCAAAGGCTCTGCCTGTCTCACAGTGGCTCTGGGAGGCACAGCCAGCGGCGCACTGCCTGGCCATAGGGCGAATGCCCTGCCCAGCCACAATGAGAGATGTCCTGCCTTTGCTCAGGCCGCAGATGCCGCCCACATACTCCCTCCCGCAGCAGAGCCTGACTGAGGTCTGGCAGTGGCACAACAAGCCCTTTGAGCTAGATCCTGCAGTGGACAGCAGCTGCTGGAACCAGCCCCCAGCTTTCCAAGGAGCAGATGAGCCAGCCTGGCCCACAGCGCTCCCCAGCCTACGCGGGGACGTCCTTCAGGAGGGTGGGAGGGGACGGAGGTAGGATTCCAGGCAAAAGGGAGAGAAATCTGCTACATCAAGAAAATGCAGGCTGTGAAATTACAGAGCAAACTGCCAGGGCACTGCTGCAAGGAAGCTCACAGCAGCAGCAACAGGCACAGAAGCAGCAGGGCACTGCTGCAGGGAAGCTCACAGCGCTGGGACCAGAACTAGCAGGGCACTGCTGCAGGGAAGCTCCCAGCGCCGGGACCAGAACTAGGCACTGCTGCCAGCCAGGCAGGCTGGAAGGAGGGCAGCTGAGAGGAGGAGGAGGGGAGGGGAGGGAAGGGAAGGAAAGGAATCCGGAGCAGGAGGGAGAGGAGCGAATGGGCTGGAGGGGTAGGCACGTGAGGCTGCAGCAGTGTGGGAGCCGGGCTGAGGAGCAGCTACCTGCTGCGGCACACGTACTCTCCGGAGTCACTTAGGGCCGGCAGGGAGGTGCACGCGCTGCATCAAAGGCCCTTATCCCACAGACATGCCAGTTCTGGCTCCTCCAAACAAGCCAAGCCAGAGCCTCGCCTCCGAAGCGTCATGATCCCACCCGCAGTTGGGAGCCGCAGGGGAAAGGGCGCCCACTCTCTGCCTCTGCAAACACCGGCCGCAGCTGGCGACTCAGGAGTGCTGCCTGCCTCTGCCAGGGCCACCCTGCCACGTACCTGCCCGCCAGGCCCCTGCTCCCGTGGGAGCCCCATGCTACGTGCCACATGCAGCACAGAGTCATGCAGCGCTAGCTGGGCTTGTCCCAGCCTTTACCTCCAGAAAACCTCTCCCAGGCGTCCACCTCTCCCGGGCTCCAGGACTCCCAAAAACCACAGGCCACAACATGGGGCCCTCCAGCTTCCCCTACGCACATGGAGCTCCTGAATGCTCCCCCAGCTCCCGCCAAACCCTAATCCCCCCCAACGGCCCTAAAACCCAACCCCTCACCCCAACTCCTCAGCCCTCGCCAGCCTGCCCCACAAAGGAGAGTGTTCCACAGTGGGAGCTCCATCCTGTATGTCCTTGGGGGCCCCAGCGACCACAGTTGCAGCAGGAGATGGCTCTTAGCTAGGGGGGTCCTCAGCCCCGGATTGCTGTATTGGGCCGAACCAGCCCTGAGCCTTATGGAAACGGTCTGGGGATCTCCAGTGCCCACCGAGGTCAGGTCCTCGCCCCGGCACTGGCTTCGCTTGGGGAAGCTACCAGTGCGGGCATGAGCGGGCAGACCTGGGGATTCAGGGGAAGAGCCCACCCCAAACCGCATAATCACAAGCCAGGGGGACTGGAGACGGGCTCAGGGAAGCTCACATCAAACAGGGGAGACGGTGACAGATCTGCAAACAGAGCCTGGCTCAGCTGCCTCCCAGGCCACGGCCTTAACCACAAGGCCAGACTGTCTGGGCTGGGCCCTGCCCTGATGGCCCCCCTCATCCCCCCAGCACATGGCCCACAGCCAGTTTCAGGATCACTTCCCCAGAGGAACCTCCCAGTGGGTGCTGACTCAGGGGGCGTGCCAATAGTTCTGCCTTTTCCACAAGGGTGTAGGGTTCCACATGCATCCACACCTACATGCACACACCCACGTGCACTCACACCCACGTGCACTCACACCCACGTGCACACACCATGTGCCCCCTCTTGTGCACCCACGCTTGCATGCACATATCCACATGCACCCACACCTGCATACACACACCCATGTGCACCCTCTCAGGCCCTCACCCACCCATGTCTGCAAGCACAATCCCTCATGCCAACCTCCCTGTGCCCGCCTGCCCACCCACATACAACCACACCTACATTCACATCCCCACACTCCAACCTGCCCTGGCCTCATCTGTTCATCCCCACCACCACCACATTGACGTGTGCCAACACACCCCATAGCACATGCACACACCTGCCTGTGCACCCCCGCCCCCTCGCATATGTGCCTCTGCAGCTCCCTCTAACTCCTCTGTACACACATTGGTGCCTTGCCTGACTCTGTGTGTCTGGGCAGGAGAATTTCGGAAGGGGGCAGGGGCGGCTCCAGGCCCCAGTATGGCAAGCGCATGCTTGGGGCACTCTGCTGGTCGCCGTGAGGGCAGCAAGTAGGCTGCCTTCGGTGGCTTCCCTGTGGAGAGTCTGCTGGTCCCGCGGCTTCAGACCCTCCGCCAAAGCTTGCCTGCCATGCTTGGGGTGGCAAAATGGCTAGAGCCGCCCCTGGAAGGGGGACATGCTGACTCTCAGAGCCCTCCGGGCATGGTGCAGAGTTGGGCACGGCAGACCCCCAGCTCCATCATGTGTCGGGTCGGGGCCATGCACACCACGCAGAGAGGACCACCCGGAAGAGACCTCACGCAGGAGCTGCCATGAGCCCCCTGCCACTGCCGCAGCCCAGAGGGCCCTTGGGCTGAGGGTAGGAGGGGTCAGGGCTGAGGCAGAGGCTGTGATATGAGGTGGGGCAGGCAGGGGAGCAGAGCTCTGGCTATGGAATGCCAGTCGCAGGACACTGACAGCGTCCAGACGAGAGTGTCAGACAGGCCTTCCCTGTTAGGTTTCCCCCAGCAATGGCCCCCGGGGGCAAGGAACAATGGGACAAATTCCTACAGCCCCCGAGACAGAAACCCTCGCCCTGGGCCAGATCCTCAGCATTGGTCTTCGGCTTCTCCTGGATGCTGCCTGGGGCTTAGACGGCGGCACCTGGCCCCCGCTGATGTATGGACAACTCGGGGCACTGGACCATGTCCCCAGCCCACAGGCTTTGTCGGGCACAGCACCCCCTGCTGGCAGCACCATGGCTGCATATGCCACCGTCTGATTAACATAAAAATGAAAAACACCCTCGGCTGGATTTCCATAAGATTCGTACTGACTGTGCAGTTCCCCTTCTGCCCCTGGGCTGGCTTCTCTTCTCCACTCCCGCCCCATCCCCACTCCCAGCTCTCCTGGCACTTGGTGAATGTCTCGCCTGGTGGATTAGCTTGATTAGACTCAAGGGCAAGGCAGCCAGCGCTGTGTGGCTGGGTCTCTCGTTCCTAGTGCTATTCGGTGCACGCCGGCTGCGTCAGCGCCCACAGCCAGGCTAGAGAAAGCAGGTTTACTGCGGCCTGTAATTGCTGATGGTTTAGCATGCTGAATGCACGCAGCACCCTAAGCCTCGGCATGACACTCACTGCAACCAGAGATGTTGTAACCAGGGCAGGGCCCAGACTGCTGGACCAGACCGCCTACTCCTCTGCAAAAGGCCTGACTTACTTTGCCAGAGAGAAAGGACTTGTACTGCAAGTGCACCAGAGCGGGCACTGCCCACAGGCAGGCTGAGAACTTGTGTTGCCTCGTGTGTGTAGGCTGCAGCGGTCCTGGATCATGCCACATGTGGGAGATGGAGCTGCCAATCCACCTGTAACCCTGAAAGTCTGCACCTGACTTTTTGGGCCTAAGGTTACAGGGCAGCTTGGACCATCCATCCCCCCTTGCAGCTCCGCATTGCTCCTATGCTGGGCTGGGGGCAGCAGGCACAGGGCAGCACCTGGCAGCAGGGCCATCTGGGGGGCTCTGGGTGAGGCATCAGTGCCCCACTTGCAGAAGAAGCTGGTGGGCAGAGGATTCTGTGCCACGACCTGGCGCTTTCTCCCTGTGCAGGATGCACAGTGTTGTCTGCTCCACTGCAGCAGAGCAGGGCAGTGATTCACCGTCATGCTCCAAACATTCCCACTACGTTCAGGGCCACCTCCTCCTTGAGAAACTTCCCTTGGCCACAGCCCCTTGTCCTGTTCCTCCTGGCGCCGAGCCCCCAGACTGTACCTGTCCCAGCACCCCTCGTCACACGAGACAGCGTCACACCCCTGCTGGCCCCTTCCGTGGGTCACCTGCCCGACACACACACACACACACACACCCCGCAGGACACACAGGGCTGGCTCAGCCTTCGCCCCCAACAGGTGCTCTGTCCTGCCACATCAGAAACAGACGCTCACGCTGAGCCAGCTGAATATGAATCAAGCCAAGGAGCCCAGTCAAGCCCCTCTGCGCTGCAGCCCCCACCCTCTCCCAGCGGCTCCCCCCAGCCCCGCTAGCCATTATGACCCTAGTACAGGGGTGCAGCCACAGAGGAACAGGGGGGTTCACGGAGTGGAGGGAGCAAAAGTGCATTGCTGGGAGCATGTGTGCACACACGTGTGAACACAGGGGATGGGGCTGCGGCAGTCGCTCGCCCTCAGGCTGCATCCATTGGGGTCCAGCGAGCCTGGACAAGGGGGGACAATCTGGAGGGAGGGTTTTTAGGTATGGGGAAGCGGGGTGAGCTAGAGCAGGCACCAGAGGCAAGGGGGGAGGTATAAATATACTGCACCATGGGGACGGGTCACTCGATAATTGCCCTGGTCTTTCCCTCTGACGCACCTGGCGCCAGCCACTGTTGGAGACAGGTTCTGGGGCTAGATGGACCATTGGTCTGGCCCAGTATGGCCCTTCTCATGCACACACACGCAACAATGCACTCCCAGCAACCACGCCACCTTGTGGCCAGTTACATTAATGCATGCTGAATATTCCCCCTGGATCCGAGCGAGGAGCCAACCCCATCTCTCCTGCCCCAAAGTGGGATAGCCCAAAGGAGAGCCCTGGCGGCCCCTCCCCCAATGTCCCTCCCATGAGAGACTGACTCAAACTATTCATACAAA
Organism: Gopherus flavomarginatus; assembly: GCF_025201925.1. NCBI lineage: Eukaryota > Metazoa > Chordata > Testudines > Testudinidae > Gopherus > Gopherus flavomarginatus. Next base: position 3,690,645 of record NC_066617.1, on the reverse strand, counting down.
GCCTGAGTGGAGCAGAACAGAGCAGAGAGTCTGAGTGTGAAGCTAGCGGCTGGGGGCCGCTCACCTGCTGAGCTGAACAGGACAGGCCCATGCTGCCCGGGGAGCTGCCCAGAGCACGGATCCTGGTTTGAATCCCAGACAGCAGATACTGCAGGTGAGACCAGCACAGACGCCCCCCCAGCGCCCCAACACACCAGACTGGGCTGCTGTCCTCTGTGATCAGCACACCCTGAATCTCCCAGGGGCTGGCACACGCCATCTGTTCGCCAAGCTCATCATCACTAGTAGCTTCTGTTCAGAAAGTGCTTTGAGATCTCCTGATGAGAAGTGCTGTCTGAGAGCTCGCTGTGCTGAGGTGAGAGTTCCCAGCCCCTTCATAAACATTCATTTGTTATTTGACCTCTCAGCACAGGGGGAGGGAGGTTACTAAGCACCTTTGTCCTATGTCATGCCTGGGAAAACTGCAGGATGGAAGCATAACAGCTTGCTTCAGGTCACACAACCAGGGTGTGGCAGAGTCCAGAACAGAACCCAGGAGTCCCAGTCCCAGGATCTAACCACTAGACCATTCTCCCTCCCTAGCCTCCCAGCAGGGCTGGGCTGACACAGAGAAGCTGCCAGTCCCCATAAGTGCTGTTGCACCCAACCAGATAATGAGAACTGCTCATCTGGTCTCTAATATCCTGGGACTCCCACAGCTACAACCACACGGCCATGGTGTAATGGCAGCCTGCATCCAGGACACAGGCACACTCCGGTCCCCACCACCAAGCCCCTGCCAGCACACTCCCTCCCTCCCCCCCGAACGCAGACTCCACAGCGGAGCTGCATGACAAGGCCGCAGTGTCTCTGAGACTCCCCGGGCAGGGGACCATGTAGCCAACCTGCTGTGAACACAAAGGCCCTTCTGTTCCAGGGAAGGGGAATCCCTCCTCACCCCATCCCATGCACCAGATCTCAGGGCAATCAGGACACGCTGGCTGCAGGTTGCAGAGCATGTCCTGGGCTTGCCTAGAACACTGAAGCCTGGTCACAGTGGGTTTGCTAAGCTAGCCAGGGCTCTGCTCCAAACGGGATGCCACCCAGGCCATGCCCAGGCCTTACGAAGGGAGGTCTCCAAGGAGCCAGCCAAAGGATGAGAGAGAGACAGACCCAGAATGCACCTGATGACGTTGGTGGGCATCTTTGTAACATCTCTTTGGCTTCTCAGTAACACCGAGGGCCCCATGCAAAGGCCCCACTTGCTACCGCCCCTAGCAGCAGTGCCTTGTGGCCCCACCTATGCTGCTCTTTCTCTCCTCTCCCGCCTCCCCTAACACAGGCTTGGCTAATCTAGTGTCAGAGCCAAAAGAGAAGGATCTGAACCTTCCCTGATTAAATCCGCCAGGCAGGAGACCAGGCAGGGACAGCAGCCAGCACAGCCACCAGAACTTTCCTGGACAAAGAGGCACCAATTTTGGGGGGCCAGCTTGGGAGCCCTGGCCCAGACTGTCACACCCACAGCTCCAAGCGGAGACAGAGTCCCATAGCAGCCGCAGGAGCACAGCCCAGCTCAGCCTCTCTCCCCCGGAGGCTCCGACAGACCTTTGATCTGCAGGGCCGCTGGATTTGGAGGCTGGCCCCGGCTCCCTTGCAGCAGGTGGCGGTGGGATGGGGACGGTCGGGGCTGTGTGAGGCGTGGCCGAGGCCGGAGGAGCAGAAGACGGGCAGCAGCGGTCGGTGCTCACCTGTGTTTAGGCAGCAGCAGGGTGCGCCCCACGGGCAGCGGCAGGGAGGCCGGCAGCTGCAGCAGACACAGCGTCAGGCTGATGCAACCCAGCGCAACCGGAGGCAGAGATTTCATGCCGGGCTGGACAGGGGGATCCTGGGAGCGGGCGGGGAACTCCGGGTGCCCGGGGACTGCAGCTGACGCGGCTCCGGAGGCTGGAAAAGGAGAGCGAGAAGCACTCAGCGCGCTGCACGGAGGGGCCCGAGGCTGGGCGGGGGGTACCAGTGGGGAGCCAGTCCCATGGTGGTTCGCTGGATCCCCCGGGCAGCCAGCTCCCTGGAGCCAGACTCTGGAGAGCGCCCGGCTCCCGGAAACCTCCCTTCGCTCGACCGCGAGCGCACCGAGCTGGCGCCCCAGGAGCGCTCCGAGCTCCCCGGTCCTGGAGCGCGCCGGGCTCCCCGCGGCCCCTTCCCCTGGAGCGCTCCGGGCTCTCCACGCCTCCTTGTCCCTGGAGCGCTCCGGGCTCCCTGCGACCCCCGGTCCTGGAGCGCTCCGGGCTCCCCGCGGCCCCGGTCCTGGAGCGCTCCGGGCACCCCGCGGCCCCCATCCTGGAGCGCTCCGGGCTCCCCGCCCCCCTTCCCCTGGAGCGCTCCGGGCTCCCCGCGCCCCGTTCCCCTGGAGCGCTCCGGGCTCCCCGCGGTCCCCGGCCTGCAGCGCGCCGGGCTCCCCGCCCGCCTTCCCCTGGAGCGCTCCGGGCTTCCCGCGCCTCCTTGTCCCTGGAGCGCGCCGGGCTCCCCGCCCCCCTTCCCCTGGAGCGCTCCGGGCTCCCCGCGCCCCCTTGTCCCTGGAGCGCTCCGGGCTTCCCGCGCCTCCTTGTCCCTGGAGCGCTCCGGGCTCCCCGCGCCCCGTTCCCCTGGAGCGCTCCGGGCTCCCCGCGGCCCCGGTCCTGGAGCGCTCCGGGCTCCCCGCGGCCCCCATCCTGGAGCGCTCCGGGCTCCCCGCGCCCCCTTGTCCCTGGAGCGCTCCGGACTCCCCGCGCCCCCCTGCTCCTCGAGCGCTCTGAGATCCCGTTTTCCTGGAGCTCACTGGGCTCCTCTGCCCCTGGAGCCTCTTTCCCTAACCCAGCAGAGAACCGGGCTGCTGAGAAGTTTCCGATGCCCCTGGGATCCCAGTTCTGGAGCCCCGGTCGGTCCAGTCCCGAATTCTCCGCCAGCTGGCGGATACCCGACGCCTTTCCCAATTCCAGTCCTTATTTCATGCCCGGCGCGGGCGGTTCTGTACCTGAGCTCTGCGCTGGGTCGCGGCTCTGGAGTCCTGGTCCCGATCCCGGGTTCTGCAAGGTGCCAGGGGGGGCTGGCGCCCGAGGGGCGTCGTTCTGTGCCCTGTCAGCTGCAAGCGTTCAGCCGCGTCCCTAAGTCTGTGCGTGGCCTCGGTTCGGTTTTACCGGTGGATTCTCTCTGGTGCCTGCCTGGTCCTGTCCCTGATTCCTTGTCCGGACGGCTCCGGGAGGGGCTGTGTTCCGCCCCTAGGTCCTGGGTCTCCTCTGGAGAGATTCGGGTTTGCCCCAGTATTGGAGGTCTGGCTGGTCCTGCCCCGGGTGAGGTTCGGATCTGCCCCGGCTTTCTGGTCCTGGCCCCGGTGAGGTTCGGATCTGCCCCGGCTTTCTGGTCCTGGCCCCGGTGAGGTTCGGATCTGTCCCGGCTTTCTCGTCCTGGCCCCGGTGAGGTTCGGATCTGCCCCGGCTTTCTGGTCCTGGCCCCGGTGAGGTTCTGCGCCTGGATTCTGGCCCGAACCGCCGCGGGCGGGTGCTGGGGACAGGAGTGGCTCAGGACCCCTGTGGCTGGGCTCAATCTGGCTCGGTCTGTCGGAGTCTGTGTCTCTCGGCCAGGCTCCCAGGTTAAATATTCCCTTGGCTCCTGTTAGCCGGGAGGAGCTGGGCTGGGCTTCCCGGTCCAGCCCAGCCTCTGCGCCGGGGGAGGGACAGCAGCCCAGCCGCCCGGCCCCTGCCTGGAATTCCTGCGGCCCAGCCCCTGCCCCGGCCCGGCCAGGCCCCGGCCCAGAACACCTGCCCCGAACCCGCCACAGACCGGCACTGCAAAGCCCGGCCCGGCCCGGCCCGGCCCACCCAGGAATCCCCTGCCCCAGACACAGCCCGGCTGCTCCACACAGCGACAGCAGCCCAGAGACCCCAGCCCTCCTCCTCCGACAGCTCCTCCTCAGGGGCATTGGGGGGAACAGGGAGAGGGAGAGATGGGGTATGTGGAGATTAGATAGATAGAGGGTGTGGGGGGGATAAATAGATTGAGCGGGCGGATAGGGATAGATAGATAGATGGGGCGGATGGAGATAGATGGATAGATAGATAGAGGAGTGTATGGGATAGATAGATGGATGGATGTGTGGAGAGAAAGAGAGAGAGAGATTCCTCTCTTCCACACTCCTCTTCCTCCTCCATTCTCATACCCTTCTGTCACCTCACTGGCCTGCCTGCCTTGCAGTACCTCTACCTTCCAGGTGAGGGCGGCTCCACCCTGGGACTCTTGCCTCTGGCCTTCCTCCCTGGACTCCTGTTCTTCCTGAACTCTCCCCAAATACCTGATCCCAGCTCACCCTCCTCACTGCCCGCACTCCTCTGTCCTTCACCCCAGAGGTACACAGACTCCGCTCTTGCCTGCCTCGGCCTGCGTGCCCTCATCAGACAGTGCAAAAGGGGTGGCTCGCCCCCAGGGAGCGCAGGATAACGGAGCTGGAAGGGCTGGTGAATGTCACACCCGCAGCCCCAACTTTCAGCGCTCTACTTGGCCCGTTTTTTAAAAGCTAAATGCAGGTGGTTGGGCTGGCGGGGGGCAGGGAGCTTGGTTTGTGGAGCCATTCAACTGTAGGTCACCTGTCCTTGCTCAGCCCTAGGTCTGTTAGGGCGGAAGCTGTTCCCCTCTGGGTGGCTGACATACTGTATCTTAAAATGAGCGGATGAACTAATTTCCCCCTGGCTTGGTCGGCTCAGCAGAGCTGCCACTCACTGAATGGGCCAGGGCGACTGAGCTCCCGGCCCTTCCAGTCGGGGCTGACAGGTTTGTGTAGCTGGCATTGCTGTACCAGCTGTGGGTATAAACAGACCAGTACGTCCCAGAACCTTGTACCAGGGCTAATTTAGTTTAATGTTTTTAAACATCAGCGTCTGGCCTTTGAGAATAATTGAAAATCTAAATCCCATGAAGATCAGGTCAGGACAAAAGTTCACCCTCACCGAGTTGTCCTATTATAGTTTCATAGTGAGGCTGCCAATAAAATTAGGTGAACAGAGGCTCAATTCATGCAAATATTGTTCCTATTTACATCTATTAAAAGACACCTCCCTCCCCCTGGGGCTGAGAACTCCAGCCACCAACTAACACACACAACACAGTGTGATCCCATTCACTGCTCTATAGTGTCCTTCACACCTAGGGTCACAAAACACTGCAGAGAGCGATAGGAAGAGAGTGGGACCCATAAACTAAAGAGAAGAGGAAAGGACAGATCCTGGGAGCACTCCAGACAGAATGAGAACAGACCCAAAGTGTCACTTAGAAACCAGCCCTGCCCAAGCAGGAAGCACCAGCCCTCCTGGGGGTAAGGCTGCTCTCTGTTTGCAAACTCTAGAGGTCAGGGAACGTTCAGACTTTGGGGACCTTCTTGGGGTGACCAGACAGCAAATGTGAAAAATCAGGACAGGGAGTGGGGGGTAATAGGAGCTTATATAAGAAAAAGACCCAAAAATCGGGACTGTCCCTATAAAATTGGGACATCTGGTCACCCTAGACCTTCTCCAAGCCCAGCAGAGCACTGGGACCTTTGTGAGGATCGCTATCGTTAGGCGACAGGTAGAGTGAGTCCATGGTTTGAAGCAGGAAGGTAGAGCGTTCTCCTGAGAAGGGGATGCCCCAGAATCAGAGCAGCTCTCAGCCCTGGAGATGCAAGAGCAGGCCAGGGCTGGAGGAGTGCGGGAGAGCAGTGCAAACAGAACTGCATTCAGATATGGCTGGGAAGCTGGTGCACGGGAGACAGGACGGGAGTGGGGAATGATTCAGAAGCAGCAGTGCTGACTTTGTACTAGGACTCACCCGGATACAGTGCCCACCCAGAGCCGATCTGAGACTCCAGAGCACTTGCACTGCTCCGGCAGCCTGGCCCCCAGCACAGCAACCAGAGCTGTGATGGTCAGTCTCTGGGTGCAGCCACCCTCCCTCTGCCACCTTCGCTATGGTGCCTGCATGCGAACCGAGACCTGCTCCCTGTTTTGAGCCTCACTCACTGGGGGCTGCCTGTTTGTGCACCAGGGCCCTCTCTAACAAGGAGGTTATTGAGGGGAAAGAGCCCAGAGGGAAGGGGGCAGGCAGCCCAGACAGCGGGAGGAGGACATGGAGGAACCCCCGCAACCTAGGACAGATTGGAGGGTGGGGGAAGTGGAGTGCTGCCCAACGTCCCCCTGAGCTGGCGAGAGATGCAGCTAGCAGCACAGGAGCCTGAGAAGGACAGTGGCCCAGGGATGGAGATAGGCAGCCCAAAAGAGGCAGGGTAGGGTTGGAGGACAGAGGGCTGGGGCTGGCCCAAGGAGGAAAATGAAGTTCTGAGTACCCCTAGCTCTGGGGTACCTGAGCCCCCTCCTCAGAGCTCCCCTGGGCCCGGGGTACCCGAGCCCCCTCCTCAGAGCTCCCCTGGGCCCGGGGTACCCGAGCCCCCTCCTCAGAGCTCCCCTGGGCCCGGGGTACCTGAGCCCCCTCCTCAGAGCTCCCCTGGGCCCAGGCTACCCGAGCCCCCTCCTCAGAGCTCCCCTGGGCCCAGGGTACCCGAGCCCCCTCCTCAGAGCTCCCCTGGGCCTGGGGTACCTGAGCCCCTTCCTCATAGGTCCCCTGGGCCCAGGCTACCCGAGCCCCCTCCTCAGAGCTCCCCTGGGCCTGGGGTACCTGAGCCCCCTCCTCAGAGATCCCCAGGGTACCTCTGCCCCCCCAGCTCTTAGACCCCGAGTACCTGGGCCCCCCCCCACCCAGCCCAAGTGCCCTCCTCGCTGTGGTTTTCCATTCTCAGGCCCCCCTTGCACGGAGAGGCCAATGGGCTCCACATGTTCGGAATCGCTCAGATTCTTCTGCATTACGAAGACACAAAGGCTTCAAACACTTCACATTTCCCCGCGTAGGGGGGATTTAGAGCAGCACCTGATCATGTGTCAGCGGCAGTGCCTGGGACCGGCCAGGGGGTTGCTACTGGGGCCCAGCACCAGTGGGGAAAGAGGCTTTGAAGTGGCTGTACTGGGAGGAAGAGGTTGCTGGGTAAAGCATGAGGCATCTTTGATGGAAAAGGAGGTGAGAGCGACTTAGGGTCACAGCAGAGCACCAGATCCGCAGGTCACAGTGGGTTTGTTTTCATTCTTAACTGAAACGGAGCAGCAATCGCCCAGGGCCTCAGCCCTGCGCCCTGGTCTCTCACTCACTCTGAATTGTCTCCCTCCAGGGGAATGTTTGTGGTATGCCACATTCTTTCATTTGTTTGTGGCTGGATTAGCTCAGGGACATTGACATAGGCAGAAGGGGACTCTGAAAAACACGCACACACTTGAGAAAACTGGAGCTCGATACTCGAGCTCCAGGAGCCCTAATACTCGAGCTCCAGGAGCCCTGCCCTGCCTTTATTATCCTGAAGCCCACGGGGCACTGCCAACCCCGGCCCTGCATTCTCTGCATCCTCCCAGGTCTGGTGCTGAATTAGAAGGAGAGGACTGTCTAGTTTCAATGGTTTCCCACACTGAGTGAAAGGCTGAATGTCCCAGCTGCAAAGTGCATTTGTGTTCCAAACCCCTTCGTGCTGGGTCCTGCCCCAGAGAGCTTCCAGGCTAGAAACCAGGACATAGGAGGTGGGAGAGGCAAGCGGGTCAGGGCGGAGCTGGGAGAGACAGGGTAACACAAATACTAGGATGAGCTCAATCCTTATCCAGCCTGCAGTAGTGATCACAACCCCCTGGGGAAACAGGAGCAAGCTGCACTCATGCAAACAGAGGCTTTGCCTGTTTACACTAGGGATTGTGCCAGTGCAGCTACACTAATGGCCGCAATTGGGCCAAATTACCCATGCGGCCAAGGTCTCAAATAGAATAAGGGGCGTCGCTCGGACTCAGCGCTCGGTGTATGATATGATCATGTTCCTCTCTTTCTGTCCCAGGCACGCCAGCTTTCCTCTGCATCTCTGCAAGTTCCCCCTAGCGGCCACACACCAAACACTGGGACAGATTAAAACCCCTTCATTTGCAATAGAACAGGGCCCAGGTGTTGGACACACTGGCATTGTTCACAACCTTTGAGGGCGGGGAGGTTGGGCCAGAGGCAGATCAGCTGCTGCTACATCTCAGACTGTTTCCTGCTTCCAGCCCAGAACTAAGGTGTTTCGGAGAACCCGGAGCCAGTGCCCTATCAGAACCAGCCACCCAGGAGAGACAGCCTCAGTTCCCCCACATGTCCCGTGGATAAATCCAGATCACCAGGGAATTATCAGTGTTATTAGTAAGCTCTGGGAGCACAGGAGCCTGGGCTGGATTATGGAGCTTTGGTTAATTAATGTTAGGCTAATTCAGGTTGTTCTGTTGGGGAGGGGGTGGCCAGCCCTAGATGGGGAGAGGGCCCTTCGCTCCCAACCCTGTAGAATTGGGCTGCCATGGGGGATAAGAGATGTAGGGCGGGCGCTGGGCAGAATGGAATGCTTATAACAATACTTTGCCCCTCTCATCCTAGGATCTCAAAGTGCTTTACAAATGCTTGTAAATTAGGCCTCTCAATGAATCTGTCAGAAAGCTGAGTAATTTCCCCATTTTACAGATGGGGAAACTGAGGCACAGACAGGGGAAGGAACTTGCAACAGTTACGTAGTGAGTCAATAGCAGAACTAGTAAGAGAACCCAGGGATCATACTGCCCACTCCCTTGCTCTAACCACTAGACTGCACTCCCCTTCCAGAGCTGGAAGAGAACCCAGGAGTCCTGACTTCCAACCACCATGTAATACTGCTTCCCTAGCTACTCTACGTGACACCTTTCACAACTAAACACAGCTGTGTCCTCAATAATCAGAGAGTGAGCAGAGTTAATTGGGCCTGTATTGTTTTATAACCTTGAGTTTAACTGCAATCATCTCTTGTGCAGGAAGGTGAGTCCTGGAGGAGATAACATGAGGTGGAGACAGTGGCTGCATTCCACTTCTGTTCCATCACTTCTGTCAGCCGCATGTCCAGGCAGGGCCGGCTTTAGGTCAAATCGCCCAATTCCCCAGATTTAAATTTTTTTTTTACTTACCCGGCGGCAGGGGGGGTCCGCTCCAGGGTCTTCGGTAGCACTGCGACGGTGCGGGGAGGTCTGCTCCGGGGTCTTCGGCAGCATTGCGGCGGTGCGGGGAGGTCTGCTTCGGGGTCTTTGGCAGCATTGTGACTGCGATGGGGGGATCTGCTCTGGTGTCTTCAGCAGCATTTCGGCGGTAGGGGGGTCCGCTCCGGGGTCTTCGGCAGCATTGCGGCAGCGCAGGGAGGTCCGCTCCAGGGTCTTCGGCAGCATTGCGGCAGTGCAGGGAGGTCCGCTCCAGGGTCTTCGGCAGCATTGCGGCAGTGCAGGGAGGTCCGCTCCAGGGTCTTCGGCAGCATTGCGGCAGTGCAGGGAGGTCCGCTCCAGGGTCTTCGGCAGCATTTCGGCGGTGGGGGGTCCACTCCAGGGTCTTCAGCGGCATTGCAGCGGTGTTCCGCTCCGGGGTCTTCAGCAGCATTGCAGCGGGGATCCACTCCAGGGTCTTCGGCAGCATTGCGGCAGCGCAGGGAGGTCCGCTCCAGGGTCTTCGACAGCATTGCAGCAGCGGTCCGCTCCAGGGTCTTCGGCAGCATTGCGGCGGTGGGGAGGTCCGCTCCAGGGTCTTCAGCAGCATTGCAGCGGTGGCGGGGGTCCGCTCCGGGGTCTTCGGCAGCATTGTGACAGCAGTGGCGGTCCACTCTGGGGTTTTCGGCAGCATTGCAGTGGCAGCGGCAGTCCAGGGTCTTCGGCAGCATTGCAGCGGCAGTGGCGGTCCAGGGTCTTCGGCAGAATTATGGCGGCGGTCCACTCTGGGGTCTTCGGCAGCATTGCAGTGGTGGTGCAGGGAGGTCCACTCCAGGTCTTTGGCAGAATTGCGGTGGTGGCGGCGGGGGGGCCACTCCAGGGTCTTCGGCAGAGCTTGCACTGGCAGGGGGCAGGAGCAGCTCTAGGCACCAGCAAAGCAAGCACCTTCTTGGGGCAGCCCATTTACAGGGGCGGCAGGGATCCCGCCTGAGAACTGAGAACAACAGGGGGCTCTGGGAGCTGTAGTTCCTTGGTTAGCTCCCTGCCTATAGAGTCAGCCCTGGAGCAGGGAAAAAACTACATTTCCCAGCATTCCCTTGGCCACTACCAACTGGAAAGGAAGGAGGGGGACCTCATGCAGTACCATGCTGTGAGTGGAGATTTGCACTGTGAATGGTAGGGAGACCATATTTTAACATTCAGAAAACAGGACACTCCAGGGGGAGGGTCGCCCCACCCTGCCACCATCCACTCCCTCCGACTGCCCCTCACAGAAACCCCAACCCATCCAACTCCCCCCCTGCTCCCTGATCACCCCCTCCTGGGACCCCTGCCCCTAACTGTCCCCCAGGACCTCACCCCTATCTAAGCACTGCTGGTCCTTGTCCTCTGATTGTCCCCTCCTGGGATGCCCTGCCCCTAACTGCCCCCCAGGACCTCACCCCTATCTAAGCACTGCTGGTCCTTGTCCCCTGATTGCCCCCTCCCGGGAGCCCTGCCCCTAACTGCCCCTTGGGACCCCACCCCCTCTCTAAGCCTCCCTTCTCCTTGTCCCCAACTGCCCCTCCTGAGACCCCCCCAACTTCCTCCTTAGGACCCCACCCCCTGCCTATCCCCTGACAAACCCCTGGGACTCCCATGCCTATCCAACTGCTGCCTGTCCCCTGACTGCCCCCCGAACCCCTGACCCATCTAACCCCCCTTCTCCGTGCCCCTGACTGCCCCCTGAATCTCCACTCCATCCAACCCCCCCTGCTCCCTGTCCCTTGACTGCCCCCCCAGAACCCCCACCCTTTCTTCAGCCCCCCAGCCCTCTTACCGTGCCACTCAGACCAGCAAGTCTGGCTCCACGCAATGTCAGACACGCTGCTGCATACATGCTGCCGTGCTCCCTCGTGGAGCCCACAGCCCCCCCCCCAAACACACTCAGCACCTGCCTTCCAGATTTGAACACCTCAAAATTCAGGAGCGCTCAAGCTCATTTCGAGCAGCTGTTACTTCATTTCTCCCACTGATCCACTGTAACTTGCTGTAGGAAAAGTAGGATAAAATTGAGCAAGAAATGCTTCCCAGTGGTTATCAGTTTGTTTGTTTAAAAGGAAGACAATGATACTGCATTGGGAAATTCCCCTTAGAAACAAAGAGTGGAACAAAAGAATAATAAAGGCAACTCAACTTTTCCTCATTTATGGAGGACAGTCGTATAATATGCATCCAGATATCCTCCAATCACACAAGCTGAAAATTGTTCCACTTCACTGCAGTTCTGTAACCATATGGGAACCCATCCTGGCTGTGTTCTGTGCACATCCAAAATTCCTGCTGAATGACCCGCCCTGGAAGCGAGTTACCAGTGACCCAGGGCAGCAGCGGAAGGAGGGTGCAGGTGGGGGTGGGGGGAGTCCAGGGCTGGGGCGGCAGGAGGTGTGGGGGGAGGAGAGCCCAGGACTGGAGCAGCAGGGGTATGCAGGAGGGAGCCCAGGGCTGGGACAGTGGGCAGCCAAAATTTTTTTTGCTTGGGGCAGCAAAAAACCTAGAGCCGGCCCTGCAGGGGGGTCCGCTCTGGGGTCTTCGGCAGCATTGCTGTGGCGGGGGGGTCCAATCCGGGGTCTCCGGCAGCCTTGCAGTGGGAGGGGGTCCACTTAGGGGTCTTCGGCAGCATTGCGGCAGCAGGGGTGGGGTCCGCTCTGGGGTCTTCGGCAGCATTGCGGCGGCGGGGGGGGTCTGCTCTGGGGTCTTCAGCAGCATTGCGGCGGCGAGGGGGGGGTCTGCTCTGGGGTCTTCGGCAGCATTGCAGCGGCAGGGGTGGGGTCCGCTCCGGGGTCTTCAGCAGCATTGCGGCGGCAAGGGTGGGGTCTTCTCTGGGGTCTTCGGCAGCATTGCGGCAGTGGGGGGATCCTTCGGTGCCGCGGAAGACCCGGAGCAGATCCCCTGCTGCCGAAGTGCTGCCAAAGCCCCAGACTGCCACTGAGTATTCAGATTGGGCCCCGCAGTTAATAAAACCGGCCCTGTGTCCAGGGGACATGCAGCCAAACAGTGGGTGATACGCAGAGACCGTTGGAGACTTCTCCAGATCTGCAGTACAAGTTGCTGATGATCAGCAGCATCGCTCTCTTTCCCTGCCAGCAATGTGCTGCTTAAGGGGGAAATGGCCTGGCTTGAAGCCATGAGAATCACTTGCTAAGATTCAATTAACTTATTTACCTCATGGCTAACCTGCAGGGAGGTGCTGGGAGCAAAGAGCTGTTCAAATACATTGGGACTCCAGGACTAGATTTTCAACAATATGTTCTTAAAGGCAGGCTCCTAAATCCTTCCTTAGACACCTAAATAAGTGGCCCGATTCTCAAGTGTGCTGAGCACTCAGCAGTTTATGCCAAAGTCCATGGGCACTGCTGGTCGCTCAGCACTTAGGCACCCATACTTGGGTGTCTAAGTATGGGTTTAGGAGCCTGACATTAGGTCACAACTCCTGGAAATCCAGGCTCCTGCGTTTATAAAAAGCACCGTCAATGTGTGTGATGATCCCCATCTGTGGCTGATCCACGGAGGCCACGGGTCTGTTATAGAGCTCTCAGTGTACAAGCCTGGCTCGTCAGCTCGTGCTTTTAGCTCCTGGGTGTCAGCCACTCGTCGCATATGCACAATGCCTAGAGCACCCCAAAGGGACTGTCACAAAAAAGGATTGAAATAGGCCAGGCTGGCTCCCAACAGCCAGCCCAGGACAGCCATCTGCACCCTGAACATGCACAGGCCAGGGCTTTGCTGTCTAATCTGATGAACGAGGCTGGCCCGATAGCTGTGCCATGAAGTCTGGCTCATGTATGGAACGAGAGAACCAGCCCATTGTGCACTAAGCTACACCGACATCGTCTTAGGGTGACAGACAGCAAATGTGAAAAATCAGGACAGGGGGTGGGGGTAATAGGAGCCTATAGAAGAAAAAGACCCAAATATCAGGACTGTCTATAAAATTGGGACATCTGGTCACCCTACCTCATCTGCTGTCCCTGAACTGAAGTAGCCTGACTGATTTACATGGAGGGAAAACCAGACACAAACCTTCAAACCTCATTCATGTCCATTGTGGGGTTCCCTGTTTTTGGATCCAAAACCCCTTCTCTCCAGAGCCAGAGCCAGGCCTGCCTCCCCCTAGTGCCCTTGCCAATTTCATTGCCAGTAAACAATAAGGCTGGGGTGCTCAGATACCATGGTGAGAAAGAAAGACTTTTCCTGTGCAACTGTCATGCCACCTCCTAAGGGCAAATCCACTTCATGGATCCCAGTCTCAGGTTTCCTGTCCTCTCTCAGAGCTGGAAGGGACCCTGAAAAGTCATCAAGTCCAGCCTCCTCCCTTCACCAGCAGGACCAAATACTGATTTTGCCCTAGATCCCTAAGTGGCCCCCTGAAGGGTTGAACTCACAACCCTGGGTTTAAGCAGGTCAATGCTCAAACCACTGAGCTATCCTTCCCCTCGCAGAGCAGCCTACTTGGGAAAACTAGGAGACTGTGAGACAGCTTATCTGTTGTCTAATGACGTCTCAGAGAATGCATTAAAGGCAGATTCATCCCTCTGACTTGATGGCACCAGATGATGAAAAGAGAGCAATATTTAAGGAGATGACCAAATTGGTCTCTCTGAGTGGAATCCCGTACCCAGCACACAGCCTGAGTAGCTGGGCTCTGCACTGAGATCTGTGTGGGAACCCTCCTCCACCGGTCTGCACTGGTGATGTTCTACCCTTAGGGCTCTCCCCTCTGTTTCTGTGCACCCCCGTGGGAGGAGAAGGAGAAACTACTGGTGAGCCACACAGTTGTGGAGCTCCTGGCCCCAGACGAACTTCTGCCCCATCACATCTCCATCCTGCCCCGACAACCTGTCTGGGCTGCATAGGCACAGTGGGTCATCATGAAAGTGTACTCAGCAAAGGCAGAAGATGCAAGTGGGCTTCCCAGATCCAGCTCCCCATGAGCAGCAGAACCACACCAGTGGTGCTGCATCTGCACCCACCAACCTTCCCATGCTGCTGAAGGGGCAGGATTCACCCCTAAGAGAGCAACAGCAGCTCCTGCCTGACTCACGCCTCTCTGGGAATCCCCAGGGTTTGCTCCCAAGGGTAATTTTCCTTTTGTGGATGTTGGGACAGTCCCTTGCTCTGGAGCTGATGCAGAAAGTTGGGTTATGCGTGAGTGTCTGGCCGCTCCTTGTTGTCCGTCATGGGACACCTCAATTGCCACTCTACCTCGGTTGACTTGAGAGAAGAACAGAACTCTGCCTGCCTGCCTGTACCTATCTCTGTTCCACCCAGTTAGGCAGAGGTGACCAAGGCCATCTCAGTGCTGGGCGGAGGCCTTGGTCGGTGCTCTGGGATTCATTCTTTCCTTCTAAATTAGCTCGTGCTATTTTCTTGTTGACTTAGGCTTTGTGCCTATTGTGTGGTAACTACAGGTGTGTTTGGACTGGTTGACTTCGACTAATTCATGATGTAATTAAGCAAATTAACATTTTACAAGTGATCCTCTGTGGCCCTGGGCCAGATTTATTTTCCATTTAAGCAGGACAAGGAGGTCTGCTGGGAAGAGATGGGGTCCACCCGACCACGAAGGTGCAGCGCCTCTTCTCGCACCAACTCGCCGGTCTAGTGCAGAGAGCTTTACACGAGGTTCAAAGAGGGCTGGTGACAAAAGCCAGTTCATAAGCTAAATGATGACAATTGGCATCACAGAGACTTGGTGGGATAAGTCTCATGACTGAAGTACTGGTTTAGAGGGGTCTGGCTTGTTCAGGAAGGACAGGGAAGGGGAAAAGGGAGCAGGTGTCGCATTATACACCAAGAATATATCCACTTCTTGTGAGGTCTGGAAGATGGTGAGAGGCAGACCGGTTGAGAGTGTCTGGGTAAAGATAAAAGGGGTAAAAAAAAGCAGTAATGTAGTAGTAGGTGTCTACTCTAGACCACCACATCCGGAAGCAGAGGTAGATGAGGTATTTCTAGAAGAAATAACATAAATATCCAAAACACAAGACCTAGTTTTAAGGGGGGGACTTCGACTTCCCAGATGTCTCTTGGAAAAGTCATACAGCAAAACATAAAATGCCCAAGAAATCTTGGGCTGTACTGGGACAACTTTTTGTTGCAGAAGGCAGAGGAAGTAACCAGGGGAACAGCCATTTTAGACTTGACCAACAGTAAGGAATTGGTGGCATGTCTGAAGATGGAAGGCAATTTGGGTGAAAAAGATCATGAAACTACAAAATGAGGAGTAACTGGCTAAGTGGTGGTACTGCTGGAAAGGAGCTGGGTGTTCCTGTGGATCACAAATTCAACGTGAGTCAACAATGTGATGCAGTTGCAAAAAAGGCTGGTATTGTTCCGGGGTGTGTTAACAGGAGTGTCGGATGTAAGACATAGGAGGTAACTGTCCCACTCTGCTCAGCTCTGGTGAGGCCTCCTCTGGATACTGTGTCCAGTTCTGAGTACTGCATTTTAGGAAAGATGTGGACAAATTGGAGAGTCCAGAGGAGAGCAACAAAAATGATCAAAGATTTACAAAACCTGACCTGTGAGGAAAGGTTTCAAAAACTGGGCATGTTTAGCGTTCAAATATGTTATGAAGAGGACTGTGATCAATTGTTCTCTACATCTCCGATGAAGGCAGGACAAGAAATAAAAGGCTTAATCTGCAGCAGGGAGATGTAGGTTAAATATTAGGAAAAACTTTCTAACTCTAAGGATAGTTAAGCACTGGAATGAGCGTCCAAAGCTGGCTGTGCATTCCCCACCATTGGGGGACAAACACCTGTCAGGAAGGGTCATGCTGCCACCAGGGGCTTTTCTTGCGGCCACAGCCTCCTGGGCTGTGATGGGGGGAGGGCAAAGTAGAGCCCCCTCCCCCTCTGTGTTGCTCCTGGATGTTGGGGCCAGCAGCAGGGGTTGGGCCTTGCCCTGCTCTGGAGATACCTGGGGCACAACTCTGGAGTAGCAGGCAGCCAGTGAGTTCTCCGCCTTCCCGGGGTGGTGAGGCTCAGGATTTGGGCTTCAGCCCCGGGGTAGCAGGGCAGCAGACTCTGGTCGTGGGTCTTCAGGCTCCAGCCCTGGGCTCTGGCTGCACAGTGGCAGGACCCGGTACCCGGCTACATGGCTTCAGACTCCATCCCTGGATCCCATCCTCTGGCAGCGGCATTTCAGGCTCCTGCCCCCCACCCCCATTTCCCCTGGCCCCCACTGCCTCTCCCAACCCTCCATCCAGGGTTTAATTTGTCCCCAGGCTTCCCAGGGCTGAATAAATCTGCTGTGAAAAGTGATACTTTGTATGTTTGTTAATATCACTTTTCACCACAGACGTACTAGCTAGCAATAAATTAATTACAATGATTTGGCCGTGTCTATGGGCCTATTTATTTGGTTTTCCTAAAGCTAATCAAGGATTTTAGGAAAAAGTATGAGAGCAAGAGTTGGTGGCCACACTCTGAGGCCACCAAAAAATGTGTCCCGAGACCCCCTAATCTAGGTTTGCTTAGTCCTGCCTCTGCACCGGGCGCTGGACCTGATGATTTCTTGAGGTTTCCAGTCCAACATTTCTATGATTCTATGACAAGGAAGGGAAGGATCCGTTTATCTAACTACGTATTGAAATGGTTCCCGGCGACACAGGAGATGAGCATCTGGAGCTGGCTTTGCCAAAATGGGTGCGTTCATCTTTGCTAAGATTTCACACTGTTTATTTGGTACAGTTTACCAAGAGACGAGTTGGAGTCTTCATCCCTTGAAGTCTTTCAAACAAGACTGGATATCTCATTCTAAAGACGCCCATGCTCTGGCTCAACCACAAGTATGGGCTGAGGGCAGGAATTTGTCGGCAAGACTCTGGCCTGTGTTATACAAGAGGTCAAACTAGATCATCATAATGGTCCGTTATGGCCTTAAAATCTATGACCAGATGTCTCTTTTGTTGTATTAAATGTTCTGAAAACATTTCTCATGTACAGGAACCCCTCTGGGGTGGGTGGGGTTACCCAGAGTGAGACCAAGAAAAGAAACAATCAGTGACTGTGAGCCAAGAGACATCGGCCTGGGTGAATGGGAGGGGGCTGCAAGACAGAACATCTGTCTGTCTATCTGTCTGTCTGTTACAGTGTTTCTCAATCTTTCTTTTACCAGGAACCAGCTTGCTGCCTTCCTAAACCGTGTAAGGGAGCTACCCGGGACTGGCACCGGTCCATAGACTGGTCATTGAGCAATACTGATCTATTAGCATCACAAATTCCAAGGTCAGAATCCTGTATTATACCGACCAGAGAACTTCCTCAAAACAATACCTGTCTGAGCTAGAGCAGATCTTTTAGAAAAACATCCAGTTTTGATTTTAAAACATCCAGTGACAGAGAATCCCAAATGTAGCGCAGCCTCAGGGTCCAGGCAAGGATTAGAACCCCATTGTGCCAGACACCAAATAAACAAGTAACAAAAAGAGTCTCTACCCCAGATAACTTACAGGCTACCTGGAACTTCCATGCAGCCATTGTCCAGAGCTTTTCTTGAGTGTGTCATAAGGACAACTGCTTTGCTAACCAGCGCACACTAAAGCAAATCATCCTGCCAGTGGAGGAGTCCAGCAATAGCTCTCAGGAGGGTCCACTGGCTCCACCCAGCCACTGACACTTGTGGGTAAAGAAAGGGCTGGCCATGATGCCGGGTAGTGCGCCAGCTGCTTACTGAGCAGTCCTAGCGACTACAGGGAGCATCCTGAGAAACAGACCTCCCTGAGGGATGCTGGGACAGCACATAATGGGCTCCCTGTTTTCATGATGGGGAGACACGACTTCCCTGTGATGCGTGTGAGACAGGAAAGTTCCAGGGGAGACAGCACCTATCATCCTATCCAAGGGCCTGACTTGGAACCTGGCCAGCAGCTGGGACACACCCATGGAGGCTGGTTCGTTCACACCAGTATTACAACACTGGAACTCACACTGACTTCAGCTGAGTTGCTGCTGATCTACACCAGGATCAGTGAGAGGAGTGTGCGGCTCCGGTTGTTTACTGAGCCCCTGGAGTGGAGAAATATGCGGCTGTGTTGTAAAGGGGTTGGGAAGTTGCCCGGAGGCCCCGTGGGGAAGCACTTGTCCCATTCTGTGGAAATGTCCAAATTCTGCAAAATCTTTAGAAATTCTCCAAGAAAATCAATCTGTGGAAAATGTTAAAGAGCGTCCCTCTGAGCAATGGGGGAACCAGTGATAAACTCTTCCACAACGGAATGTCTTTACTGAGTCACTTTAAACAAAATGGTCCTTCTGATTTCACCCTTCCTGCTCTGCTTATATTTTCCAGGATTCCTCATAGCCCTGAGAATGCTCATCCACCCTCCTCACTGCTAAGATATCCCCTACTTCTCCCTCCAGAAACCTTCCAGTCCCCTGCCTAGAATGATCTGTCCCTCCTTCTCTCCCAGGCCCCCAGCCCCTTTGCCAGAAAAACTTGGACACAACCCAGCTGCGATAAGCTGAACCTCAGTTATCCCAAACACACTTCTCGCTGGCATCCCCTGGTGTCCGAAAGTTACACTGAAAATGCTCTGGTTTATTGGAAACCGCAGTTATCCAGGTGGATCCAGTGTGCATCCTTACACTCAGGTAATTGAGATCATTCAGTATTCCCCAGGGAAGTCCATCGTTTGCATCTTTATGGTGGACATCCCTCATCCCCGCAAAACAGGCTTCCCCAGGGGGCCAGGCACACTGCAGAAATAAAGCCCAGGAGCCGTATGTTTCCGCTGAGACGATCAGCAGTCCCAGAGTCAACAGCACTGCCATTATGGCTCAGTTATGCACATAGGAATGGAGGAATTGCTATATTGCTCATGGTCCATCTAGGCCAGTATCCTCTCTCAGACCGTGGCTGGCACCAGCCACTTCAGGTGCAGGAAACCTCGGAGAAGACACTTCTAGAATAAGGTGTCCCTTGGGGAAGTTTTTTCCCCCTAATTCCGTTAGTTGGAAGTTGTGTTAAGGTCTGAAACAAGAAGGTTTCTATCCCTTCCAAAGCTCTTTCTTATTTTTAATCCTCACTATTTGAACTCCGGAGATCTTTGGTAGCCACACAAACGTCTAAGTCTTTTTAGAATCCTACTAAACTCTCATCCTCAATGATATAATGTGGCAAGGAGTTCCACAGGCTAACTGATGTGGAGAAAGTATTTCCTTTTATCTATTTTAAATTTGCCACCTTCTAACTTAATTGAATGACCTCAGTTTTTGTATTATGAGACTTCTCTATCCCTGCAATATTTTATGTTCTTTTCTCAATTCCCCCCTTTTCTATCTCCTCTCTCAGGTAACCAGTCCCAATCTTTTCAATCTCTCTTCCCAGGAGAGTATTTCCAGGCCTGCAATCATTCTCATTGCCTGTCTCTGAACCCCCGTCCAGTTCTGCAATGTCCTTTTTGAGATGAGGGTGACCAGGATGGACCCCACTATTCCAGGCCTGCCTGTCCCATTCGTGGATATAATGGCATTAGACAATTGGCATGGCATGGGGCCCCGCTCCACAGACGAAGCCCGGTCTGCCAGGGGATGAGAAAACAGGAGAAGCCGTATCCGCCCCCCCTTCACAGAGTTCTGCTTAGTCAGAGAACTAGCAGGAAATCTAACTCCTCCATCCTGCTGCCACTCACCTCCAGCTGGAGAAAGGGATGGGCAGGCAGCCGGAGAGGGCATAAGAGAGTCTGAGCTCCAGGCTGTGGGACAAATTTAAGGACCAGCCAGAGCATGCAGCCTCCATGAGCCAGCACCACACCCAGACTCAGCCGCTGCCCAAAAGGAAGGAGATCCCTTGTCACAGAGTGGACTGGGCCCTTTAAGAGGAAATGGCTCCAGCCCACCTGTGGGTCATGAACAGCCTTGATGGGCCCTGGTGTTCCCCATAAAGAGCCAGAGGGGAACAGGCAACATGTGGCAGAGGAGGAAGGAGCAGGAGGCTCTGTCCAGCCGGAGAGCCGGCCAGGGGCTCGGAACATAGGCAGTGAGTTATATGGGCCCGTGGCGCCTGTGCTCCACCAATATTCAGGAAGGTGGGCCCAGCTCCACCAATGTTTGGGCTTATATTTTCAGAGCTGTCCCTCCCAGCCTCATGCTTTTTGGGGCCCCGTGCTTCAGGGGGATGTGGGGTCCAGGGCAGCCTGGGGGATTAGCAGGGGGCCTGGTCCCAGCCCACCCCAGTCTGACCACCCTGTCGGCTCCCGCCCCTGCTCCACCCCTTTCCCCAAGCCCCCGCCCCGCCACTTTCTGGCTTCCATCCCCTCCCCTGAGTGATGCCGGGAGTCAGCGGGGCAGGGCAGGTTGGGGCCAGGTTGCTCCCTGCTGCCGGCGCCAGGCTCCCCCCTAACCCCCCAGGCCACCCTGGACCCTGCGTCCCCCTGATACGTGGGGCCCCCCAAAGTGCGGGCCCGGGGCAGTTGCCCCAGTCCTTCCTATGGATGGGACGGCTCTGCTTGGACCTGTTCTGGGCACCACCACAAATTATATAAACCTGGCACCCCTGGCTTGGAAGCCAGAGCCAGACGGCAGCTTCAGGAAGCCCTGGGAGTGCCTTTGGAAGCAGCCTGAGACAGAAGAGAAGTTCCAGGCATGACAGATGCCAGCGCTGTGTCTAAGCTTTTGTGCCGTGGTGATGGACGTTATTCTGGGACCTTGGGGGTTGCATCTGAACCATTTCTTTTATGGAACAAGCCCCAGGCAAGGGTGAAGTTAGCCATGGGGAGGGCTGCATGGAGTTCTTAAGGGCCCCGAGAAGGGGAAAGAGAGGCAATGCACCGCAGAGCCACCCCTAGCCAGGAGATGGTACTCAGGAGGCAGCTGACCTTGTTACACCCCTTATCTGTGACTGAGGGATGGAGGCTGGAGGGCACCAGGGCTGTGTGTCTGCTGATCAAGGTGACGGTGGCTGATTGTTTGTTCCTGGTAAAGGTGTTGATGTGATTGCTGGTTGAATTCCTACCTCCCCGAAGGCTGCAGGAGGATTCACCACCACAAGGCAAGGAGTGGCTGAACACCAGCCAGGGGAACCATCAGTGCACATGGAAATGGTTCTCACTCACTTATCACTGGCTTTCACTAAGGGACCTGACACAGCTTATGAGGCACTTGCTGAAAAGGGCTTCAGAACGGGGTGAGTTTTCGAGTGTGGACGCATGTCATCAACAGGTTTCTCAGCTGATGCCCTGTTGAGATCCTTGGGGCCATTCCCACCTCTTTGAGCCTTTGTTGCACGCCCTCTGTCTGCAGACTCCGGTATCCAGCCTGTTTCTTTGCAACCCAAACCCTTGCTTCATTCCTTGAAATGGCAGCTCCCATTCTGGAGAAAATCATGGAAATACCAGGACGCTGCAGAGGAACCTCACAGCCACCCTGCTGCATGGAATTTCCATTGGCCAGGCACAAAGGAACGTGGAGCCTGCCATCCGTGCAGCCGGGAATGGAACTGTAATCTGGAGAAGTGAGCGAAAGTAGCAACCTTCCTAGCCATGGAGTTATCTGAGCAAGACAAGGAACCTGTGGGATGGGGCACACTCCCCTCTTGTGCTTGGCACCCAAGGGACTGAATGGCAGTGACAGAAGGGCCCCATGTTACATGGGATCTTGCGAGAGACTGCAGGTGCTACATCTCTCACAGGCCTGGATGCAGCACTGAGGAGATCACGCCAGTGCATGGCTACGTGTACAGTACAGCCACTGTGGGCGGCAGACCAGCAGCAGTGCCACAGCTTTGCCACTGGGCACCTAGTGTCGGCACTTCCTACCTTGCTGCAAGGGGCTTTCCCATTAATGTGGCTCATCTGCCTCTCCGAGAGGTGGTAGAATTCTTCCATCATCCTCCACCGGAAGTTAGGTCGACCTTCGCTATACTGCACAGGGCACGGACATTTTCACAGCCCTGAGCAATGTAAGTAGGTTGATCTAATGTTTAATGGAAGACCAGGCCTGTGTGTTTAACTCCCTTTTTGGCATCAGAGTCCTGCCTTGCAGAAATGGTATTTGAGAGAGGCTCAGGCTGACAGAGGCCTCAGGCCATGTCATGCCATTCCAAGAACCCTAGCAGTTCCAAGCATCTTTCTCTCTCTAGCCGCTTAAGGTATTTGTAGGGCGCAGATCTCTGTAGGATCTAGGCACTGTTATGGTACAGCCTGGATCTTTTAATGGGTGCCTGGTCTGCACCACAGCAATGTAGTCTCCTTCGACTTCATATATGCCAGGGCTGGAATTTAAACTCTGCAAGACCAGTTCTCCTCTCAGTTACTCCAGATTTATTCTGCTGAAATCAGTGACGTGACTGGATTTGCATGATTGTAACTGAGAGCAAATCTGCTTGTTTGCCCAAGCCTAGATAGTCCCATGGTGACAGACACTTAGATACCAGGATGACAGGTGCTTAGATAACCCCGGTGACAGGCTGTCATAAACAGATAGCTAAGGGTTAATGTCTCTTTCACCTATAAAGGGTTAACAAACAGTGACCTGCAAACAGCTGACCAGAGGACCAATCAGGAGACAAGATACTTTCAAATCTCATGGAGGGAAGCCTTTATTTGTGGGTTTGGGGTTTGGCTTTGTTCTCTCTGGGTCCTGGATGGGGCTAGAGGTGCAACCAGGTTCTGCCAATCTCCCTGCTACAGTCTCTTATCTATTCAGAATTGTAAGTAAGAAAAGGTGGTCATAGTCTTTTAATTTGTTTTTTTCCATTTGCATATGTGTACTTGCTGGAAGTAAGTGTTTCTCCAGTGTTTCTCCAGTGTTTCTGCTGGAGAAAGTTTCTTTCTATTGTTTATAAGCTGAAAGACCCTGTGCTGTTTACCATCTAAACTGCAGAGATAAACGTTTTACTTTTTTCTTTCTTTTTTTTATTAAAAGCTTTGCTTTAAGACCTGTTTGATTTTTTTCTCCTAGTTAAGGCTCAAAGGACTTGAGTCTGTGTACTCACCAGGGAATTGGTGGGAGAAAGGAAAGGGAGGAGGGAAGAAAAGCCTGCTCTCGGTGTTTATCTGTGTATCTCTCTCCGGGGAAGAAGGGAGGGGGGAGTGGTGATTCAAGGATTTGAATTACGGTGATCTCCTAGGGTACCCAGGGCGGGAAAGATCTGGGAGGAGGTAAAGAGGGGGAAGGGAATGGTTTATTTCCCTTTGTGGTGAGACTCAAGGAATCTGGGTCTTGGGGGGTCCCCAGGGAAGGGTTTGGGGACACCAGAATCTATCAGGTGCTCTTCTTAAGTCCTGATTGGTGGCAGCCTATCAGATCTAAGCTGGTAATTAAGCTTAGGGGAATTCATGCTAGTACCCATATTTTGGACGCTAAGGTCCAGATTCGGGAATTATACTATGACACAGGCGTTCAACTCCATGGTGATGGGCACCTTCAAACAAATCTAAGGCAGACAGATGGTAGA
This sequence comes from Gopherus flavomarginatus, assembly GCF_025201925.1. NCBI lineage: Eukaryota > Metazoa > Chordata > Testudines > Testudinidae > Gopherus > Gopherus flavomarginatus. Next base: position 3,667,174 of record NC_066617.1, on the reverse strand, counting down.
TAAAGGAGGACTAACAGGTCTACCCATAATGGATACATTATAGTATCGTGCCTTCGGGAGGGAGCAGCCAAAGGAGGTTACAGATATAGGGGGTATTTACATTGTTCCTAAGAAGTGAGTTACACAGTGTACACATTTCAGAGAGGCACTTACGGAGATTTACAGTCAGTCCCTTTCAGGTCTCATCTCATCTCTCCTCTCTTAACAGGTCTGGGGATCTCTGCAGTCCATGGGAGCAGGAGAGAACAAGGTTTTCGCTATTCAAACCTTTTGGGTTCATGCCCTCTCTGCCCAGAAGGAAATATCTGGCTGCACCTCCCATAGGTGGGGCTTAGTATTAGCTCACTCATTTAGCATAGTGAGCACCTCCTATGGTAGGCAGGTGCATCTTCTTAATGAGTTCCCTCCTTTGTCCGTGGACTGCCCAGTCCTGACGGTGCTTGCCTTGTAATGACTACCCACTCTCTCTTTCTGTCGGCTTGAATGTGCAGTCACCTACCTGTTGTGTCTATGGACATCCAGGACTGAACCTGAATCACAGCCTCTCTGGGTGCCCATTTCAAAGGCAGATCTGTGGGAGGGACCACGTGGAACCCATTGTCTGTTGAAACTCCATCAGTGTGATGGCAGCACTGGATCCACCCCAGGGAACTGTTTAATTGTGACTAAGACTTTATCCAGGATCTGAGTTGAGACACTCAGGGCTCGTCTACACTAGAAAGTTTTAACCAGAAAAGTTTCTGCTGACAAAGTACCAGCACCCAAGCCCTTTTGGCGGAGTGTGTTCACAGCTGGCTCTCTGCCGGGGGTGCTGCACTGTGGGTCAGCGTCCCACTGTCCTCTATGCTGTCTTCAGACATACTTACCTGGCAGGAAATTTTCCCTGTGTAGATACCTACACTCCTTCTCAAGGCATTATGGGAATTTGGGGTCAACAACTCTGTCTGTTCCATTCAGGCCCCACGCTGGCAAGGAGAGAGGTTGACAAGGGACAACTGGCCCTGCTCCGCTACACCTGCAGCAAATGTCAGGTGTGGAGCGGGGAGTTTGAAGGAGAAGGCCCAGGCCAGTTTGGGGCAGCCCAGGAAGGAAAGCAGGACCTGGTGAGGGCAGCCTGCTCTTAGCCAAGAGTCTGAAACTGCTTGCTCCCTGGACAAGACTCCTGGTGGATGGGATGAGCTGGGCCTCTGAGAAAAGGACTGGCTCCTGGAAGACAGGCCCTGAGCAGACATGCGGGGTCCTATGAACCCTGTTCTGGGTTCATAGCATTCCTTTATGTTGGGACTTGAATACTCCAGAAGGGGTTGGACCCCACCGTAGCCGGAGGGCTAAAGCACCACTGCTCAGATCCAGTGAGAGGTGTCAAACCTCCATCAGGACAGGGTGAGTAGTGCCTTGTTTGGTCAGCGGGGGGCACCCCAGCGGCCGGTCCCACCCTACACTGAGACAGATGAGCAAACTGAAAAGAGGATTTTGCTGAGATGAAACCTCAAACATGCTCTCCAGCAGCTAACTAGCCAAAAACCGGCCTTGATGAATATGCCTGTTACAATCCCCTGCCTTAACCTGCGCTCATGATGGCTTCTACAGTTGCCAAGATCTCCAGGGATTTGGACTCAGCTGGCAAAGCCTTTGGATGCACAGGATGGGGCACAGCTGAACAAACCAGCGCCACAAAGGAAACCACCTGCATTGCCGGGTCATTCCACTGACTGACCCGTTATGCCCATATAACAAAGTCCCAGCAGAACCGTGAGGAACACCCCAGGTATTCACTGGCAGGACTGAAGGAGCCCAGAGGACTCTCACGGACCGTCTTTTTGTCCTGTGTTTGTAGAGGACCTAGCACAATGGGGTGGTGCTCCACGACTGGGCTCCGAGGTGCTATGGAAATACAAATAATTCAAAATAACGTGGGGCGAGTGTGGTCTGGGCAGAGCTGCCTGTGATTTCCACTTCACCCCTCAACTGCCATCTGCCGTGCTTTGTGTCAGAACGGTCTGCGCCTGATGGAAGCTGTAAGCTCCTGGGGGCAGACAGGGACCTCATCTCCACTGGAGTGAAACTCAGTCCGGTGCAGAGGGCCAGCACAAGGCCTGTGCCACCCCCTAAATCTCATTTAAGTGGGTTAAATAGGTCTTAGCTGGTGCCTCGGCCTTGTCTTGATGCTCCGCAGAGAGACAAATCTCCCCCTGTGTTTGCACAGAGCCAAGTACATAGTGCTCAGGCGGTGATAATAATAATGAATTTCACTCCGTGGCACAGGTCTCTGGGGTATCAGCGTGCAGACGAAAACAACCGCTAGCGAGGAGACTCCAACAATGAAGTGCAGGGCGGGATCCCTCCTGGGCTGGTTTTCCAGACAGTGTCCGTCCTGCTTCTGCGCTTGTCAGCAGCGTATTAATTCGAACAGCTGTAATTCCTAGTCGCAGTGTGATTTGCACATTACTGCTCACTCCTTTAGTAAAGGCAGCATTGTCCCAGTGGTTATGAAGCAGCATGTTTCTGCACGTGCACACACACACAGATTCCTGCTTACGGGGCTATGAGCTTTTTCCATCCTGTCCATTGTGGAGATGATTCTGCAGCCTCATGTATATCACTGTCAGGACACTATTTTATTCCAGATATGCAACCAGGTATTTTCCCCTTTTTCATTTTCCTGTCATTACTTCTGGTCACACCCCTGTGGCTCATACTGTACAATTCCTCTCTTGTACCGTGTTTCAATCCTTGAAATATTGGCAGAGTGTTATTACATCTTCTCCCGCCAAGGCACAGGTTAGTCTGGCTGAACAGATGTATTATCTATGTGTTAGGTTCTGTATAGAACAGCGGGGAAAGAATGGTCCTGTCCCAATAACATTTAGCTCTTTTCATCTTTCCTCCAGACCCCTGATGATTTGTGTTGCTCTTCTCTGAGTCCCCTCCAGTTTGTCAAATTCTTTCTGGATGTGAGGACAATCCCAGAGGAGCAGTCATGCCAGACCATAGCAAGCCAGAGTGTCCCCTCCCTGGTCCATGGTGTGATTCCCCTGCAGATACAGCCCCAAGTTGCATTGGCCTATTTTCACTGCAAAAGTACATTGCCAACTCATGTCTAGTTTGCTGCCCAGTCTTCCCACTGGGTATCTTTCAGCCAGTGCTGATTCCCAGGTTCCTCTCCCACAGAGTTATTTGCCTTTCAGAGTGTTTTTCCTCAGGTAGATTAACTGGATTGCTCCAAACTGAATATTTGTTGCTCATGTTCCTACTCTTTGTCTGTCCCTGTGCCTGCCTGTGCATGAAGGGAGGTGCTGAGCCGTTCTGCTGATTCACCCTGATAGCCAGACCAGGTGGGTCTTTAGCTCCAGCTCAGGGATAGGAAGGGGCAGCTGGACCCAAAGGAAGAAGCCCTAGATACAGAGCCAGCTCAGGAAGGAGCTCAGTCTAAAGCAATACATGGGTAAATACAGTCCCTATTTAGGGCTTTGGTATTTAAGTGAAGACCTACAGCCAACCCCAGAAAGAAGGAAAACTTTGGCCAGCACCCTATTCTGTTTGTTTTAGACAGGGAGTAGCAGAGGGACCCACCCGTTCACAATTCCTTTATCTTATTTCCCTGTCCTAAACCGTGTTTGCATCTCCTCTATCTGCAGCATTGCAAATCCTAGTGTAGATGTGGGGCATTGGTGGAAATTACCCCCATGACAAGCTGCAGTAGTGCAAGTCGTGGTTTTCCCCAGAGCCGCACATTTCCTCTACGGATTTACAGCAGTGCAGCTACACCCGGGCAGACAAGGCCTTTGCACCATCCACGAATCTCATGCATATTCCCCCATTCCCTCTCCCAGCTCCATGAGAGATTATTATTAATTAATTTTAATAGCAGCTCATCATGGACCAGGACCCTACTGTGCTAGGTCCCTACCCAAAGAGCTTTAATCTGTGTTGCCCCCTGCCAGTATCCGTGGGGACCTCACTCCCTGAGTCAGTATGCGCCCTTTCTCATGACGCTTTGCTTACAGCCTTTGGTCAGTTTGTAAGCCAGGCCATGTCACATCCATACTTCCCTGGATTACGTTTTCATGGAAGATTTAATGAGAAGCTTTATCAAATGCTTCCCGCTCTGCTGAACTCCCCCCGCGCTGCTCCTGGCTCGTGTTTCCATTTTCCTCGGGATGTTTACAGATATTTTCTCCTCTTACTCGTTCCATTATGTATGAGGGATTGCGGCAACCACAAGGGTGCAGCTTGAGTCATCCAGCCCCCGAGTCACTGTCATGCTGTCCCCGGGTTGTGTGTTACACATTGTACAATGGTGCAATGCTGCAGCAAGGAAAACATGTTTTTGTTAAAACCCCCTTGGAAAGGATCTTCCGTTCTCAGTCTGGATTCTTGGATGCAGATTATTTACTTGAAAAACATAGGGGGGGAATACAGAGACAGGAGAGAAGCATGCAGGGCCAGTTAGTCAGGCCCCACAATTCCCGTATAGATGAGGATCTAGGTGTTCACAGAATCACAGTGCAAGACCCACCACTGATGTGTATAAAGGAAAGTCCCACTATGGTTGGGGAGCTCTACAGAGGAGACACCCTGCAAACCACGGAGTGCCCACAAATGGACAAAACAGCAGGAACGACTTGATTTACTCAGATTAGTGGCTATAATGCCTCTATGAGTTTGGACTGGCACAAGGAACCAGAGAAGGCCCAGTGGAAACTCTCCGGACAAGCTTGTCCAGAGAAGCCCATGGCTAACACGTGCCTGAACTTGCAGAAGAACAAATCTACAGGCCTGACTGTGACGAACTAGGAATGTGCTTAATGTTTTCTCTGAGTACTGTGTTGGTGCCTCAGTGTCCCCCTGGCAGTTCTTAAGTATCTGGCAGAGCAAAGGGCCAGTGCACCTAAATGCCTGGCACTCTGTCTCCTAGCAACTGATGGCCTGGGCCCCTCCTCTGCAAAGGTGCCAGCTGAAGGTGTTGGAGACAAAGAGATCAGGTGACCTCCTGGCCCGGGAAGGGGGCTGAGCAGAGAGGAGGGGCTGGGGGGGTTGTTAGTCTGGAGCTGGCTGGGGTCAAGGGTGGAGGGCAGACCTGGGGGTCTGGCTCACTGCCCCCCAGAATGGACCCAGCCGAGGGGTCCGGTTCTCTGTATCTACAAGCTCTGTTTTAGACCCTGTTCCTGTCATCGAATAAACCTCTGTGTTACTGGCTGGCTGAGAGTCACGTCTGACTGCAAAGTGGGGGTGCAGAACCCGGTGGCTTCCCCAGGACCCCGCTGGGGTGGACTCGCTGTGGGAAGCGCACGGAGGGGCAGAGGATGCTGAATGCTCCAAGGAGAGACCCAGGAGGTGAAGCTGTGTGAGCTTCTTGCCCTGAACAAGTCTGCTCCAAGGGAGAGGAGGCTCCCCAAAGTCCTGACTGGCTTGGTGGGGAGCAGTTCCAGAGCATCGCCCGGGGACTCCGTGACAACTGGTGGCAGCAGTGGGACATACTGCACCCCGTGAATGGTGCTGCTTGCAGTAAGTGACTGGGGAGCAGTAAAACAAAGGAGGGATAATGAGGACCAGGCGTGCTGAAGGCTCAGAGTGGGACGGTTTCAGGGGGCAGTTAACCTCTGGGAGTGTGTGACCAGCGAGAAGGACTGTTGGAGCGGTCTCAGGGGCGGAGGAGCTTGCCGCTCGACCCTGGGAGAGAGAAGGATTTTGCAGTAGCAGGGTTCCCCTGGGGATTGCAGGAGCAGTCCCAGGGGCGGAGGAGTCTGCAGCTCAACCCTGGCAAAGAGGTGGTGATCACGAGAAGGGCTGGCACACCAGGGGTTCTTCCTGGAAACCATGGGGGAGCCAAGAGCACACAGGCCTGTGAGTCCAGAGCCACTTGGGAACGGTGAAGTGATGGCCTATCACCATCTCCTTGAGAAGGACATTGTGATCCTGTGCACAAAGAGAGGGTTACGCATGGGGAAATTCACCAAGGCACAGTTAATTGTGCAGTTGAAGGAGAAGCACCGCTCTGAGGAGCAGATTCCTGGCCCAGATGGGGCTACAAAAGGATCTGAGAGCAGCTGGAGCATCAGCCAGGCATCCCCGAGAGTCTGGTCCCCAATCAGACGAGGGTCTTCACAATTGGGTTCCCCATCAGGAGATTGGAGATGGATGGGATGGGAGCAGAGCCCGAGAGAGCGAGAGGACCGTGAGAGAAAGCAAGAGCCCGAGGAAAAGCTGCAGGAGAAGCAGCAGCAGCGTGGACTGGTGATGGTGGAGCAGAGAGACATAGGGGGCTGCCCAGGGGTCAGTGGGGAAACACGCCTGCGAGGGCGAGACCCTGGGACAGAGAGAACTGTGGTGGTGCAGCCCCAGATGCTGAGGGACTGTGGAACCTGGGTGAAGTTCCCTGGGGTGAGGCCCCTCGCCCTGCCTATGGCCCAGATCCCTGTGCAGACCCAGGAGGCGTCGGGCTGGCTGGTGGTTGGGGTTCTCCAGGATATCGGCTGGGAGGCCCTGTTGGGGGGTGACTGTCTCCCCATGGGACAGGATCCAGGCCCCACTCCTGTAACGGCTGAGGGTTTGAATTCAAATCCAGGGAACCAGTTGGCTAGGATGGAAATGGTCAGTGAAAATGCAAATGACCTGGCTGGCGGGGGGGAGGGGCTGCTGGGCTCAGGATACCTGCCTACCTGTAACCAGCCCCCTGGGGCTGAGTGGGAGGGAGAGATGCTCCCCGCCCCCCTGCACACCGGAGTGGGGGCTCACGCTGGCTCTGATGCTGTGACCAGAGCAGAGAGCTCGCTGCCTGGCCCCACTGGGACAGCAAGGGCAGTGCTGAGCACGGGGGGAGCTGAGACCCCAGCTGAGTGGGGGGACACCCAGGCAGGGCACGTCAGCTGCCAAACAGGTTTGCCTGGTCCAGACGTGCTGCTGGGAAGTGATTGCACAGCAGGGAGGGAGCTACCAGGGACAGGGCTCAGGGGGGCTGTGACCCCAGGCCCAGCCAGCGAGAGGGAGCAGGTCCCACTCCCTGCCCCAGCCGCTGAATCCCAGACCGAGCTGCAGAAGGATCCCTCCTTGGAGAAGCTGAGGGAACTTCCTGGCCAGAGCGCTGCAAACCCCCTTGGGGAAGGCTGCAGGGACAGAGTCCTGCAGGAGAAGGGATTCCTGTACCAGGAATGGGCTCCCCAAGAGGAAGTAGAACTGGGGGGAATCGGGAGGCAGCTGGTGGTACCCCAGAAATCCACAGGGTTCTTCCCGTTCGAGCTGCTGGATGGGAGGAGAGTGAGGGGACCCCTGGACCTGAAGAGGGAGGATTGGATGGGGAAGGGGGAAGACCCCTGGGGGGATCTCTTCCCTGAGGTGGGAGCCAATCTCCCCATCAGGTGTTCCCCGTTCAGAGTCACTGGGAAAGCAGCCCAGAACCTGGAGAGAGAGGTCAGGGACATGCTGGCTTTAGATGGGATCCAGCCGTTTTACAGCCCATGGGCCTCACCTGTGGGGCTGATCCCCAAGGGAGACAGGATGATCTGGTTTTGTGGGGGCTGTGAGAAGCTTAAAGCCATAACAGTGTCTGATGCTGACCCCATGCCTAGGCCTGGGGAGATTCTAGACAAGCAGAGGGTGGTGGAGAACTTGGCTCTGGCAGACACTGATAACATGTGCATCTTTAGCCAGACCTGGGAGGAACAGGTGTCCCAGGTGAAGAGGGGGCTGGGCTGCCCCAAGGAGGTGGGACTGACGGTAAAAGCTGGAAAGTGCAAGGGGGGACGGCAGAGGTGTTGTGTCTGGGCCACAAAGTGGGAAGCGGCTGCCCAAGCCCAGAGCTGGCAAAGGCCAAGATGGGGGCTCTTAACCAAGAGAGCCCGAATCACAGACCGGAGGGCTGGGAAAAGACCCAATCCCAGCTTGAACCCCAGGGGTACTGGGGTGGCAAAGGGTGTGGGCTGCATAAACCTTCCCACATGCGGCCTGCAAGTGCCATCAAGCACACCCGACCTAAGGGAGGGCGTGAGACTGGACTGTCCTGGTGTAACTCACACCAAGGAATGGGAGAGATGCTGGGGCATCCATGGGAACGTTGGTGGGTTCGAACTTCCCCAGGTCACTGGCTGGAGTGACCTCGCTCAGTTCGGTCTCGAAGGGGGGAGAGATGTGACGAACTAGGAATGTGCTTAATGTTTTCTCTGAGTACTGTATTGGTGCCTCAGTGTCCCCATAGCAGTTCTTAAGTATCTGGCAGAGCAAAGGGCCAGTGCACCTAAATGCCTGACCCTCTGTCTCCTAGCAACTGATGGCCTGCGCCCCTCCTCTGCAAAGGTGCCAACTGAAGGTGTTGGAGACAAAGGGATCAGGTGACCTCCTGGCCCGGGAAAGGGGCTGAGCAGAGAGGAGGGGCTGGGAGGGGTTGTTAGTCTGGAGCTGGCTGGGGTCAAGGGTGGAGGGCAGACCTGGGGGTCTGGCTCACTGCCCCCCAGAATGGACCCGGCTGAGGGGTCCGGTTCGCTGTATCTACAAGCTCTGTTTTAGACCCTGTTCCTGTCATCGAATAAACCTCTGTGTTACTGGCTGGCTGAGAGTCATGTCTGACTGCAAAGTGGGGGTGCAGAACCCGGTGGCTTCCCCAGGACCCCGCTGGGGTGGACTCGCTGTGGGAAGCGCACGGAGGGGCAGAGGATGCTGAATGCTCCAAGGAGAGACCCAGGAGGTGAAGCCGTGTGAGCTTCTTGCCCTGAACAAGTCTGCTCCAAGGAGAGGAGGCTCCCCAGAGTCCTGACTGGCTTGGTGGGGAGCAGTTTTAGGCCTGACCAACTCCAAAGAGACATTGTGTGGTGGAGTCCCCCATTCTCATTGTTTTTGGAGATTGCAACAGCCGTACTATTGACTCTCTGAGACACTGGTCAGAGACCCCATCTCTCTGTTAGCTAGGGTTTTCTCCCAGGAAGTAAGCCACATCTTGAATACTGCGTGCAGATCTGGTCGCCCCTGTCAGGGTTCCCTCCCTACTCTGAACTCTGGGGTACAGATGTGGGGACCCGCATGAAAGACCCCCTACACTTATTTCTACCAGCTTAGGTTAAAAACTTCCCCAAGGCGCAAATCCTTTCCTAGTCCTTGGACGATATTGCTGCCACCACCAAGTGATTTAGACAAAGATTCAGGAGAAGGACCACTTGGAGTTCCTATTTCTCCAAAATATCTCCCCAAGCCCCTTCACCCCCTTTCCTGGGGAGAATAATATACCAACCAATTTCCTTTAATAAAAGTACAGATCAGACCCTTTCCTTTGGACACTAAAATCAATCAGATTCTTAAAAGAAGAACTTTATTATAAAGAAAAAGTAAAAGAAGCACTTCCGTAAAATCAGGATGGAAGGTAATTTTACAGGGTAATAAAAAGATTTAAAACACAGAGGATTTCCCTCTAGGCTCAACTGTAAAGCTACAAAAACAGAAATAAACTTCCCTCTTAGCATAGGGAAAATTCAAAGCTAAAACAAAAGATAATCTAACGCATTTCCTTGCTATTACTTACAATTTCTATAATTTTAGATGTATCATTTCAGTAGGAGCTGGGTTACTGGCTTGGTCTCTCTCTTTGTCCCAAGAGGGAACAAAACAAAGAGCACAAACAAAACCTTCCCCCCCTCCCCCGATTTGAAAGTATCTTCTTTCCCCATTGGTCCTTCTGGTCTGGTGCCAGCTAGGTTAATTGAACTGATCAACCCCTTACAGGTAAAGGAGGGATTTTATGCTACCTGTAGCTGTATGTTTATGACAGCCCCATCTCAAAAAAGATATAATGGAATTGGAAAAGGTTCAGAAAAGGGCAAAAAAGATTATTAGGGGTATGGAACAACTTCCATATGAGGAGAGATTAATAAGACTGGGACTTTTCAGCTTGGGAAAGAGATAACTAAGTGGGGATATGATAAAGGTCTATAAAATAATGACTGGTGTGGAGAAAGTAAATAAGGAAGTGTTATTTATTCCTTCTCATAACACAGGAACCAGGAACCAAACAATTTAATAGGCATCAGGTTTAAAACAAACAAAAAGACGTGTAGTAACTCCTCACTTAATGTCGTCCCAGTTAACGTTGTTTCGTTGTTATGTTGCAGATCAATTAGAGAATATGCTCATTTAAAGTTGTGCAATGCTCCCTTATAACGTCGTTTGGCAGCCACCTGCTTTGTCCACTGCTTGCAGGAAGAGCAGCCTGTTGGAGCTAGCTGGTGGGGGTTGGAACCAGGGTGGACCGGCAGCCCCCCATCAGCTCCCCGCTCCCCTAAGTTCCCTGTGCAGCAGCCACCGAGCAGGCTATCAATTGCCAGCAGTTCAGCTGTCCCTCCTCCCACCGTCATGAGCTGCTCGTGCTCTCTGCCTTGGAGCTGCTCCCCGAGCCTCCTGTTTGCTGTATGGGGGGTGGGGGAAGAGGGAGGCTAATGTCAGGGTGTCTCCCTCCCCCCTGCTCCTGCATCTCCATAGAGCAGGGGGGGGAACACACGACAGGCCTCAGGATGTAGGGAGCTTGCTGGCAGCAGCTGCTGTCTCAACTTCCTACTTAAAAAGACAGGGTACTTAGAGTGGTGTCCGCATACTTAAAGGGGCAATGCACTTCTCTTTCTCTCTCCCACACACATGGTGTGTGTCTCTGTCTCTCTCTGCCATGCTGTCTCTCCTCCCTCCGTTCGTGCTGCCTTGTAGAGCATGAGGCGACATTAACAACAATGTGTTAACCCTTGAGGGCTCATCCGAGTGCTAGTTCATCATTTAGCAGTAAGGCATTCCCTGGGAAATATCCCATCCTCTTCCTCTCTCTGATTCCACCACCTCAGCCAAGCTTTACAATCATGAAAAAAATTTCTCTGGAACCTAACCCCTCCATTTACATTAATTCTTATGGGGAAATTGAATCTGCTTAACATCATTTTGCTTAAAGTCACATTTTTCAGGAACATAACTACAAAGTTAAGCGAGGAGTTACTGTATTTCTTCACACAAAACACAGTCAACCTGTGGAACTTCTTGTCAGAGGATGTTGTGAAGGACGAGACACCACCAGGTTGAAAAAAGAACTAGTTTGCTAGAGAACTAGGTAAGTTCATGGAGGATAGGTTCATCAACGGCTATTAGCCAGGATGGGCAGGAATGGTGTCTCTAGCCTCTGTTTGCCAGAAGCTGGAAATGGGTGACAGGGTGTCATAAACAGATAGCTAAGGGTTAATGTCTCTTTCACCTGAAGCACCTGACCAGAGGACCAATCAGGAAACTGGATTTTTTCAACTTTGGGTGGAGGGAATTGAGTGTCTGAGCTTTTGTTTTCTGCCTGCCTGCTTTCTCTGAGCTTTGGAGAAGTAGTTTCTTTTTTTCTAGTCTTCTGTTTCCAAGTGTAAGGACAAAGAGATCAGATAGTAAGTTATATGGTTTCTTTTCTTTGGTATTTGCATGAATATAAGTGCTGGAGTGCTTTGATTTGTATTCTTTTGGAATAAGGCTGTTTATTCAATATTCTTTTAAGCAATTGGCCCTGTGTTGTATCATCTTAATACAGAGAGAACATTTGTACTTATTTTTCTTTCTTTTTATATAAAGCTTTCTTTTAAGACCTGTTGGAGTTTTTCTTTACTTCAGGGAAATTGAGTCTGTACTCACCAGGGAATTGGTGGGAGGAAGGAATCGGGGAGATCTGTGTGTTGGATTGCTAGCCTGATGTTGCATTCCCTCTGGGGGAATAGGAAAGTACTTTTTGTTTCCAGGATTGGGAACAGAGAGGGAGATTCACTCTGTTTGGATTCACAGAGCTGGTGTCTGTGTATCTCTCCAGGAGCACCTGGAGGGGGGAAGGGAAAAAGGATTATTTCCCTTTGTTGTGAGACTCAAGGGATTTGGGTCTTGGGGTCCCCAGGGAAGGTTTTTCAGAGGGACCAGAGTGCCCCAAAACACTCTAATTTTTTGGGTGGTGGCAGCAGGTACCAGGTCCAAGCTGGTAACTAAGCTTGGAGGTTTTCATGCTAACCCCCATATTTTGGACGCTAAGGTCCAAATCTGGGACTAAGGTTATTACACAGGGGATAGATCACTCAATGATTCCCTGTTCTGTTCATTCCCTCTGAAGCACCTGGCATTGGCCACTGTTAGAAGACAGGATACTGGGCTAGATGGACCATTGGTCTGACCCACTATGGCCGTCCTTATGTTCTTATGTAATCACAGGTTCCTGCCACGCTGCGAGTCACTCACTTGATCTTATCTTCAGTATGGACATTGATACTGATAATACAAGAATAACACCTGTGTCATGCTCAGATCATTGCCTTCTGTGAGTAGATACCTGCGCCCTTCCTTTCTCATGACAAGAAGGCTAGACAGAATGATCTGGGCCAGAAGATTTATGGCCCCAGCAATCCTTAGAGAAACTGATACCCAGCCACATGGTCAGCGTGTAGAAGACTTTAGGGTATGTCTCCACTGCTGTGTGTACCTGTGTCAGGGACTCGTTCGTAGCCTAGTTTTCCAAGGCTGCGTTGGCTGCAGGATTTGGTAGCATGGAGGGAAATCAGCAGCTGCTGGCGCTGGCCAGGTGCTCATCAGAGTTGCTCAAACAGCCCCAGGTCCTGATCCCTGTTCCTCTGGTCATGCTCAAGGAATATGGTAACCATTCTCTCCTCCTGCTTGCTGTCCCAGTTTTCCTTCCCTTGCTGGTACCCCAGGTGCCCATCTGCCCTGTGTCATACAACAGGTCATCTCTGTCCCTCTTCCTTTTGCCACCATCAAGGCAACAGGCTGTAGCAAAACATGCACACTCACACTCAAGTAACACATTCACCCTCTCATAGACGCTCACACGAAACCACCGCTCTCAAAATAGAGCCGAGACTAGAGAAGCTCCAACAAATCCCAGCTGCCCGTGCACATAGGGAGAGAAAGGGCACAACTGGCCTCTGGGCAGGCTCTGCCCTTCAGTTATTTACATTTTAAGTGGTGCTCAGATGCCATGGCCTGAGAACCCAGACAGAACAGATTAGATGAGAAGAGGCACCTTCCCTTGAACTGGAGATTGGCCAGGAAATCTGGACATTTGAAAGGACAGGATTCCCTTGGCACAGCTGAGGAATCCTTCAGGAGCAGGGTGTGGGTGGGGGGTGTGGAGCTGGGGCAACAAAAATGAACGTCGCTCAGAACCATCCCAAACCCAACCTGAAGTCCTCCCATCGGGGCCTTGATTGAACCGCCTGACCTGCAGCAGAGGAAATGATGAGTCATCAAGCATTTTCATGACATGACAGTTCTCTAGTGCTGAGCTGCACACACACACGTGCAATGGGTTCCCAGATGTTTCCTGCTGAGAGAGGAAATTTAACCTCAGAGTCTGGCAGGTTGGCAGCATTCCTCAGCCATTTCTTACCACAGATACACATCGGAAAGAGTGCTTTGGGCCTGGCCATTAGATATCCTCCCAATCTACTCTAATGAGACTGGTTGACCCTTAAAGTGACTTGTGCAGCTCAAAGCTTTTTCATTGCTATGCACAAAAATGGGTCATAAAATACTTCAGTGGGAGGAAGTGTGTGCAGCTCATTGGGAAAGCACACGCCCGCAGGCCTGCAGCCGCACCTCCCAGTGCTGGATCCTGTCTGATCTCGCAGGCAAAGCAGGGCTGGATCAGGTTAGCACCTGGATGGGCGGGGGATGAGTGCTGCACGTAGAGGCACTACCGATTTGGTAGGTGGCAACTAGAATTACTCCAGGGGCAATCATATTTCTGGAAGTGCCATTGTGCCAATTCCTGGCCCTTTGTGGTCATTCCATATTTCGTGGCACTTTCACAAGGGCAGAGTGGTTTACCCAGTGCCCTGGCCAAATTCAACTTGGTTAATTGTGTCCTGCTCCCCTGTTACTTACAGTCAACACTAAACTGGTGTGCAATGTTGCACACCTGTCCCATTCCACCCCAGAAGTGGTAACATTTCTGTGTTGGGTGAAGTGAACCCTTTATAGCCCTGTTTCAGGGGGCATGAAGTTCACTTGATTCCTGTGTGTGGAGCACTTTGAGATCCTTCAGCTCAGAGGCGTGAGGGGCTGCCAAAGGGGTCCCAGGGTTGTAAATACGCTGTTATCCTGGCAGCTTGGAGTCTTTGCTGAATCAGATGCTTCCAAACTGGAGCACCCTGCACTTCAGCCATATAGTTCTCACTTCTCCCCGTCAGCCCCAGGACTGCCATGTCCCAGACACCTTTCCAGCCTGAGTCTGAACTCGCCTCTGCAAAGAGAGTTTGAAAGCTGCAGCTACAGACACGTTGGCTATGGGAGCTTGCTCAGTTCTAAGGGAAGTGGAAGAGGGTGTGAATCTGGATTTGCCCCACCTGCATCCACCAACCCGGAGCGGCCAGGATTAATCATAGAGTTTAAGGCTAGAAGGGACCGTCAGATCATTTAGCCTGACCTCCTGTGTACTACAGGCCACTAAACTCCACTATTCCCTGAGTTCAGTACATTCATTCCTCCAGAAGTTCTGAACACCCTAAAGGAGTCTCAGCCCAGGACCTGTTCCTCTTCCCAGCAGGTGACAGAGAGCTGTGAGCAGCTGGAGCCACTCCAGATCAACACAGCCCAGACTTCTTACTACTCCTTTCTCTCAGCCCTGAGAGCGACGACCAACCCTTTCTCCGTGCAGCCCCCTTTCTGCTGTCCTCTCCCTGGCTTTCAACAAACCTAGCCTCTCTCAGCTTCCGGTAGGGCCATGTGTCGAGCTAACACCCCACTCAGGTGCAGCCCATCCTGGCAGATAGCCCCCTCTGAGCCATTTTAACCCCTTCAGAAGTGAACATAAGAACATAAGAACGGCTGTACTGGGTCAGACCAAAGGTCCATCTAGCCCAGTATCCTGTCTACCGACAGTGGCCAGTGCCAGGTGCCCCAGAGGGAGTGAACCTAACAGGTAATGATCAAGTGATCTCTCTCCTGCCATCCATTCCCACCCTCTTTCAAACAGAGGCTAGGGACATCATTCCTTACCCTGCCTGGCTAGGCTAATAGCCATTAATGGACTTAACCTCCATGAATTTATCCAGTTCTCTTTTAAACCCTGTTATAGTCCTGGCCTTCACAACCTCCTCAGGCAAGGAGTTCCACAGGTTGACTGTGCGCTGCGTGAAGAAGAACTTCCTTTTATTTGTTTTAAACCTGCTGCCTATTAATTTCATTTGGTGACCCCTCGTTCTTGTGTTATAGGAACAACTAAATAACTTTTCCTTATTCACTTTCTCCACACCACTCATGATTTTATACACCTCTATCATATCCCCCCTTAGTCTTCTCTTTTCCAAGCTGAAAAGCAGTGAACACCTCAGCACACCAAGAAGCCCAGCCCGAGGGTGAGGCTCCACCCCAAGGTACGATAGGCAGAGTCCCAGGCTGACTGCTTGTGCCGTTGGCCTTACTTAAGCCAGCGGCAGGAACAGGAAGCTGTCTGAACAACTGGGCTCCACTCGTGCCTTCTGCTCCCCCAGCTCGATTTCCTGACATCCTGACCCGCTGTAACTCCTGGCGTCTAACTCCTGGCTCTGACCTACAGTTTGTCTCTTGCCTCGGACCTCCCAGTAACCTGACCCAACCAACTCTTGACGCCTGTCTCATGACTGTGGACTCTGGCTCTGACTTTCTAGTCTAGTCAGCAAGAGACAGCTGTGATAGCTTATTAGAACTACAGTAGCCCTGCAGGGCCAAGCCTGGTGTGAGAAAGATGGACCCAGCAGCACTACCGTGCCCACCGGCAGCATCAGACTCTCCCGAACAGGCCTTCCTCCCCCGAGGGGATAACCAAGCCCTGCAGGCCCAAGTTGTGCAGCTGACCTCAGACAACCAGTAGCTTCAGGAACAAGTGAGGGAGCTCAGTGCTGAGAAGTGATCAACGGCACGATGTCTAGTTGGCAGCCAGTATCAAGCGGAGCACTTCCGGGTGGGTCCTGGGGCAGGTTTTGTTCAGCATCTTCATTAATGATCTGGATGACGGGATGGATTGCACCCTCAGCAAGTTCGCAGATGACACTAAGCTGGGGGAGAGGTAGATTCGCTGGAGGGTAGGGATAGGGTCCAGCCTGACCTAGACAAATTGGAGGATTTGGGCTAAAAGAAATCTGATGAGGTTCAACAAGGACAAGTGCAGAGTCCTGCACTTAGGACGGAAGAATCCCATGCACTGCTACAGGCTGGGGGCTGATTAGCTAAGCAGCAGTTCTGCAGAAAAGGACCCAGGGATTACAGTGGATGAGAAGCTGGATATGAGTTGACAGTGTGCTCTTGTTGCCAAGAAGGCCAACAGCATATTGGGCAGTATTAGTAGGGGCATTGCCAGCAGATCAAAGGAAGTGATCATTCCCCTCTATTCGGCACTGGTGAGGCCACATCTGGAGTATTGTGTCCAGTTTTGGTCCCCCCACTACAGAAGGGATTCTGGCGGGGGCAAGGCACAGGGGCTTCCTACACAGCACACTTCCACCACCTCATGGCAGATACAAAGTGGAACAAAGCAGCACAACTATACCAGTTCTGATGGAAATCAAAGACAAACTAGCCCAGGTAGAGATGCCTTCAGACCTAGACAACTTTGTGGACCTTGCCATAGATGATTGGCTGTGAGAACATAAGGAGGTTCCCTGCAGCCCCCCTACTTGCATACCATGACCTCAGCCTTTTGGATCTGCTATGGTCATTTGGATTGTTTAGTTATGCCATTCAGACTGACTAATGCGCCAGCGATGTTCCAGCACTTCTTTAATGATGAGCTATGAGTCCTACTGGATCAGTTTGTGGTGGTGCACTTAGACGATATATTAAATCTTCTCAGACAATCTGGACCACTACACCACTCTCATCCACATAGTCCTGGAAAGATGATGACAACACAATCCCTATGCTAAACTAGAGAATTGCACATTCCATCAGCTCTCAAGTGAGTTCCTGGGTTTCATCCTGTCCTTGGAAGGACTCAAAATGGAGCCACACAAGTCTAAGCTGGAACAGGCCAGAGAAGCTGCGCAGACCAGCAGCCAATCAGCAAAGTCCTGTGGAGAGCCAATCAGGGCAAAGAAAGAGGCAGCCAATCAGGGCCAGGCTGGGCCCTATATAAAGGCTGCCTAGCAAAGGAGAGGGCAATCTCTCCCTGACTAGCAAGGAAGGAGGACTGGGTCCTGAGGTAAGGAGGTAGCACCTTGGACAGAGCCGTGCTGGGCAGGCTCAGGGGAGCAGAGGAGAGCTCCAGCCCATTACCTGCCAGGCTGCAGCCCCTGTCTAGAAGGGTTGAGACAGTGCTCGCGGGCAAAGGGGGAGAGGCCCAGGGAAGATAGGCAAACAAGAGGGGAGAGAAGGAGGGCAGAGAGAGGCCGCTGCTAGAGGTCCCTGAGTCGGGACCCAGAGTAGCAGGTGGGCCTGTTTCCCATCCTTCCCCCCCTTGCACTGCACCTGGCCATGGAGAAGTGTGGCCGAGGCTGACTGCAACTTGCCCCTGAGGTGAGAGGCTAGACTTTGGTGTTGTGGTTTGCCACTGAGGCAGGTGCAAGCCAAAGGACTGCTGTTACCCCACACACACACACCGAAAAGGGAGGTGAGAGTGGAGTAGTGGGCACTGATGGAGGGCAGTGTCCTGAAGCGGATACCGCCAAGCAGGGAGCAAAGCGGTTCCCAAATCAGCAGATCAGACAATGGGTGAGACACCACACGCAGAGGGCACTTCACAGCTGACAAGAGCTAATTCCCAGAGCAACCAACAGGAGGAGCCAGCAGCAGTGAGTCCTGTCTCCGTTACAGTGACCTACATTTGTTAAGCTTTGCAAATTTCTACCGGATGTTCATTTTCAATTTTTTAAAACAAGCCAAGCCCCTCACTGCCTTCCTCCTCCTGCTCCTGCTGTCCTGGCCTGACGTCCTGGCATCCCAACCAACCCTGCGTGACTCCTGGCATCTGAGCTGTGTTTTCGCACCTCCAGTTTGTCTCCAGCCTCTGACCCCCTGGTATCCTGACCTGGCCTGACTCTGCTTCCCAACATGTGGTTCTGAACTCCAGTCTGTCTCTTGCCTCAGATCCCCTGCTATCCTGACCTGTCCTGGTTCCTCACCTGTGATTCTAATCTGTAGTTTGTTTCCTGCTGTTGTATCCCAAACCAGCCGATTCTTGACTCCTGTCTCATGACTGTGGACTCTGGCTCTGATTTCTAGGTCTGTCCGCCCACAACCTGGCTGGCATATGTTCAACACCTACATGCTGCCAGCAATATGCAGATGACACACAGCTCTACCTGTCCTTCACTACATATGACCACACCCAGTGCTTGGATGAGATCTGCTCTTGGATGAAGAACAGCTGGCTGATGCTGAACCTGAGCAAGTGATGCTGGTAGGTGGAGGAATGTATTTTGAAGAGTTTGCGGCTACAGTGGTTGAAGGCACAAAGCCACGATTGGTCAATTCAGTCCATACTTTCAGAAGCTCCTGGGTTTTTCACTGTTGCTGAGCTCTCAGATAGCAGCATCTGTAAGTAAGGCTTTCTATCATCTCTGGTTGGCTTAGGAGATGCCATCGCATCCTGGTGGATGATGACCTGCCTTCAGTTAGCCATCACTTTTGACTGGGCTGCAGCAATGCGATATATCTGTACATGAAACCTTCAGCTCTTAGGAAACTCCAACCAGTACAGAATGCTGCAACGAGTCTTCTAAACAATGCAGGCTATCGTGAACACATCCAAACTTGCACTGGCTTCCCCGAGAATATAGAATCAGGTGCAAGGTCTTGGTCCTTATCTTCAAGGTGCTCAGTGGCCTGGCTCCAGGATAGCTAAGAGATTGGCTAAAGCTCTGGGATGAAGACTATGGATGAAGACCAGCTTTGCTCATCTGGAACTCTCTACAATAAGAGTAACACTTGTTGGTGCAGGTGACAGGCCTTTCTTGGGGGCCAGTCCAAGACTGGAATGAACTTTCCCAGGAACTAAGGACCATTACACACCTCATCACCTTCTGCTCTAAAGTAAGGTGCATTTCTCTGACCCTTTATAAGAACGGCCATGCTGGGTCAGACCAATGGTCCATCTAGCCCAGTATCCTGCCTTCTGACACTGACCAATATCACGTGCTTCAGAGACAATGAACAGAACAGGCAAACAGTGCAGCTTCTGGCATTCGGAGGCTAGGGATGCCCGGAGCACAGAGTTGAGTCCCTGACCATCCTGGCTAATAGCTATTGATGGACCTGTCTTCCATGGCACATCCATCCTCTTCTAACATACACATACGTTGTTTTCTCTCTCTCTCTCTCTCTCTCTCTCTCTCTCTCACTCTGCATATTGTTATTGGGCTTTTTAAAATCCCAAACAAAGCACTCTGCTGCACACACGTCTCCCCTGGGGGAGAAGATGAGAGAACAAACGCATGACAGTTGTTGGTAGTCATGTTGCTTAGTGCATGACTGGAAGGGGCTCAGATGATAGTGAGCCGGGGGGTCAGATCCAATGTAGAACAGAATAGAAATCCTCTTTGCCATTTAAGGAATATCATTGGTGGGCCTCCTCCACTGCAGGGCTTCAAGAGCAGTGGGCTAAGCAGGGGAGCATCCTTCCGCAGGTAAAACAAAAGGGCTGTTGCCTCTGAGAAGACCCAGCCTCTTCTTCCTGAACGCAGGAAGCCCTCTGTCCCCTGAGTATTCAGGCTGAGGTGTACCCAGAGGTGGTCTGCAGACCGGGTAGCAGCATGTGCTGGCCCAGAGAGCTTTCAGAGCGAGATCGGCCACCTCACAGCTGTGTGGAGGAGCCTGAGTGACAGCATGCAAGTCTTCCAGCACTGCGTGCAGAGCAAGCGATGCTGTAAGACTGGAGAGAGGCCAGGCCACTCAGCACGCTCCCCACGTCCTGTATGGGAGAGGATGATTTATCCACACTGACTCATAGCTCTGTTCCAAAGAACACAGTCATATTGCTGATGCATTGGCATACTGGCCCCAAGCACCAGGGAGCGTCATTCTGGCACTGGTGCCCTATGAGGCAGGGCAGGAGCAAGGCAGAGGGGTCCTGTCCTGAGCATCATTGCCCTCTGCTGGACAGAACAGATTAAACCTACCTATCTACCATCAAAGGCCTGGTCTAACCTAAAAAGTTGTACACCTCTAAGGATACCAGTATGGTTAAAGCAGCACAGCACTTCCCCAGTGTGGATGCAGTAATGCTGGTGCAGTATAAAAGCGTTTTATACTGGTATAGCTATTCCCGTAGGGAAAGGGGAATAAATGGTACAGGGTAAGGCACCTTGATATCTACACTAGGAGTTGTACTGGAATAACTTTATCTGTTAAAAAAAATACTCATCCCCATAGCTGACATTGTTCTTCCAATAGAAGACCTCTGTGTAGAGCAGACCGAAGGGAGTTATCTCACTTGCTCAAGTGCACCTCAGTCCTGTCTGGTTAGTGCAAGGGTGCGTGAGAGTCCAAGGTCTCCATGACCCATGCTGTCCTTGGCCTCTCTGATGGGACTACCAACCAGGTGGACAATTGGTGGTACTTTTGGTTGTCAGGACATGGGTCCATTAGGAATTGCACTGGGAACCCCCAGTTTTCGAAAAGGACTGGACATTTATATGGAAAAGGAGAACAGCCGGAATTATAATACCCCTCAAGGGTTTTGGAAGGGCTATAAACCCTCCTGCTTCAGGGCATAAACCAGCCTCTCTCGAGAGAGCACAGGAAGGTTATTCTGTAACTACCTACTGCAGCAGCTGGAGTCAGCAAGCCCCCATGTATGGTTCAGCACTTCTCCGTATACAGCTGTGGCCGAAGGCAGCCCTTCTGGCCCGTGGGACCTTGTTTTCCCACATGTTTGTTCCACAGTGGAGCCCTGTGTGATGCTATCTGATTAAAATATGACCATGTAGATCATTGTTGCTACCACTGTTATATAATTGCAACAAATCTTGTACAAAGTGTGGCATGTAAGATGTCTACAAAAAAGTTATGATTTGCTTAATATGATTATGCCATTTGTATGCATGTATCATTTTTGTATCTGAAGTTATGAATATTAACTATGTACCTGTATTTTGAATGTGTTTGCTCCTGTGGTAACACCCACAAGGTATTTAGCCAGCACATCCTGAAGAGACTATTCAAGTTAAATGACCCATCAAGAAACACTTAACTCACAATGGACTATGGAAGACGCCCATCCACACCCGATGGACTTTCATGTGAATGTTCTAACTAGAGTATGGGGAGTGGCCTCTGCTATGACTAAGCAAATCATGCATGGACATGTGACTTGCACATGTGACTCCCAAATCCATGTTGTTACCTGTAATTTTCCACAAATTAGAACAATGGGTTTCCCGTCACTTGGCAGAAGCTATAAAAGGCCCTGGAAATACCTCCATTTTGCCTCTTTCCTGCTCAAACCTCTGGACTATGGACTTACATTAATGGGAGCATTCTAACCAAGGGACTGAGGACCTTCCAATGATTTGGAAACAACCAGAGACTTAACAATCCAGCAATTTATTCCATCACTGCTTCAAGCCTGATCCAAGAACCTTGCAATTGTTGTATGTATTTCATTCCTTTAACCAATTTTAACTTGCACCTTCCTTCCTTTCTTTCCTATACATAAACCTTTCGATATGAGATACTAAAGGATTGGTAACAGCGTGATTATTGGGTAAGATCTGAGTTGTATATTGACCTGGGTACGTAGCTGGTCCTCTGGAATTAGAATAATAGAACATCAGGGTTGGAAGGGACCTAAGGAGATCATCTAGTCCAAACCCCTGCTCAAAGCAGGACCAATTCAGAAGAACCATTTAGTTTGATTAAATTTGTTTTAAATAACCACTCATCATTAAGTCTAGTGTCTGGGTGTTGAATTCAGGACTGGAATACCTAAAGAGGCTGCATTTCTGATTTCTTGTTAGTCAGTGTGGTGAGACAGAAGTTTACTTTTGTTGCTGGTTTGGCATATCTCATAGAAGAATAACCATCAGTTTTGAGGTGTGTCCCTTTTTCCCAGCAGCTTGTCCTGAATTTGGTATTCTCGGTTGTGACCCACTGAGGCACGGTGACACCCGGATCCTGACTGAGGCCTCTGGCCACTACCATGAAACAGATATTCATCATGGCATGTGTACAGCCAGCCCCAAATACATCCGCTCTGTCATCGCAAAGAGGAGGAGGGGCTCCCGGTGCCGAGTCACCTACCTCATAGGAGTTGTGCCCTCAGCCTGTCTCCTCCTGTGAGTCATCCTTGCTGTCTTCAGGCAGTAGCAGAGCAGCCTGTAGCACATGAATGGAAACAACCCAACTCCTTGAAGCTGTGCTGGGGACCTGGGCCTCCTGGACAGCCCATCTGGAGGTGGCAACACCAGGGCCGGGGCAACCACTAGGTGAACTAGGCTGCCTTGGGTGCCTAGTGGTTAAGGGCACCTAAAAGCCCGCTCAGGCGAGGAGGTGGAGTGGAGGTGAGCTGGGGCAGGGGGGGACCAAGGAGGGCCGCCTGCAGTAACGGGGGGGGGGGGCGCACAGGGGAATCGCTCCCCGCCCCAGATCACCTTCACTCTGCCTCCTCCGCTGAGCACACAGCCCCCGCTCTAAGTCTCCTCCAATCGGCGCCGCAAGTCTGGGAGGGGAGGAGAATTAGAGCGATGCAGGAGTGCTCCGGGAAGGAGGCGGAGCTGAGGTGAGCTGGGGTGGGCTCCCGGGCGGGGTTAGCTGCAGGCGGGGGGTAGCTGCTGTGGGGAGGAGCCAGGCGGGGGAGGCAGCGGGCTCCCCATGTGGGGGACAGGGTTAGCTGCCGTGGGGGGGCTCCTCTGGTGGGGCCACGGGGGCATGGTTAGCTGCTGGGTTGGGGGGGTTAGCTGGGTGGGGGAGTGGCGCAAGGTCGAAGTTTCACCTAGGGTGCGAAACTTCCTTGCACTGGCCCTGGGCAACACAGGGGCCTATGGACCCTACTGCCTTGGAATGCCAATGGAACGTGCATGGCTGCTGGACCCCTGACCATGCTGGACTCAGTACAGCAGGAGCAAGAGGGGAAAGGGGTGTGTGTCTCTCTCTACCTGGAGGGCCACCCCAAAGAGGGGATGTCTGTGGAGAACCAGCAGCTAGGACAGAAATGACTTCCCTGGCTCAGAAACCCTGCCGCCTCCTGGGGAAGTGGCTTGGACTTGTCAACCTGCCTTTTGAGCAGCAATCAATCAAGAGTAGGAGCTGTCAGACTAGATGGGTGGGGATGAGCTTGGCAGGTCACATGCTCCCACACTCGCCACCTTGAAACTGACAATATAACAGCAACCTGGCAGTGACTATGGAGCTGGAAGGTGGGGGGGGGGGGGACCTCTGACTTCAGGCACTGGCTGCACAGTGCCTCTTTGCTTTCCCATGCTGCTAACTAGCAGTTGGGGGACCCAGGCCAGAGAAATGGGTGTGGGTAAAGCTGAAGACTCTTTGCCACCTAGGGTGACCAAGTGTCCTGTTTTGGACTGGAACAATTGGTCAAAAAGAGATCCTGGAGGCTCCAGTCAGCACCGCTGACCGGGCTGTTGACTGTCTGGTTGGCAGTGCCACCACGCTGCACAGCTCCCGGGCCAGCATGTCTGGCTCTTAGCCTTAGGGTGGCCAGTGGAGTCCACGTGCCATCCTGCCCCCGCCAGCGCAGCTCCCATTGGCTGGGTCAGGGCAGGGGAGGAACTAGCATGAGTGCTCAGCAGGGGGCTGTTGAGGGGTCACGTGGTGCGTCTCTCCCGCTGCTGCCCAACCTCTTCTCCTCGCGCTCCTCGTGTGGTTGGGCTCAATCTACAGCGTGTGCAGTGGGGCAAACCATGGTCTGTCTGTCGTCCCATTGCCGGCACCAGGAGTTCAAGGTATGTGTATCCCCATCTCCGAGTGCAGGGAATGGGGCTGCACCCCCATCCCCCATACTGCATCCCCCCCATCCCAACCCCACAGCACCCTCATCCCTTGTCCCTGATTCCTTGCCTGTCCAACCCCCCCAGCACCCTCATCCCCCATCACTGCATCCCTCCCTGTACCAACCCCTCCATGCACCCCATCTCCTATCACTGGATTCCTCCCCCCAACCCCCCCGCACTCTGTCCCACATCACTACATCCCTTGCTGTACCACCCCTCCATGCACCCCATCCCCTATCACTGCATCCCTCGTCCACTGCACCTCGCGTCCTTATCCCCCGCACTGATTCCCTCCCTGTCTGAACCACCCCGCACGCCATCCCCTGTCACTGCATACCTCCCTGTCCCAACCTCCCTGTACCCTCATCCCCCCATCATTGCATCCCTCCCCATACCACCCCCACATGCACCCCATCCCCCATCACTGCATTCCTTCCCCAACCCCCCCACACTCTCATCCCCCATCACTGCATCTCTCCCCGTCCCAACCCCCCTGTACCCTCATCCCCCCATCATTACATCCTTCCCTGACCCATCCTGTCCTGCCCCCTACACGTACCCATCCCAGTCCTGTACCCCTTACAGAGCTCTCCCACCCATCCTCTCCACCTCCCAGAGCCGCCACCCTCTATCCCTCATCCCTGCACCCCATTCATCTCCATACCCCACTGCATTCCCATTATGTCCCTATACACCCCTGTGCCCCCCACATCCTCATGCACCTGTAGCCTTCTGCCTCCCCCACCATCCTCATCCACCCCACATACTCCCCACATCCCCTCCTCTGTCCTTCACTGCCCCTTTCATCCCCACCCTACTCTCCTCCTTTGCCTCTTTCCCTCCCTATCCTCTCTCCTCCACCCCACTATCTTTTCCCCTCCAGTCCACCCTCCTCCTCCCTTCCTGGCTGGGTGATTTAGGCAGCCCCTGGAAAAGTGTCTGAAAAAGTGCCTCTGCCCAGGCAAGTGTGTGCATGCAGCCATTGTATGTGTGTAGGAGACTGTGTGTCTTTGTGTAGGGAGATGTGTGTATTGCCGCAAGTGTATATACCTATGTGAATAAAATTTGCAGCCTAACTCTTTGACTTTTATTCCTTTTGCTGGCTTGCATGCTGTGACATTGTGCAGTCTATATGGTTTTATAAAAATGTAATAATAAGTGAATATAATGTAACTGGAATATGCTTCATGCAAAAGGTCTCTTGTAAGGTATCATTACAAAGCTTATAATCTACTGAGTGTGATCATCTTGTTTGTATAAATGTACCACTCTTGTATCTGAAACTAGAAATATGAAATATAACTCTGAGGGCCTATTGTAATTATGCAAAGTGTGGGACATTAATGGTTGTTTGGAATCTTGATGACTCTCATTAACCAGGTCTATTGTCTGCAGTTGGCTGTGTTTTACCTGTAAGTCTTTCTGTATATGTGTGTGCTAGCAAGTGGGTAATGAAGTCTTGCAGTGACATGTAATCATGTCACCTGAACTGGAATCCATCTTTAACCTGGTGTCTTTCCATTGAGAAGGAGTGTGTGGGAATTCAGAGAGGGACAAAAGGATTCCTGCCTTATGCAAAAGATATATAAAGGGGTGGAAGAGAACAAAGGGGGAGAGGAGCCATCATGAAGAACCCCCTAGCTACCACTCAAGCTGGGACAAGAGCTGTACCGGGGAAAGAATTGTGCCCAGGCCTGGAAGGTGTCCAGTCTGAGAAAAAATATACTGAAACATCTCTGAGGGTGCAATTATCTGTATTCAGTTTGATTAGACATCGATTTGCGCATTTTATTTTATTTTGCTTGGTGACTTACTTTGTTCTGTCTGTTACTACTTGGAACCACTTAAATCCTACTTTCTGTATTTAATAAAATCACTTTTTACTTATTAATTAACTCAGAGTATGTATTAATACCTGGGGGAGCAAACAACAGTGCACATCTCTCTATCAGTGTTACAGAGGGCGAACAATTTATGAGTTTACCCTGCATAAGCTTTATACAGGATAAAACAGATTTATTTGAGTTTAAACCCCATTGGGAGTTGGACATCTGAATTATAAAGACAAGCACACTTCTGTGAGCTACTTTCAGGTAAACCTGCAGCTTTGGGGCAAGTAATTCAGACCCTGGGTCTTTGTTGGAGCAGAC
Organism: Gopherus flavomarginatus; assembly: GCF_025201925.1. Lineage (NCBI taxonomy): Eukaryota > Metazoa > Chordata > Testudines > Testudinidae > Gopherus > Gopherus flavomarginatus. Next base: position 3,641,112 of record NC_066617.1, on the reverse strand, counting down.
GGGAGTGTCTGGTTCAGCAAGACAGGGTGCTGGAGTCCTGAGCTGGCAGGGAAAACAGGAGCACAGGTAGTCTTGGCACATCAGTTGGCAGCTCCCAAGGGGGTTTCTGTGATCCAACCCATCACATACACAAATAAAATGGATGACATAAAATATGTGTGCATTCCTTTCATAACAAGTTTTGAAAAGAGAAGGGAACTCTAAAAGCAATCTATTATTTCTTAAAAAGTGAATGTTGTTGACTAGTAATTGCAGAAGAGCCGCTGGATCGTACATTTCTCCCCATCTTTGTCTAGCTATGTTATAAACTCTTTATTGCAGACTCTCTTTTTATGTGTATGTCCAGCACCTACCACCCTGGAGCCCTGATCTTAGTTGGGATCTGCTGGAGCTCGTTCCCACCAGTTCCCAAGAACCGGTTGCTAAAATTAGACCTCCGTGGAGAACCGTTTGTTAAAGGGCCAGGGGGTGGGCAAAGAACTCCAGTCCGCGGGCCGGATCATGCTGTTGCTCTCAGGATTCCCAGTTGGGGAGGCTGAGGCTCCTCTGACCCCTCCCCTGCTTCCTCCCAGCTGCAGCGTGGCCAGCGGCCGGCCGGCACCAGCTGAAGAGGAGTCCTGCTGCCGCTTTTTGAGCAGCCCGGCAAGGTGTGCGTGTGTGTGTGGGGGGGAGGGGGCTGCTGCAAGCTCCAGGGCTGGCTGGAGGGGAGGGGACAAGTGGGGCAATTTGCCCCAGGCCCTGGAGGAGCCCCCAGCCCCACAAGTATATCTCCCCCAACCCCGGCCCCTCCTCCGCTTCCCCTACCCCCTTTAAATCAGAACTTTTTATAGGGAACCAGTTGTTAAGATTTTGGCAGCTCATCACTGGTCTCTAGGCACTAAACAATTGTAAAAGCAGCAAAGAATCCTGTGGCACCTTATAGACTAACAGACGTTTTGGAGCATGAACTTTCGTGGGTGAATACCCACTTCGTCAGATGCATGTAGTGGAAATATATACCTGCCCCTGGAAATTTCCACTACATGCATCTGACGAAGTGGGTATTCACCCACGAAAGCTCATGCTCCAAAACGTCTGTTAGTCTATAAGGTGCCACAGGATTCTTTGCTGCTTTTACAGACCCAGACTAACATAGCTACCCCTCTGATACTAAACAATTGTAGTATTAAATAATGTGGAAGTCTATGTGTTAGTGCATGCTAGGTGTGTACACATGAATACACATGCGTATCTGCATGTAGGGGTGAGAGTCAGTTTCTACAGATTTATTTATACAGGTTTCTGGACAGGTGCATTTCTGTGGTTGTGCTCTATGGATTCGTATTTGGGCTTTGGGAGTGGGCCTTTAATGGACCTATTGCAGCTGTGATAATGTGTGATCCTAATTCCACACATAAAATTACAATAACTTTAGTGAACAAAAAACACAGAGCTGGTTACAAAAAATGAGAAGAGGGGAGGGAAAGAATTATGAAAACCTTTATGTAATTTATTTTTTTTTAATTACCCTTTTTGACTATTTTGTGGCCAGCTTTAGTGTCCTGTAACAAATAAAACCGGAACTCAGAGGTGAAAGTAAGCTAGTATGGTCCAGTACTGCGGTACGGACTGGACCGGCTTCTCCAGTGGTGACTGACAGGGCCCAGGGCTCAGCCGCTGCGTGGAGCACCAGAGGTGATTTAAAGGGCCCGGGGTTCCCTAGAGTGGCCCATCGGGCCCTTTAAATCCCCGCCTCTTCCTCTTCCAGTTGAGGCCACACCCTCCTCAGAAATCTGGCGTACTGCTAAATCCTTTAAGTTACTTTCATCCCTGCCTGAACTCAGCATAATGCATCTGTCCAAACAATAAATATGCGTGTTTGAGCCTTGCAGTCACAGGCGCCGACTCCTCCTCCCTGCCCCACCTCCTCCTCCTCCCTGAGTGTGCTGTGTCCCCACTTTCCGCCTACCTCCCAGCGTTTCCTGCCCAGCCGCTGCCAAACAGCTGGGGAGGAGCGGGAACACGGTACGCTCAGGGGAAGAGGCAGGGAAGAGGCAGGGCTGGGGCAGGGATTTGGGGAAGGAGCTGGAATATTGGCAGGGAGGGGGCAGATTTGGGGCGGGGTTGGAATGGGGATGGGGAAGGGGCGGGAAGAGGAAGGGCAGGGGTGAGGCCTCATGGAAGGGTGGAGTGGGGGGCAGCCAGGGGCACAGGTCGGGTCAAGCACCCAGGGAAAAGAGGGGAAGTCGGCACCTATGCTTCAGTGAAAAGTGAGCATGAGAGAGAGTGTGGGGGACAGCATGCGACAGAGGGAGGGGCAATGGAGTAAGCAGGGGGCAGGGCCTCTGGAAGGGGCATGGCAGGGCCTCAGGGAAGGGGCAGGGCAGTGGGCAGGGCAAGGGCATTCCATTTTCTGGAATTAGAAAGTTAGCAACCCTATCGCCACCTAGGCCTCTAGTACCCACAGGAGACGGAGGGCAAAAGTTTACCTTGTTTGATGAGGGGCAGGGCTTTAAGTTTCATGGGGCTAAGGACAGGAGTAGGAACCTGGAGGGTTTCTGTCTACGATCTTGGCAAGTCCCTTCTCTTCTCTCTGCAGTCAGGAGAATGACACTTTGCTAGCCCCCAGGAGCATCAGCAGGCACCGTTTTCAGGACAGAAATGCCTGGTCTTTTTCTCGGCATCTCTGGGATCCCAGGCAGAAAGGTCAATTGAAGTGCAGAGTAAAACACCAGTGCATTTCAGAACTGCAAGATGTGCCCAGTGAAGGGAGCTAAAGTCTTTGGGATGTTGTCATAGACGGATAGTTAAGAGTTAATAGAACAGAAGTACTTCATCTCTCTTTTGCCTATAAAGGGTTAACAAGATCAGTGAGCCTGGCTGTCACCTGACCAGAGGACCAGTCAGGGGACAGGATACTTTCAAACCTTGAGGGAGGGAAGTTTTGTGTGCGCTGTTAGTTTTTGGTGGTTGTTCACTCTGGGGGCTCAAAGGGACTGGACATGCAACCAGGTTTCTCTCCAATCTCTCCAATACAGGCTCTTATAAGTTCAGAATAGTGAGTACTAGGTAGATAAAGTGAGTTAGGCTTATGGTTGTTTTCTTTTTCTGCAAATGTGTATTTGTCTGGGAGGAGTTTAAATGTGTATTTGGTTGGAAGGAGTTCAAATGTGTATTTGGCTGAAAGGATTTTAATTTGTACTTGTATACTTAGGCTGGGAGGGTGTTCCCAGTGTCTATAGCTGAAAGACACTGTAATATATTCCATCTTAAATTTACAAAGATAATTTTTATTTATTTTTTCTTTCTTTAATTAAAAGCTTTTCTTGTTTAAGAACCTGATTGTTTTTTTATTCTGGTGAGACCCTAGGGGACTGGGTCTGGATTCACCAGGGAATTGGTGGGGAGAAAGGAGGGAAGGGAGAGAGAAAGGTTATTATTTTCTCTCTGTGTTCGGATTACTTTCTCTCTCAGGGAGAGTCTGGGAGGGGGAGAGAGAAGGAGGGGAGAAGGTGAATTTTCCTCTGTTTTAAGATTCAAGGAGTTTGAATCACAGTGATTTTCCAGGGTAACCCAGGGAGGGGAAGCCTGGGAGAGGCAACGGTGAGGGAAAGGGTTTACTTTCCTTGTGTTAAGATCCAGAGGGTCTGGGTCTTGGGGGTCCCCAAGCAAGGTTTTGGGGGGACCAGAGTGTACCAGGCACTGGAATTCCTGGTTGGTGGCAGCGCTACAGGTTCTAAGCTGGTAATTGAGCTTAGAGGAATTCATGCTGGTACCCCATCTCTTGGACGCTAAGGTTCAGAGCGGGGGAATTATACCATGACAGATGTCTCAGCTGAATCCCAGCCACAGCCAGCATTGCTGGGGCTGCTGTTCCTTCATATCAACCTCCACTTGATGTGAGGCCTCTGCTCCTTTGCTGGGTGCTCCTGACCCTCACCTGTCTTTCACCGCCTCACCCACCCTGCAGAATGCAGATCTAGTCACCTCCATGAGAGCAGAAAAGGTGAGGAAAGGCCTAGAACTAAATCTGAAGCAGCACAGACTTTACTTGTTTCCTGGCAGTTTCTACTGGGTAGACGATTCCCTTCCTGCCTTGCACCCTATACTGCATTGCTGTGTCCCATTAAAACAGCTGCCACGTCCCACCACAGAGCCAGCTGCATTTCAATGATGAAGCGATTCATGTATACAACCTGGAAAGAGTTCTGAGATATTACACACACACAGGCAATGCAATATCATTGTTGTTCTCCATAGTTTGTTCTTGGCTTGAGAGCAGAACTTTCTCTGGTAGAGATGCTTCATCCGGGGAAGAGAGACTCCAGTGCAAAAGAACCCTGAACCTGCTGCTCCACTGAGACCATGGGCTTTGGAATGGAGCATTAGCTCTCATCCCTAGGGCTCTCTTGAAGATATTCATCCCTCTTGCCCTCCCCGATCCCTGGAGATCTCTGGGACTGGGAGAATCAGTCCATGGGGATGTGGCTTTGCACATGGTCTCTTAGGAAGCTGAAGAATTTCTACTGTGGTCCTAGCTGGGGAGTGGGGAAAATGGGAATGGGGTAAAAACTCCTCCCCAGTGCACAGCCTGGCTAGAGGAGAGAGGGCGGATGTATGGGGTAATATCCTCCTCCCTGTGGCACTGCTTGTCTAGCTCTGGGGGATCTATGGTGACAACACACCCCTTCTCTGCTTGGCTGTAGGGGTGGGGCTCTACCTGGGCAGGGATATGAAGCGATACCCCCTCCCAGGGGCACAGCCTGGCTGGGGGAGGGTATATGGGGTAATAATCCCACCGTGTGGCACAGCCTGGCTGGGGGGATATATGAGGTAATACTCCCACCCCATGGCACAGCCTAGCTAGGGGGTGTGTATATGGGGGGGTAACACCCCCTCCATGTGGCACAGCCTGGTCCAGGGGGGATCTGTGGGGTAAGACATTGGCACGGCCCCGCGGCACGGCACAGCCCGGCCGGGGGTCTCTGTGGGGTAAGACCCCGGCCCCGCCCCGTGGCACAGCCCACCCGGGGGTCTCTGTGGGGTAAGATCTCAGCCCCGCCCCCCGGCACAGCCCGCCCGGGGGTCTCTGTGGGGTAAGATCCCGGCCCCGCCCCGCCCCGCGGCACAGCGCGGCCGGGGGTCTCTGTGGGGTAAGATCCCGGCCCCGCCCCGCGGCACAGCCCGGCCGGGGGTCTCTGTGGGGTAAGATCCCGGCCCCGCCCCACGGCACAGCACGGCCGGGGGTCTCTGTGGGGTAAGATCCCGGCCCCGCCCCGCGGCACAGCCCGGCCGGGGGTCTCTGTGGGGTAAGTCCCCGCCCCGCGGCACAGCCCGGCCGGGGGTCTCTGTGGGGTAAGATCCCGGCCCCGCCCCGCGGCACAGCCCGGCCGGGGGTCTCTGTGGGTGGGGCAATAGTCCCCCCTTCCTGCAGCCCGCGGCCCGCATGGCCCCGCCTCCCGCCGCTTTGCGGCCAATGGGCCATGTTGTCCGCCGGAAACCCCGCCCCCTGGGCCTTCTCCGCGCATGCGCCCGGCTCCTCGCCCGGGTTGGGTCTGGCTGAGGGAAGATGGCGGTGGTTGGGGCTCGGCGCCGCCGGGTTGAGTCTGACGTGGGGGCGGCCGCTCTGGCCGGGGTATGAGCCGCCCGGCTCCGCCCCAGCGCCCGCGTCTCGCTGCTCCCGGCTCGGCCAGGCCTCGCCATGGCCCGGCTGGCGGATTACTTCGTGCTGGTGGGCTACGAGCTGGACAAGCGCGGTGAGTGCCGGGCCGGGGGGAGCGTGGGCAAGGGGGGGGAGCGCCGGGCCGGGAGGGGGTGGGGATGTGCGCCGGGCCGGGAGGGGGTGAGCGCCGGGCCGGGGGGAGCGTGGGCAAGGGGGGGGGAGCGCCGGGCCGGGAGGGGGTGGGGATGTGCGCCGGGCTGGGGGGTGGAGCGCCGGGCTGGGATGGGAGTGAGCGCCGGGCCGGGGGGGGGCTGAGCGCTGGGGTGGTGGGTGAGCGCCGGGCCGGGGGGGGGCTGAGCGCTGGGGTGGTGGGTGAGCGCCGGGCCGGGGGGGGGGCTGAGCGCTGGGGTGGTGGGTGAGCGCCGGGCCGGGGGGGGGGGGCTGAGCGCTGGGCCGGGGGGAGGGGTGAGCGCCGGGCCGGGGGGTGGTGGGTGAGCGCCGGGCCGGGAGGGGGTGAGCGCCGGTGGGGGTGGTGGATGAGCGCCGGGGTGGGGAGGTGGAGCGCCGGGGTGGGGGCTGTGGGTGAGCCCCGGGCCGGGGGTGGTCGTGCCGGCCCGGCTGTTAGGGGTGGTGGTGCTGTCAGGCCAGGCAGGGGAGAGCGTTGCAGGAGGCGTGAATACGGGGCGGGACCGGGGAATGTGAAGGGCCTGGGGGGGGCGGAATGGGGGGCGAGGTGGGTGACAGCGGCGGGAGCTGGCGGTTTGGTTCAGGCCGGTGGCGTAGCCGGGTTCGGGAGGCAGCCCCGGCTGAGATGGGGCTTGGTGAGTGCTGGGGACTGACCGTGCTGGAGGGGGTTTTAGGGGTGGTGGTGTTGGCCGGCCTGGGGCGGGGTGGTGAGGGCTGGGGTGTGGGTGGCTGAGTGCTGGGAGCAAGGCTCCTCACACTTGGGCAGCGGATGCAGATGGGCCCTGGCCATCAGAGGCCAGGTGGGGAAGAGGATTATCCTGTGGTTGAGCAGGGCCTGGTGGGGAGGAGTGGGCACTGGTGTTGGCATTGTAGGGAAGGAGAGAGGAGGCAATGGAGAGTCTGTGGTAACTATTGCGGGATTAGACAGTGGCAAAGGGAGTCAAGTAAGTTTTGGACAAATTCAGAGGAATGTGCGAGTGTGGTGTTGAAGCGGAGGGTTGGGTACAAAGTCTGGAGAGGTCCAGATGGATGGAGAGAGAAATCAAAATAGTGCATTGAGGAGGGCATTGCCCTTGCAGACTTCTGCCCCCACTTGTCCCTATGAATGGACTGGATCAGCTAGGAAAAGGAACATGTTAGGTTTGCTGGAAAGGTACTGGGGACCATTTTCTGTGTCAGTTTACACAATTGCATGACTGCTCTGGTTGACTCAATGATTTCTCTTTGTGCAGATGCACGTAAGGGTCTTCCCACTGGCATTATGTCTCTAGGGCTTGGTCAAGACCAAATACTCCTGTAGGGAAAGCCTTTCATCTGATTGTCTGGGGACGTTCTGGAAAGTTCTGCCTGGAGATAAGGCGCCCCAGGCCATGTTTGTGGTAGAAGGTTGGCAAGAGACCATGAACTTTGAAGAGGGCTGCTGTACAGTGAATCCTGACAGTGCTTGGGATTGGTTTCCATTCTGAAATGCCAATATCCTGCTGGATGCTGACGGAATATTTATATCTAGGGCATCCCAGCAGTAGGTGGATTGAGTTAAATTGGGTATGATGGGAGTCTGGAGGCTCTTATTGTAAATTGACTTCCAATGTCTGCTCGTCCAGTACTAGTCTGCGCTCACTTTTTCTCATAGACTCGTAGACTTTAAGGTCAGAATGGACCAATGTGATCGTTGTTTGCTCTTCTGACTTTTCCTTTGTCTATCTAGCTACTGCAGAGGTCTTAGTTTTTTGACTGAAGGAAGTGGGCAGTAGGCAGGACGCGATGACTCCATTCTAGAGGAAGTGAAGTGTATCTATAAATCTGGCAATATATTTAGTTTAATCTTTGAAACTCATTATAGTATGTCCATGTCTGGCCAGCTCTGGTGTTTAGAGCAGAAAATTGTCTCATCAGCTTGTGCTACTGACAGCTTTGTTTGCGTTTGAGCTGGTCACTGAATTTACTTCTCGACGATGCCTTCAATGAGCCAGTTTTTCTATGAGGAGGAGAACTGGGAGCAGTTTTGTAACAGACATGCTTAGAGTTTAACACTGCTCCTGGCTCTGGAGGGGCGTTCTAAGAATTTGCCTATATGTCACTATAATAAATTGGCTGACAGATAATATGTTCAGAAAACAGACTCCTGTCGAAGGAGTTATAGCAGTTCCGGTAGTAGTACACAGATGTGCATCTGGGCAGACTCTGTGACTTGGGGCCCTGAATCCTCTGGTCTCTAAATACTGTATGGGTAGACCTGGTTCTTAGTCTTGCTCTGAATGCTTAATTGTATTTTGTTGTCCTGTGTTTTTTCCTGCTCTGGAGGCCTGATGATGGCTGTCTTGATTACTCATTATGGTATCAGTGGCTTATACTTCACTGGTTAGAGCCATTTTTGTGGCTTACCTGTTTGGAAATTGAGTTTTATAACTCATTCGGAAATTGTGATCTGGGCTTCTGTTTCGTTAAGTAGATGTAGGTTGTTTGGAGACAGGGTGGGGTTCTTTCATCAGAGAAGAGAGGGTTGGGTGTGGGTGGAGAGGTGGAAGGAGAATACATAGCAGGTAATCAGCAGCTAGCTTTATAAGTGCTCGTGAGGTTGACACAGAGGACCTGTCAGCGCTAACTAGTTGGATGCAATCCTGCAATTCCTGCTGCAGCCTCTCTCTGAAAACAGATGGGATTCTCCGTGTAAACTAGTCAATGTGGGAGTCTGTATTTGCTTTGCCAGTGCCGAATGCCTAGGCCCTCAGCTGAGAGTTGATACGATGCATTCTGTTCTCCCTTAGGCTGCACCAGTTTGTGTTAATCTTGCCTAATTCCCTTCATGGCAGAATTCCTCTCCTCACCCCTACAGTCAGTAAGAAAACAGTGTCACAAGCTGCTATTTCCTAAATAGCAGCAACCAGAGGGAAGGGAGAATCTGACCTGAGCTGGAAGGGAGAATCTGAAATCCCTGACCACTGCAGGCCTAACACATTCACGTCACATGTTCCACCATAGGGAGAAAGTGACCTCTCTTCAATTACAGGGACAGTTTAAGCACTCATTGAAGACCTGCATTGTATCAATTTTTAGCTCAGTCTGAAATTTAACAGGCCTCCAAGCTTGTATTGGCTCTTCCAAGCAGTGTCGGGGATAATAGGATTTAATTATGCAGAGTCTTTTGTGACATCACTGAAGAAAAGATAATGCGATCACAGGTAGATGCCTTCATGTGGGACTAAAGAGATGGAGCTGACAAGCTCAAAGGGACTGAGATTCTATTTTTGTGCAAGCTTCTCTAATAGAAAATGAGAAGAAAAATCCAGAACCTGGGAGATATATGGGAAATGTTTTGTGAGATTCTCAGAAGGGAATCCAGGTATGCTTGTAAGGGGCTTGTAGACACAATGTTGTTAAGAAACCTCGTGGTTGGGAAAACACTGCAAAAAATTCTGGAACTGGAGCAGGTGTGAAGGGGTTAGGTTAGGGACTTTACTGAGTTCTCCCATCCCTCCTCTCGCTACCACTGTTTAGAAAAGAAGATGTAGTGACACTGTGTCTGTGTGAAGTGTGGGGGCAAGATGATGAGCTCTATCATCTAGACAATGAGGTGGGATTAACTTGAGTGAGGAACAGTTTTTACAAAGTCCAAACTACCCATGGCTGAATCTCAGCAGGTGAAAAAGTGAGTAGTGCTGGCGCATTATTTTTATTTAATTCTTGCCAAATTAATTTGATTTTTGTTTAAGTGGCTTCCTGGTAGGTGAGGCACTACATGTATGTAATATTTCCCAAGGGTTCTGTGCCTCTCCCATCTGGTTGCTTTGCAATGGATCCATTCTGAGCCTGTGTATGTTGCCATCCCTAGTTATGTCTTATGGAGCTGTCTTCACATGCTGCTTCCACCCATTTTCTGTAGTTTAGTTGTTCCAGGTGGAATGAGCTTTATTTACCATAGAAAGGAGATGAATAAGCAGGGACAGGATAAAAGTATATCAGATAAATGGTGCAGAGAAGGTAGGTCAACAGTTTCTGTTCTCCCTGTATTATAAAATACAAGGGGAGGTTCAAAGAAATCGTGACAGCTGGCAAATTTCAACCGATAAAAGGAAATACTTTTTGACACAATGGAAAAAAGAACTAGATAAGTTAATGGAGGATAGGTTCATCAATGGCTATTAGCCAGGATGGGCAGGGATGGTGTCCCTAGCTGCCGTTTTCCAGATGCTGGAAATGGGCGACAGGATGGATCACCTGTTGATTATCTCTTGTGTTCATTCCCTCTGGGGCGACCGCCGTTGGCCACTGTCGGAAGACAGGATATTGGGCTAGATGGACCTTTGGTCTGACCCAGTATGGCTGTTCTTATGCTTAATGCACAGTTAAACTCTGGAGCTCATTGTCACAGAAATTTGAGAGCTAACATTTTGGAAGTGATATTAATCCTCATGATTCAGGAATTAGTAATCCAATCTCTAAGTAATAAATAGCATCATGAGATAGGGTCTGTTGATAGATTATTCCACATCTGCCTAATATGGGGTATTCACACCTTCTTCTGAACCATCTGGGGTCTGGTCAGTGTTGGAGACAGGATACTGCAGTAGGTGGAACTTAGCTCTAATCAACTATGGCAATTTCTATGCATCTCTTCGCCCCCCCCTTCCCCCCCAAAAAAACAAAAAAGTCATCTGTCGGCCGGGATTCCAAGATAAGGAATAAGAGCCTTAAGGTTGCACCTGATCTGTGTTGTATAGTTTATTTTCTTGTAGCACCCAGCACTGTAGTATGTGTACATGCTCTGGTCTCCTGTTCTGTCATATTTAGCCTGTTGCTGCTGCAAAACCACCACATTTGACTCTGAACAGTGGTAAAGTGATGGAGGCAGTGGTGCAGCAGCAGCATCTCATGTAAAAAAACCTGTTGGGATCAAGTTGATTTCACATCTCCTATATTGTTGAATCCCATTGCACTGATTAGACTTGAATGTTGGTTATTGATCTTGGGTTTTTAGAATCTGTTGTTCCGGAAGTAAACTGTGTGCAGGAGTCACCTGAAATGCAGCCGCTTCTGGTGAGGAAGGTGGCAGCTGTTGACTAGCATGAAGTAACACTACGCAATAGTCTAGGGGGAAAAAGTAAAGGGAATCTCAGTTCCAGTTGCAATTGCAGGGGGTAAATTTAGGGAGGCAGAATATAATTACCTGCTTTGGAATTTGGTCTGGAGAGCAGCCCTGACAGTTCTGAAAAGTACCATGAACTCTTTAGTGATCACATGTAATTGTCATTTTTGTATCTTACCTAAAATATACACATCTAGCAGCACAGCATCCTGTAGTGCCAGGTTCAGAAGGAAGAGCTCCACCAACCTTATTCCTAAACCAACTCCAGGCAGCATACATGTGTTCCTTGCGTGATCTCCCATCCAATTACAAGCCACTTCAGCCTTGCTTAACTTCACATCGAATAGGACCACAGTACAAGCAAGTCTCTTCGGGGGTTAATAAAAAGTGAAGGAAATGGAGGAAGTGATTCTGCTGTTATTGACACACGGCTGGATGTTGGATTTCATGGGACTTGTTAACTGGGCTTCCAGATGTTTTCCCCCAAATCCTTTGTAACTGCTGTAGAGCTGTACAGTGGCACTTGAGGTGCTGTAGCTTGTTCTGATATATACACAATACGAAGCTGATACTGAGTGGAGATGTTTCCATGATAGCTGGTAAGGTGATCAAATACCGTGGGGTTGCGGGCCATACAAGTTCATAGACAAAACTGCAGTTTAATCATATTGTCCTTGTCTTGTTGTTTGGGAAGCTGGGTATGGGAAGAGAGGGAAGATGGAGTGTAAATGTCATGCAGATTTGTGGTGACCTTTGATATGGCTTGTGTTCTGGGAAGTTGAACAGTAGACAGTGCTATGGTGTGAAGTGTACAGTTTTGGGTAGTGTAGTGGGAAGGAAAAAACTTGCAATATGTGGCTTAGAGACCTTAAAATTTGCTCTAATGGCACAGCACTAATGGTGAAATATAGAGATTGATGTTTAAATTAAATGCCTGAGGCTTTGGCAATTCACCCCTCTCCCCATTGCTCCTGGTACTGCTCAGTAAATTAATCAGCTAATGAAGACTGCTCAACTCAAGTTGGGGCATTAGGTGCTAGGACTTGTAGTCTTCACAGGTCGCACTGTGTAATTGTTGAGGGATGCATGTCTCTTAAAGGTCAGAGTGGCTGCAGTTTGATACCAGTTAGGTGTAGTTTGCCTCCAGCTTCTGGTGAGCTCTCAGTGCAGCAATTGAATGAAGTTTGGGCATCTCTGCCGTGAACTATTCGTATCTTCTTCTCTCCAAGCTGTACTAGCATTAGACTTCAGCAGCGTTTCTAATCTCTCACTGAATTATGCTAGTGAGACCCAAGGAGGGTTCATACCATATGCTATGAGAAGCAGACACAGAGGCAGGAATTTGGTTTTCTGTTGCTGGGGGATCATTCTGAGGGAGAGAGATAAGTCGATCAGTAGAGACGCAAGAATCTGGTCAGTTGCATCTCCTTCTCAGAAAAGGGTGAACAAGAGTGTACTGGCCAGTTCTTTGTAAAGTTCAGTCTTGCCCTAACCTCCTTCCTGCCTGACACTGGCCAGAAAGCTTCCCTTGTCCTCAGCCAACAGGTGGTTACACGTGTGCAGAATACTCTGGAGGCCGGGGGGGCTGAAGTGACACTTCTTGCTTTGGACAACATAATCCACCTTTGTAAGAACCCTTTGGGATCAACTTCCAAAGTGTTGAAGATGTTTGATTTCCAGGCAACTGGTTAGTGATTTTTTTTTTTTGGGTGGGGGGATGAGTTTGGCATTGATGTCCACTCCCCATGTCCAGCCCTGAAGGACCTCGGATGGTGGTTGAAATTTGGAGAATATTTATTTCGTCATCTGAAAGTGACTTATTGCCTTACTGATTGGATTAGTCCTGACATGGCCATAACCTGCGTGACTGGCTGCTACCATGGAGGATGCAGCCACCTCCCTTACGAATAAAGTGTGTATGTAGTGCAGCTTAGAGAGAGGCTGCATTGGCTGCCATGGACTTGGGGAGAGCTACTGAGATAGTAGATTGTTTAGGAGGAGGGAAAAGGTTCTGTTGTTTTGGGTGGATTCCAAATATACTTGTCTTTAAGTGGGCCATATGAAATGAAAGCCTTAGGCCTTATTTTGCTGCCCTTGACCTTTCCAATCCATAGAATATCCACAAGGAAAATCTGTGGGTGTAGCTTGACTATTGTAGCTCTCCAGGGACCTGTGGGTACCAGGTGGGTTTCTCAGATGCTGTTGGTATCCCATTTTCATTTTAGTTTGTCTGAGGCCATGTCTACATCTAAAATTTTGCAGCGCTGGTTGTTACAGCTGTATTAGTACAGCTGTATAGGGCCAGCGCTGCAGAGTGGCCACACTTACAGCAACCAGCGCTGCAAGTGGTGTTAGATGTGGCCACACTGCAGCGCTGTTGGGCGGCTTCAAGGGGTTTTGGGGAAGGCGAGAGCAAACCGGGGAAGGAGACCAGCTTCGCCGCGGTTTGCTCTCGCGTTCCGCGAACCACCCTGCAAACCTCAGGGAAGGAGACCTGCTTGTTCAGGGGTTCGGGGAACGAGAGAGCAAACCGGGAAAGGAGACCAGCTTCGCCGCGGTTTGCTCTCGCGTTCCGCGAACCACCCAGCAAACCTCAGGGAAGGAGACCTGCTTGCTCGGGGGTTCGGCGAACGCGAGAGCAAACCGGGGAAGGAGACCAGCTTCGCCGCGGTTTGCTCTCGCGTTCCCCGAACAAGCAGGTCTCCTTCCCTGCGGTTTGCAGGGTGGTTCGCGGAACGCGAGAGCAAACCGCGGCGAAGCTGGTCTCCTTCCCCGGTTTGCTCTCGCGTTCGCCGAACCCCCGAGCAAGCAGGTCTCCTTCCCTGCGGTTTGCAGGGTGGTTCGCGGAACGCGAGAGCAAACCGCGGCGAAGCTGGTCTCCTTCCCCGGTTTGCTCTCGCCTTCCCGGAACCACCCAGCAAACCTCAGGGAAGGAGACCTGCTTGCTCGGGGTTCGGGGAACGCGAGAGCAAGCCGGGGAAGGAGACCAGCTTGATTACCAGAGGCTTCCTCAGGTATGCTGGGATACCTGCTTATTCCACGGAGGTCAAGAAAAGCGCTGGTAAGTGACTATACTTGATTACCAGCGCTGGATCACCAGCGCTGGATCCTCTACACCCGAGACAAAACGGGAGTACGGCCAGCGCTGCAAACAGGGAGTTGCAGCGCTGGTGGTGCCCTGCAGATGTGTACACCTCCTAAGTTGCAGCGCTGTAACTCCCTCACCAGCGCTGCAACTTTCTGATGTAGACAAGCCCTGAGATGTTCCAACTGCTGGAAATGTAGTGAACTGATGGGGTTAATATCCAATGGTGGAAGGGACTGTGATAGGGGACAGTGAAAGGGAAACTTGCCTAGTTTATGAGAAATATGTTTTAAAGGATGGAGGCTGGAATAGTTCAGCAAACTCTCCAGCAAGTCTGTTTCTCTCCAGCTCTGCACCAGCAGCTTCATGGGAACAGAAATGAAAGTTAAAGATAAACCAGTTCGGACTACTTCAGAGAGACAGGAAATGGGGTTTGGCAGCTACAGCTCTAGGCTCATTAGAGAAGTTGGATACTGCTCTCATGGAGTCTAGCACATTCAGAATGTTTATTTAGGTTTATAGTTGGTGGAAAACATGATCTTTCTAAGGGAATCTAGTCTTGTACTTAACACATACCCTTAAGGTGCAGAACCATTCTGATCTCTGTAGGAACGCTCTGCTGTGACATAAGGTAAAATGAGCACTGACTCTTGAATGGAAGTATGTTGTCTTACGAACTAATTGTACCATGAAGTGGTCAGAAGCCAATATGGGAATCTCTGAAATCAGACAATGTGGTGATGCCGTAGGCCAGCAAGCAAAGATTCAGTTGCTTTACCTCCTGGTCAGTGAAATCTCTACTTCTGCATTTTGAACTATTAATGTTAATGTGCCCAGACACTGGATTCCTGCCCCTTTGTCAGGCTGGGGATTGTGGTCAGTGAAGCAGAATGCTGAAGCATTACAGCAAACCCAAAATCCCCCTGCAAACTGTGGCTGCATGATGCTCTCTTCTAATCTGTCTGTCCAGTCACTTGCACCTTGTGTTACAGGGCCTTCCCACAGCCTGTTTGTGTGCTGAGCCAATGCCTGTGCATCTCTCTAGTGGTGTGTTGTGCAAATCTTCAGATGTTTTGTCAGAGGGTTATATGTTTCAGAGCCTCCAGATCAGTGTTTCTCAAACTGGGGTCGCTGCTTGTGTAGGGAAAGCCTCTGGCGGGCCAGGCCGGTTTGTTTATCTGCCCCATCTGCAGGTCCAGCCACTCGGGATTCGCTGCTGCAGGCCAATGGGAGCTGCTGAAAACGGCCACCAGTACATTCCTTGGCCCGTGCTGCTTCCAGCAGCCCCCATTGACCCTGAGCAGTGAACCATGGCCAGTGGGAGCTGCGATCGCCCGGATGTGCAGATGGCGCAGGTAAACAAACCGACCTGGCCTGCCAGGGGCTTTCCTTACACAAGCGGCAACTCCAGTTTGAGAAACACTGCTCCAGATAAAAGTACTCATGAGAGCAAGAATACTCCAGCAGAAGGAAACTGGTCTCATCGTATGTGAGTGGTTGTGTCACGCTGTGCCATTGTTTGTGCCATTCTCAGTGAAAGGATGTTTTCAGATCTCTTGAGATGTTTGCACTTAGGGTATGTCTTCTCTAGCAATGTTAAAGCGCTGCCATGGCTGTGTAGTCACGGCACCAGAGCTGGGAGAGAGCTCTCCCAGTGCTGTGTATAACCCACCCCCACGAGGGGAGTAGCTCCCAGCTTGGCTCTTAGCGCTGGTGCACTGTCTGCACTGCCACTTTACAGCGCTGAAAGTTGCAGCGCTCAGGGGGTGTTTTTTCGCATCCCGCCTGACAAAGTTTCAGTGCTGTAAAGTGTCTGTGTAGACAAGGCCTTAGAGTGGTTCTACTAATGTTGATGGCCACATTTGCAAAGCCCTGGACTCTTTGCTTTCCTTGAAGTCTTGTAGCTGAAAGGTTAACTGCTAAGCTGCTCTGTGTGTCGGAGGCCATGTCTACATCTAAAATTTTGCAGCGCTGGTTGTTACAGCTGTATTAGTACAGCTGTATAGGGCCAGCGCTGCAGAGTGGCCACACTTACAGCAACCAGCGCTGCAAGTGGTGTTAGATGTGGCCACACTGCAGCGCTGTTGGGCGGCTTCAAGGGGTTTTGGGGAAGGCGAGAGCAAACCGGGGAGGGAGACCAGCTTCGCCGCGGTTTGCTCTCGCGTTCCGCGAACCACCCTGCAAACCGCAGGGAAGGAGACCTGCTTGCTCGGGGGTTCGGCGAACGCGAGAGCAAACCGGGGAAGGAGACCAGCTTCGCCGCGGTTTGCTCTCGCGTTCCCCGAACAAGCAGGTCTCCTTCCCTGCGGTTTGCAGGGGGGTTCGCGGAACGCGAGAGCAAACCGCGGCGAAGCTGGTCTCCCTCCCCGGTTTGCTCTCGCGTTCGCCGAACCCCCGAGCAAGCAGGTCTCCTTCCCTGCGGTTTGCAGGGTGGTTCGCGGAACGCGAGAGCAAACCGCGGCGAAGCTGGTCTCCCTCCCCGGTTTGCTCTCGCGTTCGCCGAACCCCCGAGCAAGCAGGTCTCGTTCCCTGCGGTTTGCAGGGTGGTTCGCGGAACGCGAGAGCAAACCGCGGCGAAGCTGGTCTCCTTCCCCGGTTTGCTCTCGCCTTCCCGGAACCACCCAGCAAACCTCAGGGAAGGAGACCTGCTTGCTCGGGGTTCGGGGAACGCGAGAGCAAACCGCGGCGAAGCTGGTCTCCTTTCCCGGTTTGCTCTCGCCTTCCCGGAACCACCCAGCAAACCTCAGGGAAGGAGACCTGCTTGCTCGGGGTTCGGGGAACGCGAGAGCAAGCCGGGGAAGGAGACCAGCTTGATTACCAGAGGCTTCCTCAGGTATGCTGGGATACCTGCTTATTCCACGGAGGTCAAGAAAAGCGCTGGTAAGTGACTATACTTGATTACCAGCGCTGGATCACCAGCGCTGGATCCTCTACACCCGAGACAAAACGGGAGTACGGCCAGCGCTGCAAACAGGGAGTTGCAGCGCTGGTGGTGCCCTGCAGATGTGTACACCTCCTAAGTTGCAGCGCTGTAACTCCCTCACCAGCGCTGCAACTTTCTGATGTAGACAAGCCCTGACAGTCTGTCTGAGAGCCAGATCTTTAAAGGACTGGAGCAGCTTGATTCCAAATACTTATTTAACACTAAGTGAGGGCACAATGTGCTCGACTGTACAAAACATTGAGAAAGACATGGCCTCCTGCCCCAAGGAGCTCACAACCTAAGATAAATTTTTGAATAAACCACTGAGAAATTGGCTCCTTCTACTAGCCCTGTCCTCAGTTTACAATTTCCCCATGAAACTGTGCCCCCTCACTAACGCTTAAACCCAACATTTTCTGACAGCTTCCTGCCCAGGGTTTAATTGTTAATGAGGTCTTCAGCTGTTGCAGTCAGAATGCAGAATCCTGAACTTGGGTCTTGACAGTTGGAGGATGATCAGTTTTTTCAAAGGATTGATTCTAAACTTTTAATGTGCTGTAAGCATATATTCTCTTACTAATTTGTCTTCACCACGCTATTTATAAATACTTTTACAGGCTTTGTGGATTGCCCTTTAAATTGTCTGGGTTCATATCCGTTTTTGTTCAGGTGTGAAATGCTTGGTCTTGCCCTAGTTCCTGTTCACAAAAACCACTACATGGAACAACTAGCAGTCTTTGTGCAGGGAAGATTTAGGATTAGAATTATACTGCAGTTTGGGATTGTGGAGTAGTAGCAGAGCTGTGTGCATGAGGAGCCTAGAACACAGGCTAGGGAGTACTGCAGATCACGGTTGGGGGGCAATTGTCAGTCTTGGTGGGAGCTCAGGACTGGAACTGCAGAGGGCATGTGGGCTGGGATTGAGGGTATCAGTAAAGCTGTGTGTCTGGGGAACCCAGGACTGGACTATCAGAGGGTGCTGCACTTCGGGACTGAGAGCTGTGTCAGAGAAGCTTGCACACTGTATACCTACTTTAGTCAGTGCTCTCTGTTCCTCATTTTCATGAGCATTGAAACTGTTTCAGATTCTGTCAAATCCTTTCACTGCTGACTGCTGTTAGCAGTCACTGCAAGTCCTTTCACATTCTGTACCAGATGACTGGAGGATAGCTCACGTGACACCAATTTTTGAAAAAGGCCTGTAATTACAGGCTGGTAAGCCTAACTTAAGTATCAGGCAAATTGGTTGGATCACTTGATGATAACCTGTCTGTTCATTTCCTTTGGGGCATCTCCAATTAGCCCCTGTCAGAGGACAGGATACTGGGCTTGATGGACCTTTGGTCTGACCCAGTATGGCCATTCTTATGTTCTTTAACTACAGTAAAGAACAGAACGATCAGACATACAGATGAACATGATTTATTGGGGAAGAGTCAAGATGGTTTTTATAAAGGGAAATCATGCCTCACCGATTTATTAGAGTTCTTTTAGGGGGTGAACAAACATGTGGACAAGGGTGATCCACTTAGACTTTCAGAAGGCCTTAGACAAGGTCCTTCACCAAAGACTCTTAAGCAAAGTAAACAGTCATGGAGTAAGAGGAAAGGTCCTCTCATGGATCAGTATTTGCTTAAAGATAGGAAACAAAGGGTAGGAATAAATGGTCAGTTTTCAGAATGGAGAAAGGTAAATAGTGGTGTCCCTCAGGTGTCTGTACCGGGGCTAGTACTGTTCAACATATTCATAAATGATACAGAAAAAGGAGTAAACACTGAGGTGGCAAAATTTGCAGATGATACAAAATTACCTGAGATTGTAGTCTGCTTTGGACTTCACTAAGAGTTACAAAAGGATTTCACAAAACTGGGTGACGGGGCAGCAAAATGGCACATGAAATTCAGTGTTGATAAATGCAAAGTAATGCACATTGGAAAACATAACCCCAAATCTACATAGCAAATGAGGAATCTAAATTAGCTGTTACCCATTAAGAAAGAGATCTCAGAGTCATTGTGGATTGTTCTCTGAAACCATCTGCTCAATGTGCAGCGACAGTCAAAAACGGTAACAATGTTAGGAAAGGAATAGATAACAAGACAGAAAATATAATGCCTCTATATAAATCCATGGTATGTCCATATCTTGAATACTGTGTGCAAATCTGGATGCTCCATCTCAAAAAAGATATATTGGAATGGGAAAAGGTCCAGAGAGGGGCAACTAACATGATTAGAGGGTCTAGAACAGCTTCTGTACGAGGAGAGATTAAAAAGCCTGGGACTGCTCAATTTGAAAAAGAGATTAATAAGGAGGGATGGGGGAAAGATATGATAGAGGTCTATAAAATCTTGACTGGTGTGGAGAAAGTGACTAAGGAAATGTTTACCCCTTCACATAACACAAGAACTAGGGGTCACCTAATGAAATTAACAGGCAGCAGGTTTAAAACAAACGAAAGGAAGTACTTCTTCAAAAAACACACAGTCAACGTGTGGAACCGTTTGCCAGGGGGTGTTGTGAAGGCCAAACCTATGATAGGGTTAAAAAAATAACTAGATAAGTTCAGTAGTTATTAGCCAGGATGGTCAGGGATGCAACACCATGCTCTCTGAGTGTCCCTATCCTCTCTTCGCCGGAAGCTGGGAGTGGACAGGGGATCAGTGGATTGCCTGCAGTTCATTCCTTCTGAAGCACCTTGCATTGGCCACTGTCGGAAGATGGGATACTGGGCTAGATGGACCATTGGTCTGACCCATTATGGCCATTCTTATGTTCTAACTTTTCAGAGTAAAATAAAATGAAGAACTGTCAGCTGGGGGGAAAATACCTGGAATTGGTCAGACTGCAGGTGGAGGTGATCAGGGCCTGAAGCCTTCTCTCTGAGATCACTTGATTTTACAGACAGATTCAATGGAGGATCTTTGTGATGAAGTAGGTAGTGGGGTGGATTGACCTGGGAATGTTGTTTAGTTTTACTGGGACTGTCTGCATCGGGGATGGGAGAGCAGGGGATGACTTTATGTGACCTGAGCCATGATGTGGGGTAGGGAGAGTCAACACCTTTGCCTGGGAAACTGGACAAAGAGGGAGGGGGAGAAAACCTGCTGGAGGGGTTTTTGGTTTCAGTTTTGGGCTGACTGGGAAGAGGCAGGGAACCCCAAGTCTGGGGTCTAAGATCCTTGCCCCCAAGAGGGACCTTGCTGAAGGGTCCTGGTTGTACCTACCAGCCCTGCTTGGGACTGTGTTCCTGTCATCTAATAAACCTTCTGTTCTATTTTCTGGCTGAGAATCATGGTGACTCGCAGGAAGTGGAGCGGTGCAGCGCCTTGACTCCCCCACACTCCATGACAATCTGCACTTAAGTCTTGAGTCAGTTGCTTGGTGAGAAGAATTTATCAGCGTGGCTGAGGGAAACACCTCTCAGTAATGGTCTAAGAGCCCTTTCAGGCTGGATTGTTGTTTCAGTGACTTACAAGGGACTGCAAATAAGAGCTTTGCTGACTTTTTAAGCAGTGTTCTGCAGGACACTCTGCTGTATTTCTGACTGCATTGACCTGCGGGACATAAATTGTCGTTTTACTCCAGCTGTACATAATGTTAGAAATTAGTTCCTTCACATAGGGGCTGTTCAAATGCCATCTTCTGGTCTGAAATTTTTAATGTGCCGCAGCTAAATAAGAAAACTTCTTGGTCCTTTCTGGTTGCTGTTAGAGGAGCCTGCGTTACTAAAAACTGGTGTGGAGATGAAGTGTTTGAGTGATTATATCTTTAACTTCTGCCTCCCTCCTTCACTTCTGAGGCTCTGTGGGAGCAATGGGCAGATGCCATGACAGATGCTTTTGCTGGGAGAGAAGCTGCCCCACAAGGCTCAGTCCTGTCTATTTTATTCAGTGTAGCCACTGGGGAGGGGCTGATGAGGCAACAATATTGAAGTGCCAGCAATACATTGACACCCAGTTCTACATCTCCTTTATGTGAGATGTAAACGGTGCCATCCTTGAGCTCAGTGCCTGACCAAAACCAAAGTCTAGATAAAGAACAGTTGGCTAAAGCTGATCCAAGGCAAGACTGAACTGAATGTGAAAGGGAGAGGGAATCCCTTAGGATTTGCCTCTTCCATAATATCCTCCTCTGTTGAGGTTGAGACCATCTACATGTGAAGTTACTTTGCAGTCTTGGGGTCCTGGTGGGCTGTCTGCAAATGGATGTCCCAATAGTCATAGCTTTGAAAAACATCCATTTCCATCTGTGAGTGGCCACAAGATTGTGCTCCATCCTGTTGAACACAGACTTGGCCGAGGTGACCCATGTGTTTGAGCAAGAGGCCTGGTTATTGCAGATCATATCTAGGGATGAAACCACACATCCCAGAAAAGCTCAAACTGATACAAATGGCAGTTTCCTATTCACTTAGCTACGCATCCTATTCACTATGAACACATCACCCCAGTACTCCACTCTGCACTTGCTCGAGTCCAATTCAATGCCTCTCACTTGATAGTCCCATGGAGGGCTCTGAATATCTGAAAAATCATCTCTTCCTCTGTTGTCATGACTTTGAAGGACTGTTATGTTCCACTAGAAATAAGAAACTTGATTAGTGGGGAGAGACTCATGAGCATGGGAGATTAAACTGTCTCAGATGCTGTGTCTAGGCTATAGAACTCATTGCCACAACGGATAAAAGACCACGAGTCTCTCAGTGCTCAAAACTCAGCAGTGAGACTTAGTTGTCCTGCAACTGGTTCCACATACACTTATGCAAATTTAAACCATTTGGATTTACTTTGACAAGTGGGGAAGGAAATCTATTTGGTACATTTTAATACTTGAGTGGTGTCCTAATTCTGTGCTAATAGGTGCCTGTCATGGGCATGCACACTGTGTCCCATTTTGGGATGGGGTAAGGGTTGCTATAGTCCTGAGGCTAAGTCTGCATGACTGCTCTTGAGTCTCAGGGTAGTGTGGCCTAATGGCCAAAGTAGTCTGACTGCCCTTCTACCAGGAAGGGAGGCCTTAGGGCCAGAGTCGATGCCACTGCCTCCCCTATCAGGGCAGGGTGGCCTTACAAGGGATGTAAAATATGAAACAGTTAACTGGTAAATATAAATCTTACCTGTTAACACACCCTAACCATTAACCCCCAGCCTTGGGCCTGCTGGCCAGAGCAACCTGGGGGTGGCCGGCCGGAGCAGCCCCAGCCTCATTCCCTTTTATCGGTTAACTGATTGAACAATATAATTTTAATCGTTTAAAATTAACTTTTTAAATGATATTTACAGCCCTAGGCCTAACAGCCAAAGTCAATATAGCCGCTGTCTTTATCAGGGCAGATTGGCCTAACACTCAGAGTCAATAGAGTTGCCTTTTCTGTCAGGGCAGGGTGGCTTAGTGGCCCGAGTCAATAGGATTGGTGAGGTGACCCACCACTCTGGGCTTGGTGACGGCTGGGGTAGGGGGGCCTGGGCCCTCCCTTTCCACCAGGTCCAAATGCAGGGCCCTGACGCAGTGGCAGGTTCCTACTGAAACACGCCGAGAGAGTCTGTGGTTCTATAACCAATTCCCTGCAAAGTTTCCCTGGGTCACTTCCTACCCATTTTCCCAGTGTGCTGTCTTGGCATTCCCACGGTCACTCCTTCTGGGATGCCCAGACTCGGGGGTTTGTGGGTCATCACCATTTGGCTGTCCTCTGTGTCCTGAAGTGCTGGCAGTCCTTCCGCAGGAGCCTTCAGTGTATCCCCTTCCTCTCTGGCACTCGGCCCTGATGAGCTGAGCTGCTCCCTTTTATGTCTGATGTCCAGCCAGAGCATGCCCAGCACAGCCGAGGGGGCCTGGCCTCCTTGGCTTAGAGAGAGGCATTAACCCCTGCAGTCACCGTGCCATATGGAGAGAGAATGTGACCTCAGTAAAGGAAGGGCACAGGTTGTAGTCTGTGCATCTGCCAGTGACAGGGCAGCATTTCACATTTCTGTTGCTGTGCTTCCTGAAGTACTTAGGAGCTCCGGTCTTAGTTCACAACCCCCATTGTGCTAGGTGCTGTACATACACGGAACAAACAGACCTTGCTCTTTGAAAAATCCATAATCCTGTTATGGTGAGATGGGCATGTGAATGAGTCTGTCCGCTGTTATAACAGTTGTACATTAGAAATCCCAAAGCTCCACTATCTTGATGGTTTAGTGCAGTACTGGAAAATCTTCTTTACCCCCTTACCTTGGGTAAACAACTTTCTTTTGGTAGGGCAAATAAAATCCATTTTTTTTATCATTGTGGTGAAGATGAGTAGTTTTTGAGCCTGGGCTAACACATTTACAGAGTAATGGCTTGCCGTACTCCTTTCCTCTCTTTCATGAGAGAGAGGATTTCCTATGGAGTTCACTGCCAAAAATTCCTCTCAGCACAACAGTATGACTGGGAACAAATTACAGTATTTATATAGTTGTGTTCCATGTGTGTTCGTTTCAGAGCACTGCAGGAGCATTGAGGAACTGTCAACATGTTCACTGTAAACAAAATTCTTTAACTGTATTGCTAATATCTTCATTTATTGCTAGTGATAATTCTGCAAATCTAATTTATGTTTCTCTGATGCTTTTGGTTTACTTTTTGTATTTTTTCTGTTTGGACAATGAAAATCACTGAAGTTAGCCACTTTGTTTCCAATCAGTTTAGTTTTCAGGTTCTTACTGCAGCAGTGTTTGAAATTGAAATTCTGTTGGGGTAGATATATTTGTATAAACATTCCAGTGAAAGCAGTTTTGAGACTGTGGAAGGGCTTCAGTTTTGTAAAAGTTTTTCACCACATTTAAACTTTGGGCCAAATGTAAATTGACTCACAAACCTCCCAGTCTCAGTTCAATAAGCCTCCTCATTTAGATCCCTGCTTAAACTCCTCTTGTGTCGTGTTAGTTAACCATACAAAACACTTTAATAGAGCCACCAAAATGTGCTTGAACCTTACCAGAGTAACAATGTGAAAGTATTTTTCTGACCTTTGAGCAGCTTCATCCCATCTTCCCTCATGGTAACTCTGTGTTTTGTAGAAAATTAGGTTATAAGCTCTTTGACAAAGGGATTGTATCCGTGTACTTTCTCTCTAGTAGCTCTCTCTTTTGGACACTGTAAATAACCTTATACAACAAATTACAGTATTTTATAACTTGGGAGTCTTTAGCTTCCAGACTTGTGCTCAGACTCCTATTCCATGCTCATTATGACTAGATGAGGTTGCAGAGCAGTCAGAACTAGGGAGTTGTATTCTTGCACTGATTAAAATCAGATTGTTATTTACAATATGGTCCCAAAGCAGCCACGTGTCAGTTTGTGGGGAGCCGCCTGCATATTTGGCAGCTGCTTGGCTGCCTTGTTACTGTGATTTGGACAATGCTGCATGGCTTTTTTTCTGAATGAATTTTTCTAATGAAATCTATACAGCATTGAACGTTCAAGAAAACAAACTGCTTCGGTGTCCCTTCTGCTAGCTGGAAAGCTGGATTTTTATGTTGAAGGTAGCTGCAGGAAGTTGAGCAGGGTCCCAGTCAGGCTGCTTCACTTCTTTTCTATGCATCCTCTTCCTCTTTTGCTCTGAGGCCTTAGCTGTCTGAAACTTGTTTGTTACCCAGATGTGAGTGCTGTCTGGCTGAGTCATGCCTTTTCTGGAACAGAATGAGATGCACTGCTGCTTTTATAGTGGTGCTGTTCATTCTGCCTCAGGCACTGACAGTTCCTAATTTGAGGGATTTATAACTGAAACATACCAACCTGTCTCAGACTGTAGCTTGCAGCCCATACCTCAGTCCAGGAGGGGAGTGGCTTCTTCTTCAGAATCTCACTTTGCTGATCATGATGCTGGTGCTGAAGATGTCTTCTGGCCATTGCTCTTTAAAGTGGTTAAACCCCTTCAACCCTTTCTGTCTGTTTTAGGTACTTTTAGGACACCTGTTCCCATAATATATGTGACATTTGTAATCCCCAAATATTCAAAGAGGTTATTTTGTTTATATTATCAGCTGTCATGCACTGAACTCTTTGAGAGTCCTTAAATGTATCTCCACTACTTGGTGTCTGAAATGATCCATAATAAATGACATGTATAGTGCTTTACTACCAGGCAATCCCAAGTGCCTTGCACCCTGACTTTAAAAACTTGGGGATAGGGGTTGCTTCACTGACCACTGAGATGGGGAAAGGCAGGTGTTTACCAGTGTGGCTTCCTGGTGCCGAGAGATCTCAGTGATTAGTGCAATATAAATATGCAACACTATGCAGTAGTTCAAGACAGGTGATGAAGAATTCTATAACAGTTGAAACTGCAGGGGAATTTATGGAAGCAGGACATAGATACCCAAGTTAGAATGTTGCCAGGACACCGGCTACTCTGTATAAAATCATATACAAAGGGACTTGTATAGAGTCAAAGTGCAATGGCAGACAAGACATTTTTATTTCTCATTGGAAAATGCAGTGGATCCTCTACATCCCAATTATGTTGATCTGCTTATAAGAGGTTGCTTTTTTAAGATTAAAAATGAAGAAAAGCAGATGACTTCATGTGTCAATAACATAAGATGGTTACCATAAGCAAGAACATCCTAAATTTAGGGCAACATCCACTCCTCTGCCAATCTCCTTTTGGCGGAGGATCTGTAGTACCAGGCTAGACATTTTTTTCTTAACTTCCTACTGATACAGCTCCGTGAGTGGCTGGCTTTTTCATATAGACCTGCTCTGAGCCAGGTCAGGTGACAGTGGCTAAAACACTATGCATCCAGTGCCTTGTCTGTACTAGTGCTTCTGGTGTTACTACTTTTGGTAGAACTGCAGCAGAGATAGCAGCAGTGGAAAATTAGGGAGCACTGCTTTGATGAGCAGTGAGAACATGGAAGCCCCTGAGTAATCAAACATCAGTTGGGCCTTGTCTATACTAAAAAATGCAATAGTTAACTAAATCCATTTAAAAATTGATCTCGTTAAACCAATGCAACCCCATAATGTAGATTAATTTAAATCAGTTTAACCCTTGCTTAGATTGATTTAGCTTGTCAGTAACTTACTGAGGCAAGCAAAACTGATTTAAGCAAGTGTTAAACCAGTTGAAGTGCATATGCATTAGGCATTTGCACCAGTTTAACTAGATCAGTTTTAAGACGAGTACATTTTTGTAATGAAGAGAAGACCTTAGATCCTGTGCACACTGGTAGGAGTGAGCTAACTGCGTAGCTGTATGTAGCATGGTTCCGATCCCAGTTTACACAAAGCCCCAGATTCTGAAGAAACTGTTTGTGTTCTTAGTAAGTTTAATCGTGCAGTTATCTTGCTCTTGATCACTCTGTCCTCATCAGCTGTAGCGTTCCAGAAAGTGAACTAGATAGAAAGGCTGTTCCTCATGCACAGCAGTTACAAGGCTTGCAGCACCATAGAAGGCCTGGAAAAATAAAACTGCCTAAGGAGTAGGTTTTCCCTTTCCTCCCTCCTCTGTATAAATGCACTCATGCCTTGTCCCACTGCTTCCTCAAGCCCAGCATATCTTTTGGGAGTAGCTACCCAGTGCTGCTCGATCCTGCATCACTGCTGGTGTAAGTGGTTGCTTTGGATAGGCTGAAGTAGTAAAAGGCAGGGAGGCTGGGCTTGTGCAGCTGCATGCGGTGCTCTGGTGGTGTGGAGCAGAGAGTGAGTGCATTGTCTTTCTCTCTGGACACAACGGCTTTGTTCATTAGAGTGATGCAGAGAAGACAATTACTCACTTCAGATCTGGGGCTGTTCTGGACTGGTGGTGGTGGAGGCAGCAAGGAGATGCTGTCATGGGCTTTATTTAGAAATGATCCCTAGTGGTTTTCCTGGGTTCTTGGATGATCATTTGTTTGAAACACTTAAGATAATTATTAGATGGAGAGGAAATGGCATCTGTTCTGGTGGGGAACTCTGGGCTTATCCAATCTAAGAGAAGTCAAAGGCTGGTATAGAAAAGATTCAAGTAAGGGTGATGAAAATGATTAGAGGCCTAGGAAGACTTCCATATGAGATAAGTCGGAAAAGATTAGAACGGCTATTCCTGGGGGAATTTGGTGCAAAAAAATTTAAAAATTCAGGGCGCAATATTTAAAAATTCTGCATATTTTATTTGTCAAAGTGACACCGTATAATCATGCCCGTTTCAATTATTTTGGTAATTTATTTCAGCATACCTGTCAGCAAGTGCGTCTGTAACAATGCAGACAACAAAAAAGATTAAGGAAATGTTTTTTGACAAACAGATTGCTTTCTGGAGATATTAAAGCAGAACATTGAGTAATAATTCATTTAAACTACAATACTGAAAATACAGAAAATTATTTCTCGCACCCCTCAGACGTAGCTAGAATGTCTACAGTGACATTAGGATAGCTCCTTTAAAATAGGAGATGTAAATCTTCAGCTTCAGTCATATGTCAACCACTAACAGAAGTTAGGAGGAAACTTTCTTCGAGCAGGTAGTTTCATAATTGCGTCTGGTCACTGTTAGAGAAGATATTGGATGGACAGCTGGTCTTAACCAGTGTGGCAGTTCCTGTTTTTATAGACATTTTTAGATATGGTAGGTTGGATAATGAAAATTTGGCTTCTTTCCTGAGGGAATTGCACTGGACATGAGAATAGAAGGCTCAAATCAAGATCATAGAATTGTTTGGGCTACAGTGATTGTGATCCAGTGAAGTGCTCGTGACCTGCGGAAAGGAAAGTGATTCTGAATTTAACTAAAGGAAAGAGGAGTGAGTATGGCAATTAATAAGTCCAACTTAAATCCCTAGTAAAGTAATGGAACAATGAGTGCTAGCGAGAAGTGCTGAACAGTTAAAGGGTAATAGAACCATGAACAGCCTGCAGTTTTGAGGATTATGAAGAACAGATCTTGACAGAGAAACTTGGTGCTTTTTAGTAGTATTACAAAATTGGATGAAGGGAAAGGAGAATCTGTATTTTAGTAAAGGATTTTGCTGTCATACAATCATATGTGGAAAAAGAGTTCTGACTGGATTAGATATGACATTGATGTGGATTGAAAAACTGACTGAAGGACTGTAAATAATGAGTAGTGATAAACCATATGTGCTGGGAGGAGTTGTCTAGTAGGGTGCAGCAGGGATTTATTCTAGAACAGATTTTAATTATAGTCTTCATTAATTAGTTGGAAGAGGAGGTAAACAGAACATTCCAAAATTTGCATTTGACACTAAATTAAGAGGGAGGTGTTGCAAATACCAGCAAGTACAGAAATAATCCCAAGAGACCTAGAGAGAATTGAAACATGGGATGAACAGAACAAAATAAGGTTCCAGGGAGGAAAATGATCCAAAACCCAGGAAGCAGCAAATCCTGAGAGAGACTGAGGGTGAATAGGCAGCAGTTTAGATTCAAGTTTTCTTGTATTATAAGCAAGAGAGGCCGTTATAGTCTTGGGTGGTTTTCACAGGACTCATGAGCAGGGAAGTAAGACCCTCTTCGCTGCTGTGATGTGACCATATCTGGAATATTCATTCAGCTTCCAGCCTCTCATTTCCAGAAAATTACTTATCTATCAGATGGAGTTTAGAGTGGTGACAAAATGATCAGACATCTGGAGATCTTGATTTGTGAGGGAAGATTAGCAGAACTAAATATGATTGAGACCTGGACGTGACTAGACTTTTTTGTGCTTTGCCTCATCTGTTTCTGTTGTGTGCCGACTGAATGAAGGGATAGGTGGTCCCTTCACATCCAATCTATAGATGGATAACTTCCTGTATCAAGACAGCATATGAGGTAGCTCTGACTACATACACCCCTTCAAAGGGTGTAAGCTCATTCTACAAGTGTGTAGGCCATGTTGATGATGATGTTTCTAAGTGACATTCCAATATTGGACGTTTGCAGGGCTGCCACTTGGTCATGTTGAACATATGTTTATGGACCTAAGTATGGAGATATATCTGTCTCATAGAACTGGAAGGGATCCTGAAAGGTCATTGAGTCCAGCCCCCTGCCTTCACTAGCAGGACCAAGTACTGATTTTTCCGCAGATCCCGAAGTGGCCCCCTCAAGGATTGAACTCGCAACCCTGGGTTTAGCAGGCCAATGCTCAAACCACTGAGCTTCCCCCTCCCCCCGAATCCTTTGGGAAGACAGTCCCGCAGTCTTCGTTTAAACAGACTCAAAGTCCCACTTCTTGTGAGTACCACTTGTGAATCACCTACTTTGAATACATAGCTGCATCTGCTGGAAGAAGGAAAAACAGGTACTTACCTGTGGTGTAACTGTTCTTAGAGATGTGGTGCAGATGTGTATTCCACAATGCACCCTGCATCCCTTCTGCAATCGAGTCTATGTTCTTGACGGTCAATGTGAAGTAACTGAGGTGGGGTCAGGGCAGCACTGCCTTATGTAACCAGGGGAGGGGCTTACAGCCACGAGTGTCACCCCTTTAGGTACTGTTAGGAAAATTCTCCAGCTCCAGTGTGCTCGGTGCACGCACACTATGTGGAATACACGTCTGCGTCATATCCCAAAGAACAGCAGGTTCAACACAGGCAGGGTAACCACTTTTTATTGAAGTGCATCCTGAACCTAAATAAAACGGCCCCACATTGAGACTCTTGTATCCAACTGCTAACTGCCAGTCTGTATTCTACAGGCTTCTCTCCAGGCTGACACATAAGGAAAAGATGGTCCCAGTGTTGTGTGTGTTACTGAAGTGCTCACAGCAGTGATCCTGGAATCTGTTCTTGGAATTTCCCCGTAGTGCTGTGCAGTTTTCTCCACTTCCCTCTTCCCCCTCCCCCCCCCCCCATGTCTCAGGCCCTTGTTCCAGGTCAGGTCCCAGCTGGGAATTGTGTGTCCTGCAGGGGGTCAGCCTTCTGCCATGAATGCAGCAGACTGCTGCTGATCGTTCATGAAATGAATCGATGCGAAAAGATTTTCTTGAAAGATGTTCAGACATGTCAAATAATTTGGACAGACCTTGCATGTGCAGCTTGCTTTCATATGCATAGATATATGCATGAGATCTGTATTTTAGGGTGGGTTACTTCTATAATGGTACAGGGTTATCTGGGGCAATGCCTCATCTATGCTCAAATCCTGTGCCATTAAAGTCAATGGGAGCTTTGCCATTGACTTAATAAGTTCATGTTCCAAGAACCACCCCTTCCCCAAGGAAAGGAGAAAGTTCCTGCGGATTTGGTGGGAGTCATTTATGTCTAAGAAAAATAGCATTGACACGTTGAGGATACTGCCTTGTATATCCATGTCTCTTTACATGGAATTGCCATTTGTAGCTCACAAAGAGAATATTATAACCTCATCGTATAAACCACCTGAAATAGGGTCGTTAGTTCTGGTCCCCTTATCTCAAAAAAAAAAAAAAAGGGAAAAAAAAAAAAGAAATAAAAGGGGACTACAGACAGGCAGCAGTGGTTTTGAGGAATGGAGAGTTTTTAATAAGTGTGACTTTTTTTAGTTCAGCCATTTCACGCCCAAGTTCCTTCAGTTCTTGGATGAATATCATACAGTCTTAGTTACTTTCTATGCTTTAGTCTTCTGGTGTGTTCCAGTACCACCTCCTTCTGACACCTCAATCTCTGACATATTTATTGCCTGAGAAGAGCAACCTTCTGTGGTGAAGACCCATGCAGATAAATCATTTAGTTTCTTTTCTATTCCTGTAGTCTCCTTAATTCAGCACTTTACTTCACCACCAGTTCTCTTGTGTTTTTTCTGCTTCAGATGCACTTACATAATTTTTGTGTTTGTCTATTTGCTCTTCAAATTTCTTTACTGTCCTGTTTTCCATTGTACCTGCAATATTTTGCTGCTTTCTATTGGTTTCATTTGGCTGAATGTCCATATTCTGAAGAATACTTTGGCTCAAAAAACCTCTTTAACCTTGTCATTTAACCATATTGATTTTTTTTTTCTTGCCGTCTTGATCCCCTTTTTGTTTGGGGGTGTCTGACTTCTGTGATTCTGTTACAAGTATTGATTAACCTCCATGCTTATTGTAAGGATATTAATTATCTTATTTTTGATTTGAGGTTCTTTTTGATTAGTTTCCTCGTTTTGTGTAATTCCCCTTTGTAAAATTTGTATCACATGCTTGTTCTTGGTACTTCCACTATGATTTCCGTTATATTGTGCTGTCTTATGGAGTGACCCACTTAGTACTTGAACTGACTTGTGTTACTTAGAGTTAAAACAAGGAGAGGTATTTTATGCTTTAGAATTAGTTATTCTAAGAAGCAGTTCTGTAGGGTGTCAAGAAATTGCTTCTTCAAATATCACAATGGGATAGAGTTTAATCAGCCCAAATGCAGATGGTTGAAGTCACAATCGTTATTGTTTTATTATACTCTATTACTGTGTGGATTTCTCAGTAGTGTTTTCCTGATCTAGAGACTGGAGCTATAACCTTGCTGGTGTATTTGTATTCTTGTGACTTGAGATTTGTCATCATACTGATTCTACTGGATGATCACCTTCTTTCAGAAATATCAATCTCATTAGATTCTATGGGCTATTTGTTATAATGCTACTCTCTCATTTCTTTAGTCTCACCTGTCCTTCCTGTATAATGTATGCATTATATGTTGGGCAGCAGTCTAAGATCTGTTACCTTATTTGTATTCTGATAGACTCACAAAGTGGCAAGGGTTGTCCAAACATGCAAGAATATGCAGTCCGTGTTCTGACAAGCTCCTAGTTTAAAAGGACAGGCCGCTGGTGGAGAGTGGAGGAGAGGGGTAAATGCAACCAAAGGGAAATAAGTATGTACGCTCGCTAAGAGCTGCTGTCCCTGACAGTTACTGCAGTAGAACCTCAGGCCTTGTCTACACTACAGAGTTGCAGCACTGGTGAGGGGGTTACAGCGCTGCAACTTAGGATGTGTACACACTTGCACAGCACGGCCAGCGCTGCAACTCCCTGTTTGCAGCGCTGGCTGTACACCCGGTTGAGCCTCGGGTGTAGAGGATCCAGCGCTGGTGATCCAGCGCTGGTCAGCAAGTGTAGACACCCACCAGCGTTTTTATTGACCTCCGTGGCATAAGCAGGTATCCCAGCATACCTTAGAAGCCTCTCTGGTAATCATGCAAACTCCACTGCCCTGGGCTCACCTGACCCCTCCTTTAAATGCCCCGGGAATTTTAAAAATCCCCTTCCTGTTTGCTCAGCCAGGTGTGGAGTG
Source organism: Gopherus flavomarginatus (assembly GCF_025201925.1). Classification (NCBI taxonomy): domain Eukaryota; kingdom Metazoa; phylum Chordata; order Testudines; family Testudinidae; genus Gopherus; species Gopherus flavomarginatus. Next base: position 3,608,995 of record NC_066617.1, on the reverse strand, counting down.
CAATTAAGCAATCAATCACTCAGCGACCATGCCTCCATGCACCAAACGAGCCCCAGCATGGACCAATGCAGAGCTGCAGGACCTCATAAGTGTTTGGGGAGAGGAGGCTGTGCAAGCACAGCTGCGCTCCAGAAGGAGAAATTATGATACCTATGGGCAGATATCGCAGTCCTTGATGAGAAGGGGCCATGAACGGGACGCGTTGCAGTGCAGGGTCAAAATTAAAGAGCTGAGGAGTGCTTACTGCAAAGCTCGTGAGGGAAATCACTGCTCAGGAGCTGCCCCCACGACCTGCCGTTTTTACCAGGAGCTGGATGCCATACTTGGGTGTGACCCCACTGCCAATCCTAGGAGCACGATGGAGAGTTCAGAGCAGGGAGAAGTGGGGGAGGTTGTAGAGGACGGCGACAGTGAGGCTACTGGCGTGGAGGGAGACACCCCGGAGTCCCAGTACACATGCAGCCAGGAGCTCTTCTCAAGCCAGGAGGAGGCTAGCCAGTCGCAGCAGCAGGAAGTTGCTGGTGAGGAAGAAACTGAGGATCGTGCTCGGGGTAAGTAGATTTTTATGTTTTGGGAGAGGAGGGTTTTGGTTATGGCTGCCTGCATGCATGCCTAAACGTGGAATAGCCCATTGATTTGCTCTATCATGTCTCTGTAATCTGCCTCGGTAATCTCTTGAAAAGTTTTAGCAAGAGCGTTTCCAATTTGCTTTCTCAAGTTGATTGGGAGAGCCACCGTGGTCCCTGTCCCGGTCAGGCTAACTCGTCCGATCCAGTGTGCAGCGAGGGGTGGGGGGACCATGGCTGCACACAGGCAAGCTGCATAGGGGCCAGGGCGGTATCCACATTCCTGTAGAAGACCCTCCCTCTCTTCCCAGGTAACACGCAGAAGTGATATATCTGGCAGTAGGAAACCCTGTTGAGAGTTTAGGGATACTTGAGTGCAGGGCGCCAGGTTCGCGTTTCCCCAGCCCATGGCGCTCTGTTGTTAACCCCCCCCCCCCAGCACGTAGCCAGCCACGCGGTGCGCTCCCGTGTTCCCCACCCCCCCTCCAAGCAGGCATCCAGCACCGCGGTGTGCTCCGGTGTTATGCACCCCCCTCCAAGCAGGCATCCAGCACTGCGGTGCGCTCCGGTGTTCCCCACCCCCCCTCCAAGCAGGCATCCAGCTCCGCGGTGCGCTCCGGTGTTCCCCACCCCCCCTCCAAGCAGGCATCCAGCTCCGCGGTGCGCTCCGGTGTTCCCCACCCCCCCTCCAAGCAGGCATCCAGCACCGCGGTGCGCTCCGGTGTTCCCCACCCCCCCTCCAAGCAGGCATCCAGCACCGCGGTGCGCTCCGGTGTTCCCCACCCCCCCTCCCAGCACGTAAGCATCCACGCGGTGTGCTCCGGTGTTATGCACCCCCCTCCAAGCAGGCATCCAGCACCGCGGTGCTCCCCCCCCCTCACCAGCAGGACGGCGTGAACGCGGACCATAGAACACCCCCCTCCCCCAAGCAGCTCACCACCTTCCTGTTCACTACTGTCCCCTCTTCAGGACACCAGCTACTTCCTGTACCCATTGCTGATAAACCCCAGTGACCCATTGGTCAGTTCCCACTCCCAAGGGGAAATAGGGGCAAAACCACTCACCCCATTGCTCGCCATGGCTTAGCTTGCCTGCCCTCTCTGTGTTATGTGAGGTATGTGAGAAGGATGCTACCAGAAGTCTAAAAAGTCCTTCAGTGTGTGATAATAAACAATGTAGCCTCTGTGTATTACATGGTTCTATCTCTCTTTTTTCTAGTGACCTTGACTACTGCAGCCGGATCACCGGCCTCACGTAGGTTGCAGAACTTGAGACGGAATCCTAGAAAATCAAAAGAAGAATTGATCAAATCTGTTATGAGCCACTACAACAGAGAAAGTAGGAAGACACAGGAATGGAGAGAGAAGATGTATGAATGGAGAAAGAGTGTACATGAATGGAGGCAAACAGAAAGCAGGAGAAAGGAATTGTCTGCCAAAAAAACCACAAAGCAGATGATAAGCCTCCTGGCTCGCCAAACTGGGTCTTTCGAGTCTCTTGTTTCCATGCAGACAAATATGTACCGTTGTAACCCACAGCCCTCCCAAAGCCCTCTTCCTTGTTCCCCAGTATTTCCACAAAACAACTTTCTCCAGCAGCCAGTTCCTTATTATCCCCAGCTGACCCCAACACCTGTACGATCACCTACCAGCCCTGATAACTACAATTCTTACCCTGTTCACTCCACCCCCATTATTCTGCAGCATAGTAATCCTGAAGTGCAGCAGACATTGAATAGTGATCAAAATAGGACATATTCAAACCTGTGAATGTACAGTCCACCACCCCAACCCCCTTGCCTGTTATGTACTGTATGTTGAATAAAGGTTTTTTTTCTTTTTCACTACATTATATTATTGCTGGAAGTGGTAAATATTATACACCAAGGTAAAGCAAAGCACATCAAATGCATCAAACATTACTGTTGGCTCTCAGCATCAAATTGCTCCCTTAAAGCATCCCTAATCCTTGAAGCCCTTTCCTGGGCCTCCCTATTAGCCCTGCTCTCTGGCTGAGCAAACTCATCCTCTAGGCGTCGAACCTTGGCGGTCCATTCCTCACTGAATCTTTCACCCTTCCCTTCACAAATATTATGGAGGGTACAGCACGCGGATATAACAGCGGTGATGCTGCTTTCCACCAAATCCAGCTTTCCATAAAGACAGCGCCAGCGTGCTTTCAAACGGCCAAAAGCACACTCCACAGTCATTCTGCACCGGCTCAGCCTGTAGTTGAACCGGTCCTTGCTCCTGTCAAGCTTCCCTGTATACGGTTTCATGAGCCATGGCATTAAGGGGTAAGCGGGGTCTCCAAGGATCACAGTGGGCATTTCGACGTCCCCTACTGTGATCTTGCGGTCTGGGAAAAAAGTCCCGGCCCTCAGCCTCCTGAACAGGGCACTGTTCCGAAAGATGCATGCATCGTGAACCTTTCCAGGCCATCCTGAGTAAATGTCAGTGAAACGCCCACGGTGATCCACAAGCGCTTGCAGAACCACGGAGAAATACCCCTTGCGATTAACGTACTCTGATGCCAGGTGGGGTGGTGACAGAATAGGAATATGCGTCCCATCTATTGCCCCTCCACAGTTAGGGAAACCCATTTCTGCAAAGCCATCCACAATGTCCTGCACGTTCCCAAGAGTCACGGTTCTTCTTAGCAGGGTGCGATTAATGGCTGTGCAAACTTACATCAGCACCATTCCAATGGTAGACTTTCCCACTCCAAACTGGTTCGCCACCGATCTGAAGCAGTCTGGAGTTGCCAGCTTCCAGATTGCAATAGCCACCCGCTTCTCCACTGGCAGGGCAGCTCTCAATCTCATGTCCCTGCGCCGCAGGGTAGGGGCGAGCTCAGCACACAGTGCCATGAAAGTGGCTTTTCTCATCCGAAAGTTCTGCAGCCACTGCTCGTCATCGCAGGATTGCAGGACGATGTGATCCCACCACTGAGTGCTGGTTTCCCGAGCCCAAACGCGCCGGTCCACGGAGCTGAGCACGTCTGTTACTGCCACCAGCAATTTAGTGTCTTCACAGTGAGGCGATTCAATATCATCGTCTGACTCCTCACTGTCACTGTCACGCTCACTTTGCAGCTGAAGGAATAGCTCCACTGCCATGCGCGATGTGCTGGCAACATTCATCAATAAGGTCGTCAGCTGCTCAGGCTCCATTTATAACAAAAATCGCAGAAAAAGCGCTGTAGAATCACAATGCCGCCAAACTGCTCGGAATGTGTAGCAAAGCACCACGGGGCGTTGGAACAGGAAGCGGAAAGACACTCACACTTCCTTCCCCTTCCCACAAGCCACAGCACCGAAATGGGACGAGGTGCTCTGTGGGATAGCTGCCCACAATGCACCACTCCCAACAGCGCTGCAAGTGCTGTAAATGTGGCCACACTGCAGCGCTGGTTGCTGTAAGTGTGGCCACTCTGCAGCGCTGGCCCTATACAGCTGTACTAACACAGCTGTAACTACCAGCGCTGCAAAACTGTAAGTGTAGACATGGCCTCAGTTACGAACGCCAGAGTTAGGAACTGACCAGTCAGCCCACACACCTCATTTGGAATGGGAAGTACACAATCAGGAAGCAGCAGACACCAAAAAAAGGGCAAATATATGTTAAACATAAATTACTAAAAATAAAGGGGAAAGCAGCATTTTTCTTCTGCATAGTAAAGTTTCAAAGCTGTGTGAAGTCAATGTTCAGTTGTAAACTTTGAAAGAAGAACAGCAGCGTTTTGTTCAGAGTAATGAACATATCCGAGGCCTGGCATTGCAACCGCCATCTCCCAGGCCACAGTTCCTGGACAAGAATCACTTTCTCTAATTAGTACATGTCGCTGTTCAGTGAAGTGAATTATGCTTTATTCTCTGCTAAGATCCACAGATCTGGGTACTTTGGCCTGCTTCGGCCTGGGTCAGAACCAGATTTGTCAGTCACTGCAGTAGGGGAAAGTGCTGTCTTCTGAAGTTCCCACCAGTTTTCTCTGCCTTCCAGCAGCCAGTGGCTCCCCTGGCCCCCCTTGCTGCTGAGCTTTGCAGAGGGAAATTCCAAACTTGATCCCATCTGTTAAAACTAGTATTTTGGCTGTGTGTCCGTCTGACTCCCAGCCATGGTCCCAGGGCTGCATTTGTCTTTTGGGGAGATCAGCCCTTCAGCACCACTTCCCTTCCTGAGGTTTTTGCAGCAGACAACACCCAAGGGAACAAGCTAGACCAGGAAAAGCCCAAGGCAAAAGAACGGGGTTTGTCTCCTGATTTCCTTCCCTCCCCATCCCACCCCCCAAAATCAAGTGTCTTTCTCTGCCAGCTATGTAGGCAGGATGCAATTTCCCCCTCAGAGCCCAGTCCATTGTGGCTCCCACCCCCTTCACTGGGCAGGAATGGAGCCCAAGAGGATTGGAGAGGCCCATTCTGGGCAAGATGCAGTCTAGGCCAGGCAGTGTTGCATCTCTTCCCTGCCTCCCTGCAGGGAAGGAGGTGGGGGCAGGGCTGGTGGGAAAAGAACTGGCTCCAGGACAAGCAGCTTCCCACTCCCATCTGCATGAAGGGAGTGAAGCCAGCAGGGCAGTGTGCCAGATGGAAGATCATGCTGGAATCCCCATGAGCTCAGCTGTCTCCTCATGCTCCACTTCCCTCCAGGTTGCAGATGGAGGGCGCAGCACAGACACTGCCAATGCTGGAGAATATAGTAAGGGACCTTCAGGCCCAGCTCCCTCCCATTGCTGCCATCTCTAACTGCCCCTTCCTTCCCCTGCTCCCAACATGGGAGAACACTTACCCATATCCCAGGCTGAGACTTCCTGGGGAAACAGCCCCGCCTGGCCCACGTGGATCCCAGGCACAGAGAGGGGGAGCATTGTTGGGGAGCCCATCCTTGAGCCCAGAGCCAGTATGAGGCCTGCTTTCCTTGACAAACCTAGAAGTGACCCATGTTGAGGAGGAGACAAATAAGCCCAGCTTCTCTGAGGACAGGAAGATCACTAGCCACTTGAAATTCCCTGTAGGTACCTAACTGCATTTTTCGTATCTGAATGTCTTTGGAAATCTGGCCCATGGTAACCAGAAACAATTTGTCAGTTTGCTTTACTACAGTTAAAACTTCCTTTGTTTGATCAAGCAGTTTCATATGCAAAACATGGTTTTGGTAAAAAATAAAAATAAAAAATAGTTTGTATCCAACATATTAAGATAGCTCTATTTAATAAAAATAAAATAAAATGCTGTTTTGTAAATGTTCATTGAATTTCAATTTCCATACATGTGTCTCTTGACATGAATCCAAGATGTGTTTAAAAAACAAACAACCCCCCTCCCCAACAAGCCGAACAACCCTATCATCTAGTAAATAAATGCATGGTTCACCATTTTCTAAAAAAATAAAAATTAAGAAGCTGATTAAGTGTGTGGTAAATGATGTAATACGCTGTATTCTCCTTATTAGCAAAAAGAAATGTCAAATTTAGTGTAAAGGCTGTTCGATTGCTAATCAACATGTTTTAATGTTTATACCAGCCAATAAGGAGAGAGAGGGGAAGCCTTTTTTTAAGAAGATAACGAAAGTACAAATGCAAAACAAGATTAAAATGACTGATGTAAATCGAAATTTTCAGCATGCTCATTTAAACGGTAGGCTTGCAGGCCTTCACCTTCTAGAGCTGATTGTCTTGCCTGTGGCCTTCCCGGCCTTCTCAGTTCAGAGTGGGAGCAGGCCCACAGAACACTGAGTGAACACAGCTGTGGATTCTCAGTTGAGAGAAGGCAGTTGTTGACATGGTGAATTGAAAGGCCTGGGGGTGAAGGAGCAGGGCACTCTGAGAGGCTGAGGGCAGGAAATGGACTCTAGGTTTCTTTCCAAAAAGTGATTATTGCCTGTTGTTCCACTCCAATAATGTGTGAGGGGTGGGGACGCACAGCATGCTAATTACTGCTGCAGAACTCTGTTCCGCCCTGTTGTTTCTCTGGTGCTGGGCCTGCCAAGTCAGTTGGGCTGCAGGGGCCCCATTCCTTTATGAAACTCAGGGCAGATCAGCATTCACTTTGCATGAGAATTAGTGGGATGGGAAATGCCCTTGTTAGCATGGGAATGAAAATGAAGCTGGGACTGCTGCCTTTGCTTTTACATGAAGTGTGTTGGATCAGTGAACCTACCCTGTGTACAGTGTGTTGGAGAAGGCCTATTCTAACAGAATTGTTCATCCTTGCTGTGACACCTACGTACAGGGAGTATCCAGTGTCATCACTCACATTCCATAATACTTGGTAACTACTCCTTACAAGCCCTTCGTGGTTAGTTGAGAGAAACCTACTGAGAAGTTTGGAGGCTGCTTGTCTGGCCAGCCCTGAGAAGACTAGACTAGAGAGGGGAGGGAAAGTTCTGAAGGGCAACACTTATTTGTTGAGTTTCACAATTTTTGTTTCATATGGAGAGGCAGCTAAGGGGTTAAGTGTTTTCTAACAGTGAAACATAGTTCAGGGCTGGGCTGTTCCACTTGCCAGCTGAGACTGATGTGCTGTGTGGATGTGTATTTACAGCACGGGATGTGTGGGAGGGTACGTTAACATGTGCTCTGTGCCACCACATATGCTGGAAATTACCAGCAGAGGAGCAGTCCTTAGCTTCAGGATTGTGGCCTTTGGGAAGAGTTTTAATGGGATGCTGTCAGGCGAGCTAGGCCCCAACAGTAAGAGTATGGTAGGGCCTTACTAGAAATTCCCGCTGAAAAACTTAAAAATAGATCTTACACAAAATGGACCCACTTTAGCAGGTGTGAGCTGGCTTAGTCAGTTCTCAGTGCTGGGCTGGCATTACTAGTGTAGGGAAATTAGGATGGAGTTTGAGTTTGTGTGGAAACAAGCTATCTTGGGAAAAAGGGAGGTTACAATTGCGTGGGAGGGGAATGGTCTCCCAACTTGTGCAAGGGTATTCCCCACTGAGGAGAGTCTTTGCAAAGCCCTCTGGATTTCCAGCAGACTTGGGCTGTGGCTACACTAGCAGTCTTGTCAGTATAACTTTCGTTGCTCAGGGATGTGAAAAAACACCACCCTGACTGACATAAGTTACACCGACATAAGTGCCATGTGGACAGTGCTAGGTTGGTGGGAGACACTCTTCTGCTGCCATAGTTACCACTGCTCGGTTGGGGGTTGTTGAATTATGTCGACTGGGAGAGAGCTCTCCTATCAGCATAGAGCGGCTACACAGGAGACCTTACAGCGGCGCAGCTGCATTGGTACAGCTGTGCTGCTGTAAGATCTCTAGTGTAGACATGGCCTTGCTCTCCAGAACCTTTGCCCAGTCTGCGGAGTAAAGAGCTCTTGTCTGGCTGTCATGTAAATCCTGACCAGTTTTGATGAATCATGTTCTCTCTCATTGTGTTATGGGAACCTGTGACAGGTGCTTGCTGAGGATTAAACGAAGATTGTCCTTAAAGGCTGGTTTAGGCAGAGAATCAGTCCATAGTGTTGTGAAGGGAATGCATGTTCCCTGGAGCACCTGGGACTCCTTTGTGTAAGTGGGGTTGTCAGTAAGATGTGCATGCCATTAAACACAGTTGCTCTTGACTGTCCTATAAGGTTCTGTGGGAGGGAGCAGGAACTAAATTGAAGGTGATTCTTCCTAGCAATTTTGCTGTCCCCTGATTCCCAGGCAGTGGTCTCTGATAGTTCTGTGCATAAAGTGCAGAAAGAACCTTTCTCTCCTTTAGCTCAGCACATTCTTGTAGGTTCCCCTCCCCACCCGACTTCATCTGTTCCTGAACAAGAGCTGATAGGGTTCCAGCCAAGCCACTTGGGTTTGCATACCTGTGCGCCTTTCCACTAGTTGCAGTACAATATGCTCCTACTGCAAAAATAAAGCTTCCTGGATTCTCTTGCTCTTTCCACAGGATTGAGTCTACATCTGTCCCCAGAGGATGGCTGATTCAGCCTGTGTTAGGAACTCCTGCATTTCAGAAAAGCCAGGCAATCCTTGCTTGCTCTTACTTAGACATGTATGAATCTTCCCGTGTAAAGTTTTGTTCCACCATGCTGTGTGCCAGCCTTTGCTGAGTCCCAATGTAATCGTATTGCGGTAACCCTTCCGCTATCTATTCCAGTTTGTTATTGCTTTTGTTGTATCAAGTCTGAAATTAGAGTGAGTGTTTCAGGTTAAGGATCATTTAGTCCTATCTCTATTGTGAAGCACCTAGCATGCTTCACGGTGCTGTGAAATAAACGGGGATCACTTAATGGAGGCATTTAGGAGATTAGAGGGGCAATGTACAGACACTTCTGCCTAGGACTTCATATGAAATGGTAGGCAGCATACTGACTTTGCATAGCCTAGTCTTTGCAGCCTGCACTCCTCCCTTGATGCGGCACATATGATGTGTGTTCCTTCAAGTTGAGCATGTGGCTTCCTATTGCGAACAGAAATCTCACTTCCATTCTTGTTACATTGTCAACTTCTGAAACGCACTGTTGAGGGTAGGAGGAGACAGAGCAGGAAGTTGAGGTTTTCAGAGAAGTGCACAGTGTATCAGTTGTCTTTCCCTTATATAGACACAGCATTATTACCTACCTGATTGGGATGAGATGAGTGTGGTTTGCAAGGGATTTGTGTTCAGTCAGTGGAGAGGGATGAGAGCATCTTGGAACTGTGGTGAATTGCCCTTAATTTTCTTGGCCTGACCCAGTAATTCTGCCAGCATTTAGTTTACTTTCTTAGGCCTGGGCTACACTAGCCGGGGGGTTTGAACTAAGGGTATGGCTACACTTGTGACCGTACAGTGCTGCCGCAGGAGCGCTCTCGTGGCAGCGCTTTGAACTGCGAGTGTGGTCGTGGCACCAGCGCTAGAAGAGACCTCTCCCAGTGCTGCAGGTACTCCACCTCCCCGTGGGGCAGTGTTTACACTGGCGCTTTGCAGCACTGTAACTTGCTGTGCTCAGGGGTGTGTTTTTTTTCACACCCGAGTGAGAAAGTTGCAGCGCTGTAAAGCGCCAGTGTAGCCAAGGCCTAAGATATGTACCTCAGCTACGCTATTCACGTAGCTGAAGTTGGAGTATCTTAGTTTGACTTACCTGGCCGTCCTCACGGTGGTGAGTCGATGGCTGTGGCGCCCGCATCGACTGCACTTACTTCTCCTGCTGAGGTGGAGTACGGGCATCGATTAGCAGATCGATTTGTCGCGTACAAATGAGATACGATAAATCGATCCCTGATACATCAAACGCTACCCGCCGATCCGGCGGGTAGTATAGACGTACTCTAAGTCTAAAGCAATAAATGACTCCTACTGAAACAGAAGATTGATTTTAGTCAGCTGTGATGTCAGTGACTATAGCTGAATCCACCTCAGAGCAGACCCAGAGATTTAATCATACTTTGCGTTTCTTTAGTCCCTTTATCTGAAGATCTCAAAGTGCTTTACAAACATTAAGCCTCCCAAATGCCCAGGGCGGTAGGTCAGTACCATATCCTCATTTTATAGGTAGGTGATATGAGGCATAGAAGAGAAAGCACTTGCCAAAGAGCCCTGTGGATGAGAATACCACGGCTGAGGAGGACTTCTCTGTTGTATTTGGGAGTATAAGTAGAGGTAATGGGATGGATTCAGCACAGAAGAACTTGGGCTGAATACTAGGGTAAGCTTTCTGACAATGATACACAAGATTGGGGAAGTGGTGGAAGTCCCCTTGCTTGAGCTACTTAAAACCAGAGGGGGGAAAAGGTAGCAAATTACCATAGGGAAAAATCCTATATTGCCTGAAATGATTGGCCAGCAGGGCCCTAAGAACTTTTCCATCTAACTTCCTTGTCTTTCTGCTTTCCCAGTTTTCCCAGGCACACTAATCGTACTAGCTATATAAGGAATTTGTAGCCCTGGTTTTGTTGTTCATCGCTGGCTGTGACCATCCCTGCATGGTATTTTCCTAGACTGTGGCTCCTGTTCACATGGGGCATTTGGGGGTTGAGGTCCAACTGCTGCATCTGTTGATTTTGGGAATGGGTTGTGTATGTGCTGGAGAATCCCTGTCCAGGTTCAGTCTGTTGGCCTAGCAGTGAGACCAAGTGCTACTGCGTTGGGAATTCTCAGACCCTTCACTTGGTCCTTTGTTCCTTACCTGGTCGAGGATGGCCATGTTGAGCCCCCTGGAAGAGAGGAACTGCTCTATAGCAACCGCTAGGACCATCTTGAAGGAACATTTACAAGCACAAGAGGGAGATGCATCCAGGCCCCCTTGGACAGGATTATTGTGCCAGCATTTTGGGGAGGACAGTACTGGAGCAGAAAGGACCCAAGGGAGGAGGATGAAAAGCTGTTCCATCTGAATCACCTCAGTATTGGAAAGTAGCTTGTGACCTTCCCTTGGAGAGGATCGTAGTTGTGCCAAGGTGATGGAGCTGCATAGTTTCCCGTGAGCTCTCCAGACAGCAATTTCAGTTTGTGGTGGGGTGGGTGGGTAACCTGTGTGGTGAGGCCATATGACAAGGTTATTTACTTCTCTTGCTAACAGGAGTGTGCATCTTTTCCCCTTTCTGCCCATTGACGGATTGTTAGGAAGATTACCTCTTTGGTAATCTACTTCTGCTTCCCGTTTCTCAGCTAACAGGAGTTTCCCTGACTGGCCCTGCAAATGCTTGTGAGGCAGCAGGATCTATGAACTGAACAGCTGTGCCATGGACAGATGCCTCCTGCTTGCCCTTCCTTCAGCCTGGGTTTGCATCTGTTGCTGCACAGAGCAGAGGCAGAGAAGTGCCAGCCAACATTGTACCCTCCTGAAATAGAAGTAGTGCCAGGGATGGATCACTGACATTCCTGTGACTTGTGCTGCTGCATGTGCCAAATAGGGCTCTTCCCTCCATGCTCACTGCCACTTCCTGCCCTCCCTGGGCTCTTGGCCCTCTGCACAGTGCCGTTCTTGTCAAATCATTGATCTGAAATCTGCCTGGAGGCCAGCTTCCCTAGCTTCAGTGGCTGGAGCAAATCCCTTGTGTTGAAAACCACACAGCTTTGTGGGACCCCATTAAGAGTCTCCCTCTTTTGCCTTGGATGAAATGACCTCCCTTGGCAGCAATTAAATAATTACTATTAACAGGGATTGGAAGGCATGAGAAGAAGTGGGTACTGTGCCTGCTTTGCCTGCTGGAGCACAGGGCAGTGTGATTCTGGAGCAGCTGTGTTGCTTTTTGCTTCCCACATTCCAGCCCTCTGAATTTCAGAATGGAAGCAGGAATTTGTTCCTGTGGAATGGAAATAGACAGCTGTGGACTTGCTAACCTAGCTGGCTTCAGCTCTCTGCTAAGACTGCTGTATATGGGAAGTGGGTTTGTGAGAACTTAAACACACACAAACACCTTCTGGGTTTTGCGTTGATGTTCAGTATTGAGAATATTGCCCTGCTTCCCACCAGTGTCTGGTTTGTGCCCTGATTTCCTCAGAGTTGCTTGTAAGTGTTTCCATCTACCAGCCTTACAGGGCTCTTCATGAGCCCTCTTTTTGAGGGACCAGTTATAACATTACAATTTTCATAGCATTTGTTTCTATTAGTCACATTCTATTAACTGGAAAATAACTCTTGTCGTCATTCCTTTCTTCCTGTTACTAAAGCTGTAGGAACCAGTCTGGCTGCATTTAGCTCAGTTTCCTCTCTGCACCCACATCGTTGGTGTAGGCAGGAGGATGCCTCGCTTCGGGAATAATTGCATCAAAGTGGTGGAAGACTGATGTGTTTGGACTGGTGCACAGAGGAATTAGTGCCATCAGGGTTGCAGGCATGGAAGCTTTGTTTTCTTAGCGTAGAGCAGCGTTTCCCAAACTTGGGACGCTGCTTGTGTAGGGAAAGCCCCTAGTGGGCCAGGCTGGTTTATTTACCTGCCCTGTCTGCAGGTCTGGCCGATCGCGGCTCCCAATGGCCGTGGTTCGCTACTCCAGGCCAATGGGAGCTGCTGGAAGTGGCACGGGCCGAGGGACGTACTGGCTGCCGCTTCCCACAGCTCCTGTTGGCCTGGAGAAGCGAACCGTGGCCAGTGGGAGCCACGATCGCCCGGACCTTTGGATGTGGCAGGTAAACGAATCGGCCCAGCACGCCAGTCCCAAGTTTGAGAAACACTGGTGTAGAGGCTTGAAGTGGAAGGAGCAGTGAGAATAGACTTTGTTTTGAGGAATGTAAGCATCTTCTGGGGAGGTGATACCCATCCTTGGAATAGGCTAGTCTTCAGTGCATTGTTAGCTTGAGCTGTAACTGGAGTTTGCTTCTAACCTGAATCCACATGCAAATCTCTAGTCTGAGTTAAGTGGTGCTTTAAGTTAAGTTAGTTGGCCTGTGTGGGGTGGGAACTGGGGTGCTGCTGATGCTTGAGTTACTGTTGCAGAGGGAAATGCAGAAGCTTGAATTACAGCTCATTCAGTTGTTAATCCAGTTACTCGGTAGCTCCAGTGTTCTTTCACAGTGTGGTAACTGTGGCTCGAGCTAGGCTGGATTGCCATCACTGGCAATTTTTAAATCAAGATAGGATGCTTTTGTAAGAGATGTGCTCTAGGCGTTCTTTTTGGGGAAGTTCTCAGGAGGAGGTCAGACTGGAGGATTACTATGGTCCCTGCTGCCCTTGGAACCTATGAACTCAAGTGTATTAAGTCGTACTAAGTGTGGCAGTGAAGACAAGCTCATAAGTTGCATTGCAAGGAAAGGAAGGCATGCTGCCTGAGCCATCCTACTCAGCAGATCTCTCTGGGTCTGTCTACACAGCAAAGAAAAACCCGTGGCTGGCCCTTGGGGCTGTTTCATTGCTGGATAGACTTCCAGGCTTGGGCTGGAGCCTTGGCTCTACGACTCTGTGGGGTGGGAGGGTCCCAGAGCTCAGGCTCCAGTACGAGCCCGGAAGCCTGCACAGCAACGAAAGAGCTCTGCAGCCCAAGCCCCATGAGCCCAGTCTGCTGTGTACACAGACCCTGTGGTTACCAGAGGAGGAAACTGTACATAAGTGACTGATTTCAGGCACCAATTGTTTGAAGAGATACCAGGCTACCTTGAGTTTGCATTTCTTTGATTAGCTCTTATGCCACTTCTGTGAAACCTTGACACTTAAACTTCTTTTTTTCCCACTTTGACAATGTGATCAGTAAAACAGCTTCTTTATGTTGGGAGTCTGATTGCTCCCCCAGTGCCTGTGCTTGACTGAGATGGGCACAGAGTGAGCTCTTCATTCCCTGCTGCTCTGCCTCTGTGTGGCTGACCATATCTGCTCTCTTCTTCCTCTGGTTCATTGCTGAATAACTGTCAAACTGCATGCCAAATTCCTAGCACGGATCCCTTTAGTCATGCATCCATCTGGGGAAATCTCAGAGAGGTCTGTGATGCTGTGTGTACATTCATCTGATGAATTGATATTCACCCACCAAAGCTCATGCTCCAAAACGTCTGTTAGTCTATAAGGTGCCACAGGACTCTTTGTTGCTTTTTACAGATCCAGACTAACACGGCTACCCCTCTGATACTGTGATACTATGGAATCATCTCTCAACTGAAGGGGTGGAAGCCCCAATACTTAGCAGAGCAGTTGAGAATAGACTGGAGGGAAGAATTTGATGTGTGGGGGATGGTATAAGTGGGGCCCAGTTAGACCTGGTCCATCAGACTTTTAGATTTCTCTGACTGAGCAATTCCAACACAATCCTGGAAAGTGTGCGTTCTGGGGTGTGAGGAGACATCTGCAATTTCATGTTACTGTGAGAACTGCTTCCTGGGATTACCTGGCCTTCTTCCCTCTCCCCCCTTCCCCCCCTTTTGTGGGCCTGGGGAGGTGCTGGCAGCCTCTGCAGACATGTGCATTCCTTGTTGGTGTGGCTGTTGGGTGGCTTCTTTTCCTGGAGGGCATGCCCCAGGCTTGTTTTCTCCCTCCCCATATCCAGTAGCTGGGCCAAGGGAGATGTTTCCTCTGTCATCTTCTGTTTGTTGTTCTGTTTTCAAAAATCATTTGCAAATTGCTTATTTCCTTTGGCTCTGCTGCTGCATTTCAGCCTGTTAGAGCTTTGGGGTTAGTGGAATTTTCCAAGTGCTGGGGCAGCTTAAAGGAGTATGGTGGCTTCCGCTGAAGGAAATTCCAGCTTGTAACTATGGGAGAGAATCAAGAAAGTCACTAAGATCAGAACTCCCAATCTACACCACCTCCCATCAACAAAATTGAGCTCCTGAACTAGGCACTGGGCCTAGTCTCTGGCACCAGGAAGGTGGCAGGGGTGAGAGAGGGAGCAGGGACCTTGTGTGAATGAGGGAGTGGGAAGATTGATAACTTGTCTTGGATCACTCCCCAGAAACACTGGCTGGAGAATGTAAAAGCAGCAAAGAATCCTGTGGCACCTTATAGACTAACAGACGTTTTGGAGCATGAGCTTTCGTGGGTGAATACCCACTTCCTCAGATGCATGTAATGGAAATATCCAGGGGCAGGGATATATATGTGTGCTAGCAAGCAAGCTAGAGATAACGAGGTCAGTTCAATCAGGGAGGATGAGGCCCTGTTCTAGCAGTTGAGGTGTGAAAACCAAGAGAGGAGAAACTGGTTCTGTAATTGGCAAGCCATTCACAGTCTTTGTTCAATCCTGAGCTGATGGTGTCAAATTTGCAGATGAACTGAAGCTCAGCAGTTTCTCTTTGAAGTCTGGTCCTGAAGTTTTTTTGCTGCAGGATGGCCACCTTAAGGTCTGCTATAGTGTGGCCAGGGAGGTTGAAGTGCTCTCCTACAGGTTTTTGTATATTGCCATTCCTAATGTCTGATTTGTGTCCATTTATCCTTTTCCGTAGAGACTGTCCAGTTTGGCCGATGTACATAGCAGAGGGGCATTGCTGGCATATGATGGCGTATATTACATTGGTGGATGTGCAGGTGAATGAACCAGTGATGGTGTGGCTGATCTGGTTAGGTCCTGTGATGGTGTCGCTGGTGTAGATATGTGGGCAGAGTTGGCATCGAGGTTTGTTGCATGGATTGGTTCCTGAGCTAGAGTTATTATGGTGTGGTGTGCAGTTACTGGTGAGAATACGTTTCAGGTTGGCAGGTTGTCTGTGGGCAAGGATTGGCCTGCCACCCAAGGCCTGTGAAAGTGTGGGATCATTGTCCAGGATGAGTTGTAGATCCTTGATGATGCGTTGGAGGGGTTTTAGCTGGGGGCTGTATGTGATGGCCAGTGGAGTCCTGTTGGTTTCTCTCTTGGGTTTGTCTTGCAGTAGGAGGCTTCTGGGTACACGTCTGGCTCTGTTGATCTGTTTCCAGATGTGTACCCAGAAGCCTCCTACTGCAAGACAAACCCAAGAGAGAAACCAACAGGACTCCACTGGCCATCACATACAGCCCCCAGCTAAAACCCCTCCAACGCATCATCAAGGATCTACAACCCATCCTGGACAATGATCCCACACTTTCACAGGCCTTGGGTGGCAGGCCAATCCTTGCCCACAGACAACCTGCCAACCTGAAACGTATTCTCACCAGTAACTGCACACCACACCATAATAACTCTAGCTCAGGAACCAATCCATGCAACAAACCTCGATGCCAACTCTGCCCACATATCTACACCAGCGACACCATCACAGGACCTAACCAGATCAGCCACACCATCACTGGTTCATTCACCTGCACATCCACCAATGTAATATACGCCATCATATGCCAGCAATGCCCCTCTGCTATGTACATCGGCCAAACTGGACAGTCTCTACGGAAAAGGATAAATGGACACAAATCAGACATTAGGAATGGCAATATACAAAAACCTGTAGGAGAGCACTTCAACCTCCCTGGCCACACTATAGCAGACCTTAAGGTGGCCATCCTGCAGCAAAAAAACTTCAGGACCAGACTTCAAAGAGAAACTGCTGAGCTTCAGTTCATCTGCAAATTTGACACCATCAGCTCAGGATTGAACAAAGACTGTGAATGGCTTGCCAATTACAGAACCAGTTTCTCCTCTCTTGGTTTTCACACCTCAACTGCTAGAACAGGGCCTCATCCTCCCTGATTGAACTGACCTCGTTATCTCTAGCTTGCTTGCTAGCACACATATATATCCCTGCCCCTGGATATTTCCATTACATGCATCTGAGGAAGTGGGTATTCACCCACGAAAGCTCATGCTCCAAAACGTCTGTTAGTCTATAAGGTGCCACAGGATTCTTTGCTGCTTTTACAGATCCAGACTAACACGGCTGCCCTCTGATACTTGGCTGGAGAATGTGGATTCCCCTCTCTGGGTATTGGGGGTGGGGGCAAGGGGAGGGCAAACTAATAGGGTTGTGCAAGCTGATGTTCCACTCTGTGGATATGTCCTACAGAGGCTGGATGGATCTGCTCACACCGTCGCATTAGACTGCAGCTTGCCCACATGTGCTGCAGCATCAAAATGTTCTACACACTGAAAACATGTAAATGAAGATACAGTCCTGGTCCCAAGCTGCTTACAGTCTAAGCTGGCAGACTCAGGGCAGAGAAAAGGTTACAACACAAGCAAAGCAAGTTCCATGCTATCTTTATAAAATGTCCCCTGCTGGGCCAGTCCTGGGCCATTGTTACACAAATAGCTGGTTTTAGGGGACTGTCACGGAGTCACTGGGTCTCCACCAGAGTGTGTCATCCTTATCCCACCACCTAGGCATTGGTGCAATGCACAGGGAAACTGAGGCACACACTATTCATGCAAAACAGTAAGACTCACATACAACATATCAAGGGAAAATCCCTACTTTGTCACAGGGGCAACGCAGAATAATGTGAAATTGAATGAGCTAGACAGCATTGTGGCTAGTGAAGCCGTCTGGTCCCTGAACCTGAGTATTGAGACTGCTCCCAGGGCCAGCTTTAGGCCGATTCGCTCAATTCCCGGGAATCAGGCCCCGCGCCTTAGGCACCTTTCTAATTTTTTATTTTAATTTTTTTTACTTACCCCAGGTCCCTGGCTGCGGTCTGCTCCGGGGTCTTCCATGGTCCCGCTCCCTTGACCAAAGCCCTGGCCGGAGCGCAGCAAGCCCCGCGGCCCCGGCTGGAGCCCTGGCCGGAGCGCGGCAAACCCCGTGGCCCCAGCTGGAGCTCCAGGCCCTTTAAATAGCCCCCAGAGCCCTGGGGTAGTGAGGGGCTCCAGGGGCTATTTAAAGGGCCGGGGCTCCAGCTGCCTCTGCCACCCCGGTCCTTTAAATAGCCGCCGGAGCCCCGCCACTCCCATGCATTCCCCAGGACTCCCACGGCTATTTAAAAGGTCTGGGGTGGGGTTGAAGCTGGGGAGCCCCTGGCCCTTTAAATAATCCCCAAAGCCCTGTGTCATAAACAGATAGCTAAGGGTTAACGTCTCTTTCACCTGGAAATAAGTATCTGAAGCACCTGACCAGAGGACCAATCAGGAAACAGGATTTTTTCCATATCTCACTTGTGCTCTGCATCTTTTATTTGTCCCTCAGCTTCCATTTTTGCCTTAGAAGTAATGATTCCTGTTTTCTTGTGTTGGGGTGCCATCTGGTGTTTATCTTCTGAACTGCAGGTTCTGTTGCCTCCTGGGGTCTGCCTAGCAACAGTGCCTTTTTCCCTTTCTTTCTCTAGCTAATTTTTTCAATGTAAAGTAAACCAGAAAAACCACTTTATTTGCATGAGTATAGTGCTGGTATCTGCCTCCTAATGAGAGTGCTATTGTGTGACAAAAGACCCTTAATAGTCTCTTAATGGTTTCTTGCTTAATATGCAAGCCACAACTGCCAGAGAGAGCAGAGAAAAAAAAATTCTCTCTGGTTCCCTTTTAAAACCAAACTGTTTCTCTCTGCTAAAAAATCCCTAGCAGAGAAAAGAAAAATATAATATTCCTACTGGCTTCTGGATTGTATCTATCTCACCACAGCCACTCATATCATAACCTAGTCCCAGATTTGGACCTTAGCGTCCAAAATATGGGGGCTAGCAAGAAAACCTCCAAGCTTAGTTACCAGCTTGGACCTGGTAAAGCTGCCACCACCCAAAAAATTAGTGTTTTGGGGCACTCTGGTCCCCCAAAAACCTTCCCTGGGGACCCCAAGACCCAAATCCCTTGAGTCTCACAACAAAGGGAAAGCAGCAAAGAATCCTGTGGCACCTTATAGACTAACAGACGTTTTGGAGCATGAGCTTTCGTGGGTGAATACCCACTTCCTCAGATGACATGCATCTGAGGAAGTGGGTATTCACCCACGAAAGCTCATGCTCCAAAACGTCTGTTAGTCTATAAGGTGCCACAGGATTCTTTGCTGCTTTTACAGATCCAGACTAACACTGCTACCCTCTGATACTTAACAAAGGGAAATAAACCTTTTCCCTTCCCCCTTCCAGGTGTTCCTGGAGAGATACACAGAGCAAACTCCGTGAATCTAAACAGAGGGAGTCCACCCTCTCTAATTCCAGTCCTGGAAACACAAGCACTTCCCTCTTCACCCAGAGGGAATGCAAAGTCAGGCTTGTAAATCTAACACACACAGATTTCCCCCTGACTTCTTCCTCCCACCAATTCCCTGGTGAGCTGCAGACTCAGTTCCCTGGAGTTCCCCACTAAAGAAAAACTCCAACAGGTCTTAAAAGAAAGCTTTATGTAAAAAGAAAGAAAAATACATAAAAATGGTCTCTCTGTATTAAGGTGACAAATACAGGGTCATTTGCTTAAAAGAATATTGAATAAACAGCCTTATTCAAAAAGAATACAATTCAAAGCCCTCCAGCAACTATATTCATGTAAATACAAAAGAACATATAAATCCCTCTCTGATCTTTGGTACTTACAACTGGGAAACAGAAGATTAGAAAGCAGGAAACAGAAATCACTTCTCATAGCCGAGAGAGCATACAGGCAGAAGACCCAAGAACAAAAGACTCACACACAAACTTCCCTCCACCCAGAGTTGAAAAAATCCTGTTTCCTGATTGGTCCTCTGATCAGGTGCTTCAGATACTTATTTCCAGGTGAAAGAGACGTTAATCCTTAGCTATCTGTTTATGACACCCTGGAATAGCAGAGGGCTTGGGGGCTATTTAAAGGGCTGGGGCTCCAGCTGCCTCTGCTGCACCCTCTGCCTTGCCCACACCAGCCCCGCTCCCCCTGCCTGCAGCCAGCTCTGCACCTTGTGCCCACAGCCAGTTCCTGTCAAACCCCCTGCCGTGTCTCCAGTCAATCCCTGCCACACATCCGTGACCCTACCCAAAGCCAGCCAGCCCCACACACACTGCTGCCTGCACACCCTGCCCTGTCTCCAGCCAACCCATGCTGCACCCCCATGACTGAAGCCAGCCAGTCCCACACTCCTCTGTCTCCAGCCCTGCCAACCCCTACTGCACCCCCTGCGGCCCTGCCTGAAGCCAGCCTGCCTCACACACCCCCTATCTCCAATCAGCCCTGCACCCCTTGCCCTACCTCCAGTCAACCCCTGCCCCTGCCTCCAACCAGCCCCATGTCCACTGCTGCCCTGCAGTTCCCAGGGCAGTAACCCTGCACACCTGCTTCAATGAGGGGGGGAAAGGAAGCAGCTGGGACCCAGACATGTGCACACCCCCAGGGAGTGGCGGGGACCCACACATGTGAAATGGCGGTCATTAATAATCATTCAACAGCATATATGATGCAATGTACATTATACATAATAAAATAATATATATAGTTATGGAAAGTAAATAATACATGAAAGAAATGAGACTTTTTTTCCACTTTTTTTTTTAAAGTCATCCCTGCCAGGGCCCCGCACTACCTAAAGCTGGCCCTGACTGCTCCATACATCAGTGGGGGAAAAAGGGGGTCCGAGTCTAAGTGGACTGGCTGTGATGACCCACAGGGGTGGAAACCTGCTGGGAAGAGTCAAATGCAGTGTATTTTTGGTTGTTTGGGTCAGGTTTGCCCACTAATATTATAGTTGTGCTTGTGAGCTTTGACCTGTGAGTTGAACCTCTGCCCCTTGGTAGGTAAAGTCAAACAGGAGGAAGTTTTGGTTGTTTTGGAGATTGCCATTGTTCCCTAGGGAGGGGCAGTCTCTCCAGCTTCTCTGAAACTAGGGGCTTTAGGGTTCTGCTCCAGAATCAATCTCTGATGCTGACAGGGAAGCCAATTACCTTGTTACTAACTTTCCTTTTTAGATAGTAGAGAAGGATGTGATTTGTTCATGGTGTCATCTAGAGTTGTCAGATTTCCTTTACCCCTTTCGGCCTGGGTGTGGAACCTAGACTGTGCTTCTGCCAAACTGGGGTGATAAAGTATAGAAGGGATGGAGATTTGGAGAATTATGTGATCCACATAGTTGCCTGTTTTAGTCTCTGTACATGTACTTCAGTTTTTGTTTACAGAATGTTCCCATTTAACAAATGAAGGCAACAGCTTGGCCCTAGAAAGTATTGAATAACTGAGCTGGGATGGGTTCAATTTTGGAAATACAGATTACCAACCCCAGGGTGAAGCATGTAAGAATTGCAGACAAAGCATTTCTGGTAGAGGGGTCTGGCTATGAAACGGTCTTCCAGTAGAAATGAGACAAATCCAGAGCTTGACTTTAGGAAATGTTGCGAAACTTATCCTCTTTGAGAGAGCCGTTCCACCACAAGTGATGCTCACAATACGAACATTCCTTCAGGTTCCAAACCTTTACCAGCCCCCTAAAATGAAAAACTTACCCCAAGCAGAATTTTGACCCTCAAAAGGGAGATGTACTGGAGACTCCATGAAGTCAGCTAGAAAATCATTGCTTTGATACTATAGGGAAGGCACTCATACTACAGTGATGGACAGCAGGTAAACACCTTAAGATGTGCTGGGAGGCTATGGAAGGAGGGGACCTTGCATGGGTAGGAGCAGTCCATTTTGTGGGATGATTCCATTTGCACTCATCTCTTTGGTGCCACTTTCCTTCCCTTTGTTTTGGGCAGTAAGATCCAGTTGTGCTTTTGATTTTGGCCTTCATTTCTGTCTCTGCAGCTGGTCGCTTCAGGTTTCTTGGAATATTCTGTCTAATTGGAGGACAGTTTACCCTTTCAGACTTGGCCACTTTGTGAGGGTGACCATATTTCCAGTGTGAAAAATTAGCCTTTGTAAGTGTTTGGACATCCTTCTTCACTCCTGAGGGGCCAAACCCATCCTTAGAGTAACCTCATTGACTTCATTGCAGTCCTGCCAGAGATGATATCCATCTGTTTGCATTTGGAAAGGAAGATGATGTCTGTATCTGCACAAGTTTTTCATGAAGTTGATGGATTTCCCCTTCTTACAGCTAAATTCAGTGCCAGGTTAACACGGCTACCACTCTGAAACCTGTCACCACGCAAGGCACTGAATTTAGCCATATGAAGTTGAAATTTATCAACTTCATGAAAAAACTCTTGCAGATACAGACAGACATCATCTTCCTTTCCAAATTCAAACAGATGGACATCATGCCAAAAGGACTGAAGGTAAAATAACATGGCTACCACTCTGAAACCTGATACCAGAGATGAATATTCTCCCAGGTCTCTTGGATAAATCTAAATTGTGAAATCTGATTTAGGGGAGCAGTATTTGTGAGGAAGAGCAGTACAACTCCTTGTCACTGGTCCAGGGCTTGCGAACTCATCTCAGATTCTAAATTTATTGCTCAGTTGCTGTTGCTGATGTTTACTGCACTGCACCATTTTCTTGCTGCTAATGACTTTGTCTCCCTTGTGTGTGCAGTGGTGTCCCAAATGATATGTTCTCCACTCCTCTAACAGGAGGATGAGCTCAGTTACATGGTAATTTGGAGGGGGGGGGGGAGTGAGATTTCAACAATCTGAAAGGGTAAGCAACACTCACCTGTGCAGCAGGACTAGTACAGTCCAGCCACATCCTTGTGTGCTGCAGTGGGCAGTTACCAGCAGCTCTGCTTGTGTCCCAGCTCTCTGGGACAGTGATGACTTGATTGTATATGGAGTGGACTGAACCACCAAGTTTCTGCCAGTTAAACTGTTTCCTCAGTTCATTCCTCCAGCTGTGATAAATTTTAGGAAAGTGCTCTCTGTGTTTTAGAGATTTTCCCCTCACACAGCTTAACCTACTTCCTTTAATCTGTGTGTAATGTCTTGGATACTAATGTGTCTCGAAGGTTTATTTGGTGGGATGGGGCTCAGACTAACTCCTGAGATGACAGTACAATAGAATTTAGCATTCAAGTAATACTTTGCATTTAACATGTTGCTGTATATAAATGAACTCTCTCAGCCACCCTGGGAGTGCAGGTAAATGGTTCTCTGCTTCACAGGTAGAGAACCAAGACATTCCTTAAGTGTCTTGCCCAAGGCCACTCAACAAGTCAGCATTAAATTTATGTTGAGAACCCATAATTTCCTGACTTAGTCCTGCCTCTCACTGCAAGAGAGGGTACAACAGGTATTGGAACCGTGACTGTTACATTGGCAGAACGTTGCAGCTTTATCTGTTATCTAGCAATTAACAGTCAAAAATGTTGATTGTGGTCTGAGACGATGTTTCATTGCAGATATTTTTACACCTAAGATAAGTAATTATGGAAAAATTAGAAATGCTAAATTTGGATCGGCAGGCTACTTGGATCAAAAGAGAGCCTTGCATGTTTGGACTTTTAGGCTCAGAGACCATACATCTTCCCTGAAGATAAAGGTGCTGCCATCTGCTTCATTTTATGCAAAATGCAGGGAGGGGTGGCCTTTGACTCCTTTGGAGTTGGTAACATGACCTTCAGGTGTAGCTGGGAAGTCCTGAGCCTGCGCTAATTAGTGTCTGATAGTTACTGGGTTGTAGATGGCAAGTGGAGGGAATCAGTACAGTACAGTTTCCTGGAAGCCTTTCAGGACCTCCACCTGTCAACAGCAATAACAGTAATAGCAGGTACGTAGTGAATGAAAGTCACTGACTGATGTGAAGTATCAGAAACTAATTAGCATTGTAGCACTAGTAGAAGGGACGTTGAGATATAATTAAGCCTCTGCGTTTGAAATTAGCGTTATTTATAAAATCTGTTAAGCAAATGTCTTCCATAAACATTTTAAATAACTTTAGTTTGGATTTAGATGTTCCCTGGACTACATGCAACCCAGATACTACAACGTTGTGCTAGTAAAGTGAAGCCAGACAAATGGGAAATGTAAAGGCCACGCTTGTTGGAATACCACATCAGTGAACCTACAGAAAGCCTGAACAAAGGAATCATTTGGGTAGCCCCTGAGACCATTCTATGATGTGTAACAAATTCAGATTGGATTCCCACAGCTAGAGAAATTAGTATGTTAGTGCTCAACCTTACAAAAGTATTTTGGACTGTAAATACAAAGGAATCACTTTGTCCGCAACTGAATTTCAGGCATCTCCATCTTTAGACTAGACTAAGACAGTTGTATAACACAGTGTAACGCTACACAAGCTTAGGACAGACTTAAAGAATGTGTCAAATTGAAACTGCAAGGGGAATTTAGAAATGCAGAATTTACTTGGTAAAATTTGACTAGGATGTTAAATCTGGCTCAGATGCTTAATCTAACAACCCTATTGTTGGGGAGAAAATACCATGAGATTTTAACAATCACAGTTAATTAGGCACTTTGATTTCATCTTCCAGATGAGATGTATAACAAAGCTGACAGCACTGTGATTTTGTCTCCAGTGTAGAGTTTGATTACCTTTCTTTTCAAATGTAACTTCAAACTGCCAGACTTTGGGGACACTAAATAGAATTTAAAAAAATCCTTAACTAGAGACTACTTTATTAATAGTAATGATGTCAGTGTATTTGGTGCTGGACAAGACGCAAGATGAAGTCATTTCCTGTCCTGAAGAGTTCACGTGCTAAGAAAAAAATCTTTCTGAAGACAGGGTACACTGGAAGACCCAGCGTGGAAGGAGAACTCTTGGTTTGGTTCACTTTTTGTGGGCCTTGAGGAAACAGTCTTTAAAAGTAACTTGAATTGGGAATGGAGTGACAAGGGGCGGGAGGTCGTTCCATGGTAGGGGGTGGCATGGATAAACACTAAGGCTGGAGTATAAGGAGATAGCAAACAAGAGATCAAGGCTGGCATCCATGGGACAGAATGATGAGATCACAGATGTAGGCTGGGAGGAGGTTCATAGGCCTTGAAGTTGAGGATTGCTCACAAAGCCACCTGTGCACAAGTGGAGCTTTCAAGCTCAGCAGTGTCTCCTGACCAGCTGTAACCTGTCTGGTTTCTTAAGTCCATATTCAGAGCTAACAGTGGTAATACTTTATTGTAGATGGTACCTTACATTCAAGATGCAAATTGCAATTCTTGTTCAGAATGCAGATTTTTCACTGAGAAGGCCCCGTGTTTCATTTCTGAGTAATCTTTGCGGCAATGTGAAATAAAATTAAACAAGTCCCAAAACAATGTGTGCTGTCTGCTTGCATCCAGAGTGGTTCACGTGTTCGACTACTGGAGTGCCATGTGCACACATTGCCTACAGCACATTATGTGGCAAACTAGTATTTACATTAAGCCCCCTCAGCAAAGATGGAAATGAAAGGCTTTGAGATGATGTGTCTGTGAGATCTGCTGTGGGTAGGAGGAAGGTTTCAGGCCTAACCTCACTGGCAGTATTAATTTACATGGCAACTTCAGTTTCCTCTTAAGTCTAAGTAGCTGTCAGGTATTAATTGCAGGCTGGAACCAGTGCATTTTTTCCCTTTGCTTGTAAGCAGAGTTCAGACCCGTTCTTTTCTTATTTTGGAGGCCTATCCTCTGGATTTCTCCCCTCTGACTTTATTGGGTTTCATGCAGGGGCCTGGAAGATCCAATGAGTTCTCAATCTCTCAATATTTGTAGATGTTTAGAGCAATATTTTCCTTTTTCTGTTCTTAAACTGACTAGAAACTAGTTCCCATCTGTATCCTGCTTGAAAATGCAACTTCTGGCCCTTGTATTTGGGTTGCATTAATTCATGTCCACCGCTTACAGTACCCTGCATAGTTTGAGCCAGGCTTTTCCTGCAACTGGTTGTGGAGCAGAGCCCATGCTGTGCTGTTGTTTCCTGAGCTTCCTCAGCGCTCTTTTTGTCTGTGGTGGAACTAGACTGTTTGCATCCCTTCCTCAGCTCCACACAAGCTCTCTGTCACATGGCCAGCTCTGCTGCTGAAAACTTGAAGTATGAAACTGCATGATAACCAAGCCCCTCTCCAGCCTGTGTGTATGGGATATGGTTGTGTGTTCCAGGAGCTCCTGGCATTCAGTCAGTGCTGGGATTTCTCTTGGAAAAGACCAGGTTATCCTACTGAAGTTAACTTTGCTATTCAGTAAGAGAACCAAGAAATATGCCCAACCCAACCCCTACTGTAGCTTTGAATGACGGTCTATAAAGGCAGCATGCAGTTTCCTACATTCATTTTACCTTGTTCTCTGACCAGTGGATTTTGGTTCACTGCTGTCTTCATAATTTGTTCTTGTGATCGTACCCTAGACTTCTAAGTTTTGTGATTTCGGCTGCTCAGAAGGTAGTGTTTACTGTTAAAATCCCTCTTTGCCTAAACTGAACCTCCTTGGTCTTGGAATCAGTTTCATGCCATCTTACTGTTTCATTTGGACCCTTTCAGAAGATGAAGACATTTTTGCTTGTTATGGGGGAGAGCTTTTTGTTTAAACCATGTGAAGTAAAAGGGTCTGTCTTGACTTCCAGGATAACCTCACCTCTGGGAACTGCACTCTTACAGAACAGAGCCTGGCTTTTCAAAGAGAGTCTCTTGTCAGACACAGGCAGCAAACACACACACACACACACACTCTTCTTCCTTGTCCTCTGCCCTGGCACTCGGGTGTGATAATTCATGTTTTCCATTGGCAAAAGATACCATATTGACAGACATGGAGGTTCAACATTGGCAGTGCAATTTGTCCCTGTGAACTGGGCCCCAGCAGTGTGCCTCAACCTTTATCTGAAGGGACCCATCCGTGCCAAGGCTGAGAACGAAGTTGTCTCATTGGTCATTGTCTTCTGCTCCACAAGTGAGCCTGCCAAGAAAGGAGGCTATTAGTGATGACGGTTTTGTGATTGGTTTTCTGTCTGTGAGGAAAGGAGACCCACCAACTAATTCCACAGAAGTTTTTGAACAGCCATCAGCTGGTAAAGACTGTTGGTCCCAGGTGGCATATAGTTAAGATTCTGTATTCAGTCTCTATTCCTAGGGCAGTCAGACGCCAAACATAAGGTGTTTCATACCAGCTTCGAGTAGAAATTTGGATACAGTTTTGAGGTAGAGAACTGAGTGGAGTTTGTAGGGCAGTGTGCAGCTGTGGTGGTTAGGTCAGGTTGGTGGTGATGGGAACAATCCACAAGTGCTGAGATTCCAGCAGGGTGCATTGTGTGTGTCTTGCTTTCTGTGTGATTCTCTGTGTCCTCCCGCAGGGTTTCAGTGACTGGAGCCACAGCTCCTAGAGGCCCTCTAGGTAACCTGTATGCTCTATTTTAGCTTGTGGTGTGGACATTGCCTGCACTAATGGGTTTGGTAGATTTTAGGAGGAGCCTGGATCAGCCCTACTCCCAGATTGGTGGCATCCATACCTGGGCAGATGCTGTGGCTGCCAGAGACAGTGTAATCCTGCTAATCTCCCCGGGGTGAGTCCTGTGCTAGCTGGTGCACTAAGATGTTTTGTGTTTCAGTAACTTGCTGCTGGAGTGGCAGCACTTACAAGGGCTCTGTCCTCTAATTACAAAGGAATTAACAGTGGAGAGCTGCCTGCTGCTCTGCTGTAGCCCTACAGTATTGCACTTTGAGGGCACAGCAGAAAGGTCTGTAGCAGTGGTTCAAGGCACACGTTCATTCTCACCATCAGGGGAGGGTAGGGAGGGCTTGAGCAGCATGCTGAAAGAGACATGGCTATAACTTTCCAGAAGGCTGCACTGGGGTGGTGGTTCTGAGTGGGCAAGGCAAACCCAGGCCTGTTGAGTGTGTCCACCTGGCGAATGTTAACCTACTTAAATTGGCTTGGTCAACACACAGACTAGTGCATAAGAGGGAGATGCCTAGAGTAAGAGCTAGTCTAAGTAATTCTTTCCGTTTTCTGGCCCCCACCATCTAAGCTCTGTACAAACACTAGTTCTCAGTCCTCTTGGGCAGTTATCAGTGTCATCTTAGGAAACTAAGAAATTAAGTGGCTTGGCCCATGCTGTTCAGCGAATAAGTGGCAGAGCTGGGAATAAAGCTCTAATGTGTGTCATTTCTGTGCTCTGCTAACCTGCAGAGCAATGGTGACTGTGTCTTGTTCATATCTAGAGGAGCCCCCGGGGTAGGAGTTTAGTAAGGTATGTTTCTAAATGCCTCATAGAGACTTTCACAGGAAAGTCCCCGTTAGTAGGGACACGGGGCAAGTCTACACTACAGAATTAAGTCAGCTTAAGCTACAGTGGCATACAGCCACCTCAGTAATTGAATCGCTTTTACATGTCCACACTACGCTCCTTGTGTTGGCAGCGTGCATTCTCACCCAGAGTGCTTACACCAATTTAACTGCCAGTGTGGGGCATTGTGGGATGGTTTCTGAAAGGCAGCAACCTTCATTGATTAAGTCGATGTTAGTAATGCAGTGTTTACATTGACACTGCGTTGACCTAACTACGTTGACTTAAGAGTTGCAGCCACCTCATGGGGTGGAGTTAAGTTGGTATAGTGGGCGAATTACATCGGTGGAAGCTACATTTTAATGCAGATGCTTAAGTGCATAACTCTATAGCATAGATCAGACTACAGTAGCATTTGTTCAGATAATTTTTTTTAAGGCCAGAAGGGACTGTTGTGATCTAGTCCGATCTGTGTAACATGGGCCATAGAATGTCACCCAGTGACTTCTGCATTGAGCCTGAATTGTGTTGAGCTGGAACATATCAATTTAAAGACTTCAAGTGATGGAGAATCTGTCAGATCCCTTGGGAAGTTGTTCCAGTGGTTTATTTACCCTCACTAGTAAAACTTGGTGCCTTATTCCTTTTTTGACACTGCTGAGCAACTGCTGAATTAGAGTAGTGCTCTCTTAAACTGGTATTGTTAGGGTCTGAGACAATCTCTAAGACCCTAAAAGTTCTAGATTAACTTCTGCTTTGGGATCATTTGCCATATTTGTGGATTTGTTAGGTCCTTAACATTCTTACCAGGATGGATTTGATTTAAATCAAAGGAAGACTCGATTTAGTTATGGATTTCTACATAAAAATGCATTCTTGTTGGTTGTTATAACCTTAATACATATTATTCACAACTCAGAGATAGATGTAGATTTCATTTTTAGAAGGTACATACTATTCATTTTTAAGTGATTTATTTTGAAAACTTTTCAGATTAGTTTTACAGCTATATCAGAAAATGAATGATTGGTTATTTCATTTACCAGAGGTACTTGAAGCAGATATTTATGAAGTCATTGGGAGGTGAACTATCTCCAATTCAACAGGTTAATCATTAATATTTGGAGGATTTTCTTGCCATGCTGTGTTAGGAGGAGATCACCTCCAGACAGACATTTGAATTGTTTTATTTAACTAAAACAACAACGTTGTGTAGTCTCAATTTTTTTCTTCATCAGCAAACATATAATATTTTAACAAAACAAGCATATGAATTTTTGAATTTAAACATTCTGGTTTTTTTAATCAAGTTTTTTGTTAAAATTGTTTAACTAAAATAGTTAAATGAAATTTTTTTTCTTTAAATTGACTATGCCAGCCAGGTCAACATGAGAAATTTAAAATATTGGTGTCTGCAGCTAACGCAGTCATCTTCACCTTAATTTTCCTGTTTGTTCATAATCTGGAAAAGAAAAACAAGCTTTCCTGCTTTTTCAGGTCCCAAACAATTTCTCAGTTTGGAATGAATTAGTCCAAAGGAAGAAAATATTCTTTCTACACTGGCAGAAGAACCTACTGCTGTTAAGTGAGATTATCACTTCAATAGTCTCTGAATCCAAGTGCTTAAGTGACTTCCACCAGTTCACTGGTGTGACTTTCTTTAAAACATCAGCAAATATATTTCTTGAATGGTTCTTATTCCTAAACTGGGTTTCTTTTATGGCCTCTGGCCATTATACGTTTTCCCTTCTAGTGAGAGAACAGTATGGTAGATCTCAAATCAATGAAGGCTACCCTCAGAAAGACCTCAAGACTTCTGGAATATGCTGCTCAAACAGTTTCACTTTTGATTCTACTGCTTGTCCCTCCCTTCTCACATTTATCTCCAGACTTCTTCCCCTTGTCCAGATCTAGTCCACCCCCAACAATCTTCTAGTTGTTGAACTTTTGAAACTTTGCACTTTTAAAGAGAGGTAAGGGATTGACTCTGCGTACACAAATTTGCAGAGGGACAATAGTGTTGAGGTCTGTTATTTCTCACCTCTATGTATTATTTATTTTATTTAAACACACTTTTTGCTATTAACAAGCATGTTATCTCTGGAGACACAAATCGACAGTTTGAGAACTGCAAAACTAAGCATCTCTGATAGCATTTTCTAGACTGAGCACTAGTCCCACTAGCTAGATAGAAAGATTAACCTAAATAATCTATACAGAAGACCCTGGAACCCCATAAGATGGGGGGCCCTAATCCATGAACTATTGGAACTCATTTACAGAACTTTTCTTAAATGTTACATGAATATATTCTCATACTATATAATAGAATTTATAACCCTATTCCATGATGAGATATCTTTGAGCTATAATGTATCTTAATTAAAACTATCTTTAGATAGGTTTTTCCCTCAAAAAGCATTTTATCAAAAAAATCCAATTTAAATAAAAAATCCAATTTATTTAATGTTTTTTATCCACCCTGATTCTTACTATATGGCGCTGTGATGCTGGCAGACCAGGTGCCAGCTCATGCCAGGGCCCCTGGGTCTCCCTGAACACTGATAAATGCAGAGCTGAAACCAGTCTGGCGCATCTGTGTTAGCATGGTTAAAATAGATGTTAAATTGATAAGAATTGTGTTTAAAGTGTTTAGATGTGATGAAATGGCTTGTAGGATACTGCATGTATTGATCTTACTTATAGCATCTGTAGCATGCTATAAAGTCATACTGAGTGTTAGCATTGTAAATCTCTGTAATTGTGTAACTCACCAAACAGGGAGGAAGCCGCTAATCACTGTAAAGTGCTGGTCCTGCCTACAAGAAGACCCCTTGAAGCTAAATGAATAATTGTGAAACATCAAAGGACAAAGACTTTGATTGCTCCCCCCCAGTCCCGTGAGCAGGGAACCTGCCCGGGAACTCATCCTATCAGCTTGAACTCTGGGCAAAGGGACTAAAAATGCCTGACAAGAAGGAGATGTAACACTATGCTCCTTGGGATTATTTCTACTCTCCTCAGTAGGATTTGACATCCAATTTTTAAAAGGGGTCTTTTTGTCTGTAACTGCCTCTTTTTTCTCTGTTTAGCCATGGTGGCATGTTTGGTCCTCTTATTGTTTGTTTAAAGTTTGAGTATACATATAGTTTGAGCCTTTGATATGGTGTTCTTAAAAAGTTGCAGTGCAGCTTGCAGGCATTTCACTCTTGTGGCTGTTCCTTTTCATTTCTGTTTAACTAGCTTCCTCATTTTTGAGTAATTCCCCTTTTGAAGTTAAATGCTTCTGTGATGGGTTTCCTTAGTATTTTCCCCTCTACAAGGATGCTAAATTTAATTGCATTATGGTCACTATTACCAGGTAATTCAGCTATATTCACTTGTTGGACCACAACCTGTGCACCACTTAGGACTAAATCAGAAATTGCTTCTCCCCTTGCAGGACTGGCTGCTCCAAGAATCAGTCATTAAGATGCCTAGAAATTTTGTTTCTACATCCCACTCTGAGGTGACGTGTTCCCAGTCAATATGGGGATTGTTGAAATCACCTGTTACTGGGTCTGCTGTTTTTGTAGCATCTCTAATCTCCATGAGCATTTCATAGTCTTCATCACCATCTGGTCAGGTAGATGGTAGTGTATTCCTACTGCTGTACTCTTACTCTTCAAGTAGATTTTCTATCTATAGAGATTCTATGGTACTGTTTGATTCATTTAAGATTTTTACTATGTTGGACTATGATTTCTTTCACATATAGACTACACTCCCACCAGCACATCCTGCTCTCGTTCCTGTATATTTTTATCCTAGTATTACTGTGTCCCACTGATTATTGTTGTTCCACCAAGTTTCTGTGATGCCTGTTATATCAATATCCTCATGTAATACCAGGCACCCAAGTTCACCCTTCTTAGTATTTAGACTTTTAGCATCTGTGTACAAGCACTTATAAAATTTGTCAATATTTAGATGTCTACCTTGCTGTGATGTAATTGAA
Organism: Gopherus flavomarginatus; assembly: GCF_025201925.1. Classification (NCBI taxonomy): domain Eukaryota; kingdom Metazoa; phylum Chordata; order Testudines; family Testudinidae; genus Gopherus; species Gopherus flavomarginatus. The sequence continues at coordinate 3,577,132 of NC_066617.1, read as the reverse complement.
TGGGACTCTTTTTTTCATTTGACTGTTTCTTTGGTTCCTGTCTGTCCTTTATCAGTTTCTATCCTCTTGTCTTTACTAGGATATAGATTATCTCCCATAATAAATCCTCCCCTAATGGAAGTGTCTGTCCAAGCTGTGTGCTCCTCTGCACCTGTCAGCTTTCCCCAAGCTCTTAGTTTAAAAAAACTTCTGCAACCTTCTTAATTTTACGTGCCAGCAATCTGGTTCCATTTTGGTTGAGGTGGAGCCCATCCTTCCTATATAGGCTCCTCATTTCCCAAAAGGTTCCCCAGTTCCTAATAAGCCTAAATTCTTCCTCCGAACACCATCATCTCATCCACACATTGAGTCCCTGCAGTTCTGCCTGTCTAATCAACCCTGTGCTTGGAACTGGAAGCGTTTAGAGAATGCTGCCATGGATGTCGTGGACTTTAATCTCTTACCTAGCAGCCTGATTTTGGACTCAACCTCTCTCCAACCTTTCCCTGCACCATTAGTACCCACGTGTACTACAACCACCAGCCCTTCCCTAGCACTGCACACAGGCCTATATATATCTCAGGAGGTTCACAGCCTTTGCACTGGGCAGGGAGTTCACCATACAGTTCTCCCAGTCATTATAAACCCTACTGTCTGTATTTTTAATAAATGAATCCCTCATTGCTATGACCTATTTCTTCTTAATAACAGCGGTTTCCTCGCCTGGAGAGGTATCCTCATTGTAAGAGGATACCATGACATCATCTGGAAGGAGGGTCCCAACTATAGGATCATTTTTCTCTGCTCCAGCTTGATGTTCTGCAGCCCTGAGACTTTCATCATCCAACAGCAGAGAGGCTGTCAGGCTGGGAGTGGGATTGCTCTACTGTGTTCCGGAAGGTCTCATCAGGGTACCTTTTTGTCTCCCTTAGCTCCTTCAGATCAGCCACTCTGGCCGAAAGAGGCTGTACTTGGCCTCCTAGGGCCATAAGCTGCTTGCAGCAAATAGACTCGTAGACTCATAGACTTTAAGGTCAGAAGGGACCATTATGATCATCTAGTCTGACCTCCTGCACAAAGCAGGCCACAGAATCCTACCCATCCACTTCTATAACAAACCCCTAACCTATGTCTGAGTTATTGAACAAATTGGGGTTTGAAGACCTCAAGCTGCAGAGAATCCTCCAGCAAGTGACCGATGCCCCATGCTGCAGAGGAAGGTGAAAATGCACACACATGCTCCCTGCCCATAAGGCAGGTAATCATAGAACTGGAAGGGACTTTGAGAGGCCATCTAGTCCAGTCCCCTGCACTCATGGCAGCACTAAGTATTATCCAGACCATCCCTGACAGGTGTTTGGGGATTTTTTTAAGAGCAGATTAGACAGTGATGGAGATTCCATTGCTTAACACCCTAACAGTGAGGAAGTTTTTCCTCATGTCCAACCTAAACCACCCTTGCTTCAATTTAACCCCATTGCTGCTTGTTCTGTCCCCAGAGGTTAAGAACAACAACTTTTTCCCCCCTCCTTGTAACACCTTTTATGTACTTGAAAACTGCTATAATGTCCCCCCTCAGTCTTCTCTTCTCCAGACTAACCAAACCCAGTTTTTTCAATCTCTCCTCGTAGGTCATGTTTTCTAGACCTTTAATTATTTTGTCACTCTTGTCTGGCTTTCTCCAATTTGTCCACACCTTTCCTGAAATGTGGTGCCCAGAATGGACACAATACTCCAGGTGAGGCCTAATCAGCACAGAGTAGAGTGGAAGAATGACTTCTTGTGTCCTGGTTACAACACTCCAGCTGATACAGCCCAGAATGATATTTGCTTTTTTTGCAACAGTGTTACACTGTTGGCTCCTATTTAGCTTGTGGTCCACTATGACCCCTAGATCCTTTTCAGCAGTACTCCCTCCTAGGCAGTCATTGCCCATTGTGTATGTGTGCAACTGATTGTTCCTTCCGAAGGGGAGTACTTAGCATTTGTTCTTACTGAATTTCATCCTATTTACTTTAGACCGTTTGTCCAGTTGTCCAGATCATTTTGAATTATAATCCTATTCTCCAAAGCACTTGGTATCATCCACAGACTTTGTATTCTCTATGCCATAATCTAAATTGATGAAGATATTGAACAGACCCAGACCCAGAACTGGTCCCTGGAGGTCCCACTCGTCATGCCCTTCCAGCATGACTGTGAACCACTGATAACTACTTTCTGGGAATAGTTTTCCAACCAGATTTGCACCCATCTTATAGTAGCTCCATCTAGGTTGCATTTCCCTAGTTTGTTTGAGGTCATGCGAGACAGTATCAAAAGCTTTACTAAAGTCATATACCACTTTACTGTAGTCAAGATATACCACATCTACTGCTTCCCCCTGTCCACAAGGCTTGTTACCCTGTCAAAGAATCATTCGTGCTGCATTCAGTGCAATAAACTGGATAACGCCACTCTGCTGCTGGACGTGTGGTTTTTTGGACTGGGCAGGTGGCAGGGTATTGGCCTAAATGTAGCAAATGTTTGAGGTGTACGTGACTCTCCCTTTCTAAACTCCCTTGCAGAACTCCTGTTTGCTGCTCCTGTTCACTCGGCTTGTGTCTAAGCAAAAGGCTAGGAGCCAGGAGCTGCATAAGTTCTGACCTTGGCTCTGATACTGCCTCCCTGTGTGGCCTCAGACAAATTGTTTAACCTCATTTCCTGTCCTTGTGCTTACACGCACTCTGTCCTCACCCCACAATGGTGGGAGTTCTGAGGATTAGTCTGTAGAGTAGGCACTTACTGACTCCTGGCCCAGAGAAGGTGTTTTGAGGCAGGTTATTGCTGCTACCGTCTGAAAGTAAATTAATGTTGTGGGTCTGGATGGCTCCCTAGCTCCCCCAACCCTGGGAACAGTAAAGCTGATGCCAAGCACTATATATGAGCTAGATAATACTGAAGAATCTTTGGCTTCTTGCTTTGCTGATAACATAGTATTTGTCAGTGGGATTCAGTTTTAGCTTCCTGCCATTTCTATTTGCCAAAGGCACCAGCTAGTTTTCAGCTCTGTGAGTTTCCAAGAAAGAGCTGGATGGATGACAAGAGGGGGAGGAATTTCCATCACCTGGCCAAGTCCAGTGTTCATGAGAGGGGACAAAGTAGTGATGGGAGAGGGTTAATCTGAAAAGTGACCTTGATTTACTGTCCAGAGCATGTTCTCTGAGAAGAGTACAGTCTCTCTTCATTTTCCTCCTGTTGCCTGCCAGACCTGAGTGGCTGGAAATCAGTTAAGAATGGGGGTGCTTCCTGCATCTCACCATTAGCCTCTCTGTACCCTGATCAACACTACCGGGCAGTGATCTTCCCTCTGGTTCAGAGCTGGTGGCCATCCATCATTTCCAAGCCGCCTCACCAGCTTCAGGGCTGAGCATGCAGTCTGCAGAATTCCCTGTCTCCACAGGCCTTGGATCCTGCAGTTGGAACATGAATCACTGCTAGTAGCATGGTGTCTCTGCCTTCCAATTGTCCTGTTTACATGGAATCTTGAAACCCTGATATGAAATCTCTGCTAAGGGCATGGTTTAAACTGGGAGGTGCAAACATGCTTTCAAACCTCAGAGCAGCCAGGACCAAAACAGCCCCGGGGGAACTTCACAACCACGTGCCTCCTAATCATTTGCAAGGACTTCTTGACTGTGTAAATAAGATGCTGCCTACTTGTGGGCATGTATGAAAGATTCTTCCTGACATAGGCCTGTGCATCTGACCTCCAGAGCTGAATCCTGGGGGCCTGGAGTTCTATCTTTTACAATCCTACCATGTGCTTAAGACTCCTTTCCAGACTGCAGATTGTTTTCCTTGCCACTGGGCCATCTCAGGGGCTAGAAAAACCCATGGATGGTGGTGTTTGACAAGGCCCCAAACACATGGCAGTTTGCAGGATTGCCAGCCCCAAATATTAAAAAATCATGAGATTGGCTTTAAAATTATGAGATTAGGTAAAAATAATAGATTTTTATTTGCGTTCTTCCCGTTGAGTCTTTAGGGTACACTGTGCTCACATTTTTGAAGCTTTCTCCACCACCATGAGGGCTAGAAACTATTTCTCTTTATGAATGAAGGCTGAAATCATCACTTGACTCCAGGAGCTGGGACTTTAAGGAAAACAATAATTATCATGAGACTTATCTCTGCATAGAATATCAGGGTTGGAAGGGACCTCTGGAGGTATCTAGTCTAACCCCCTGCTCAAAGCAGGACCAATCCCCAGACAGATTTTTGCTCCAGATCGCTAAATGGTCCCCTCAAGCATTGAACTCACAAGCCTGGGTTTAGCAGGCCAGTGCTCAAACCACTGAACTATCCCTGCCCCCTTCTGCAGTATAAGTATGGGAGAGGGAGATATGGTCAGTGTACTAATGTTGATGCCTTCCAACAGAATTAGTATAAACACATTTGAGACTTCCTCCCAGTGCGCTGCTTAAAACAAAGAGCCCCCTTTAGTATCAGCACTGTCCCCCCTTGAAGGGTAGAGTTTTTCTGGAGTCAGGGCAAATCTTAATATTCCTGATTAAACTTTCCTGACATACTGTGCATTTACCTTTTCTGGGCATCTCAGACTCTCCAGTCTGACAAGCTAGTCTGATTCCTTTGTCTCCCTCTGGAGCGGCCTTCTGCACAGAGGGCCATGGAATAAAAGCTCCATTTTCAGCATAGGGTTGCGGTTGGAGCATTTGCATTTGCATGCTCCATTTGTGGCATCCATTTGGAGATGCTGATTCTGGCCAATCCTGTAACATAAGTGGTGTCCCAGGAGGTTGGAGACAAGTTGAGCTAGTGCTGAGATCACCCCTCTGCTTTGGCTCAGGAGGGGAGGGACTTTCGAGTTCTCCTCCTGCCTTCCTTGTGAACCAGTTAGGACCTGGCTTCTCTTGCCCTTTCCTCTCTGTTCTTGTTTCTTTGTACAGAGTGCTTTCTGGTTTGAGGAAAACTCCACTGGAAATGCTGGAGAGAGGCTGATGTTAGCCACTCCATCATGAGACTTTATCCAGGTCCCACTCTTTGCTGTGAGACCTTTGCTCCGTCAAAGTCCCTCACTTCCACTTAGTATTCAGTAGTTCTAGGGACAGGTAAATGGCAATTCTAAAGTGCTTTGCTTCCAACAGCAAGACCAGCACAGGTCCCATTTCGGGAGCAGTGGTGTCTAGTGGGTAGAGCACTGGATGACGATTTGGAGGCCTGCTTACTGTGATCATGGGCATTTCACTTTCTGCTGAGCCTCAGTTTCCTAAATCTATTAAATGGGGATAAAAGAAGCATGGAGGGTTAAGGCTCCTTTGTAACATACACTGGGCTCCTTGGATGAAAGGAGGAGCCTAAAAAAAGGGGCAGAATACTTCCTTTCCTCATGTGGCCTTATTGCTTCCAGTTCCATGTCTGATATGTTCCTTCCCTCTGTACTGCAGCCTGTACTGTCAACTTCCATCCCAGCTAAGACTGCAGCTGGGCTCCCTGCACTTCAGTGCTTAGATCAGAGGGCTTCAGAACAGTACCTTGACATTTCCCAGCTTGGTTTCTTGTTCCTTTGTCTGCTTTGTGGCCTTTTGGCCTTTCTTGTCCCTTTCAATCTGTTTCAGTGCTCTGTCCTTGGGAACGCACTGAGATTTGCCCACCTGCTGACGTGGAGCTAGTTGAACTTGGGCTGGGATTTTCCACACATTCTGACTTTATTTGTTCTCTAAATACAAAGCCTTGGTGACTGGCCATCAGGGTTATGCAAACCCAGGTTTTTCCAAGGGTGGGGGGAACAATTCAGAGGGTTTTTTTGAGTTTTATAATTTTGTGAACTTTTCTCTCTCTGAAGTACTTAAAGAGAACCCTTTAAATATGTTAATAGAAACTGGCTCTTATTTGTGAATGAAACCTTTATTCTAATGTTAAGGAAAGTGATGAGAATATCCAAGTTTTTAAACTATTGAACTCTCTAGAAGCTTGGAGGGGAAAGGGAATAGGTAGAGTCATTGGTGACTGTAGAAAGGACAGTTACTAGTGGGTGGCATCACTTGTCATTGATACTGAAGAATGGGAGGTGAGTTGAGGTGCAATTTTCAAGGGGGCTCAGTTTCTGGGACCTAGAAACTCCTGCAAGGTGGGCAGGACATCTAATGTAATTCTAGATAAAACTGGCAAGTTGCTTACTTTTCAGGCTTCAGGGTGTTGAATTCAGTAGGTGGTGCTGATTACAATAAAATGTGAAAGCTGCCAATTAACATAGCAAACAGGTGATTATTTAGTGATTGTGTGAATTTTTGACTCAATATGTTGAAAGTCGAAGGAAGTATTAGGAAGGCAGTGACAGAATGGAATAAAATAGTGAAAACGTTCTTCTAAAGCAGAATGTAAACACTGTCAAGAATTAAGGAGCAAGGTAGAAGGGGTCTGTGCTTATCTCCAAGTGCAGAAAATTGGATTCTTCACAGTCAAATGTGACATTGAATGAAATTTTGCCTTTTTTGAAGTGAAAAAACAGAACACAAATGAAGCGTTTCATTGGCGTGAAAGCAGAGCCGTAACGTAAATTCCCCCATTCAGTGCCTCCCAGCAGCTCCACAACACCAGGCTCATCATCTACATTTGCAAAATGGCAGAGATCAATTGGAGATTATGCAACAATAGCTGAAAGTCAGGAGACTTGAACTGGATAATTGCCGGTGTTTTGTTCTGTTCAATATGTGCCTTTATGAATTGCATAGTGCTTCATTTCATAAAACCTTGGTGGTTTTTCGTAAACGGGATTTTTGGTGTAGGGAAAATTGAAATATCCTTACTTGGCTGGAGGGGGATGAGTTCCATTTTAACTTGCTCCCAGATTCTGTAGTCTGTGCAGATCTGTAACTTCTCAGCCGTGTGGAATGTATTGATTTCTGTGGGTGCTTGTCATTCTGTGATCCCCAGCTCGAAGAGCTTGTCTATATGAACCACCCCTAAAATGAAGAGGTGAGGGATGAAATCCAGGGCAAGCCTTTCTGCTAAACAGGAGTCATTTCATTTCACTAGGCACTAAGCTGAACTGGAACAAGGTCCTCTTTTTACTGAAAGTGTCCACATAGGGAGCTGTTCAGGAACATCTCTGTGTAGATGAGTCCTTAGCTTTCGGGGGGCAGGGGGATTATATGGAGGAGCAAAAGGGGCAGGGAAAAGGAGTAGTGCACAGCTGCTGTCCTCGCCTTCCCTTCTTTTTGCCAATCAACCAAGAGAAGTTAGGTGGTGGTATTTCACATGCTCCCTCACCCAGACTGCTGGGAAAATGGAGGAAGAGGAATTGACCGGTCCCTTCAAGCAACCACTAGAAGTGAGCTTGGTAGCGCCACATAGATGAGACCTTAAAAGCTGAGATTGATATGAAAAAAGACAAACAGGTCTCTATTAGGGTCTGGGGCAGTAGTCTGTGACTGCCTTCCAGGTATTCACAAATGAAGGGTGAAGAATGCATCTACTTTAGGGCTTGTCTACATGGCAGGTTAGTGTGTGGCAAGTCAGGGTGTGTATCTGCAGCACACTAACTTGCCAAGCAGGAGTGTCCTGTGTGGACACTGCTAGAGTGCAGTCAATGCTCCATCATGTGCTGTGACATACTCTTTTGAAATGGGGGTACGTCACAGTGCACTATAGAATTGTCACTGATGTAGCAGTATCCACATGGGATGTTACTGCATGGCAAGCTAGTGCATACTGTTGATTCACAGACTGGCTTGCTGCGCACTAATGTCGTTTGTAGACAAGCCCTTAATCTCGCCAGGATGCTGATACTGAACTCTGATTTCCTAAACTCTTGCATTCTGAGTCAGTCTTGGAACCATTAGCAATTATCTTTGAGAACTCCTGGAGGATGAGTGAGGTCTTAGAAGACTGGAGAAGTACAAACATAGGCCATGGCTACACTAGAGAGTTGCAGCGCTGGTGAGTGGGTTACAGCGCTGCAACTTAGGATGTGGCCACTCTTGCAAAGCACGGCCAGCGCTGCAACTCCCTGATTGCAGCGCTGGCTGTACACCCGGTCGAGCCTTGGGTGTAGCGATTCCAGCGCTGGTCAGCAAGTGTGGACCCCACCAGCGCTTTTATTGACCATCAGGGTATAAGGAGGTATCCCAGAATTCCTGTCCACAACAAACCGGAAGAAAGGGGGAGCTCGGAGTTCAGCCAAACTGCTTTTTTAAAAAACAAACACAGCTCCTGTTTGCTGAGCGAGCGGAGGCAGGCAGGGGAATTACTTTGGAATGTTCACAGCTGTTTGCTTGAAGAGAGAAACAGCACGCTCACAGGCAGAGGGGGAGGGGGAAGTCCATGTTGAGCAGATGCTTATCTGGTCTGAGGGCTATTTAGGAGTGCATAATTTGCATTTAGTGAATGAGAGAGGGGTGGGGGAAGGGGTCAGAACTTTTAAAATGATTGAAGGTGGGCACTGTGTGTCTTCCAGTCCTTAGAACTTGCAAGGCAGGGAGCTGAGAACAGTGTCAGCTCCAAAATCCAATCTCTCTGTCTCCCCCACGCTCCCTGTCACATTCCACCCCACCTCCCTCTTTTGAAAAGCACGTTGCAGCCACTTGAATGCTGGGATAGCTGCCCACAATGCACCACTCCCAGCAGCACTGCAAATGCTGCAAATGTGGCCACACTGCAGCGCTGGCCCTACACAGCTGTACGAACACAGCTGTAACTACCAGCGCTGCAGAACTGTAAGTGTAGCCATGGCCATAGTTCCAGCCTTTAAAAAGAGGAAGAGACCCCAGTGAACTATAGGCCTGGTAGTTTAACTTTGATACCTGGAAAGATACTGGAACAAATGACTAAACAATCAATTTGTAAGCACCTGGAGAATAAGAGGATTAGTCTTGAGAAAAGAATACTGAGGGTGGTACCTGATAACAGCTTTTAACATAGCTGAAAATTGTTTTAAAGAGGATGGGAATCAACTGTTCTCCATATCCTCTGATGGTAGAACTAGGGATATGGCTGCACTTGCAGCTGTACAGCACTGGGAGTTACAGCTGTCTTCGTACAGCTGTGTAGGGAAAGCGCTGCAGTGTGGCCACACCAACAGCTACCAGCGCTGCAGTGTGGCCACATTTGCAGCATTTGCAGCGCTGTTGGGAGTGGTGCATTATGGGCAGCTATCCCACAGTGCACCTCGTCCCATTTTGGCGCCGTGGGTTGTGGGAAGAGGACAGAAGGGTGCGGGTCATTCCACTTCCTGTCCCAACGCCCCGTGATGCATTGCTTCACATCCCAGCAGTCACTGTTTTTCTGTCCACGTTTGGTGCCATTGTGACTCTCCCAGCGGTTTATGTGCAGCGCAATTTCTGTGGGAAATGGAGCCCGAGCTGCTGAGGAGTATGCTGATGAGTCTCGCCAGCACATCACGTTTGGCAGTTGAGCTATTCCTTCAGCTCCAAAGTGACAGTGAGGAGTCCGATGATGATATCGAGTCGCCTGACGCGTATGACGCTAAATTGCTTGTGGCATTCACGGAAATGCTCAGCACCGTGGAATGCTGCTTTTGGGCTCAGGAAACAAGTACTGAGTGGTGGGATCACATCGTCATGGAAGTCTAGGATGACAAGCAGTGGCTGCAGAACTTTCGGATGAGAAAAGCCACTTTCATGGGACTGTGTGCTGAGCTCGCCCCTACACTGCGGCACAAGGACACGAGATTGAGAGCTGCCCTGACAGTGGAGAAGTGGGTGGCTATTGCAATCTGGAAGCTGGCAACTCCAGACTGCTTCCGATCGGTCGCGAACCAGTTTGGAATGGGAAAGTCGACCGTTGGAATCGTGTTGATGCAAGTTGGCAGGGCCATTAATCACATCCTGCTAAGAAGAACCGTGACTCTGGGGAACGTGCAGGACATTGTGGATGGCTTTGCACAAATGGGTTTCCCTAACTGTGGAGGAGCGATAGATGGGACGCATATTCCTATTCTAGCACCATCCCACCTGGCATTCGAGCACATGAATCGGAAGGAGTATTTCTCTATGGTTCTCTAGGCACTTGTGGATCACTGTGGGTGTTTCATTGACATTAACACAGGCTGGCCTGGAAAGGTGCATGATGCACGCATCTTTCGGAACAGTAGCCTGTTCCGGCCTGCATCTTCCTGGACTTTTTTCCCAGACCAGAAGATCACAGTAGGGGACGTCGAAATGCCCATTGTGATCCTTAGAGACCCCGCTTACCCGTTAATGCCATGGCTCATGAAACCGTATACAGGGAAGCTTGACAGGAGCAAGGACCGGTTCAACTACAGGCTGAGCTGGTGCCGAATGACTGTAGAGTGTGCTTTTGGGCATTTAAAGGGGAGCTGATGATCTCTGTATGGGAAGCTGGACTTGGGGGAAAGCAGCATCCCTGTGGTTATACCTGTGTGCTGTACCCTCCATAATATTTGTGAAGGGAAGGGTGAAACATTCAGTCAGGAATGGACCTCCGAGGTTCAATGCCTGGAGGCTGAATTTGCACAACCAGAGAGCAGGGCTGCTCGAGAGGCCCAGCACAGGGCTACAAAGATCAGGGATGCCTTGAGGGAGGAATTTGAGGCTCAAAACCAACAGTAATGTTTGGTGTCTTGCACGGGAGTGAAGTGCAGTGGTTACAATGTTAGCAGGAATCTGTTTTTCCTGAAATGATTTGCAGTGCCTGTTTCTTTCCTGGGCTACGGTATCTTTGACTTTCTGCAATAATAGACTGTTTTCAAAGCCAAGAATTCATTTATTGAAAAGAAAATAACTTTGACAGACACACAACGTTTTGGGAACCTAAAAGGGCAGGGGAGTGGGGTGGTGAACTGTACAGTCACAGATTTGAATATGTCCTGTCTGGAGTGCTGTGCAATGACTGCTGCACTTCAGGATGAAAATACTGCATGGTGATGGGGGTTGAGTGCAGAGGATAAGGGTTGTAGTTCTCAGGGCTGATTGGTGAATGTACAGGTGTTGGGGACAGCTGGTGGTGGTAAGAACCTGGATGCTGGGGAAGGGGGTTTGGAGCTGACATTGGGGCACAAGGGAAAGAGCTGTGGGGTGGGGGGGGGAGGCCGGCACGGTAGTGCTCTGCCTGCATGGCTACGAGTGGCTGGATAGAGTCCGCTTGGTGCACCAGGATGCTTATCAGCTGCTTTTCTTCTTAGCCGTTGCGTTTTTCTGGTGGATCCTGCTTTCCCTTTCCCTCCAGTCCTGCAGTTTTTTACTCCAGTCCTGCAGTTTTTTACTCTCTGGCAGAGTGATCCATAACTGCTTTCAGCATGTTGTCTTTGCTTTTTCGTGGCTTCTTCCTGAGGTTTTGTAGCCTCTGAGCAGTCGATGATACGAGCAGTCGAGTAGTCAAGGACACTTTTCGAAAGGCAAAAATAGCAACAGTTAACAGAGGCAGCATTGTTTATAATCTCACCCAGACAGTTATTCCCACACAGTGAAGGAGTTTACAGCTTTCACTTTAGCATGCTTTTCCCATACCCAACAGAGCGCTCATAACCCACAGGAGCCACGAAATGATGAGTAAGGGGGACTGATTGCTTCAGGGATGTGCAGGGGTTTCTGTGCGTTGGGGAAAGCAAACGGCTGCAGGGGGCATCTACACTGAACAGTCTCCCAACATTTTCCACAGGAGTTAATCCTGGAAGATATCTCACTGCTGCCGGTCACCTGGGAAGAGCGGGAGGGTCTTCTACAGCAATGCGGATTCCGCCCTGGCCACTGCCTGTGTGCAGCAATGGTCCCCCCACCCCTCGCGGCACAGTGGCTCGGACAAGTTAGCCTAACTGGGACAAGGACCACGGTGGCTCTCCCTATAAACAATGCGCAAGTGCATTGCCCACGCTCTGGCTGAAACTTTTGAAGAGATTACTGAGGCCGATTACCGCGATGTGATAGACCACACCAATGAGCTATTCCACATCTAATCATGCATGCATGCAGCCCTACCCCCCCTCCTCTCCCGAAACATTTCCATCCTGAAAATAAAAGCCACTTACCAGTAACCCGCTCTTCTGCTTGTCCTTCACCAAGTACCGGCTGCTGCAACTGGCTACCTTCCTCCTGGCTTGAGAAGAGCTCCTGGCTGCATGCCTCCTGGCACTCGGGGGTGTCTCCCCCCACCCCAGTACCCTCACTCTCGGTTTCCTCTCCCCCTCCTCCTCTCCCTCACCCTCCCTCCCCCGCATTGAAGTGTCCATCGTGGTCGTCGGATTGGCAGTGGGGTCACCCACAAGTATTGCGTCCAGCTCCTTGTAGAAAGGGCAGGTCGTGGGGGCAGCGCCGGAGCGGAGGTTTCCCTCATGGGCTTGCAATAGGCACTCCGCAGCTCCTTCACTTTAACCCTGCACTGCGTCCCGGTCATGGCCCCTTTCCTGCATGGCCCTTGGTATCTGCCCATAGGTATCGTAATTCCTACGGCTGGAGCGCAGCGGTGACTGCCCAGCTTCCTCACCCCAAACACTGATGAGGTCCAGCAGCTCGCCATTGCTCCATGCTGGGGCTCGTTTAGCGTGTGGAGGCTTGGTCACCTGGAAAGATTCACTGATTGCTCAGCCAGGTGTGGAGTGAAAACAGGAAGGGGATTTTTAAAATTCCCGGGGCATTTAAAGGGCGGGTCACCTGAGGCCGGGGCAGTAGAGTGCGAACTGATGAGCAGAGTGGCTGAACAGGCATTCTGGGATACCTCTGGAGGCCAATTACAGCGCTTTTGGTGGCCACACTGGCGGAGCAGCGCTGCATCACCAGCACTGCAATCACTATACCCCAGGCAGAGCAGGAGTACAGCCAGCGCTGCAGCCAGGGAGATGCAGCGCTGTATGTGCCTTGCAAGTGTGGATGGTGAGTAAGTTGCAGTGCTGGTGGTGGGTTTACAGCGCTGCAACTTACTCACCATCCACATTTGCAAGGCACATACAGTGCTGCAACTCTCCAGTGTAGCCAAGCCCTAGAAGTAATGGGCTTAATCTGCAGCAAAGGAGATTTAGGTTTGATATTAGGAAAAACTTTCTAATTCTCAGGGTAGTTAAGTTCTGGATTAGGCTTCCAAGGTTGAACAAACACCGGTCATGGAGGGTCCTGCCACAGCATGAAGGGCTGGACTTGACTTCTCCAGTTCCCATTCAGCCCTACATTTCTATGAATCTATGATTTGAGTGCATCCAAGCTGTCTTAAAGAGGCAAGGTGGGTAAGATCATATCTTTTATTGGACCAACTTCTCTTGGTGAAAGTGACAAGCTTTCAAAGTACACAGAGCTGCTCTTCTGGGTATCTTATCAGCTAGTAGGTGTTTGGGATGCTTAATCCCTCTCTGTTGCTTCATCTGCCACAAATAAATGTTGCCACCTCTTGTATGGAACATGCCAGCTGCTTAATAATAGCACACAGGTAAGCTACACATTAAGGCAGAAAGGGAAATCCTGTATCCCATTGAAACTCCAAGTGGGGAGTTAAGAGAACCAGGAAGAAATCAACTGTTGGAATCTGGCCAGGACATAGAGTTTAACACCCTATTCCAGAGGTCCCCAAACTGAGGGGTGCGCCACGTGAGAGGGGCATGGAGAAACATTGGGGAGAAGGGGGTGGTGCGGCAGAGCCCGGGCCAGCCCCCAGGGTGGATTGGGAGGGAGTGCCACCCAGCTCCTTCCTGCTCCCAGCTCTGCACCGGTCCCACCTCCAACTGCATTCCTGGCTCCCAGACCTGCATGGCTCCGCTCGCAGCCCCACGCCAGCCCCCAGCCTCAGCTGCTGGCTGCAGCTCTATTCCCTGGCCTGGGGCCAAGGCTGGAGGCGAGGCCAGGAGTGGAGCTACACCTGATTGCGAGGTTGGCTGCCAGCCCCCACAGCAGCCCAGCTGCGGCTCCGCTCCCAGCCTCAGACTCTGGCCATGGTCCCCTTGGCTCCCTTACCCCTGTCTGTGTCACACACCCCCACCCCCGATCCAGGAGTAGGGGGGCATGACTCTCAAATTTGGGGGTCCACTGTCCTATTCTGATGCAGAATACCACAGGAGCGGTCAGGAACTGAGGCCATGTCTACACATACAGCTGCATAAGTGAAGACGTTCTATGCTGATGGGAAGGTGTTCTCCTGTCAACATAACAGCTACCCGTATGAGCGGCATAAACTCTGTCGGCAGGAGAAGCTCATCTCATCTGACAGATTCCTTAATCCAGGGGTCCCCAGTGGGGTGCCCACGGTTGCCATGGCGCCCACCGGGGTGTCTAAGTGCGCCCGCGTACTGGCCAGCGGACAAGCATCTACCGAAATGCCACTGACAAGCAGTGTCATCCAGCTGCATCACTGCCGAAATGCCACCGATTTTCAGTGGCGATGCTGCTGGATGCTGCTGCTTGTCGCTGGCATTTTGGCAGCGATGCCTTTTAACAGTGCCGCTTGGCGGCATTTCGATGGATGCTCGTCCGCTGCCACGGTCCTCCATGGCTCAGACGAAAAAAGTTGGGGACCACTGCCCATATCGCTTCTAAAGGCAGCACAGTCATCCTCCCTCTCCTCCTCCCACTCAGTTTTTGCCCTTGGGAATGTTGCTGTGTTCTCACAGCATGATTTAGCAGCGCTTGTGGACTGAGCTAATTTTCCACCCTTTGTTCCCATTAGCTTTAGCTCTTCTTCTGCCTCGTTCTGAGGGTCTGTCTTCCTAGGATCTTTCCATGTAGAGGAGGTTGGCATGTGCCATACTCAGCCTTGAATCTGTTAGCACAGAGTTGCTGAAAAGTAAAGGCATCATTACGTGGCAGATTTCGCTGTGCTGGTAGTGTGGAGCTGATTCAAACGACATTACAACTGGTTTGTAGAACAGAGCTGCTAGCTTGAATGTCTTGTCTTGTAGTGTCATATATGCAAACAATATCATACAGTCCATGGTCGCCAAGTCCCTGCATTGTAGTGTATTAAATGAGTCCTGGTCCTAAAATACTGCTGATTCTTGAAAATTGCTTCCCTTGGGTTCTCTATGTGTGGATATGTGGGGGAGGGAGAGCTCCACCGTCTCTCCATTCTCTGTGTGCATGCTTGGCTCTGGCTCAGACATTTCTCCAGTAAGAATGTCACCAAGTTGTCTTTAATTGTTAGCATCTGCAAGCTGCATCAGTGGGACAGGAGTGCCTCCTTAGACTGGGCAGGAATTGGAGTCGTAGCAGCACACTATTGATTTAGCATCTGACAGCATGGCTTGGGTTATTTGGCTGGGAAACCTTCCTCTGCAGATGGAGCTACAGTACTTGGTTTTGTCAGCCCTCCAGAGCTCCCTCTGCTGGAAGGATGGTGGAATATGCCAAACAGAGCTGGGCAGAGTGTAGCCTGTGTAGCCAGGCCCGGAATGGAGGTTAATTGACAGATGAATCAAGTTTCATCCTGATTTGTGCTGGCAGGAAGTACCAGTTTAACAAAAGCCGAACTGATGGAGAGCTGTAAATATTTGCTCTGTTGTTGCTGCTTTTGTGGGATTAGTGGATTCTCTTTCTTCTGTCCTTAGCAGTTCCAGTTCTCCCATCTGCTGGTGTGCTGGGATGCAGAGATGACTCATTTCCTCCCCAGCACACTCCAAACATGCCCCTGTCTCACTGGCCATCAGAGCGCTGATGAGAAATCTTCCCTGATGGCTTTGTTCTGTTCCAGAGCTGTTTCTTGGGAGGTGGCGGGGTAGCCTGGCTAGTAACTTCTATCTTGCCTCAAGATTTTAAGTAAGCAGAGGAGAAACACTCACTTGTAGTATGGTAGGCAGCTGACTGTCTCGCTGCAAGTGAAGGCATGGTGGGGTTGCCACCTGTCAGGGCTTTGAGGGAAATGCAGTCATACGTTCAACTCCCATCTAGGATCTCCTGCTCCTGTGATACCCAGGGTGTGATTTTGACTGTGGAGCACCTGTGAGGCTCCAGGGCCTGGCGGTTTGTTCTCACACACCTGGCAGTGTTGCAGAGCCGCTGGAGAGAGGCCCTTGGGGTTTTGGTTAAGATTTCAGTGTATGAATGAGCCCTTAGCAATGTTCTGCCCTTGCCTAATCTTGATGGTCAGAACCCTGTACTGAGTGCGTGTTACCTGTCATTGCTGTTTCCCCTCTAGGCCCTCAGTCCCTTACCTTCAGTGGTGAGCTGCTGGTGATTTCTCTCCCCAGGGGTGTGCGTGTAACACTTACACAAGCACAGTATGAATGTCACTTTCACTTCCTCCTTGCTGCCAGTGTTTCTCATGCTAAGGATCTGTGCTTTCAGTGCTGGCCTGAACAGGATGTGCCCACCCTGTCTGGAACAGTTCTCTAGAGGTGTTTCATGTTGTGTTTTGCAAGTGACGGTGGCTGTTCTGCTGCATTGGGGTGTGAGTGTGAAGATCCAGAAAAATATCTTTGGGGTCTGTATGCTGGCCTGGGAAGGTTTTCCTCCTTCCAGGGAGTGCTGATGTGAAGAGTGCAACGTATCTTTTTGAAGGTGTTTGAGAAGATGCTGCTGTGATGTGGGTCTGTGTAAGAGGCTGGGGGTCACGTGTGAGAGTTACTGGGAAGCAAGTGATATATGTGGAACTAGGAAGGCCTTGTGCAGGCAAAACTTAAGAGTAGAGCTGGCTGGAAACCAGACTTGGTTACACAGGAAATTGACGTTTCAGTGTTTGGTTTTGTCCCACGTTTGAATGAAAAATTAAATATAGAAATTGTTCATTGACCAGTGCCTCAGGGGAGTTGAAGTGCAGGTGCTTCACACCCTCATTTTTCCTTAGGGGCTGGGCTCTGTGGTCAGACTACATGTCCCATGATGCACCACAGGGTTTAGTCAGAGAGAGGATGTAGTGTGGCCAATTCCCATGAGATGCCACAGGAGATGGTCAAATGTTGAACCAACTTGCAATGAAATACTTCATTTAGATTTTCCTGATGAAAAATTTGTGAAGAATTGCAGTTTTTTCAGGGAAATATTTGATGTTGCAGAAACTGTATTTTCCATCTAAAGTATTTTTGACAGAAAATCTACTTATTAGTCTAATATGACTTCTGTCAGCAAGGCTTTAAAGTACTAAAGGTTATTACTAGAGGGATGTGGGAAAAGATGGCAGAATATCTCAACAGGTATTTTGCTGGACTTGTCTGTCCCAGGCAACTCCCATGCTTTTACCTGCATAGGCTGCTCATTTACAGACAGCCTCGGTGAGTCCTCTGTGGCTGTTGCTTATGCTGTCTGTCTTGTGTGTCGCATGGCAAAGAGGGAACGGCTAGTGCAGCAGATGCTGTTTTTAGTCCTTGGGTAAATGTCAGTGGGGGTGGCTCTGTAATTATCGGCGCAGAATGGTACTGGGAGCTTGCTAATAGCTCCCCTGGTAGGCGGCTGGCATTTGACGCTGGGTAAAAATAGAGCAACTTCCTTCCCCAAATGCTTTTAGTAGCTCCCCCAGCCCCTGGTGCCTGTGGAGCCTAGCGTGGGCAGCACTGTTTGGGTTTCATAGGGTATTTACTCTGGTGTGTGGCCAGCTGGGATTCCTGTGGTGCCGTTTGAAAGGGCTCTTTGGTGTGCTGTGGTTGGGCCTTGTCCCTGCCTCCAGAACTGGCAGCAGGGAAGGAAGTTAGAATAAGTAATGCTGGGAAAATCTTGGAGTCCATTGCTGAGCCTTGAGCTCTCAAAACATGTCGTAATCACTGGCTATCCCACCCCTGGTGGCAGGGCCAGCTCCAGGATTGTTGCCGCCCCAAGTGGTGAAGGAAAAAAAAAATCTGTAATCGGCGGCAGCTCCACCGTGCCTCTTTCTTCTTGGTTAGTAATTCAGCGGCTGGTCCTTCCCTCCGAGAGGGACTGAGGGAACTGCTGCCAAATTGCTGCCGAAGAGCCTGACTTAACGCCCCTTCCCCTTGGCCGCACCAAGCACGTGCTTGCTGAACTAGTGCCTGGAGTCAGCCCTGCCTGGTGGGCTGGCACGTGACAAATTGCGCTAGTGTACAATGCCCCAGGAAGGGGCTTCTCTGCAATATCCTTTTTTGGTCCCATGTGCAACAGTAGCAATTCCTTTAAATGCTCCTAGGCCTCATGACAGAGGGTTCTGCTGCCTCGAGTTTCCAGCTACACAGCTGGGAAAGAGGAGATCTGGACTTGGGCAGGGTGGGAAGAGGAAACAACAATTATTCCACCAATTGGTAGCATGAAATGCTCCCAGATTGCTAGTGAGTTCCTACTTCCAGTGATGGGCATAATCAAAAATCATTCATGTAGACATTCGGTGACAGACCAGCCTCCTCCCTTGGCTTGTGAACTTAGTGAGTGAATGGAAACCGAGGACATCACAATGTCGTCTGGGAGAGCAGGCCTGGGGTATAGTCTGTTTGGGCAGGAGGCTAGTTAGTGTAGAATCTTTCCATGATGCACAGGCTCACAGCAATGTCATTTATCAGCTTGGAGTAGAGTTAGGAGGCAGAAGTTGCGCCTAGGCTTCGCTGCAGGAGCCCTGTGGCTGCCTCGGGGTCCTGAAGCCGTGGCTAATGCAGCTCTCAAGTTGAGCTAGTGCAGTGGTGCTCAGCCTTTCCAGACTACTGTCCCCCTCTCCAGAGTCTGACTTGCCTTGTGTACCCTCAAGTTTTACTTCACTTAAAAACTACTTGCTTACAAAATCAGATAAAAATATGAAAGCGTCACAAAACACCATTACTGAAAAATTGCTGACTTCTCATTTTTACCATAATTATAAACAAATGAATTGAACTATAAATACTGTACTTACCTTTCAGTGTATATATGTAGAGCCAAAGGTGGCTGTAGCAGAGACTGTGGAAAAGCTTCATTGAACAGGAGGCTCTTGCAGGAGACCCTTGACTAAGGGGGAAGGATTTGGCCCTGGAGGCCAGAGGGTGGAGGGCCAGAGAGAAGAGGCTCTATGCGAATGGAAAAAGACTCCAGCCAGGTAGGGCTGAGAGAGCAGCCTGCCAAGGCGGGAAAATCTGGAGAAACCAGACTTGGGGAGTATAGAGGCCCCAAGGCTGAGTTTTTGTTTTCTTATATCAATAAATTAAACCCTGGGGGCGGGGGCATTATTGGGCATTAAAGCCTGTGGAGATTCTATAAGAAGTTCCTTGCAGAGGGGGAACTGAGGTACTCTGAGTGGGGAGGACCTTCAGCCCATGCGGGGATGCTCAGGATGTGATTTACCCTATGATACCTGTTCAGGTGAGCTGCACTGAATACTTGCCATATGCTCAAATACTGAAAACCCCACACTACGCATTTTACAGCCCCTTCCCTCTAACACAATACTTGCACTTACCCATCGCAATACCCACACACCACTCTCCTATCCCACTTCTCTGCTCACTGGCCAGATGGGTGTCACTATTGACACTCAGTGCTGAAATGAGGCAAGCTGAACCCCTCGGCATGCACACATTCCTGTTTCCTTTCATCACACACAGTGGATGAGGGGCACGCTTTGCTTTTGACAGAACAGGTGAATTCTCCAGTGGTTCTGGCCTCCACTGAAGCAAAGTCAATTGGCAATGTTTGTTCAGAGTTGATTTCCATTGTTGGCCTGTATGTCCCAAGCACCTTTCTGCTTTCCCATGGAGACACTTGGTGGAGAAACCAGAGGCTTGAATGCCCCCTAACTCCAGTGAAGGATGCTCTTTATTTTATCTTTCATACTAGGGATGGGAAAATCTCTGACCTGTCACTCGCTAGTTCACCCCTGCAATGTGCAGGGCTGTCAGTTCTCTGCCTTTTGGAGGGGAAGTACACTGGTGGAGCCGTGGGGAAGAGCTCAGGTTTCAGTCCAATTCAAACTTCCCCCCTTGTCTTCAAAGAAAGGAGGTCAGAGTTAGTTCGCTTGGTGCCAGTTCTCATGTACCTGTATGGGCTCGGTGATGCCTCCAGTAGTAAGTGCCAGTAACTGGCCTGGCTCCCCTCTCCAGGTGCATGAATAAACATGGAGCCTGAATTCGCCTCTTTCCCTGAGAGGGAACTGCCTTGGCACGTGGTTAACTTCTTAAAAGCCAGACATCCTAGTGGCTATTGAGGCAGCTTCCATAGGAGGACTACTCCCCAAATGGGCAGTGTGTGTGCACGGCCATTCTGCTGGCTAGTATACTAGCTTTGAATCACTGCTTTTGAGGAAGGTTGAGTTAATTATTCTGCTAAGCCGGAGGTATTTGGTAAGGACTTCCTGCTACATAATGGCTATTTCCAGAAACAGAGATATGGGTGAACAAGTGGCAGGCAGCTGTATAAAGCTTATCTCTCCCTCTGCCAGTAAGGGCCTTGAGCAGCACTTTCTGGGACAAACTCTCTCGGAAACAGACGGATATTTTAAATTACTTCCTCTTGGACCTTAATGTTTCTAAAGATAAATACAACTTTCCTCTTGGCAAGTGCTCAAGTATGGAGCTGCTCCTCTGCATAGGGCGTCATATCAATGTGTCATGTTCCTGTCTCCACAGCTCTACCTTTTTTTCACTGGCTCATAGTAAAGCTGTGTTAGGTTGTTGTGTCCTTTCCCCAACCCCCTGCAAGTGCAGGATTATTCCACTGGACTCAGGCATTCTTAGAGAGACACTGGGTGAGGGAGTGTTGGTGTTACTGATTTGTATGATCCCTGGTTGGGAGAGGCAGTGGAGGGAAGTCACTCTACAACGCATTGAGTCCTTTGTTTCTCTGGACTGAAGGGACAATAGCTCTTGTGGTGAAGGCACTGGTCCATTTGGAACAGCCCTGAGGGCACGCGCCCTGCCTTTTTTTGAGGTGCTGGTTAATGAGCCTTTCCAAACGGAGAAGGGAGGAGGGAAGCAGCTTAGCATTCAGACTGGAAATAAGGGAGAGTAATTAACCACTGGAATAGTTTACTAAGGGTTGTGGTGACTTCTCATTCTCACTGACGATTTTAAGATCAAGATTGGGTGTTTTTGTAAAAGATCCACTTTAGGGATTTTTTTGGGGCAGTTCTCTGGCCTGTTATACAGGCAGTCAGACTAGTGGTTCCTTCTGGCCTTGGGAATCTGAGTCTGTGAATTTCTTCAAGCTTTAAAAGGCTCCATGGCCAGCCCTGAATTTGGTAGCACTCATCACAGCTCTGGCCCAGACAGGCAGGGTTTTCTGGCTATGGCTCTTTGTCTTCCAGGAGCAGGCCCTAACCTTGCAAGGACTAGATGCCTGAAGCCTGAGGCAGCAGCCAAAGGCTATTGGGGTGCCCATAACTTTGGAACAATTTAAATTTGGGGACCTCCCTGGCTTTACTGTGTTGTCTGCTGCATCTGATGTAGTGGCTGGGACTCAGACTCTATCCAAGTTTCTGTTTCACATGACATCTCAGAAGCAGCTTATTTTCTGTCAGCAGCCGCCTCTGAACTGTTTCCCCAGCAAGGTGGGTGGCAATGCGCAGAGCAGCAGGGATCATAACTTGCCAGGCTTCAGGCGGCCCGGTGCTCTGATATCCATGTGACTAGAATGTCCTACCGACACCTCCAGACCTTAATTTGAGAATGCAGGGGTGGGTTTACGTAAGGTAATGACAGCTTTGAGGTGAAAGCTGGAGTCCAAAGAGGGGATGATGTGAAAATAGAGACAGACTTATAAAAAGGACTCTTAAAGAGAAAACACCTTCCAGTTCTGCAGAGACATTTAATTTTAGCTTATCTATAAAAATCTCATTACTTGGCTGCTCTTTAGTCTTGTGACAGGGGCTCATATAAAGCTTTGTTGTGACTTGTAAACGGAATTGCCCTGGTGCCATAGACTGAGGATTAGCACCGCATCAGATGCTGGAGATGGGAAAGCACGACTTGGTCCCTCTTATGCCCATGACAGGATTGTTCCCTTCAGCATTGTTGGGGGTTTGTCGAGTCTAGTTGTAAGTGACCCAAATGATAGAATCTCTTGTCCTTCCCCCTCCTCCTTGGAAAAATTCCACAGTCCACTTGAACACTCTGCTGAGTAGTTTTCTTGATACTCCGGTTAGAATGAAATGAACAGTGTATTTGTCGTAGCTATATCTCCTTGCCCCATCCTGAACAATTCTTCTCCCTCGATGAGCGTAGCCTTCAAACACTTGCAGTTATTGTCCACCCCAGTTATCATTTAACCAAGCTCTACAAATTTAACCCTTCTAATCTTTCCTCATAAATCAAACCCTGTAGCCCCCATTTGTCTTGCTGTCAGAATTGCTTCCAGTTTCTGAGGTTCCCAGAACTGAATGTAGTATTGCAGGTATTACCAATGCTTTCCTTTTCTCCGCACTGACCTTAGCATTCCGTACCTGCCGGGATGGTGGTGTTGGCAGGATCTCCTAATGTCACTGCACATCGTCATGCCATGTATCTTTTGCAGGCTTCATATCTAATATAAAGGCTCCATGTTCTGCATCTCTAGAGTTGAATCTGAAACATACATGAGTGAGCAGAGAGGCTGGCCCCCATTGGCACACATCCAGCACATTGTTGTAGGGCTGAGTGAGGGGTCATGTTCTGTTCTGCCATGGGCCTTTCAGGGAGTTCCTCCTCTGGAGTTGAATTAGACTGAGATGTGAAGCCTAGAAAAGACTGACTCTGGGGGGACAAGGTGGATGAGATGAAAAAAAAATTATTGGACCAACTTCAGTTCCGATGGGTTATTTAATATTTATATTACTGTGGAATTACAGGGCCCCAGAATGCTGGGAAACACACAGGAGACAGTCCCTGTCTTGAAGAATTCATACTCTCTGAAAAGTGATATACAAAAACTTGTGGGGAAGAGCACGGTCAAACAGGCACAACTTTTATAGACGGGTGCCAAAAATAAACAAAGTGTCAGCTATTGCCCTCTTCCCTCAATCCAGCCATTCTCAGTTGCTGAATTTTCCCAGATATCAAGTCAGAGATGGGAAGTGAAGAGCCCACGGGGTCCTAGAGCCGTGGATGAAGCCTGAGCCCAGAAGTCTACACTGCAGTTAAACAGCCCGGCAGCCGGAACCCCACGAGTCCAAGTCAGCTGGCACGGGCCAGTCACAAGTTTCTTTAACTCGTGTAGACGTACCCCTAGAGTCTCCAGCCATGACAGGGAGGAGCAGGCTACATGCAGCCCTCAGCAGCTCTGTAACAGTCCTTTTTTTCTGTCATAGAAAAGCCATTCATGCTTGCTTCATAAATATGTAATGAGGAGCCAGTGTTCTCATTTTTTTCTCTAAGTCATCCGTCATCTTTTGCTGCTGTGGCACTGAAACATCCTTGCTGCCATCCTTTCCTGTGTCTCTCATGAAGTTGGGGAAGGACTGTGGTGTGTACCCTCCCTGCCAGGTTACCATAAGCAATAAAGCTGGAGCCCTGAAGAGCAGAGCAGGCACTCGTTCAAGACTTTTCTGGGAGGTAGGGTGCAGTGTGGATCAAAAGCTAGGATGTAGAGGGTCAGGATGCTGCCCTGAAGCCAAGTTCACCTTCTGAAGACCACTGGGAAAGGTGCTCTGGTTTGTTCATGCTATTCCATATGTCATCCATGGCCTTTGAAGGGTCTGTGGTGACTAAGGGATTTAGAGTCAATGAGATTTGTGGCAGCAGTTGTTCTGATGGCTGTAGAGTAGCACCATGTGGGGGCCTGTGCTTTTCAGTTTGTGTCCTCTTTCTGGACGTGGCCCTTCAGTCTCCACGAAACAGAACCTTGATCTCCTGTAGAGTCTGCTGAGTTTAACCCTCTTAACAGGCAAACTACCAAATGATTATTGGCGCCTCCTTGATTCCAGGAACTGACCCTTTCTCAAATCCAAGCCAGCAATGTTAGCCAGCGGAGCACAGTGGCCTTGGATTTGGAGGCTTTCCTCTGGAGGATGGAAGAGGTTGAGATTGAGGTGCCTTCTGTAATGTTGATCACAATACGTACTTCAGAGCTGATTGGCCCAAGGGAGTTTTGTCCCAGAACAAGTGGACACCCAATCAGTACAAGATGAGTAACAAACTTGTAGAGGTTTATGGGATAGGAGATCCCACAGACCCCACTGGGAAGCGCTGCATTGTTGGCAGCAATGCCATGGGGTGCCCCCCAGAGTCAGCATGGGTATAAAGAGTGCTGAGGCCTAGCTTTCAGCATGGCTGGAAACAGCAGAGAGATGAATGAAGTAATCCAGAGCCTTGATGGTAAAAGTCTGGGGACTTTTGCCTGCTCTACCCAGCACCATTAGTTGTTTATACAATTTGGAAACTGTGCCCTCCCCAAGTAAAGGTCTTTTTCAGCCATAGTGGAATTCCCTTTGTGCTGTCAGTCCAGCGTGGTGGCCAGGGATGGGTGGCTTACAAAGTAAATCCATGGAATCAGCGAAGAGTCAAGAAGGCCTCTCCATTCTTGATACAGGAGGGAAGAAAGGAGGAAGATGAGATTCCCACAGCAGCTGGGCTCAAAATGCTTCCTCTGGAATTCCTTATTTTTGA
Source organism: Gopherus flavomarginatus (assembly GCF_025201925.1). Lineage (NCBI taxonomy): Eukaryota > Metazoa > Chordata > Testudines > Testudinidae > Gopherus > Gopherus flavomarginatus. The sequence continues at coordinate 3,552,777 of NC_066617.1, read as the reverse complement.
GGGAGGACAGGACAGTACGTGGTGCTTTAACAGCGTATCCTGTAGAGCCCAGCCACTTGTCAGTATGAATAGGAATGTCTAACTCCGTGGTTTGCATATTTGAAATGAAAAATGGCTATATTTTCCTCACAGCCCTAAAGGAGGGCTTGGGGGTATAGGCGGGCATCACACTTCCCACAATAAGCTTCTCCCTGAATCTCCCCTTCCAACCTTTTATAACTCAACCTCAGACTACACCAAAATCTGGTCATCCAGTGTGTCCTCCTGAAGCTGCTTGATGGGGTCAGATCCTTAGCTTCACTTGGAGGAACCCTGAAACTGTTCTTTGAAATTATACAGTCCCATTTTTTACTGTAGTTACACCTTCTCCTTTGCCCTGAGAAAAGTCAGCCTCATACCAGGGTTATTGGGCGCTCCCCTTTGTTATTAGCTTGTGGCATTCAAAATGGTTTGCGAGCCATTTGGTAGCTGATAAGTTCTATCTAGCACATGAGGGACTCCAAAAGACCAGTATGCTGGCCAGAGGTGGCCAGTGGCATACTGCCAGGCCCCCTACAGTGGCCATTGGTTCCAACTTACAGTTCTCTGACTTGAAGCAAGTGACCTGTCTGCTCCGATCAAGGTGGGACACTGCTTGTGGGGAGGGAGGCATTGCACTCCATTTTCAGTTCAGCCCTTAGTTGGCTGGTGTGACTGTCCCTGTGATGTACTAATGGTGCTTATCAAAGTTCTGAATAGGGTGTAGCTGCTTTTTCCACACGGTTGGGCAGCATTTCATGTTGGAAGGCAAACGTGACCTGGGGACTTCCTGTCTTTAATCTTTATTTGGTCATGGGATTCCCACAGCCTTGACTGGCTGCAGCATGAATGCATTTCCTGGATGTGCTATAGAGTGCAGCATAGGACTTACCAGGACCTGATAGATATCAAGTTCCACTTAACATTGCTCCTTATCCAGTCTTACAGCATTTTGCCACCAGAGTGTAATACCTTGGGATTTTTTCTTCCAGCAGTTCTGGTTAGCCAGGTGCTGGACTCTGCTCAGGACAGAGATCAAGTTTTATAGAGGAAATTGGAATCTCCCTACAATCCCTTTTTTAAAGTTAGTTCTTTTAGTCAGTACTTTGGTAGTGATCAATGGCTCCATGTCTAATTGGCAGCCAGTATCAAGCAGAGTGCCCCAGGGGTCGGTCCTGGGGCTGGTTTTGTTCAATATCTTCAGTAATGATCTGGAGGATGGCATGGATTGCACCCTAAGCAAGTTGGCAGATGACACTAAACTGGGAGGAGTGGTAGATACGCTGGAGGGTAGGGACAGGATATAGAGGGACCTAGACAAATTAGAGGATTGGGCCAAAAGAAACCTGATGAGGTTCAACAGGGACAAGTGCAGAGTCCTGCACTTAGGAAGGAAGAATCCCCCACACTGCTACAGACTAAGGATCGAGTAGCTAGGAAGCAGTTCTGCAGAAAAGGACCTAGGGGTTACGATGGACAAAAAGCTGGATATGAGTCGACAGTGTGCCCTTGTTGCCAAGAAGGCTAACGACATTTTGGGCTGTATAAGTAGGAACATAACCAGCAGATCGAGGCACGTGATCATTCCCCTCTATTCGACATTGGTGAGGCCTCATCTGGAGTACTGTGTCCAGTTTTGGGCCCCACACTACAAGAAGGATGTGGAAAAATTGGAAAGAGTCCAGCGGAGGGCAACAAAAATGATTAGAGGGCTGGAGCACATGACTTACAAAGAGAGGCTGAGAGAACTGGGCATATTTACTCTGCAGAAGAGAAGAATGAGCGGGGATTTGACTGCTGCTTTCAACTACCTGAAAGGGGGTTCCAAAAAGGATGGATCTAGACCAGGGATTGGCAAGTACCCTGGTGGGCCAGGCTAGTTTGTTTACCTGCCATGTCCACAGGTTCGGCCAATTGCGGCTCTTGCTGTCTGTGGCTTGCCACTCCAGACCAGTGAGGGTGGCGGGAAGCTGCGGCCAACACATCCATCGGCCCATGTGGAGAGCTGCAATCGGCCGAACCTCAGTGCGGCAGGTAAACAAAGCAACCCGGCCTGCCAGGGTGCTTACCCTGGCGAGCTGCTTGCCAAAGGTTGCCAATCCCTGATCTAGACTGTTCTCAGTGGTAGCAGATGACAGAACAAGGAGTAATGGTCTCAAGTTGCAGTGGGGGAGGTTTAGGTTGATTATTAGGAAATAAATTTTCACTAGGAGGGTGGTGAAGCGCTGGAATGGGTTACCCAGGGAGGTAGTGGAATCTCCTTCCTTAGAAGTTTTTAAGGTCAGGCTTAACAAAGCCCTGGCTCAGATGATTTAGTTGGGGATTGGTCCTGACTGAGTAGAGGGTTGTACTAGATACCTCCTGAGGTCCCTTCCTACCCTGATATTCTATGACTTTCTCCAGGGTACCATGGGACTGCTCCAGTTCATCTGGGTGAGTATTTGATGACCACATTTTTGCTTGTGCTAAGAGGCACTGCTTTACTCTGGGGCAGACGTGAGCATTGCAGATGGCTGTGCTGTAAGTAGTTTCCTGGCAGACTGATCTGTCCATGGCATTAGTTATCACAGAATATCAGGGTTGGAAGGGACCTCAGGTCATCTAGTCCAACCCCCTGCTCAAACCAGGACCAATCCCCAGACAGAATTTTGCCCCAGATCCCTAAATGGCCCCCTCAAGGTTTGAACTCTCAACCTTGGGTTTAGCAGGCCAATGCTCAAATCACTGAGCTGTCCCATCCTCCTATGAAGCAGCAGGTGGTTTTTGCAATGCAGCCACCCTACCAACATTTTATGGTAGCTCTGCTGTAGAAGAGGGATGTCCAAACTCTGCCTAATCCAGGGACTGCAGTGGCTCGTTTGTCAGTAGCCCAAGGGCTGTTCCTGGCTTGCATATAATAGAGCAGATTGCATCCTCTTCTTTCTGAAGCCGACTCCTTTCAGACTACAGTTCCCAGTATGCAGTGCTCCAACTCAACCACAGCTAAACAGGCCTCATTGCTAGCTGACGTCTGTGGCCTTTGTCTGCTAGTGCAGTGGGCTCCAAACTTTTTCGATCGCGCATCCCTATCAGTAAAAAAATTTTTGAGCATGCACCCCCTGCTGCACCGGCTCTACCATTTTTGCCAAAGCGGGGGCCGGTGGGTGGGGGAGTGCAGCTGCTCGGACTCCCAGCTGAACTAACGAAGCACAAAAAAAAAAGTGCTCCTCCTGCTGTGCACCCCCAAGGATCCTCTTGTGCCCCCACTTTGGAGACCACTGCTAGTGTATTAATGCTGGTAGCCTCGCTGTAGAATTCCGAGGGGTGCATTTTACTCCTGCAGAGTAAGGTGTTTAACGAAGCTTTAGGATTTTACAGCTTTTGAAATGGCTTCAGTTTTATGGTCTTGAGCAGTTTCTGGAATCTTCTCCACTGAGACTTCCCTGGAACTGAGCTCCAGCTTTGTTTTGATCTACAGAATTCATTCTTAACTCATTTTAAATTACAGGTTGTCAGTTTTACTCTAGTGGTACTTGTATGTGAAGTGTCCCACATCACCACCTCTGCCAGGTGGAGCTAGTCCATCTCCAGTCTCATAAGGGGCTTATAAACATTGTGCTCTGCCTGGTTTCACTTGCACCTGTGCTACATAATACCAAGCAATGGGTATGATCAGTGACATCCGTGGAATCGTGTCTGAGACTGTGGAAACACTAATTGCTGGGACAGAGTTGGCACATCGTGCAGACTGTCATTGGAAAGCTCCTGCTGACATTACTGACGGACTAAGGTGCTTGGTCAGTAGAGACAAAGGCTTTGTCTACAGTAGGTCAAACACGCGGCTCACAGCCGCTCCCCCAGCATTTACCTAGAGTGGCTCTGGCCCACCGCACACCGGGGGCAGGGCAGGCTGCCTGCCCCACCCCCCGCTGCTCTGGGAAGCAGAAAGAACGTGGGGGAAGAGAGATGCAGGGGTGTGTGTTGATGTTGCTTCAGGCACCGCCCCCAGCAGGTCCCACTGGCCGTGGTTCCCCGTTCCTGGCCAATGGGAGATGCTGGGGGTGGTGCCTGAAGCAACAGCAACACACACCCCAGTGCCACTCATTCCCCATGTTGCAGCCGCTTCCCAGAGCAGTGCAGAGGCAGGGCAGACAGGCAGGGAGCCTGCCCTGCCCCCGGTGTGTGCCGGTCCAGAACCCGACCCCTGAACTCCTGCTGCAGTCAAACCACCTGCCCTGAGCCCCTTGCCGCACCCCGACCCCTGCCACCCCTCCTGCACCCCACCCCACTGACCTGAGCCCCCTTGTCGCACCCTGGACCCTGACCCCCTGCCTTGACCCCTGCTGCACCCCAACCCACTTCCCTGAGTTCCCTGCTGCACCTCTCCTGCACCAACTCCCTTTCGTGAGCCACCTGACCCCCTGCCCTGAGTCCCCTGCTGCACCTCTCCTGCATCCCAACTCCCTTTTGTGAGCCACCTGACCCCCTGCCCTGAGCCCCTTGCCGCACCCCGACCCCTGACACCCCTCCTGCACCCCACCCCACTGACCTGAGCCCCCTTGCCGCACCCTGGACCTGACCCCCTGCCTTGACCCCTGCCGCACCCCAACCCACTTCCCTGAGTCCCATGCTGCACCTCTCCGGCACCAACCCCCTTTCGTGAGCCACCTGATCCCCTGCCCTGAGTCCCCTGCTGCACCTCTCCTGCACCACAACTCCCTTTTGTGAGCCACCTGACCCCCTGTCCTGAATCCCCTGCCGCCCCTCAACCCACTGCCCTGAGCCCTCTTCCGCACCCCTCCTGCACCCCGATCTCCTGCCCTGAGCTCCTGCCACACCCCACACACCCCTCCTGCACCCCCTGGGGGCAGAGTTGTGGTGGGGATTTTGGGGAAGGGGTTGGAATGGGGGCAGGACAGGGGCAGGGCCTCATGGAAGGGATGGAGTGGGGGCGGGGCTGAGGGCAGCCGGGGAAGTGTCAGTAATGTGGCCCTTGGGCCAGTGTACTAGTCCTCCTATGGCCCTAATGGTCATTTGAGTTTGCGACCCCTGGTCTACACTGCCAATTGAATGACAAAACTATCGTTCACAGGTGCTATCCCCGCCCCCACCCCCAACAAAAGTTTTTTGTCATGGCAAATGGCAGTGTAAATGGCTCCTTGTCAGCAGGACTGCTGTTCTGAGCCTGGCTGGAGGGACTGCTGCAGGGTGAAACAAGACCCTGTTTTCCCCAGGGGCCAGAATGTATTGCTGCCAGTCTAGTCAGTCACAGCCTTTACCAGCCTGTGAAGCAAACCCAACTCTTTTCTGAGCATTCATGCCTGGTCTAGAGTTGGAGCAGCAGGGATAGATCAACCTATGCTGGGAGGAAGGAGGTAGGGGCTGAGTAGGATAGCAGGTGTGGATACAGGAAGAGTTAAGATTAAGTGGAAGTTCAGATGTGTCCATGGCTGAGAGAGACTTTGAAGAGAAGTCAGTTTATTGTGGGTTTCTGGTATGGGGTGATGCATGTCTGTCTGCACAGGCGAGAAGTATACTGAACAGATTGGTGTCTGGAGGTAGGTGGTATTGGTGGGGATTAGCTCCCCTCCAAATGTTCAGCAGTAGAGTCCGCTCTTTTCTGTTTGCTGGGTAGTTTCTGCGTGGCCTTATAAACTATCGAAAGTTTGTTCCACAGGGCTCTCCAGTTGGCTGCAGACCCTGGCCTGTTTGTAACCCCCATTATGCTGCATGTCTGTGCCGTTGTGAGAGCCATCCATTCCCTGGGAAGGATCCTTTAACCTCATGGCCAGCCTAGCCAAGAGTTACACTTTGCTTGGGTTGTTGAGTCAGCTGAGTGCTTCAACTGTTAAACACATCTAAACGTTTCAGTATCGTGATAAAGTAGCATCAGACTCCAAATATGGCATATTGTTAATGCAGATAATACTAAGCTATCCAGAGAGCGGTGACCAAGAGTTACCTTAAATCCTCTTGGCCTCTGTGCAGTCTAGCACTGGGAGCACACAGGAAGGAAAAAGCAAAAGCAGCTTCCGCAACACAAACATACAGCAGGTTAGAAACAGCAGAGGCAGCAGCAGCTGTCCTGGGTCAGCTCATCAGAGCAGGAAAGAGCACTCCAATGTGAACACATTGACAGGCAAAGAGCCTTTTAAGTGCTGGTTGCATTGCATATTGTGAAGCAGAGAGGCAGGGCCAGGCTACTGAAAAGTAACTAAGGGGAGACCAGGAAAGTGTCTTACAACAGGGCATTCTAGATATTATGGGTACACAGTGGGGCTGATTTAATAAAGACAAAAGTAGCTAAAGGGTAGGACAGATGCAGTCCATGGACCTGTACAATGTGGCCATCCTTATCTTTGCCAAGTGCAGTGTCTGTGTCTCACGAGTCCCAGTGTGTAAAGCTTCATCACGATCCAGTGTGGCCTGGCTGCATTCTGGAACCAGTCATTTCGGTGGCCTGCGCGTCAGTATTAAGATAGAATTTGCAGTAGGCTCCATTACATGCAAATGAAATGCAGGCTGGAGACTTGTTCAAGTCAGAAACGTTGGAATGAACTTGGAAGGAAAAAAAATGCAGCATATCATTAACAGGTACAAATATATATTCCATATGTAGCAGACATGAACCATCCTGCAGCTGCTCCAGGGAGCTTGTCAGAGTGTGAGGTGAGCACCAGTATTTTGTAGCAGAATCTAAGCTTTCATTGCAAATAAATAAATAAAAAATCACATCTCTTAGTCTTTATGGTTTGAGTCCCCCAAATGTAACTCGATCTCATATTGTCTTCCTGTAATTATATCTTTAACCTCTCCTTGAAACAACCCACAGTTGTGAGCTACCCCATTAATTTCAACCCTTAAATACTAAGATGTCGGCACCATATATATGCTAACATAACCACTTCAGTGTTGCTTTGAGCTTTCACTTCCAATAGTTTCAGTTGAAATGTCTTGCTAATGTAATCCATTGGTTTTTGGATGCAGTGCTTGACATTGTGGTGAGGTGTGGGGGAAATAGAGAGTCACCTCCTTTTTGTCAAGGGTTACTATCCTTTCAAAACAACTTGGTGTGAGGGTTTTTGAGATTACAAGTTTGTTTGATAAAGGTAGTAATGGTGCTGTAATATACTTGATTTCTGTAGGCATTTGACTTGGCACCGCATGACATTTCGATTTAAAAAAACAAACCAGAACAGGGATCGGCCACCTTTCAGAAGTGGTGTGCCAAATCTTCATTTATCTAATTTGAGGTTTCACATGCCAGTCATTCATTTTAACATTTTTAGAAGGTCTCTTTCTACAGGCCTATAATATGTAACTAAACTATTGTTGTATGTAAAGTAAATAAGGCTTTAAAAATGTTTAAGAAGCTTCATTTAAAAATTAAATTAAAATGCAGAGGCCCCGGAGCGGTGGCCAGGACCCAGGTATGAGTGCCACTGAAAATCAGCTCGTGTGCCGCCTTCGGCACCCATGCCATATGTTGCCTACCCCTGAACTAGAATGATTCAAAATCAATGTGGCATACTTCTCTACTCCTACATGAGACTGCCCTATTTATACAACCCAGGACTGTATTAGTCCTATTGGCCAGTGTCACGCTGGGAACTCACAATCATCTGATTATCAACCATGACCCCCAAGTGTTTTTCAGAGTCACTGCTTCCCAGGATAGAGCCCCCTGTCCTGTCAGTATGGCCTAGGTTCTTTGTTCCTAGATATGATTTTACATTTGGCAGTATTAAGAACTAGATAAGTTCATGGAGGATAGGTCCATCAATGGCTATTAGCCAAGATGGACAGGGATGGTGTCCCTAGCCTCTGTTTGCCAGAAGCTGGGAATGGGCAACAGAGGATGGATCACTTTATCATTACCTGTTCTGTTTATTCCCTCTAAGGCACCTGCCATCGGCCACTGTCAGAAGACAGGATGCTGGGCTAGATGAACTGTTGGTCTGATCCAGTATGGACTTTCTTATGTTCTTAAAACAGTCACTTGAGTTCAGTTTACCAAGTGATCCAGGTTGCTTTGTATCAGTGACTTGTCCTCTTCATTATTTACCACTCCTCCAATTTTTCTAAAAGCTTAATCAGTGATTTTGGTTTCTTCTCAGTTATTAATAAAAATGTTAAATAGTGTAGGACCCAGAGCCGAACCCTGCAGGACCCCACTAGAAACACATCTATTCAGTGATGATTCCAGGTGAACAATTACAGTCTGAGACTTGTCAATTAGACAGTTTTGAACCCATTCAATGTTATATTACCTCTGTATTGGGCACTGGTGGAACTGCTACTGGAATCGTCTGTCTAGTTCTGATGTCCACAATTCAAGAAGGATGTTGATAAATTGGAACAGGTTCAGAGAAGAGCTGTGAGAATGAATACAAGATTAGAAAACCTGCCTTACTGTGATAGAATCAAGGACCTCAATCTGTTTAGCCTAACAAAGAGACGGTTACTGGATGACTTCATCAGTCTGTAAGTACCTACATAGGAAAGAGAAATTTGATAATAGAGGGCTCTTCAATCTAGTGAACCAAGTTGTAAAGATTCAATGGCTGAGTGTTGAAGCTAGACTGGAAACAAAGCATACATTTTTAACAGTGAGAATAAATAACCAGAGGATCGACTTATCAAGGTTTGTGAAGGATTCTGCATCACTGGCAATGTTTAAATCAAGAATGGATGTTTTTCTATAAGATCTGCTCTGGTTCAAAAGGGAATGAATTTGGGGAAGTCCTGTGGCACGTGGCAGGTCAGGCTAGGTGATCAGAGTGGTCCCTTCTGGTCCTAGGATCTGAATCTATGAAAAGCGGAGTAATGATTGGAAATGTGCTGATTGGATCATCCCTGTTTGGATTTACTTGGAACAGCGTAAAATGTCCAATTTGGCATAGAAACTCAGCACTTGGATGCTACAAAATCCAGGAGGCTTTGGGCAAGATTTACACCCAACTTGACACAAGTGCCTTACTTGAATCTGCCTTTTTTTTATTTTTTTGGCCAGGCTCTGAAAGGGTAGGTATTAAATTTCTAATCAAAGCTGTTGGGTCAGGTAGGTCTTGAAGTGAGTGTTGCTGTCTGAGAGGAGGCACTTGAGACGGTAGTGGGTGGAGAGAGGTAGTGTCCTGAGGGCAGGGAGAGGGAGCACACACTAGCATCACACTGGACACTCTTTATGTACATAACTTGGTTCTGACCTTTCCTTTTTGGTCCTTAGACTATAATTGGCATATGTTCTGTTGTCTGTGTTTTTAAATACAGCTGTGGGTGGCTGTTGGTAAGTGGAGTGGTTGAAACTGTTCTAGCTCCCCAAAATAGTCCTGTAGTGGTCCATGCATTTTGGAGTGAGGCTTTTCCTGTTACGCAGCCCAGAGGTATGCCAGGGTCAGCCGGCCTCTGTCGCTGGAAAGCAGTCTGCAAGTGAGGTTAGAGAGGTTGAAGGGGTGGGGAGCATGGTGTCCTCTGCAGCTGGAGTTGTATTCGGTAAATGATGAGGACCACTGGCAGTGGACCCTGTTTTGACAGAACATAGTACACCTGGACCTGGTAGAGGAGACTGTGCAAAGCCATGAAGGGAGTTCAGGATGAGGGATTAGGGCAGACGCATTGGTATCTGAAGGCTTGGCAAGGGATTAACCCCTCTCTAAACAAAGAGCCAGAAGGTATTTTACTAGATAAAATTCACTAGGCACTTCCCCGGGAAAGGTTCATGATGGAGACATGTAAATAGATGCTTGCTGCAAGTGTTTCTGTGGACTGCTACTCACTGGTTTTGTCTCGGGATTAGGGATGGTATCTATTCTGTGGAAGCACAGGGCTCTGTACATATATCTCAGCTGGTTAATACCTTTCTGAGTCCTCTTTCAAAAGCAGAAGTATTGAAGTTTATACAGACTGAGCACTAGAATGATATTGTGCAAACCTTGATCCCCACCATACTCCTATGAGAAAGGTCAGTGTTATCTCCAGACTTGTCCATGACTGCACTGTATAGATGGTAGAAGCGAAATCCATCTTGAGTCCTGACTCCCCACTTCATGCCTCGTCCACTAGAATACATGTGCAATTTTCTGCTAATGATTTAACATCTGAGAGGGGAGACTAAAAGTTCTACAGACCTTAAATAGCATTGTATTAGTCACTCCTTTAGGATTATACATTTCCTTGCAGTGTTTGCAACTAGAACGTTGCAGCCTTATGCTGGTCTTTAGGAACCAGATATTAAACTGACCTGCATATTTCTGTGGTCCAAGCTGAGTGAAATGCAAAATACAAACTGTAGATGGTGAAAAAGGGAATTACTGTTCAAATCTTTCAGCGTCTATATTATTTTAGTAACACAAGATAAGAAATTTGAGATTTAACCTAACCAGTGATGTTACGCAAATCTCACATTTTGGTTCACCTTTAAGAAGCGCTGAATCCCTGAGTAGTTTGATAGCTCAGGACACGTGGTTCTCTGTAGCCTAATCTCTTTGAGCTCTAGGAAGGTGCTAAATTGGGTCAGTTTGAATTCACTCTCCATTGTTGCTTTGCTATATTTGGGTAAGGGTCCTGCTGTATGTACCTGGGGCATGTGTAGGGTGGCTGTTGGCTTAGGAATCAAAGTTCTGACTTCTAATATAGCTCGACTACTTACTTGCTGTCTGACCTGGGGAAAAAATAACTTTCCCTCCGTCTGGTTCCCCACATGTACCATGGAGAGAATTCTTTCCTTCCAGGGTGGGAGTAAGGGTTAGTTCATGTTTGTGCTGTACCTACACAGGGTAACCGCAAGGCGCTGCTTGTGTGCAGTTCTGGAGTTTGCCGTTGTTGCTTACTGCCTGGCTCTGGCAGGAGGTCGAAATGGCAGCTGGCCGCAGCAGGGCTGCCTGCATTCTTCTAATACTTTCCTTCTGCTTATTTTTGTAGGGAGCAGGGATGGCCAGGGGCAGATACTCCAGCGCTTCCCAGAGAAGGACTGGGAGGATAACCCCTTCCCACAGGGCATTGAACTGGTGAGTATTTTGGCTGTTGGGACTGGGACCTCCCAGTATTGTGTGCATGCTTGCATGTGCAAAGCAGGTTGTAGCTCTGTGTTAGTACAGTGGGCTGTGGTACTGTGCATGCAGGCTTCAGGGATATATCATCTTTGCATGTCAGCAGGACTTTGGCAAGGAGTTTTCGGGCCAAACCCTTGTGTGGAGAATAGTCACTGCTCCTCTCAGCAGGGACCTAGGTCTCCACAAGCCTTGCGTTGCTCTTCTATGACACCTGCTGGTCTACAGCTCCTTGCTGTTTTCTGGATGGAGAAGAGGAGCAGGTGGTGCATATTTTAGAAGGGATGTGTGCTGGGTTCCCCTCCCCCACCTGGAACTGAGGTACAGCTGAGCCCTCTGTCTCACTAATGAGTTCACTCTTGCACTGTTGTCACCATGCCTCCGTGGATCACATCTGAGAATACCAAATTCAGGACAAGTTGCTGGGGAAAAGAGCAGACACACCTCTTCCATGAGATATACCAAACCAGCAACAAAAGTAAACTTCTTTCTCACCACATTGGCTAACAAGTAGTCAGAAGGGACTGGGAGGGATTGCAACTGCTTTGGAGGACAGGGTCAAAATTCAAAATGATCTGGACAAATTGGAGAAATGGTCTGAGGTAAACAGGATGAAGTTCAATAAAGATAAATGCAAAGTGCTCCACTTAGGAAGGAACAATCAGTTTCACACATACAGAATGGGAGGAGACTGTCTAGGAAGGAGTATGGCAGAAAGAGATCTAGGGGTCATAGTGGACCACAAGCTTAATATGAGTCAACAGTGTGATACTGTTGCAAAAAAAGCAAACGTGATTCTGGGATGCATTAACAGGTGTGTTGTAAACAAGACACGAGAAGTCATTCTTCCGCTTTACTCTGCGCTGGTTAGGCCTCAACTGGAGTATTGTGTCCAGTTCTGGGCACCGCATTTCAAGAAAGATGTGGAGAAATTGGAAAGGGTCCAGAGAAGAGCAACAAGAATGATTAAAGGTCTTGAGAACATGACCTATGAAGGAAGGCTGAAGGAATTGGGTTTGTTTAGTTTGGAAAAGAGGAGACTGAGAGGGGACATGATAGCAGTTTTCAGGTATCTAAAAGGGTGTCATCAGGAGGAGGGAGAAAACTTGTTCACCTTAGCCTCCAATGATAGAACAAGAAGCAATGGGCTTAAACTGCAGCAAGGGAGATTTAGGTTGGACATTAGGAAAAAGTTCCTAACTGTCAGGGTAGTTAAACACTGGAATAGATTGCCTAGGGAAGTTGTGGAATCTCCATCTCTGGAGATATTTAAGAGTAGGTTAGATAAATGTCTATCAGGGATGGTCTAGACAGTATTTGGTCCTGCCATGAGGGCAGGGGACTGGACTCGATGACCTCTTGAGGTCCCTTCCAGTCCTAGAGTCTATGAGAAAAGCAGCCTCCTTAGGTATTCCAGTCCTGAATTCAACACTCAGACACTAGACTTAATGGTGAGTGGTTATTTAAAACCAATTTAATCAAACAAAAGGGTTCTTATCACAAAGGGCCAGCCACGTACCCAGGTCAATATACAACTCAGATCTTACCCAATAATCATGCTGTAACTAATCTTTTAGTATCTAGTATCTAAACATGTATAAAAAGAAAGGAAAAAAAAAGCGAGTTAAAATTGGTTAAAGGAATCAAATACATACAACAATTGCAAGGTTCTTGGATCAGGCTTGAAGCAGTGATGGAATAAACTGCTGGATTGTTAAGTCTCTGGTTGCTTCCAAATGAGTAGAAGGTCCTCAGTCCCTTGGTTAGAATGCTCCCATTAGTGTAAGTCCATAGTCCAGATGTTTGAGCAGGAAAGAGGCAAAATGGAGATGTTTCCAGGTCCTGTTATAACTTCCGCCAAGTGAAGGGAAACCCATTGTTCTACTTTGTGGAAAATTACAGGTAACAAGATGGGGTTTGGAATCACATGGGCAAGTCACATGTCTATGCATGTTTTGCTTACTCATAGCAGAGGCCATTACCCATACTCTAGTTAGAACATTCACATGCAAGTCCATCAGGTGTGGATGGGCATCTTTCATTGTCCATTGTGAATTGGTCCTTGATCAGCCATTTAACTTGAATAGTTCCTTCAAGATGTGCAGACTAAATACCTTGTGGATGTTACCACAGGCGCAAACATTTGAAATACAGGTACATAGTTAATATTCATAACTTCAGTTACAAAAATGATTCATGCATACAAATGGTATAATCATGTTCAGCAAATCATAATCTTTTCATGGATGCCTTACATGATATACTTTATACAGGGTTTGTTGCAATTATATAACAGTGGTAGCAACAGTGATCTATATGGTCAGATTTTAATCAGATGACATCACAACTCCAGAGGCCCTGGAGGTTTTTCGCCTTCCTCTGCAGCATGGTGCACGGGTCACTTGCTGGAGTATTTTCTGCACCTTGAGGTCTTTAAACTCAGACATAGGTTAGGGGTTTGTTACAGGAGTGGGTAGGTGAGATTCTGTGGCCTGCATTGTGCAGGAGGTCAAACTAGATGACCATAGTAGTCCCTTCTGACCTTAAGTCTATGAATCTATGTGAGGGACCTTGTCAAAGGCTCTCTGAAAATCTAAATGCACTATATCCACTGGATCTCCTTTTTCCACATGCTTGTTGACCCCCTCAAAGAATTCTAGTCAATTGGTGAGGCATGATTTCCTTTTACAAAAAAACGTGTTGACTATTTCCCAACAAATTATCATAGAATATCAGGGTTGGAAGGGACCTCAGGAAGTCATCTAGTCCAACCCCCTGCTCAAAGCAGGACCAATTCCCAACTAAATCATCTCAGCCAGGGCTTTGTCAAGCCTGACCTTAAAAACCTCTAAGGAAGGAGATTCTACCACCTCTCTATTTAACCCAGTCCAGTGCTTTAGCACCCTCCTAGTGAAACAGTTTTTCCTAATATCCAACCTAAACCTCCCCCACTGCAACTTGAGACCATTACTCCTTGTTCTGTCATCTGGTACCACTGAGAACAGTCTAGATCCATCCTCTTTGGAACCCCCTTTCAGGTAGTTGAAAGCAGCTATCAAATCCCCCCTCATTCTTCTCTTCTGCAGACTAAACAATCCCAGTTCCCTCAGGTTCTCCTCATAAATCATGTGCTCCAGCCCTGTAATCATTTTTGTTGCCCTCCACTGGTCTCTCTCCAATTTTTCCACATCCTCCTTGTAGTGTGGGGCCCAAAACTGGACACAGTACTCCAAATGAGGCCTCACCAGTGTTGAATAGAGGGGAATGATCATGTCCCTCGATCTGCTGGCATTGCCCCTACTTATACAGCCCAAAATGCCGTTAGCCTTCTTGGCAACGTGCACACTTGTGAAATTTATGTTCATCTGTGTCTGACAATTTTGTTCTTTGATAGTTTCAACCAATTTGCCCTGAACTGAAGTGAAGCTTACTGGCCTGTAGTTGCCAGGGTCACCTCTAGAGCCCTTTTTAAAAATTGGCGTTGCGTTAGCTATCCTCCAGTCATTTGGTACGGAAGCTGATTTAAATGCTAGGTTACAGTCAGTTGACAGTTAGTAGTCCTGCGATTTCACATTTGAGTTCCTTCAGAACTCTTGGGTGATACCTGGAGGCTTATTGTTTTTTAGTTTATCAATTTGTTCCAAAACCTCCTCTAATGACACCTCAATTTGAGACAGTTCCTCAGATTTGTCACCCAAAAAGAATGTCTCAGGTTTGGGAATCTCCCTCACATCCTCAACAGTGAAGACCAATGCAAGGAATTCGTTTAGTTTCTCCGCAGTGGCCTTACTGTCTTTGATTGCTCCTTCAGCATCTCGATCGTCCAGTGGTCCCACTTGTTGTTTAGCAGGCTTTCTACTTCTGATGTATTTTTAAATGTTTTTGCTATTACTTTTGGAGTCTTTGGCTAGCTGTTCAAATTCTTTTTTGGACTTTCCAATTAGATATTTACACTGTGCTAGAGTTTATGCTCTTTTCTATTTTCCTCATTAGGATTTATCTTCCACTTCTTAAGGGTTGCCTTTTTGCCTCTCGCTGCTTTTTACTTTAACTACGGTGGCTCTTTTTTGGTTCTCTTACTACGTTTTTTTAAATTGAGGTATATGTTTAAGTTGAGCCTCTAAGGTGTCTTTAAAAAGTTTCCACGCATCTTGCAGGGATTTTACTTTTGATGCTGAACCTTTTAATTTCTGTTTCACTAACCTCATTTTTGTGTACTTCCCCTTTCTGAAATTAAATGCTTCATCGTTGGGCTGCTGTGGAATTTTCCCCACCACAAGGATGTTAAGTTTAATTATATTATGGTCACTATTACCAAGCAGTCCAGGTATATTAACCTCTTGGACCTGATCCTGTGCTCCACTTAGGACTAAATCAAGAATTGCCTCTCCTCTTGTGGGTTCCAGGACTAGCAGCTCCAAGAAGCAGTCATTTAAGGTGTCAGGAAACTTCTCAGCACCTCTTCCTAAGGTGATAGATACCCAGTCAATATGGGGATAGTTGAAATCCCTTATTATTATTATTATTATTATTATTATTAGAGTTTATTTTAATAGCCTCTCTAATCTCCCTGAGCATTTCAAAGTCACTAACACCATCCTGGTCAAGTGGTCTGTAATATAGCCCTAGTGCTATATTCTGATTTTTCCAAGCATTAAATTACTATCCATAGAGATTCTGTAGTACAATTTAGTTCATTTAAGATTTCTACTTCATTTGATTCTACACTTTCTTTCACATATAGTACTACTCCCCCACCAGTACGACCTGTTCTGTCCTTCCGATATATTTTGTATCCTGATATTATTGTGTCCCATTGATTATTCTCATTCCACCAGGTTTCCATGATGCCTATTATATCAATATCCTCCTTTAATACTAGGCACTCTAGTTCACCCGTCTTATTATTTAGACTTCTAGTACTGGTATTTAAGCATTTTAAAACTTGTCATTTTTTTGGCTGTCCCCTATTACATGGTGTAATTGAATGGGACTTTGTTTCATTTGACTGTCCATCCTCTCCTCCTTATTAGGACATAGGGAGTCTCCAGTTATAGATCCTCCCCAAGGTTTGTCCGAACCACATGCTCCTCTGCACCTGTCAGCTTTCCCCCAGCCCTTAGTTTAAAAACTGTTCTACAACCTTTTTAATTTTAAGCGCCAGCAATCTGGTTCCGTTTTGGTTTAGGTGGAGCCCATCTTTCCTATATACGCTCCCCCTCTCCCAAAAGCTTCACCAGTTCCTAATAAAGCTAAACCCCTCCTCCCTACATCATCATCTCATCCATGCATTGAGACCCTGCAGTTCTGCTTGTCTAACTAGCCCTGTGCGTGGAACTGGAAGCATTTCAGAGAATGCTACCATGGAGGTCCTGGACTTGAATCTCTTACCTAGCAGCCGAAATTTGGCCTCCAGGACCTCTTTTCTATCCTTCCCCATGTCATTGGTACCTACATGTACCATGACCACCAGCTCCTCCCCAGCACTACACTGAAGCCTATCTAGATGTCTTGAGATATCTGCAACTTTTGCACCAGACAGGCAAGTCACCATGTGGTTCTCACGATTATCGCAAACCCAGCTATCTATGTTTCTAATGATTGAATCGCCCATTACTAATACCTGTCTTCCTAATAACTGGAATTCCCTCCCTTGGAGAAGTATTCTCAGTGCGAGAGGATACCACATCATCATCTAGGAGGAGGGTCCCAACTATCGGATCGTTTCCCTCTGCTCCCGTTGATGTTTTCCTTCCCTGAGGCTTTCATCTTCCTCAACAGCACAGAGGCTGTCAGACCAGGGGTGGGACTTTTCTACTGTGTCCCAGAAAGTCTCATCTATGTACCTCTCTCTCTCCTTTACCTCCTCCAGCTCAGCCACCCTGGTCTCCATAGTCCGTATACGGTCTCTGAGGGCCAGGAGCTTCTTGCATCAAATGCTCAGATGTGCCACCAGCCCATACATGCTGCATTGGGTGCAATAAACTGGGTAGTTCCCACTCTGTTGCTGGACTTCTGCCTGCATTTTCTTTTTACTCCCGAAGCTTGTTCTCTTGTTGGTGCTTTGTTTCTATCAAGCACTGTTTTGACCTTTTAAGTGCAAAGGATGTTAGGTGTATTTGGCCCCTGCTCACACTCCCCTTGTAAACTCCCTCGCCAAACTCCTCTGTTAGCCGCTTCTGTTCACGAGCTCCTGTGGTCATTTAGGAGTGGGCTTTTTAAAGCCCTGCTCTGCTTTAGTAGCCCCTCCCCCTGGTTATGTCCTCCTTTTATATCTTCTTCCAACTTACTGGAAAGCTTCTTTGCTGTGACCTGGGTCAAACAGTTCCTACTATGTGTTGCTATCTCTGAGAGGTTTCTGTTGCACACAGTTCCTGGGGTAGCCCTTGTGCTTGTGTGCATTTCCTCAATAAGTCACTAACATTGTTTGGCCTTTCTGTTATTTTGCCTGAAAGGCGGCTTGTGGGTATTCTCAACCTCACAACATGTTTCAGTAGCACATACAGTAACTCCTCACTTAAAGTCGCCCCGGTTAACATTGTTTCGTTGTTACGTTGCTGACAATTGGAGAACATGCTTGTTTAAAGTTGTGCAATGCTCCATTATAACGTTGTTTGGCAGCCACCTGCTTTGTCCACTGCTTACAGAATGAGCAGCCCATTGCAGCTAGCTGGTGGCGGCTTGGAACCAGGGTGGACCAGCAGCCCCCCATCAGCTCCCTGCTCTCCTAAGTTCCCTGTGCGGCAGCTGTCCAGCAGGCAATCAGTTGTCATCAGTTCAGCTGTCCCACCCCCACCGCCATGCTGTTCCTGCCCTCTGCCTTGGATCTTCTCTTGGGAGCCTCCTGCTTGCGGGGGGGGGGGGGGTGTGAGGGTGGTGGGGGAGGAGGGCTAATATCAGGGTGTCCCCCTCCCCCTGCTCCTGCCCCCTGCTTATCCCATCTACATATAGAGCAGGGTGGGGACATGACAGGGCTCAGGACGGAGAGTGTGTGCTGGCCGCAGCTGCTGTCTCAACTTCCTGGCCTACTTAAAAAGGCAATCTACTTAGGGTAGTTCAACATACTTAAAGGGGCAATGTGTCACTCTCTCACACACACACACACTCACGCACACACAGTGTGTGTCTCTGTCTGCCATGCTGTCTCCCCTCCTTTCATTTGTGTTGCCTTGTAAAGTATGAGCCTACATTAACAATAATGTGTTAACCCTTGAGGGCTCAGCCGAGTTCTAATTCATCATTTAGCAGTATGGCATTCCCTGGGAAATATCCCACCCTCTCACTCCACCACCTCAGCCAAGCTTCACAATCATCATTGCTGTGTACAGAATTCAATTTTTTTTTAACTTATACTGTGTGTACATATATAATATAGTCTTTTTGTCTGGTGAAAAAAATTTCTCTGGAACCTAACCCCCCATTTACATTAATTCTTATGGGGAAATTGGATTCACTTAAAATAGTTTCACGTAAAGTTGCATTTTTCAGGAATGTAACTACAGTATTAAGTGAGGAGTTACTGTATGTAGCCAAACTTCAGAACTTCACATACGATGATAGCACATACATTCCAATGAAAGATGAATGTCTAGCAAATCAAGACTTTTAGAATGATGCCCCAGAAGGCAGACTTCTTACAAAACACATCCTGATTATGTGACAGTGGTGAATAAGTGGTTTCCAGAGTGTCAGAGGGTGAGAGAGAGAAGGATGCTGGCTTGAACTTTCTCCCCTGCTTCCCCAACCTCCTGTTTCATGGCTGAGCAAATCCCCTCTCCTGGTAGGGCCCCAGTGAGTATTAGGCTTCTCTGTTGTTAGAGAGGGGGAATAATAGAGTACTTATCTGCTTTCCAAGAACCTGTTAATTGCCTGTCTGCAGCATCAGGGGTCATTCATTCCTTGAGTCCTGAAGGGCATAAAAGGATTCCCTGAATCCCAGCAGAACTCAGAGGAGGGGCCCTTGTATCGGAGCCCATCCATTTCCTGAATCTTGGCAAGGGGTGTTTTTTGGAGAGGATGCAGGTCTGGTGGCCTTGTCTGGTACTGATGGATTTAGAAGGGGCAATAATGGGGTCTCCTGGCTGAAGTAAAATCTCCATTGTCAGTCCCCTAAAAAGCTTCTCCTTCTGAGTCCAGTCTCGTAGGAGACCTTCATCCTGGC
This sequence comes from Gopherus flavomarginatus, assembly GCF_025201925.1. Taxonomy (NCBI): domain Eukaryota; kingdom Metazoa; phylum Chordata; order Testudines; family Testudinidae; genus Gopherus; species Gopherus flavomarginatus. Next base: position 3,533,571 of record NC_066617.1, on the reverse strand, counting down.
CTTTAGATTTCTTTCCTTAGTTCATCTCTGCTGCTGGGAGGACAGCCTTGGTGTACTAGTGAGATCCAGATTGGCTAGCCTCAGTTGCACTCAGGTGCTGTTACAAGCCCACAGAGCCCTTAGCTTATTGTTTCACTGGGTGTGAAGGAGTGTGGCATCGCAGCTTGGCTCTGATAAGAGATGGAGCAGGCAGTTTCTGTAGGTGTGAGCTTTCTAGGCTGCCATTGTCCCCCATGTGGCAGAGATTTCTGTCCAGCTGTCTTCACTGCATACTAATACAGGCATTTGAAGAGCTTGGCCTTTTCTAATGTTCCCATATGTAAAAGGTAAACAGGATGACCCAGGTTGTGAGCCATCGATCCCAGGCAGTTTCATGGCAATGCTGGTACAGGATGCAGTCAATAAATAATTACAGGGTAGGTACAGAATTAATGTCAGACAACATGGCTTTATGGAAAAGAGGATTTGTCAGACAAACTTGATACTGTTTTTGATGAGATGATGAATTTAGTTGATAGATTCATAGAGTTCAAGGCCAGAATGGAGCATTAGATCATCTAGTGTGACCACCTGTGTGACAGGCCATTGAATTTTACCCAGTTACCCCTGTACTGAGCCCAATAACTTATCTGACTAAAGCATGTCTTCCAGAAAGGCAGCCAGTGTGGACTGGAAGACATGAAGAGATGGACAATCCATCACTTCCCTGGTTAACTTCCAGTGGTTAATCACCCCCGCAGTTAAAAAATGAGGCTTTATTTCTGATTTGAATTTGTCTGGCTTCAGCTACCAGCCATTGGTCCTTGTTCTGCCTGTCTCCTCTAGATCAGAGAGCTCTCTGGTACCCGGTATTGTCTCCCTGTGAAGGTACTTCTACACTGTAATCAAGTCACCTCTGAAAGTTGGCTCCTGGGGTTGTAGTCAGGCTCTTTGCAGCCCACCTCTTGGCCCCACCTCCTCATGGACATAGAAACCAGAATTCTTTCCCCCTAGGTGTAGAAGAAGTGATTTTTGGGGGGAGAGGCTGCTGCGGAGAGGTGCAGTCTGTGCAGAGCTCGAGTCTTGGCAGCCCCAGGAGACACACGGATTAGGACTATGTAGAGGACTCTTATCTACAGGAAACTCATTCCTCTTATCTGGCTCTCCCCAGAGCTGAGATTACTCATTCTCCGCTAACTCATCTCTTGCCCTCTCCCTCACTTGGCAGCCAGCAGCAGTGAGTTGGGTTACAAGGAGAGAAGGTAATGACTTTTCATGCAGAGCAATGCTAGCACACCTAACAAACCAAACTAGGGTGACCAGATGTCCCGATTTTATAGGGAGAGTCCCAATATTTGGGGTTTTTTCTTATATAGGCTCCTATTAACCCTCATCCCATTTCGATTTTTCACACTTGCTGTCTGATTACCCTAAACCAAACTGATCTCCTGACTCCTATATAAGATCACTGCTCAACCATCTCTGGGTTGGAACATGATCTGCATTTGACAGCTCACAGCAACTCTACGCAGTGCGTCCGGACAAGATATGGGGAATGCCATATCTGCTTAAACTGCAGTGTAATTCCACCCTGACTTGAATGTGACTAGGGCACTCCGCCTAATGCCTGGCTGTTCAGGATTCCTGGAGGATCTGTTGTAACCCTGAGTGGTGAAAGCTTCTGCCTTGATGTGTCACCACAGATACAGCACCTCTAACATTAATGGGTTCTTTGGTGCTCATACGGGGCAGCAATTGACATCTTGACTCACAGAGTCGCTAGTAGGTAAATTGCCATTTGCAGCATGTAGGGCCAGCGTTCTTTGGAGATGTCCCATGCATGGACTGACCTTGCCTGACCCTGCTTAGCTTGTGGGCACCAGCAGAGAGTAGAGAGTCTTGATGTTACATCTTCCATGAAGAAGGGGTTTTATAAACACATGGCTACTTTGTCAAGTATCAGAGGGGTAGCCATGTTAGTCTGGATCTGTAAAAAGCAACAGAGTCCTTTGGCACCTTTAAGACTAACAGATGTTCCAATACATCTGTTAGTCTTAATGGTGCCACAGGACACTCTGTTGCTGATGGCTACTTTGTGTTGCCTGGTATATGGGTTAGTAAGCTGGGTAGCCTCACTTATGCTGGGCTGCCAGTGACACTGCATAGTCTCCCAACTCCAGGCCTGAAGGGTGGGAGCATACCTGCTGCTCGTTTGAGGCAGAGACTTGTATGCAGACCAGATGCTATATCCAGGAATCTAGCTTCTCTCCTCCTAGTGGTTTCAGGAGGAGCTCCCGGCTGGAAGCTGGCCTGTCATGCCCTTGATATGTCTCAGTTGGCCTGTCATGCCCTTGGTGTGTCTCATGCATTGGGGACTGAATTCTGAAGGCATTCTGCTGCCGTGAGGTTGATCTAAGCCTACGGGGAGATAGCTCAGTGGTTTGAGCACTGGCCTGCTAAACCCAGGGTGATGAGTTCAATCCTTGAAGGGGCCATTTAGGGATCTGGGGCAAAAACAAAACAAGAAAAACCACTGTCAGGGACAGTACTTGGTCCTGCTAGTGAAGGAAGCAGGGGACTGACCTTGATGAGCTTTCAAGGTCCCTTCCAGTTCTGTGAAATAGGTACATCTCCAAAGAGAGAGTGCACCTGCTGACCTCCAGCTCCTGGAGAGAGAACTGGGTTTACATAACCTGGCTGCCTTTCCTTGGCTTGAGCATGACTTCACCATGGAAATAGCCTGGGGTGAATTTACATAGGGGACTCCGTTTGATGCTGTTGTTCCCCTAATCCCTTTTAATGATGTTTGCACATTGCAGGCGATAGTGCTTGTCTTTGAAATCGGTCAAAGATCCCTTGGTACAGAGGGTCGGTGTTGGGGAGACAGCAGGGTTTCTGTCCCTTGTGCCCTCATCACTGTAACGTCTGGACACCTGGAAGTGTGTTTGATGCCCATTGCGGTCGTCGACTATGTACCACTGTGATGGGTGCTTTAAAAATACCTGTGGGGAAGAGGTGGATAAACAAGGCTGGTAGCTTTGGAGAGGGTATAGACTAGAGCAGTGGTCCCCAATGCGGTGCCTGCAGGCGCCATGCTGCCCACCTACTGACAAGGGAGCGCCCGCCACCGAGGAGCATGGCTGCCGAACAAGCAGCCGCCGAAATGCCACTGAGAAGTGGCAACGTCAAGAAGCATCACCACTGAAATGCTGCTGCTTTTTGGCGGCATTTCGGCGGCGACACTTCTTCACGTTGCCACTTCTTGGCAGCATTTCAGCGACTGCTTGTGCGGTGGCTGCGCTCTTCGGTGGCTAGTCGTCAGACGCTCGGCACACTGAAAAGGGTAGGGACCACTGGACTAAAGTGCTTCAGGGCTGACCAAATCCATCTAGCCCTAATGATCCAGTAGCCTCTTGATTGAACCTCCCTGTTGATCCAGTCAGCAGGCTTTGGTCTGGAACAGGAATCCACATCCCTTTGCGGGGAGCCTGCCATCTCTCAGCATCAGCCTGTTACTTTCCCCAGCCTCTGGCAGAAGGGGTGATGGTGACTGGAAGGAGTAAGCTGCTCTGTTCCACATTCAGAGGAACGTAGTTTTTAAAAAGTCCCCACAAGCTGTGGTAACTGGGTAGCACACAGCAACACTACACAGTTGTTTAGGGGAGGAAGTGAGGAAAAGCCCTGTATCAGTGAAAACCTCATGGGGAATTCTCAGCCAGAAGGCTGGAATTCCCCCCCCCACACACACCCCTTGGAGTTGGGCTGGGGCCCCAGGGGTAACTCTTGTGACAAGTCCCCTGGGATCTCTGAGCTCATCCTCATCTGAAATGCGGCATTTCAAGCAGCACCAGGCTGGGATGCTGAGTCAGAGGGAGGAGTACCCTCTATTGCAGGAGCTAGCAACCCTTCAGAAGTGGTGTGCCGAGTCTTCACTCTAATTTAAGGTTTTGTGTGCCAGTAATACATTTTCATGTTTTAAGAAGATCTTGTTCTATAAGTCTCTAATCTATAACTAAACGATTGTTTTATGTAAAGTAAATAAGGTTTTTAAAATGTTTAAGAAACTCCATTTAAAATTCAATTAAAATGCAGAGGCCCCAGAGCGGTGACCAGGACCCAGGTGTGAGTGCCACTGAAATCAGCTCATGTGCTGCCTTCGGCACGTGGCCATAGGTTGCGTACTCCTGCTCTATTGGATCCACTATTCATTTATCAGTGTATTATGCACCCTGTACGGTATAGTGTCAGATAGGTAACAGGCCCCACCCCCAGGAATTTACTGTTCAGCGCTGCCTTCTTGGGGTGCCTCTTCCCTGTCAGCTGCCTGGGCCTGGTCCGCATGCAACTGCCCAGGACACTGATTAAATGGTTCCAGCTGACTCTCCTAGATGAGGGGGAGAGGCAGCTCTAGTTTAGACTCCACAGCCAGGTTCAGCTCAGGGCAGTCCAATGTGCCTGTGAACGGCAGCCCTGCCTCCTGGATGTCAGACTCTCAGCACAGCTCTCTTCTGCCAGCCTGGCCAAGCAAGATCTTGCAGCTCTTCTGAGACAGTAGGGGAGGCCCCTTGGCCTGAATGGGAACAGGTGCTTCTGCTCAGCCTGTTATCCTGGGTGTCCTCTTCCATTGCCTGTGTTTTAACAGTTGCCCTCAGGGCTTCTCTAGGGTGGGTTTCTTCATGTCTTTTGGAAGATGGTTATGCTGCTTGGTGCTCTGTGTGTATATAGAAAGGGGCTCCGTCACGAATGCTGACCACTGCTCCCTGCTGGCAGCTCCAGCTGAGCCATACTCGTCTGTCTGAGCCCACCAAGTACTTGGCATGTTAGATAGGTAAGAAGCCAGACTGCCTGCCCTGAGGAGCTGACAGTCCAGTGGCTCTGTTCTTTTGTGTACAGCTCCTCCAGGAGCTCTCGACATGCTGCAGAAGTGTGGGGAGGAGGGGCTGGGGGGAAGAGGAAATGGGTCAGCCTGCATCCACCTGCCCCTGAGCGGGCTGTACAAGTTGGCTCCAGCTGACCATTGTGTTCTCACCTTTGCCTCTTGCAGTTTTGCCAGCCGAGCGGTTGGCAGCTCTTCACCGAGCGGAATCCCCCCACCTTCTTCGTCGCTGTGCTGACGGACATCAGCTCCGAGCGGCATTACTGCGCCTGCTTCACTTTCTGGGAGGCTGTCGAGAGTGCCCAGGTAATGTCCCCTGGGGGGGCGGGGAGGGCATGGAGGCTGCCTGTGAAAGTGTTGTGGGCGTGTTTCTGAGCAGGCAGCTGTGAGCAAAAGCCCCTTATGAGAATTGTGGTTTTCCATTGCCCAGGTTGGTTGTACCCAGCACTCCTTTGTTAGAGGAGGGCCATGATCCCCTGTAGTACTTGTCTGAGGTGGTGGTGGGGTGGGGGGTGTCTATCCCCTCTCAAGTCCCTGCATTGTGTCTGATCTGTCTCTCTCCCCAGTCTCAGAGCCACTCAAGGAATGGTGAGGAGGAGGAAGAGGAGTCGTCATCCCTCATCCAGCCTGCGCAGCTCTTTGCTCCTAAGAGTTTGGTGCTAGTGTCACGACTGGACCATACTGAGGTTTTCCGGGTAAGTGCTGCATTTGGGGAGGAGAGGGTGGTGTCTGGATTCTCTGGGGACTTTCCCTTGCATTGATTCCTTGGCCCTCGGAACCACTGTCAGCCAACTCTTCTGCTTCTGAGAATTGGGTCATATAAGAGAGAGCACCAGTAGCAGCAGCGGCCTGTGGGATTTACTGCTATGGTTCCTGCTCTGACCTTCTGCTCATGTCCAGCAGTTACTCAGGGCCATGTGTGTAGCTTATTCTGATCCGTCCCCAAGCTGTCAGGCTGTGGAGCTGCAAGGTGAGAACTTGCCTGGGCTGGGCAGCTGGCAGCCTTGCCCTGCCTCTCAGTAAAATTCTAAGCACAAAATGTTCCTGGAGGAGCCTTATCTCCCATCTTTATATCCTTCATGCTTGCTCTGTTATGAGGCTGTAAAAGGCTTGGAAAGGTGCAAGTTACAGCCTGGCTTGTTCCCAGAACGCAGCTTGGGTGGATATGATCGAAGTGTCAGCAGTGCCTTGCTTGCCAAGGCAGGCATGTGATCCTTGCGGCTGGATGGACTGGCTGACCCCTCTTGCCATTCTCTTCTTCAGCTCTTGGGCCAAATGCACAGAGCATGTTGAAGTCCACAGGGTCTTGTCCTTGTACTGTGAGCATGCTGGCTGGGAAGCAGTGCTCACATGCAGTCTGTCGGTATGCCCGCTCCAGACACATTGGTAAATGGCCGAGAGACTAGTGACTGTTCTCATCTTCAGTGGGAAGGTGCATCTATGGAGACAGCCAGCCCTGGTACCTGGTGTAGCCAGGTGCTTAGACTGAAATAGAGCATTGCATACTGGGACATGCAGTCTCCTCAAACCAGAGACCTGCACTGAAGGAGGCCACACTTCAGTCATCCTGGAGTGATGCCTTAGCATGGTGGCTGTGTGCTTGGATTGGCTGTTGTCATTCCCCAGGTCAGTGGGTCTGTCCCTCCTGATAGCAGTAAGACCTGCTGTGATTTTTGTGTGGTGGGGGGAGGAGGGGTTATACAATTTCTGGGGTTGGTCTGATTAGCCCTTCCTCTGACCTGCTGTCTTGGTGCTGTACCTGACCAGAAGTGCATTCCCTATTTTGGGGTACTGGTCGGCCCTCCCTTGGCGATGTCCAGGGTTCCTGAGTGGCACAGCAGCTTGGAGTTTTCTGAACAGTAAGAATGTTGTGCTGTGCTGCATGTCCCAAAGGGGGAAGCATCTTGGGGACTTAGCTGGCAGAACTGTCTGAACAGCTGCCAGGATGAGAACCTGGCAGACTTGAGCAAGAAGCCACAAAGACATCTCCAGAGTAGATGTTCTCTAAGTGTGAAGCTCTCCAGGGCTCTTTGTTTTTCCTGATTCCTCTAGGTGGGAGGCTGAGATCACCATTAGCCAGTCAGGGAACCTCAGGCTACAATGGCCCTGTCCCTCTGCAGGTATTGGTCCCAGGGACGAGAGCTTGCCATGCTGGGAGAGTTCTTTGTGGGGCTGTGGGGCAGGACATTGTAACCTTTCTGTGAACAAGACATCTGGGTAATCAGGTAACCTGGCGAGCCTAGCATAAAAGCTAGGCAGAGATCGATGCAGGTGATGGTACCTTGAGTCTATCTCCCCATGCAGGAAACTTTTGTCAACAGCATCTGTTCCAGTGCTTTATCCCCTTATGCTGGGCTTTCCAGGGGTGTTGTGTGGCAGACCTTCTCCTTAGAGTGTGAAAGGACACAGAAGAAACAATTTGAGGATGTAGGCACTGCTCACGTGACCAGCTGGGACTCTGGAGTTAATGCTTTATCCAGCTGGTGGAGACTCTGGGCTGGTGACCTTAGGACTTGCATAGTGTTTCATGGGATCATTCAGATTTTGGCAAGGTGAATCCCTATTGAAAAATGCAGGGGACGTGAAATGTCATTCTCTTGCAGTGCACAAGACCTGCTGGTAGAAGTGTGGAACAGAGACTTCACCCTACAGTAGCCGTGATAGGCTAGGGGGGGTCAGGAGGCAGCTTGAGCTGGAGATGGGAATTTGAGGTTCGCTCCCTGACCCAGCAGGGATGGGAAGGGCTGTGGAAAGGAAGCTCCCAGCCCCAGGTGGGTGGGGGAAGGGTCCTGTGGTGCCCATCTTCGGGTGGTAAATAACCAAATGGAATTGAAGAGCAGCAAAGGCCATACAGTGCCCTTGCCTGTGCGGCCTGTGGAGCGAATTCTGGGGGCAGTGTGTCCTGGCTCTCATTGGAGGCTGCACCGAGGCAGTTTGCAGCTCTTCTCAGCCGCAGCACACCTGAGTGCCCTGCAGTCTGGCCAGGGTTCCCTCCACATGCCTGGGTGGGTTTTGTTGGGAACATGAGCAGTGTTTGCACGGTTCATTTGGCTCTGTGATTATATTGCTTAGTCACTTGAGCTCTCTAGCTTATTAATTCCTGGGAGCAGATAAGCAGTGAGAGTGCCTGGCTCCTGCCCTGTTGAGGCTTGGGGTTGCATCAGTTTCCCCCTTTGGTTAGGTTCTGATGACCAAGGAAATGTACCTCGGATGGTGTAAGTGTCCCATGGAACCTATTGTTTTCACAGCACAAGCCAGTTCTTCTTCGAGTGATTGCTCACATCCATTCCAGTTAGGTGTGCGCGCCGCGCGTGCACGTTCGTCGGAAACTTTTTTACCCTAGCAACTCCAGTGGGCCGGCAGGTCGCCCCCTGGAGTGGCGCCGCCATGGCGCTCAATATATATCCCTGCCGGCCCACCCGCTCCTCAGTTCCTTCTTACCGCCGTGTCGGTCGTTGGAACTGTGGAGCGCGGCATAACTGTCCTCCACGTCCCTAGCTCTCCTTGTTATCTCTCGATTATCTCTCGTACTGTTATAGTTGTTAGTTAGATTGTTAAGTATAGATAGTAGTAATTAAGTTAAATAGGTTGTAAATAGTTGTTCGCCGGGGGCTTAGCCCTTCCCGGCACCCGGCACCGGGCTCATGCCTGGTTCGCCGGGCTTCAAGCAGTGTGCGGCCTGCAAGAAGCCTATGCCCACCAGCGACCCCCACGACGCGTGCCTGAAGTGCCTGGGGGAATCGCACAGATCGGACAAGTGCCGCATCTGCAAGGCTTTTAAGCCAAGAACAAAAAAGGAGAGAGATCAAAGACTCCGAACTCTCCTTATGGAGGCGGCACTTGACCCGGCAGCTTCGCAGGCCGTGATCTCGGCGCCGGCACCGGATCGCACCGGCACCGAAAAGACTCCCCGGCACCGACCTTCTCCGGCACCGGGGACAGAACCGAGACCGTCGAAGTCTGCTACTCCGGCCAGGCAGACCCGACTGGAGCGCCCGGCCTCAACATCGGCCGCGGCGCCGCCGGCACCGTCGACTCCGGGCCCGGCGGGTCCGTCGAGTCCGGTGCCGCCAAGCTCCCCCATGAGATCTGGGGTTGAGATATTGGTCCCATCCACGCCGGAGACCTTCGCCTCGGCTTGGGACCTCATTGCCTTGACTGAGCCTACTCAGCTGCCACCCCCGGTACCTCCGGTGCGGGTCGCGTCTAGAGGCAAGCCCATGATGTCGGCACCGTCTCGGGACTCGCGCTCCAGGTGCGGGTCCAGGTCCCGACGTCACGGCAGATCGAGATCTCATCGCCGCTCGCACTCGCGGCGCCGGTCGGCCTCAAGACGGTCACGGTCGGACTCCAGCCGCCGATACCAGCACCGTGACTCCAGGAGCCAGTCCCGACGTCACTCTCCGCACCGGTCGACCTCCCGACACCGAGCTGGTGGCAGGTCCCGGTCCCGGTCGACCTCCCGGCACCGAGCTGGTGGCAGGTCCCGGTCCCGATCCCGGCACCGAAGCGGCGGCCGGTACCGGTCCAGATCCCGGCACCGAGACAGAACCCGGTCCCGGTCCCGATCCCGGCACCGTTTTGACTCCCGGTACCGATCCCCGGCATCGAGAAGATCGTCCCTGCCGACCCGCGCAGACCCTTACCAACCAGGGTCAGCCCCGCCGTGGCCTTCTACACAGCCGTCGGTCTCCTCCCAAACGGACAGCGGGTATGCGCTGGGCACCGACCGGCAGGCGGCGCTATTTAACGACCCGCCACAACACGACCAAGGCCCGCAGCAATGGGGGTTTTGGACACCCTGGGCATACCATCAAGCCCAGGGGCCCCAACAGCTTCCTGCTAGGCCTGCGACGGCGGAGCACAGGGTGCCGGAAGCCTCATTGTCTCGCCCCCCTCCCTCCCCGGATGGGGAGGAAGGGTCCAAGCAGCAAGACTCCGCTCTGGCTCCTGAGACAGAGGCGAGGGCCGAGGGAGATCCTCCATTAGACACTCTCTTGCCGGGGGTCTCCTCATCCTCCTCCCCTGATGAAGCAGTGGCTGGTACCTCCTCCAGTAGCGCCCCCCCCCCCCCCCCCCGCTGGATCTCAGGGCGCACCAAGACCTCCTCAGGCGAGTAGCTCAGAATCTGAGCCTACAAGCCGAGGAGGTCTCGGAAATAGAGGACCCGATCGTTACCATCCTCTCATCGGATGCTCCCACCAGGGTCGCCCTACCCTTCATAAGGACCATCCAGGCCAACGCCAATACCATCTGGCAGTCTCCGGCCTCCATCCCCCCTACGGCGAGGGGCGTCGAGAGGAAGTACATGGCCCCCTCTAAAGGCTATGAGTACCTCCATATACACCCGACACCGTGTTCCCTGGTGGTACAATCAGTGTATGACAAAGAGCGTCATGGGCAGGAAGCTCCAGCCCCCAAATCCAGAGAGGCCAGGCGAATGGACCTCCTCGGCCGTAAAGTATACTCGGCTGGGGCACTGCAGCTCAGGGTTTCGAACCAGCAAGCCCTGCTAAGCAGGTACGCTTTCAATTCCTGGGTGGCAGCAGACAAATTTAAGGAGCTGCTGCCGCAAGACGCTCGCCAGGAATTTGCAGCCATCTTAGATGAGGGCAAGAAGGTTGCACGTATGTCCTTGCAAGCTTCTTTGGACGCTGCAGACTCGGCTGCCCGCACCCTCGCCTCGGGGGTAACGATGTGCCGCATCTCCTGGCTGCAGGTCTCTGGCCTTCCGCCGGAGCTCCAGCATACCATCCAGGACCTCCCTTTCGAAGGCCAGGGCCTGTTTTCTGAAAAGACAGACCCCAGACTCAAGAGTCTGAAGGACAATCGGGTCATTATGCGGTCCCTCGGGATGCACACACCGGGAACGCAACGCAGACCCTTCCGGCCACAGCAACAACAGCAACGCAGGCCATATTCCCAGTTCCGCCAACGGCAGGACCTTAACAGGCGCCGCGGCAGGAATGGAAGGCGCAGGCATTCGGGGAACCAAGGAGGGCAGAACCAAGGCTCCTCTAAGCCCCCGCCTGGACCCAAGCCTTCATTTTGAAGGTGCGCCCGAGGGTGCAGTAACAGTTTCCCCCATGGATCCTTCCCCCCCGTTTTCCAACCGCCTTTCGTTTTTCCTCCCGGCGTGGACCCAAATAACATCGGACCGCTGGGTCTTACGCACGGTGCAGACGGGATACCGCCTGCAGTTTGTATCATTTCCTCCTTCCCGCCCCCCCTTCCTCGTCCCTCTTCAGGGACCCCTCTCAAGAGCAATTCCTTCGGCAGGAGGTACAGACGCTCCTCAGCAAAGGAGCTATAGAGGCGGTTCCGGAAAACGAGAAAGGCAAGGGGTTTTATTCCCGTTATTTTCTGATCCCCAAGGCCAAGGGAGGCCTCAGGCCTATCCTCGACCTGCGAGAGCTCAACAAATACCTGGTGAAGTTGAAGTTCCGCATGGTATCCCTGGGGACCATTATCCCATCCCTGGATCCGGGAGACTGGTACGCCGCCCTCGACATGCAGGACGCGTATTTTCACATTGCCATTTGGCCACACCACAGACGTTTCCTTCGCTTCGTGGTGGGCCCCCTTCATTACCAATTTGCAGTCCTCCCATTTGGCCTTTCTACGGCCCCGAGGGTGTTTACAAAATGCATGGCAGTTGTTGTGGCGCATCTTCGACGCAGTCGTATCCACGTGTTCCCTTATCTAGACGATTGGTTGATTCGGGGCACGTCGGAACAGCAAGTCTACAGCCATGTCCGCGTGATCACCGGCATGTTTGCTACTTTGGGCCTCTTGATAAACACGGACAAGTCCACCCTGATTCCCACGCAGAGGGTGGAATTCATCGGGGCCGTCCTAGACGCCACTGTGGCCAGGGCCTTGCTGCCGTTGCAGAGGTTCCAGGCATTGTCGGCGATCGTTCAACGACTGCGGGCAGCCCCCTTGACATCAGTGCGGACATGTCTAGCCCTGTTAGGCCACATGGCGGCTTGCACCTTTGTGACCGGTTATGCTCGGCTCCGCATGAGGCCCCTCCAGTTGTGGCTCATCTATCATTACCGACCGGCAAGACAGCCGCTAGACATGCTGATCACAATCCCACAAGGGGTGTTAGATTCTCTCGGCTGGTGGCTAGACCAGTCCGTGCTATGTGCGGGGCTCCCTTTCCACCCACCTCAGCCCTCGGTGTCCCTGACAACGGATGCCTCAGATCTAGGCTGGGGGGCCCACCTGGGGACCCTGAGAACGCAGGGCCTGTGGTCCCAGAAGGAGGTGGGGTTGCACATCAACATGCGGGAGTTGAGAGCGGTCCGCCTTGCTTGTCAAACGTTCTGCCATCAGCTTCAGGGTCGTTGTGTCGCGGTGTTCACCGACAACACGACGACCATGTACTATATCAACAAGCAAGGCGGCACCAGATCCTCCCCCCTGTGTCACGAGGCGATGCGACTCTGGGACTTTTGTGTAGCCCACTCCATTCACCTCACGGCTTCCTTCCTCCCCGGAGTACGGAACACGCTGGCGGATCGCTTGAGCAGATCCTTCCTGTCGCACGAGTGGTCCCTTCGCCCGGACGTCGCCCTCTCCATCTTCCGGAGGTGGGGTTATCCCCGTGTGGACCTCTTCGCATCCGGGGGGAACAAGAAGTGCCAAGCGTTCTGCTCCTTTCAGGGCAGGGAGCCCGGGTCGATAGCGGATGCCTTCCTTATTCCGTGGTCGACCCACTTGTACTACGCGTTTCCCCCGTTCCCTCTGGTCCACAGGGTCCTTCTGAAGGTGCGCAGGGACAGGGCTCACGTGATCATGGTAGCCCCGGCATGGCCCAGGCAACACTGGTACCCCATGCTGCTGGACCTGACCATAGCCGACCCAGTTCCCCTGCCCCTTCACCCGGACCTGATTACCCAGGAGCACGGGACCCTCTGTCACCCGGACCTGCAGTCGCTGCACCTAGCGGCGTGGCTCCTGCGTGGCTGACCGGTTCTGAGCTGCGCTGCTCCACACCGGTGAGGGAGGTGCTTTTGGGCAGCAGGAAGCCTTCCACGAGAGCGACATATTCGGCCAAGTGGAAGCGTTTCTCCTGTTGGTGCGTGGAGAGAAATCTCCGCCCTATGGAAGTTTCGGTGGCCGATATCTTAGACTACGTTTGGTCCCTCAAACAGCAAGGTCTGGCCATATCGTCGTTGCGAGTCCACCTGGCAGCTATCTCCACCTTTCACCCGGGTGCGGATGGTCGCTCTGTTTTTTCTCACCCGACGGTGTCTAGATTCCTTAAGGGGCTGGAACGTTTATACCCTAACGTCCGTCTCCCTGCCCCAACCTGGGATCTTAACCTGGTGTTGTCCCGGCTCATGGGACCCCCCTTTGAACCGTTAGCTACTTGCTCCCTGCTTTACCTCTCTTGGAAGACTGCCTTTCTAGTAGCTATCACCTCAGCTAGGCGGGTGTCGGAGCTCCGGGCTCTGGTGGTAGACCCCCCGTATACAGTCTTCCACAAAGATAAGGTGCAGCTGAGGCCACACCCTGCCTTTCTTCCCAAGGTAGTCTCGTCCTTCCACATCAGCCAAGAGATATTCCTTCCGGTTTTTTTCCCGAAACTTCACTCCTCAGGCAGGGAGCAGCAACTCCACTCGCTTGATGTCCGTAGGGCTCTCGCGTTCTACGTGGAGAGGACCAAGCCCTTCCGCAAATCCCCCCAGCTTTTCGTGGCGGTAGCGGACCGCATGAAGGGGCTTCCTATCTCCTCCCAGAGGTTATCCTCTTGGGTAACGTCCTATATCAGGACCTGCTATGACTTGGCCCACGTCCCTACGGGCCGTGTGACTGCGCATTCTACCAGGGCGCAGGCGTCGTCGCTGGCTTTCCTCGCCCATGTGCCCATCCAGGAAATCTGTCGGGCAGCGACCTGGTCATCGGTCCACACCTTTGCTTCCCACTACGCCCTGGTCCAGCAGTCAAGAGAGGATGCGGCCTTCAGATCTGCAGTGCTCCATGCCACGACTTCTCACTCCGACCCCACCGCCTAGGTATGGCTTGGGATTCACCTAACTGGAATGGATGTGAGCAATCACTCGAAGAAGAAAAGACGGTTACTCACCTTTGTAACTGTTGTTCTTCGAGATGTGTTGCTCACATCCATTCCACACCCGCCCTCCTTCCCCACTGTCGGAGTAGCCGGCAAGAAGGAACTGAGGAGCGAGTGGGCCGGCAGGGATATATATTGAGCGCCATGGCGGCGCCACTCCAGGGGGCGACCTGCCGGCCCAGTGGAGTTGCTAGGGTAAAAAAGTTTCCGACGAACGTGCACGCGCGGCGCGCACACCTAACTGGAATGGATATGAGCAACACATCTCGAAGAACAACAGTTACAAAGGTGAGTAACCGTCTTTTCTCCCTCATGCTGCCCTTGCTCACTCTCCGCTTTGGTTAGATAGTAGTTGTGAGGTCTTATCACAGCATATCGTCTAGATCTGTCCATCCCAGTGAGTTAGCCTAATGCTGGGCTGGGACATTCCCTTCTGTCCCGAGTGGGTCAGGCTGCTTATGCACTAAACCACGAGTCTTAGCTGTGCGTTGGGTCCCAGATGCGTCTCCTGAAAGTTAGAACTGCCTGCAGTGCTGACCACTAGACAGTGCTGTCTTTTCATGAGACTTTTGATGTAAACCTACAGAGTTGTCGGGCTAGGTGCAGGGCCTCTGGAACTCTGGCACTCGGGCTGTCCTCCTCCTGGACGACTCTTGGATTTTCTTCTCCCCCATTGGTGACAGAAGCAAAGCCACAGATTGCAGTGCACTGTTGGTGGTGCTGGAGGTCAGCATGGTGCCACGGGGAAACCAGTAGCACAAGCTGGGGCCTGTCCTGCTGTCTGTGCCTGAGGTTGCACCCCTTGGTCAGGGACTGTCTCGCTGATTTGTAAAGAACTGTGTGCAATAAATACACAATTCCTTGTTGGCAACAAGGGTTGCGAATGTCGCTCTGAAGTGTTTGCAGCAGACAGGCTCCAAGCCTGGCTGGGCCTGAACACACTGTCCGCATGAGCAAATGCTGGGCCTGCAATGGTTAGCGCCGTGTGACTTGCTGGGAGCCCCAGCCAATACCTGTGTTTCAAAAGAGCGGCCTCCCATGCTGTGCTCAAGTGGCTTGGCTGCTTCTTGCTGTGGACACACCTCGGTGCTCTGCTTGCTCCTCCAGAACAGCCTGGGTTTGATCTACACCATCTACGTGGACGGGCTGAGCGCATCGCTGGAGAACGTGATTGGAAACCTCTTGACATGTACCATCCCCATTACAGGGGGAGCTCAGGTTGGTACCTGCTCATTTCTGTGCCCTCTTGAACTTGCCTTTCTCTCTCAGTGTGTGAAATGGCAGCAGCTCATCCAAAGCTGGAGATCTGGGGGGCGGGGGGGGAATGTTTCTATCTCTGCTCTGCTCCAGGCTGCGATGGGACTCGTGGGAGGTATCACTAGCCGCTGGTTTCCTGGGTTCAGCTGTGAAGCAGGGTGTGTGTGGGGGGGGACAGTGCACTCAGGAGGAGGCTACAGCTGCACTGCAGGTGGTTGAGTGGCTGGTGCAGGCAGTGGCTTCCCATATACTAGGGATAGAACTGCAGCAAACCGCCTTGAGCTGCCTCTGTCTAGAAGGACAGAAGCCTAGAAGCACGCACAGGGCATGGAGGGGCCTTCCTGGGTTGAGGCTGGAGGTTGTATATCAGCCATGCTTAGGCCCCGCAAAAGGAGAAAGGGGACGTTCTGTTTGTAAGCCACGGAAGGAGGAGGCTGCGTGCCACGTGCCCAGGGCTCCTTCTGACAGTTTGGGGTGAGAGGGGTAGCCCTCCCGCAGGTATGCTGGGCGCAGCTGACCTCGGCCAGGTCCCTCGTGGGCAAGCTATGTAAACAGGTGGATAAGGATTGTTGAGTATCAGAGGCTCAGTGAGTGACATGTCTTGGTGGAGCCTAGAGTGTTCCTGGGAATGGACTGTGGCCTTAGCAGTTGTTCCATCTCGGTGCTCACAGACCCTGGGGTGCTGGCATTAGGGCAGTTTAAAGGTGGCATCACCCCTTCTTGCACTTTGCTTCCCCCCCCGCTGTATCTGGAAGGGCTCTTTCTAAATGTTGTGATGTGGCTTTTGCTGTGTTTGTCTGCACATTCCCTCCTTTGGGGGCTCAGGGCCCCGTTCACTGTTGGCTTTGGTGTGATGTGTGCACATCTCTCCTTGTTGTCCGGCTGTGCTGCAGTGTTGTGCGTTTGTAACTGACTGTGCTATCTCTGTCTGTCTCTATCTCAGCCTGACGTGGAGGACGAAAAAGCGGTATGCACACCTTTTCTTTCATGGGTCTATCTCCAGTGTAACATTCCTCCCTTGGGTGTTCAAAAGCTGCACATGTTCGGCCCCTGCAGCTGCTGGGTCAGCATCTCCCACAGAGAGTGGGAGGAGAGACTTGGGCACCGTGCATCTCCCCAGCCCAGGCAGTGCACCCATGGTTGTGCACATGGCCTTGTGTGTGTGTGAGGGAGGCAGGTGACCGTGCACATGGGCCACAGAAGAAGGGGGTACATGTCCTGGGACCCAGTTGAGTGACATCAGAGTTAGTATGCTTTGTTCTCACCTCCTGTTGAATGCACAAGATCCCAGGTGTTTTTTGGGAGAAGTCCTGTTGCGTTCTCTGAGGACCAAGGCTGTTCCCTACCCTGTGTGTGCCAGTGAAGGTTTAAGGGGTGTCTGAGGTGGGGCAGTGGCCAGGAGGGAGCCTGCCAGGTAAATGTGGTGATGCTAGTGTGCGTGAGCATTGCTGTAGAAAGCTGAGCAGGGAGATGGAGAGGAGTCTCTTGGGGGAAGCTGCTTGCTTTGGGGAGTGTGATCAATAGACCTGAAGTCCTGAGATCGTACAGGCTCTGAACCAAGGCCAGGAGCCCATGGGTGCGTGGGAGTCCAGGCTCTGGGGCAGGGGAAGAGCTCAATACAGACTTAAAATAAATGGTTGCAAAAAGGGGAGGCTATGCTGATCCATCCAGCCTTTGTCCCTCAGACCAGTCTGGAGCAGCTGGTGCTCCCCTCCTCCTTGCGCAAGGCACTGTATCTGCAAAAGAGAGCTTGTGTGTTTCTGGTGACAGGGCCGGGCGGTGCTGTACCGACTACTCCAGTTGCTGCGACACTGACACTGTGTGTGCTTCTGGGCGTGCCCAGGATATCCCAGTGAACTCCATCCCATTGGATGAGTGCTAAGAACAGTCCTAGTTGTCTTGGGAGTGGTTCCCCTCTGCAGCTGGCCAGTGGCTCTCCCTCACTGGGGCAGCACTGAGTCAGGCAGTACCTACATATCTGCCCCACCGCAGGGTGCAGTCACACTCACAGTGCAGCTGGGAAAAATGCAGTAGCCTATGGTGGGCGGCCCTGTGCCACCGCACAGGGTATAAAGCCGGACAATGTCCCTTTGGCCCCTGCATCCTGTCCTGTCTGTCACTGGGTGAGCCCAGCTGCTTCTGGAGTTCGGCCTTCCACTCTGAGGTGGTAGGTGGGAGCTGGCTCCCTGTGATGCCTGTGCTCGTCTGTTACTTGGCCTGAATCCCAGTGACTGGTGTGTGTCTGTTTCTTGCAGAGGACGATCTCTCTAGGGGCAGGCGACAGGCAGGTGATCCAGATGCCCATCAATGACTCTCTCCCCGTCAGCAGCTGCAGCGTAGCACTGCTCTTCCGGCAGCTCGGTGAGACTCCGCCCCGGCCTCACCTGCTCATAGGGACAAGTTCTGAATACCGTCAGCCAGTGCCCTCGTGCTGCCCCCAATGCCATGCTCCTGACCTCGGCTTATCAACTCCTTGCTCCATCCCCTCCACCCCCACATCCGACCGAATCTCTCCATCTCACGCTGCCTTCCTTCTCTCAGAAAGTGAGGGGGAGCCTGGCAGTTGTGCTCTGGTTGTGGCCCCAAACTGTGGATCCATTTAGATGCCATGTTAATGGGCACTGACTGAGCACCAAGGCAGGGGCAGCAGGAGAAGGCAGGGCTGAGTCTGAGCAGCTGCAGGCCTTTCTGTGCAGGGATTTGTCCTCCAGCTGCTCTCACTGCGTGAGTTAGCTGGTCCTAGCACTGATCCAGAGGTGACAGGAGGTTTCTAGTAAATAACTGACACACTCGCTGTCCAGTGAGTGGAAGAGGAAGTCCCGTCCCCATGCAGCAGGAGGAAGGGGCAACAAGGAGTGAGGATATGGGGGAGACTTTTGGCAGCCTGTTTGGTGGGGTGAGAGAGCAGGCGCTCGTGGGACTCTAGCAGGACTCTGGTGCTGTACTTGGGAAGAATCCACCTGCAAGCGCTGAATGCTCTGCCCCTTCTCCCCCCAGGGATCACCAACGTGCTGTGTCTCTTCTGTGCTGCACTCACTGAACACAAGATCCTGTTTCTCTCCAGCAGTTATCAGAGACTCACAGACGCCTGCCGGGCCCTTCTTGCGCTTATGTTCCCCCTCAAGTACAGGTGAGGGAGTGCTGAGTCCACCTGACACATGGGTGGAGTAAAGCTACGTGCTGAAAAGGGGCTCGACATCCCGTGCAAAGCCCGTCTCCAGCTTGCCAGATTGCCCTGCCTCCATCCGTGCACTAATGGTGTCCAAATCCCATGGCTAGTATGGGCTGATTACTGTAGGCCAAGCACTGTCGGGGATGGCCAGGTGAAATCAAATCAGAGACGTGTTCTCTGGCTGCACTGAAAGCTCCTGTCCATGGCTGTAGAGGCATCTATAATAATTAAATTCCTCAACAGCAAAATAACACGAATAACCCCAGCTTCGCACCCCCTGAGCAAGATTTGGGCTCTAGACTATCAGAGAGGGAGCGAGTTTCAGCGCTGCAGGCCCCTGCCAGCTGCTTCCTCCAAGCCCAAGGAGCTGTGAGCATGAACTGATTGCAGCTGCCGCACGGCCTCATGGTGAGAGCGGGGATGTCTCAGGTGGCCAGGCGTAGTTCAGCAAGGTGCTGCAGATGCCGAGTGTGATCAGCTCTCCCTGAGCTCAGTAGAGGCTTTGCACTTACAGGATTGGGCCCTTAGGGGTTCCCCTGTGATACCGCTCCATGCCGAAGTCACTCAGCAGGCAGTGCAGATCTCCAGAGACCTGACTGAATGGGGTAGAGGAAATAAGCAGGACTCCAGGAGCCCCCAGAGCTGCCCACTCCCAGTGGCCCTCCCCAGAAAGAGTGAT
Source organism: Gopherus flavomarginatus (assembly GCF_025201925.1). NCBI lineage: Eukaryota > Metazoa > Chordata > Testudines > Testudinidae > Gopherus > Gopherus flavomarginatus. The sequence goes on along the minus strand of NC_066617.1, from coordinate 3,514,523 downwards.
TGCATACAGGGCACTCGTTAGTGAGACGGCCGGGCGCCGTGCTAACCCTACCCTGAAGGGGAGATGTTGACTGTCTCAAACATCAGAGGGGTAGCCGTGTTAGTCTGGATCTGTAAAAGCAGCAAAGAATCCTCTGGCACCTTACAGATTAACAGATGTTTTGGAGCATGAGCTTTCGTGAGTGAATGCCCACTTGGTTGGACGCATGTCTCAAACAGTGACCTGACTTCCCTTCCCGGCCCAGGACAGGGCTGTTTGCACCTCTCCCAGCTGGGGCAGTGAAGATAGTTGTGTCATTGTTGCTGCTAGCTGCCTGCTCTGGTTCCAGGCTGCCAATGCCACTGGAGAAGGGTTCTTTATATTTAAAATATAATTATATTCCTTTGGCATTTACACCCCTGCCCCTCGAGCTGGATGCACTGGACATGGGCTCAGGCTGACTGTAACTTTACGTGACTGCGGGTCCCTTTCCAAACCTAGAAGCCATCCTAGCTGTGAGGCGCACGCACAGTTCAGAGTGCCTGCCATAGCAGAAGGGCCTTGACACCACTACTCACTATCCACTGGCCGTTAGCGTGGCCCCATGGTGGGCCAGGGTTCTTCCTTGTGCTCTCTTCCCCAGGAATTTTACCAGTCCAGTTTGAAATGACTTGTGTGATGTGGGTGCCATCATTTTTGTGGGGGACTATTGCACAGTCTGGGTGGCTCAGGAGCCTGACTTGGCCAGGCTGCAGTGGGGTCTTGCAGCCAGGCGCTGGGCCCAGCGTAGCTTCTGATTGGCTGTAGTGACGATGTGCTTTGGTTACAGTTTCACGTACGTGCCCATCTTGCCTGCACAGCTCCTTGAGGTGCTCAGCACTCCCACGCCCTTCATCATTGGCGTCAGCTCCATCTTCCAGTCGGAGACGCAGGAACTGGTGAGGCGCTGCGTAACCCTGTCTGTGCAGTAACTCTTCCCCTGCCCCTACGTTACTGCAGTCCTCCTGGGTCCGAGCTCTTGAGGGAGGGGCAAGAGGTCATGTGCCAGTGGGAATGGGAGTGCGGGGATGAAGAAACCCTGCTGGAACAGGCTGCACTTGTTCAGTTAGACCAGCCGGGGTTGAGATCCAGGCATGTCTCACAAGTCAAGCAGGGCTGAGCTGGACTTGCCTGAGACTTGGTCCTGTCTACATGATGGTGACTGAAGATGCGAAAAGTTCCGTAATTGAGAAGGCTGTGTGGCATTTACTGTGCTTTGAGCGCCTGGTTTGGTTTTAGGGCTAGTCTACACTGGCAGCACTAAGGCACTGCCGCAGCAGCACTTCATCGTGACTTGTGTGGTCATGGTGCAGTGCGGGGAGAGAGCTCTCCCAGTGCTCGAAACAAACCACCTCCACGAGGGGGGGAGCTCCCAGCGCTGTGGCACTGTCTAATGGGCGCTTTACAGCGCTGAAACATGCTGCGCTCAGGGGGTTGTACTTTCACACCCCTGAGCGAGGAAGTTGCAGTGCTGTAAATTGCCAGTGTAGACAAGCCCTTAGTTAAGTCAGTTCTAAGCTAAACTGAAATAAGCCTGATTTGAACCGAAACAAGAGTGCCTGCTCGGCCTTTTGAACTGCTTCAACTCAGTTGGTTTAAAATTACCTGGTAAACCAGCCAGCTTCATGTAGACGAGTCTGTGAGTGCTGCGAGATTGGCACTGGTGTTTCATTTGGTGAGGTCAGTACTGTCTCAGTGCCCAGTCTCAGTGAGATGTAAAGCCAAGGTCCAGATTCCTGGTAAGATCCCCTGGTACTTCCCCTAAGAGTGCAGCTGTGAACACTGGTGTCCTGGCAGCACCCTGATTTGTGCAGTTCCTGCTCCCCCCCTGCTGTTAGGTTCACACGGAAATGGTGGTGGTGCCTCCTATCCTATCCTGGTGTGCAGTGTTCCTGTGGCTGTTACACAGCTGCTGCACTTCACCCCAGCGAGTGACTTGATCCCCAGGCATATATCGTATGTCAGCAAGTGCTCAAGTACCGTGGCAATGGGCACTGTGTAAGAAGTTATAGGGGTTGTAAAGTGCTCTAGGCTCTACCAGATTGTGTATGGGGAGGCCGTTAAGTACAAATCCCCCTCCCGCCTCCCCCTCAACAAAAAAAAAAAAAGCTGCAGCTCCTTTGCTGGGTCACTCAGCTGGGTGGGGAGCACTCCAGAAAGCCTGTCCTGTCTGTATGCTCATGCCTGCCCGGCTGCTTTCAGTTGGATGTCGTCATAGCAGATCTGGATGGTGGGACGGTGACCATCCCAGAGTGCATTCACATCTCCCTGCTGCCTGAGCCACTGCTCCATCAGACACGAGAAGCCCTCTCCATGGTAAGTGTGGGACTCCAGAACTGGCTCGGCTCCACTCCGTGGTCCCCTTCCTGTCTCAAGAGGTTCCTGATATGAGGGTGAACATAGCACTCAAGGCATGTGGCCAGGACCCTGTGGGCAGGTGTTGGAAGTGAGATCAGGCAGCAGAGCCTGAATAGGGAGTCTCCCACATCTCGCGAGGTTGTGATCATATCACTTGAGGCATGTCATGCTTCCTTCCTCCCCGCAGGGCACACTGGGGTGCTGGGGTTTGGCACATGCAGTTGCTTCAGGTTTCTGGGAGTCTTCTGAATGGTCCTCACTCTCCAAACAGGAAACGGCTCCATCCCTGGAGCTCCTTCATGGGTGCCAGCTGATCCCAGTGGGGCTGTGACCCTGGGCAAGATGGCCTTAACAGCTCTCGCTGATGCTGATTGCAGAATGTGGCTCCAGGCAATCCCCTGCATTGGTGCCTTTCTGGGGTCTGTCAGTTCAGTCAGGATAGAAGAATCTGTCTGCACCGAGGAGCCAGGCCTCTGATCCAGCAGCTGCTGCTCTGAAGTTGCAGTGCCCCTGGAGCACAGCACCTCAGCAACGTTGGTCAGAAATGGAAGCTATTCTTATTATGGGCAGCCTACTGATGGAACAGGGCTTGAAGCCAAAGCAGAGAGGTGATAGTGGGCAGGGTCATGGGAACTTCCCGGAGCTCCCATCCCCTCTCCCAAGCCCAGTGACATGTCTGAGGAGTCTTCTCCAGGGTCACAACCCTTGGCAGTGCCCTGTGAAGCTGCAGAGAGCTGTCTGCCAGATCTGTAAGGCGGAAGAGACCGTCACATTCATCTAGTTGGACTTGTGTGATGTAGGCTGTAGAATTCCATCCTGCTATTTCTGCCCCAGTCCAAAGGCACTGTGGCCTGGAGACCTCTTCAGGTCTGGTCCCCAAGGCTGGCAGGACCGTGTCTCTCTCTGGGCCTGGTGCTCTTTCTGGAGAGTGCCCCTTCCCAGGGCTCACTGCAGGGCAGGGCCCAGTGCTGGCTGCTTCATGGTCCATTGAGGAAGTCCTGGCCTCTTCCAGCTGTGGTGGTAAACTCCCAGGGGGCTAAGGCCCCCTCTCTGAGCATGCTCTCTGCTTGTCTCTTCAGATCTTGGACCCTGAGCTGGAGGTAGCAGACTTAGCATTCCCCCCATCAACCATCTCTGCCTCCTCCCTCAAAATGCAGGTGAGTGGGGGAGCCGGGAGGGGCCTGGGAAGAAGCGTTTGTACTCGGGTGTGTCCCTTCTGAGTGTCCATTCCTTGGGCGTGGGATTGCAGAGGAGCTGCTTTCCCTGCTGGGGTTGGGAGGGGCTGCTCTTTATTTCCATGGCCAGGAGCAAGGTCGGGCTGAAGCTTCTGTCTAGGACCAGTGCTGGTTAAGGAGCTGACTAGGGTGACCGGATGTCCCGATTTTATAGGGACAGTCCCGATTTTTGGGTCTTTTTCTTCTAAAGGCTCCCATTACCCTCCACCCCCGTCCTGATTTTTCACATTTGCTGTCTGGTCGCCCTTGAACCGACAGTGGTGTTGCAAATAGCTGGGCTGGAGGTGGTGTTTACAGGGCTAGAGAGGAGGGTTCCCTGTTGGCCTCCACGCATATGGAGCTCCCTAGCTCTCTGCAGGGGCTGGAAACCACCCGCATCTGGTGCACTAGGGACAGCTGCTACAGCAGACACTAGCGTTATAGCCGCACTGAACTATGAAGGGCCTGTTTCACTGTGAGCAATGTAAGGACCTCCCTCTGCCTCTGTTCAATGCAGAGGGAGGAGGCATGGGTTTCCTTCCACCTCCCCATTCCATCCCATCCCCTGCTTTCCTCCAGTCATGTCTCCGTGTTTCCTGGTTGGCAGGTGCTGGGTCGGAGCCCATCTCTTCCTGAAGAGGCATCTCTGCTGCCAAGCTTCTGGCTCCATCCCCTCAGGCTGCTTCCTCTGCTGTCCTCTCAGTGCCTGACTATTCTGTCCTTCTCTTGCTTCAGGACAAGGAGATCCGAGCTGTCTTCCTCCGTTTGTTTGCACAGCTGCTGCAGGGCTACCGCTGGTGCCTGCACATCATCCGAATCCACCCAGAGCCAGTCATCCGCTTCCACAAGGTAAGGCCGCTGGTGCTTGGGTGGAGGGGATTTCAGATGCATCCTTGGAACCAGAGCACAGAAGGTCACAGGGTAAATACTTGGATGGTCAGAGCAACCAAAAACCCAGGTACTGCAGGGGGCAGTGTGAGTAACATGGTATGGGATACACCTACCTCTGAGAGCTTGTCTGTAGGGGTGGATTTCACATTACCTTTTGGATTAAAATGCCTTGTGCCCACAAGACACAATTCTTTTTTCCAGTTATCTGGCCTTTTGCGAAATGGATAATTCAGTGTGGAAGTGGATTAAGTTCATTTTGAGATGAGTTAGTCTGGAAAAAGGTTTTGTGTGGATGCAGCTCTATTTCAGATGATCTTTCCTGCCACTGGCAGTCTTCCCACTGCTTCCCGCACGGATTGCTTCACATCTGGATCGACCTGTCTCCTTACTTGTGTTCTCTCTATTTGTCTGGGATCTTGTTGACTGGATGTCACCTCCCCCATTTAAATGCTGGTGTACAGCCGTGTGCACCCCAGTTACACACTCCTGGAATTGCATACTCTTCTCCTGCATGGACCCGTGCAGAGGTGATGGGTTGTCCTGAGGGCTGGGAAGAGGAGACGATCCTCTTGCCTTAGCAGCAGCTACCAGAGAGCCAATATTGTGAGCCTACATCGAAGCAAATTCTAGAGATGGATCACTCCTGGGACAAGGTCCCATGTTAGAACAAAGGAAAGGAGGGCCAGTAGAGTTACAGAAAGCCTAGGATAGCCGCAATACCTTCAGGAATGCTCCCAGCACTTGCCCTCAACTGTGAGCTGCACCACGTTTTTGCCCAAGAGGCCACCACTGAATTCTAGTATGTTATGGACGGCACCCAGGAGTGCAGACCCCAATCAGGACTCCAGTGAGGAGGAAATTTCCCAGCAAACCCAGGATCTCTTTCCCCACACAAAAGTCTGAGGAAGTGATGTCTCCCAACACCCAGGTGGTCTCCCACCAAGATAGTGCTGGGAAAGGATCAGTGCCAGTGAGTGGTATGTGCTATCATAGAATCAGAAGATTAGGGTTGGAAGAGACCTCAGGAGGTCAACTAGTCCCACCCCCTACTCAAAGCAGTACCAATCCCCAACTAAATCATTCCAGCCAGGGATTTGTCAAGCCAGGCCTTAAAAACCTCTAACGAAGGAGATTCCACCACCTCGCTAGGTAACCCATTTGAGTGCTTCATCACCCTCCTAGTGAAATAGTTTTTCCTGATATCCAACCTAGACTTCCCCCACTGCAACTTGAGACCATTACTCCTTGTTCTGTCATCTGCCACCACTGAGAACCATCCTTCAGGTAGTTGATGGCTGCTATCAAATCCTCCCTCACTCTTCTGCAGACTAAATAAACCTAGTTTCCTCAGCCTCTCCTCATAAGTCATGTGCCCCAGCCCCCGAATCATTTTCGTTGCCATCCGCTGGACTCTCTCCGATTTGTCCATATCCTTTCTGTAGTGTGGGCCCAAAACTGGACGCAATAAGAGGAGAATAATCACTTCCCTCAATATGCTGGCAATGCTCCTGTTAATGCAGCCCAATATGCCACTTGCCTTCTTGGCAACAAGGGCACACTGCTGACTCATATCCAGCTTCTCGTCCACTGTAATTCCCAGATCCTTTTCTGCAGAACTGCTGCTTAGCCAGTCAGTCCCCAGCCTGTAGCAGTGTGTGGGATTTTTCTATCCTAAGTGCAGGACTCTGCACTTGTCCTTGTTGAACCTAATCAGATTTCTTTTATCCCAATCCTCCAATTTGTCTAGATCACTCTGGATCCTATTCCTACCCTCCAGCATATCTACCTCTCTCCCCAACTTAGTGTCATCCGCGAATTTGCTGAGGGTGCAATTCATCCAGATCATTAAAGAAGTTGTTGAACAAAACTGGCCCCGAGACCGACCCTTGGGGCACTCCGCTTGATACTGGCTGCCAACTAGACATCAAGCCTTTGATCACTACCCATTGAGCCCGACGATTTAGCCAGTTTTCTATCCACTTTATAGTCTGTTCGTCCAATCCATACTTTTTAAACTTGCTGGCAAAAATAATGGGGGAGACCATATCAAAAGCTTTGCTAAAGTCAAGCTATATCACAACATATTTTATATATATTACAACATAATTGTATAAGGGAGTTTAACAAACTTCATCCCTCCTTTCCCACCCCTGTGCTCAAAATGGCATCTGCACCAGAGCATTTAAGCTCTACAGCTGCAATTTTTCTGAACTATTCCTACCCACAGTCATCAGCCTCACTGAGAACTGGCTAACCGTCTCCAAGCTCACCCCAGACTGGGGAGATCCTGCAGGAATGAGATAGAGAGATGCTTGGGCCTCATTTTAAAGTCCAACCTGGACCCGGACCCAACCCAAGAAAGTCATTTTCAAAACCGACCCAGTTCAAACCCGACACTTCCTCCCTCACACCTGTGCCACAGCTGCTGCTGCTGCCTCATCCCTGGGGCTTGGCCTGGTAAGGGATTCCTGTGCCCATGATCTATCAGTGTTGCAGCAGCTGTTTTCCCCACTCCAACCGACTGCCACTGCCTTGCTGTGCTGTGCACACTACGGAGTGAGGGGATCAGAGCCGACCAGACCTGACCGAGAGGTTTGGGTTGTTTTTAGGCCTGTCCAGACTCTTGCAGTTGGGTCCAGGTCAGGTTGCAGGACTCCAGGAGTGGTATCCAAAATTGAGGAAAGCATCATATATCATTGCTCAGGAGACTGGAATTGGTACAACTACTACTTGTTTCACAGCTCCTGCAGCTCTGGCACCTGCTGCCCCCCCTCCAACAGGACATTATCAATTTCAGAACATGTGGCAAATCTCTGGGTCCAGAAAGGGAAGTCAAGAGAGGAAACATCTGAGGACTTCGTCTGCATCCCAGAAGAGGGTTAAGAACACAAGATGGAGGAAGGCCTCCTTGTGGAGAGAGGACAGAGACTTGGCAAGGGACGACACTGAGAAAGATAGGCATGTGCAGAGGCAGCTGCTGGAGTTGATGCACAAGCAGACAGTCGTGCTGGAGAACATTTTGGTACTATGGTCCCACCTGTTTCCTGTTGGCTGTGGAGGGCCCAGTGTGCTGAGTAGTAGTACCCTTCTCCAAGCTCCAGCTACAGGCAATTTCCTCCATATTCCAACACACAGAGAACAGTGTCTCCTGGGACCCAACTTCACTCCTGCAATTACAAGTGATAGTTTTCCCCCCTCGCCATTCTACACCCCCAGGCGAGAACAACAGGCAGAAGCCCTGCACTTGTGCGTGTTTGGGACCATGTGAGCTACTTTGGCACTGTTATGGTCCATAAAGCGTGCATTGTTTGTTGTGATTTACATTCCACTGGTTTCACATGTGCACAGTAAAGTGTTTTATTTGCCCTATTCGATGTTTGATAAAGGTTATTTCTGACTAAGGTTCTGTGGTTTAGAATTGCACACAGGCCGTCAACACAATAAAATGCCCTTTCATAAATCATTGTACACAACATGGAAAAGCATAGTAAACTTCCATTTCATACAATCCTGCCAGTGACTAATGCAATCTGTACTCGGTGCATTTCAGCGTCTGAGCTCCTAGCCTTGAAGGAGGCACACTGGGCAACCTGCCCCCGTGGCACTAATGATTTGCTGGTTTGCAGAAGCAGCCTCTCAGGCTGTAACTTTCCAGAGATCTCTGCCCCTTTGCCTCCCACCCATCAGTGAGTTGCTTTCTCTTACCCTCTCAGATGGTGGCAAAATACAGCAAGCAGCTCTCACAGAAGGTAGATATTGCTAGTCAGTCTGCAGCCTCATCACCAGGCTCCTGCACTTCTCTTAGCCTTCCAAACACAGGCTCCGTTATCCCTCTGCAGCTGAGTCTCCCAGGATGATGTTGGAAATCATAGCACCATTAATGTCCATAGTAGTCCTGGGAGCAAAGGTACCCTTTGTCATTGAAGAAAGGATCCTGGCACCACGGACCTTTCCAGACTCGCCCCTCGTGTATTAATACTGATGAACCTCCCACAATGAACAGCCATGGAGAAATACCCATTTCTGTTGATGAACTCTGAGGTCTGATGTGAGGGGCAAAGAATAGGCACATGGGTCCTGCTGGTGGCCCCAATGCAATTGGGGAACCCCAACAGTGCAAATCCACTAGTAACTTCCTGTGTGCTTGATCCTGGGCATCAGTGCCCTCTCTAGCAATGCATCCATCCCTGACAACCTCCCCAACAGTTGGTCTGCCAGCACCCAGCTGGTCAGCTACAGACATGAAGCTGGAGGCGGTGAGCAAATGGTCACATGCTTCTCCAGGTCAGTGTGCTGTGGCTCCAGGGTGAGCTCTGCACAGATCTCGAGGAAAGTGGCCTTTGTCGTCCTGAAATCCTGCTGCCACTCCACATTGCTGCCCTTTCCCAGCTGTTGGGGCTCGTTTACCGAGCCCAGAAACGACACCCTGAGAGAAGCTGGTCCAGGAAATGGCCATCCACAAGCAGCTGTTTGATTTCATCCTCCACCACTCCTCTCCCAAGATTGGTTCGGTGGCATGGTGGTGACTCCTAAAGTCATCTAGCTGCGTGACCCCAGATGCAAGTGAGACGACTTGTGTATTAACAGCTGTCAGGATGGCTGCAGGCAGCCATGTTCCCTCCATGCCAGCTGACAACAGTTTGAAAACGACACTGGCTCACAAGGGACAGATGAATCGTGGGATGCCAAGAGAGGATCCATGGGAATTTGCTCCTTTGCTCCCAAGTTCCAGAATTCTAGTGACTTCACAATGGCCTGCAAAAAAAATCCCAGACTAAGCAGCTGCGCAATGCACCATGGGACACCTGCCCAGAATGTTGTATGCTTGTTTAAAAAGCAAAACACAAAATGCAGTGCCGTGTGAATGCACTGATTCCGAAGAAATTCGGATACAGCCGGCTCTGTGGACACACTTATTCAGATTAGTTATTCCACAAAAACCTCCCTGGCTGGACAAGCCCTGAGTCTGTGTGCTCCTCAGTGCAATGTGGAGGGAGGGATTGGCGGGGGAGTGGTGCTGTGCTGTTAGGGAGGCTGTCTACTGGATGAGATGTGAAACTGACCACTCCAACCTTGGTGTCCTGGGTGTATTCCATTCTGTCCCCTGCACTCCCTTTGGAGTGCATTGGATACAGCATTGCTCCAGTCTCAAACGCCACTGCTCTCCTGTGTTCCATCACCGAGGTGGCCGTATTTGAACTGGTGCCTGTATGTGGATGGCTGTAAAGGCCTTGGAGAGCTGTTGGATTGAGGAGTGCAGCATTCGGAGTAGGGGCCTTGGGATCAGGAACTCCTGAGCTCTGGCTCTGCCATGCGCTGCTGTGACCCCAGGTTCTAATCCATACATCTCTCTCTCTGGGCTTCCCTTTCTGTAAATAAATCTAATTCTGACCCATTCCTCAGGGCTGTGAAGAGGGGGAAGTGTTCAGGGCGCCATTTATACAGCACCATCTGGTACATTATGGGCAAATAAAGCCCTGCCCAATGGTCTGGGTCTGAAATAGACACCACATCACAAGGAGGCTTGGGGAAAGGAAGGCTCATGGCTGTGCACACATCCTGCTAGTTCCCCCAGCATGGGGCTGCTGTCTGGAAGATTGTGGGCTGCCACCATTGGCTCCTGCTCCTTTCCACCTCGTGGCCCAAGAGCCCGTGGTCCGTTATGGTGATAGCATGGTGCCGTGTCTGGCTAGTTCTGAGACTTGGGTCCGTCTGCTAATGGCTGTCTACTGTTCCTTGTTGTAGGCAGCCTTCCTCGGTCAGAGGGGGCTGGTGGAGGATGACTTCCTCACCAGGGTCCTGGAGGGCATGGCGTTCGCTGGCTTTGTGACAGAGAGGGGTGCCCCATACCGAGCAATTGACCTGTTTGATGAGGTAAGAGGTGATTTGGGGGCAACTCCTTCTTTCCCTTGCTGGCAGCCCTCAGTAAATAACCAGGGGCTGCAGAGCATGTCTGAGCTCTTGCTTTCCGCTCCGAGGGACTGAGATGTGAGCCAAAGATGTCAGGGGAGCACACTCGGCCTGCTTGCTGCAGCGCTCTGCATGGGCTGGGAGCAGCTGAGGAACAGCCTGAGCTGGGGCAGCCCTCGCAGTAAGGAGCATAGCCAACATGGGACCCGTGCTCCCACACAGGAGGCTGCCCCTCATGCCTCTCCTCCACCCTCAGCTGGTCGCCTATGAAGTGAAGCGGATGCGTGCTGAGGAGGGGAGCAAGCAGAAAATACTGCGGCACATCAAGGAGCTGGCAGAGCAGCTCTATAAAAATGTAAGTGCCGAGGGCTGGGCTGTGGGTTGGGCAGGGCACAGTAGGGTGTCTGGGGGGTGGGAATAAGGTGGAGGTGGTAGCCTGGCACGGGGGCAAAGCCTCCCTCTGAGTAGGGTCAGTGGCCCCCACTGAAGGAGGCGCCATTCTTCCTTCACCTCTGCCGCTGCTTGCCTAGTGCTGGAGCTTCTCTTTGGAGTACGTTCCAGCCCTGTGCCTCAACCCTTGTCTGTTGGCCACAGCTGGAAGTGGCCCAGGGGGAGATCAGTGACTGTTCTTGGAGCTGGCCCAGGTGGTTTGAATTGTCAACCCATTGCCTGCCTGGTTCTCCCTGGTTTGGAGGGACCCTGCATGCATGGGTGGGGGGTATTCAGAGTAATTCCTCCCCCATGTGTCCCAGCTGGTCTGGAGGATCTGGCCAGCCACCCCTTCAGACTGAGGACGCCTTGCTGAGACAGCCTCTGGAGCATGACAGCACTGCCCTCTCTGGCCTAAGGTCACCGTTGGACTTGCGAGGGCACTGCCCTGCTGCGGAGGGCTGAGTTCCCTATCTGCCCAGCATGATCAGGCTCTCCTGGCCCTATTGCGTGGGGCTCCGGAGAGCATAGTGCATCTGGGCCTGAGCCAGGCAGTCTGCGCCTGGTGCTGAAGGGCTCCTGGTTTGTAACCTGTGGGAAGGGCTGAGCCTTGGCGCCGGGTGCAGTTCCCATGGACACAGCACAGCAGCTCTGTCCTGGAGAGTAACTGGCTCCCCTTGCTGGACTAGGAGAACCCATACCCTGCAGTGACAATGCACAAGGTGCAGAAGCCCACAGATGGCTGCCACCTGCGCCTACACCAGAGACCTTTTCCCCGCTTGGATGAGGGGACAGTCCAGTGGATCATCGACCAGGCTACTGCCAAGCTGCAGACAGCTCCGCCGGCTGTGAAGGCGGAGAAGAAGTGTATGGTGCCATCGGGACCCCCCATTGGTATGTCTTCCAGGAGGGGCACAGCCTCACGCTAAAGGGCCACACGAGGGTGGAGCTTTGCCTCAGCACTGCCAGGCTCACAGCTCAGTATGGGCACCACTGGCCTCTCCGCTGGCAGCGTGGTTGGATTTCAAAGCCTGGAGTGGAGAAGGCTGCAGGGGTCTGTCAGCGAGGAGGGGCTGGAGAGATGATTCTTACATGTGACTGGGATTTCCTGCAGCCTCGAGCCGAGGAGGGGAATACGGAGGTTGAGGTGTGGCCCCATTGTCAGCCCAGAGGCTTAGCCGAAAACTGGGGGCGGGTGGTTAACCATGTGCTGGAGCTGGTCATGCCCACAGGGAGCCTCAGGTGAGATGGGGGGCTAGGCCTGAATTTGGGAGAGTCTGCTCCCTTTGTGTGCCCAGCTGGAGATGCACCCACAGCTCCCAGTGCAGCCCCCTCAGACGGTCCAAACCAGAGTGCCTCAAATTGGGTACCCAAAATCAGTGGAGTCTTCTGAAAGGGTGATCCTAGATCTGCAGGGCCAGCATTGCTTGGGGAGGTGAGCAGCTCGCTCTGCGTCTCTGCTTGTGCTTGCTCAGCTCTGCCACCCCAGAAAACCATTCACTTCCAAAACAATGTGCTTAGTGTGTTAGAGTGGGAGCGGGGAGCCGGGACTGCTGGGACCTGTTTCTGGCTAGGCCCCTGACTCGTCATGCCCTGTGACAAGCCACTCTACCTCTTTGTGCCTCAGTTTGCCTCGCTGTGAAATTGGGTTGCTGCCCAGCACTGCAGGGTTTATTGAATTGCAGACTGTGAAGTCCTGGGCACCCCGGGGACAAAAGGCACAGGAGAGCCAATGTTCCCATTTCCTGTATCTCCCTTGCCCTTTACCGCTAGGCCGAGTCCATGGAATCAGGAACCATGTCCCTTGGGGATCTGTGTCACTGAGGCCGCTCATCTCCCCTGTGGCCAGTTGGGCCATGCTGTCTGCTGGAGAGGGAGCAGGGGAGACCCACGCGGGAGTCAGAAACCCAGAGCCCCTGCCCTCCCAGAGCAGGACAAAGAGATGGGCTGGCTGCGCGACTTGCCTCCCTCAGAGGGGGACAGGCCAGTCTCCCTCACCCGCTCCTGCAGTGTAGTGACTGGTGGCTTTTCTCCCCAGCTGCCATCATGGAGCGCAATGGCAGTGCCCTGGCCAACAGCGCCCGCCGCCTGGAGGTGGTCAGGAACTGCATCTCCTACGTCTTCGAGAACAAGATGCTAGAAGCCAAAAAGGTGAAGGCCCAGGGAGCTGGTGGTAAATGGGCGGGTGTACAGAGAGACAGGACACCGAGCCCCTGGCTGCTCTACATCTCTGCCTTCCCATCACACAGAGGCTTAGAGGAGAGAGCTGGTCTGTGTCCAGTCCTCCATCTGCCTAAGCTGCCCCCCATCGCCTCACACGCTCTTCGTCAGCACGCCTCTTGCCCATCGTGCCATGGAGCCTGGCTAACTGCCGCATTTAACCAGAGTGGGCTGGCAAATCTGGGATGCTGTGGCCACTGTCTGGTTCTGCCCCCACATGAGACTGTCCTGTGGAGATGGCTAAGACAGGGACTGGGCTCCAGTGAGTGTTCTGTGCAGCTGCATTTTACTTACCAGGGTGTGGGTTTGCAGTGTGGGTCATTGCGGCACAGGGGGCTAAGTGTGTCACCTCTGCCTGTGCTGACTACCCCAGGGTGGGTGGGTGAGTTGTCTGTGAGTTTCCAAAGCATCAGGCCTTGCAGCGGGCATTCTATATCCTACATCCATCTCCAGTTGCTACCAGCTGCCCTCCAGCCTGTAATCCTCAGCAGGGCCTGGACTGGAAGCTTGGTCCCATTGGTCTACCCTCTGCTCTTCCTCCTGCAGCTGCTTCCAGCTGTACTAAGGGCCATGAAGGGCCGAGCAGCCAGACACTGCCTGACTCAGGAGCTGAACCTGCATGTGCAGCAGAACAGGGCCGTACTGGACCACCAACAATTCGACTTCATTGTCCGCGTGATGAACTGCTGTTTACAGGTACCGTGCAAAGGGGCTGGCTGGAGCTGCGGCGGGACGAGGGCTCACCAGGGCTGCTGCCATCACACCCTTGGTTTCCTTCCGGGGGCTGATGCCTTGTGAACGGGGTCCTCTCCGGGATGCTGGAGAAGCCGGCACAGCTCTATCCTGGAGTGCCATACTTGTGGCAGAGTGTACAGTTCTGGGGGCCCTGCGGTGAATGCCAGTTCACCCCTCTCCAGAGCTGCGGGGATGAGGTTTGGGGGCAGTGCTGGGGGTCTGTAGTTCTGGGGGTCTTACAGTGAATGCCGCTTTCTACGGGGCTCTGTGCTGATCTCTTCTCTCTCCCCACCCCAGGACTGCACTGCCATGGATGAGCATGGGATTGCAGCAGCACTTTTACCACTAGTCACCGCTTTCTGCCGAGTAAGTATCCAGTGCAGCTTGGTGCATGCTGCAGGTCCTGGCAGAAAGGCCTCATGTCTGCCTGGTTGGAACTATGGAATGACTGCAGAGAGCGCCATTGAGCTGTGCCAGTGCAGGGGCTGGTCTCTCGGGGGGCAGGGAGCGTTACCCCACAGGGCCGTAGCTCAGGCAGGCATGGAGGCTCCACTCTGCCTCCTGCCTCGGTCCTGTTGGGCCCAAAACCCTTGACTCCAACAGGTCTGAGAGGCCTTGCACTAAGGCAGCCTTGAAAGGCTGTGGTGTGAGGAGAGATGTCAGCTCTGCATCCACTGACCTAGCTCCTCCCAGCCCAGGGGTGGCCACTCTGGGTATAGCTACAATGCAATCAAAAACCCGCACGCAGCTGGCCCGTGCCAGCTGGGCTCACAGGGCTTGGGATGAGGGGCCGTTTTATTGCTGTGTAGACTTCCGGCTTGGGCTGGAGTGCGGGGCTCTAGGACCCTGCGAGGTGGGAGGGGCCCAGAACTCGGAAGTCTACCCCACAAGCTTGAGTCGCGGGTTTTCATCGCAGTGTAGCCAGACCCTCTGTGGCAGCAGGAGCTCCCTGTTGGGGAGTCAGAGCAGCAGTGGCTGGGCCTCTCTCAGGCGCTGCTCATCTCTGGGCTTGAGACCAGGGCTGTGGCACCCAGCTGAAGGGTGCTCAGACAGCTGGGTCACAGAGGCCAGGGAGCGTTGACCTTGATTCCCTGTCTCGCAGGAGCAAAGCTCAGTCTTCGCTCCCCAGCAGTAGAGGCAGTTTGCTGTGGCATTAAGTGGGCATGCAGAAAGGGCAGTCAGTGCAGTGTTACTTTGTGCAGGGAGGGGGCTCAGTGCGTATGGTGCCACTGGCTGACCAAGGGCACTGCCTTTCCAGCTGGAGCATAGCATAGCTTAGCTGGGGGAGGGGCTGGCATACAGGAGGCATCTGCACTGAGACCCTCTCTTCTCTCTGCCCCCGAGAAACTGAGCCCGGGCATCACACAGTTTGCCTACAGCTGTGTGCAGGAACACGTCGTGTGGACCAACATCCAGTTCTGGGAGGCCATGTTCTACTGCGATGTGCAGAACCACATCCGAGCCCTATATCTGGAGAGCAATGAGGAGAACCACTTGGATGAGGTGATGGGGCAGCAGGAATACCAGCCTCAGGTTGTCCTGGCCTAGACTTCCTCATAGCTAGTGAGGAGGCAAGAATTGGCCTGAAGGCATGGGGTCTAGGATGTGACCTGGCTTGGGGCTCTTGGGGAGAGATGCGGGTAGGAGGCCCTGATGAGAGCAGGTGCTTTGCTGCAGACACTGTGGGGTGGGAGCTGGCACCTGGGTTTCCTGCTCGGGCAAAGGGCTGATCTGTCCCCTTGCTCTATTAGGAGGGCAAGGAGGGGCCTCAGGAAGAGAAATCTGCCCTGGAGATTGCGTCGGAGCAGCGGAGGCTGTGGCCTACCATGAGCCGAGAGAAGCAGCAGGAACTGATCCAGAAGGAGGAGAGCACAGTCTTCAGCCAGGCCATCCACTATGCAAACCGCATGAGCTACCTGCTGCTACCCCTCGACACCAGCAAGAACCGGCTGCTGCGCAGCTCAGGGCTGGGCGATGTGGAGAGCGTCAGCAACAGCTTTGTCTCCAACAGGTAGCTGGCTGGTGGGCTGCGCTGGGACTGGGAAGGTGTGGGAACTATCACTGAAGGATCTGGGTGGGGAGTGGCGGACTGAAGGAGGCAGGACCTGGAGGAGGCAGGCTGTCCAGGTTGGGGGTGGAGCTAGTGTTTCTCAGTCTTGGCCTGGTGCCCGGGTGAGCAAGGCTGTCGGGGGTGCAGGAGAGAGCCCGCGTGTGCACCATGGCCAGGCTCACTCCCAGCCGCATCTCCCTGTGTTAGCATTGCCGGCAGTGTGGCCGAAAGCTACGACACGGAAAGTGGGTTTGAGGATGCCGAGAGCTCTGACGTGGCCAACTACGTGGTGCGCTTCATCAACCGCTTCGTGGACAAGGTGTGCACGGAGAGCGGCGTCACCAACGAGCACCTGAAGGGGCTGCACATCATGATCCCTGGTAAACAGCTTGTCCAGTATGGTGGGGGCTCACTGGGGGAGGAGGCTAGGTTTGTAGCCAGCGCTTTGCTGCTGTGAGTCCCCTCAAGAGCAGGGGAGGGGTGTGCTCAGGCACTGCCCACCGAGGGCTGTGCTCCCCCAGGAGGAAGTAGGGAGGCTGGCAGAGAGGCTGCAATAGGCCCGTGTTCTCTATCTTCTGTCTGGGGCCTGCAGCCAGGACGGGACACTCCTTCCCCGGAGGGTTAACTCTGCGTCTTCCTTCCTCTTCAGACATCGTGCAGATGCACATAGAAACACTGGATGCTGTGCACAGGGAGAGCAAGAGGCTCCCTCCTATTCAGAAGGTCTGTACTACCTAGCTGCACAGGGCCATCCCCTCCCTTCTGGGTTGCACCCCCTACATCCTGCACCCTACAGGGGTGCAAAGGGGTCCCTCTGCCTGCATGGGCCTCCCTTCTGAGGTGGCTGGGCTGAGTCAGGAATAACCTTGTCTGCCCTGGCAGGGCAGGGGCCCAGTTGGTCTCCAGCAACAACTGAAGCAGCTCCATTGTGAGGCCCAGCTGTGAACCTCTCCCCACTACCTAGCCATTGTGGCTGTGTGTGGGGGGACAGGGGGACTGGCCTGTCTCCCATGGCTTTCAATCCTCCTCCTGTTTGTCCCTGCAGCCCAAGCTGCTGCGCCCCAGCCTGCTGGTGGGCGAGGAGTGTGTCATGGAAGGGCTCCGCGTGTACCTCATGCCTGACGGACGTGAAGAAGCTGCCGGAGGCAATATTGGGGGCCCCCCACTGCTCCCTGCCGAAGGAGCCATCTTCCTCACCACTTATCGCATCGTTTTCAAGGGCACCCCTACAGACCCACTGGGTGAGGACCCTCCCTCTGCACCACGTGGCCTGGTGGGCCGGTTCCCGCACTGCTCCTCAGGGGCCTCTGGCAGATCAACCGTGGGAAGTGGAGGATTTGTCAGGACAGGGGGAATCTATCCTGGGTGGAGTTTCTGGGGTCCTGTCCTGCTGCCGACTGGACTTGGGAGGGAGGATTCTGCTGTCGGGGGCTTTTCACCTTTGCTTAACCAGAGCCCAGCGCCATTTAGAGACAGCAGGAGTCCGGGCTGCTGAGTGGTTTTTCCTTCGCTGGGGATCGGAGACTGGGCTGTGGCCAGAGGGAGGGCTCACTCAGAGTACTGTAATGGAATTACCTTTTACAGGGGAGGGGCTGATTGCCCTTTGGTTTGGGGAGAGGCATTTGCTGAGCAGGTCCCGCCCTGGTCCCAGTTTTATTCACCAGTTCCCTTATGTAGCTCCTGCTCCCCCACTGCCTTGGGCTATAGGCTGATTCTGCCCTGGAGCAGGGAGCGCAGTCCCAGAGCTACTGAGGAACAGCTGAGGGCAGCATGTCCCAGCCCATCGGTCTGAGCCAGGTCGAGACCCTACGTGTGACTGTGTCCCCTGTTCTCTCCCTGGCCCCAGTGGGGGAGCAGGTTGTGGTCCGGTCCTTCCCCATTGCCTCATTGACCAAAGAGAAGAAGATCAACGTCCAGCCCCAGGTGGATCAGCTCATCCAGAAAGAGAAGAAGATCAGTGTCCCGGCCCAGGTGGATCAGCTTATCCAGGAGGTGCTGCAGCTGCGCTCATGCACGTTCCAGGTGAGACGAGCCCCGCAGCACTCCTGCCGGAGATACTCTCCAGACAGACAACTTGGCTGCATTCTCGGCTGCTGCTGCTGGCCCTGTGGGGCGCGGAGCATAGACCTCGCCGAACTGCTGTGTTGTGCCCCAGCTGGGAGATGGGTCCTGCAGGCAGTTTCCCTGGAGTAGAGGAGTTACTGATGTCCTGGGCTTGTGTGGCTTTTGGGCTGCTGCATGCCTGACTGGCCAAAGGCAGCCATCCGGCCAGGGGCCTGTGGGTCCAGAGCGTACTGTCCCCTGGCTGAGCATTGCCTGCTGGGGTCTGTGGGCTCCATTGCAGAGAAGGGGGATAGAATTTGCTGTCCTGTCCTGGACCAATGGGAGTGCTAGGGTGTGATGTCTCTCAAGCCCCATGTGCCCCTCAGACCTACAGAATGCTGCGTCCTGAGGGGCGTAGGAGCTGAGCTTAGACCCAAGCCAGTGAGCTGTTCCAGGCAGTGCTGCAGCCATGGAACAAGGAGTGGGGTGTCTGCAACGTGTACCCCCAGCTGATTCCTTTCCTATTTCCTATTGCACCTGTGCAGGGCTGAAAGACAGCATCCCTTCCTCCAAGGGCTCGGGGGGAGGGATTCTCACAGACCAGTCGGGTTTTCAGAAATGTTAACTGCAAGAGGCATTTGTTTAAAGCTGGTAACAAGTCTTCACAGGAGAATTCGGGGATGGTGAATCCAAACATGGCTGTTACCACGGGGTATGTGGTAGAGAAGACAGTAACACACGGAAATCACTGAAATGTAAATCTTTATTTCCTTTTCATGTAGGATTAACCTACTTCAGGTGGCTCTTCCTGTAACAGGAGTGACCAAATAATATGCACCACCTTTTCACAGAGCTCTTGGATTTCAGTATCTTGTTTATACGAGTTCCTAGAAATATTTTAATGTAACGCAGCCGTGAAAGAGCTTGTGCACATGAATCTTAAAACTTTAGCATTGGCACCTTGAAACAAAAGTATACAAGCTGATTTAACTATCAGACACAACACACAATGATTTTTAAAACAAATGAAAATATTTTCCTGACTAAACAGTCTAATGCAAACAAGTTAGGCACATGTTAATGTTGTGCTATTTTGAGGAACTTTGGCATACCCTGGCATCTTGAATCAATTTAGGATTAGGTCACTTATGACACATGTACTTAGCATGTAAGGCCAGTATAAGCAAGTAAGTGTCAGGTTCACTGACGCAGCCTCGTTCCAGTTCACTGCCTTTGCATGCTCCTGGCCAAAGGAGATGTGCTGTTCTGCACTGCATCGCTGTGCAGCCACAGAATATTGCCTGCTGGTACTAGTGGCAGTGATATGAGCTGTGGCACCAGACCTGTCCTCCTGTGAGTGACCCAGTGTGTTTGGAGGAAGACATGTCAAATTTGGGCAGCAGGCCTTTCTCCAAACTCCTGCTCCCTGTATGTGTGTATAGTGAGCTCCCTGCATATGGAAACACAAAGCATCGTTTCTTAGGGCTAGAGCTTCTGATGGCCACAAGCATGTGAACAAACTGGCACTTGCTTTGTCAGTGCTGTGGACCTGTGACAAGCCATACATCCTGGAAATAAACTCTTCTGTGGTTTTCACCTTCTGTGAGTCCAGGTCTCCCAGTTCAGGGTGTGTTAGAACCTGATGTTGTCCCTGAAAAACTTCCCATGCGACCTTCTTGCTGTGCCCAGCAATAAAAGTAGTAGCATCCGAGTCAGGGCATGAAATGGGAGTGGTTTTTCCAGAGCAGTGGGTCCATATTGTAGCTTCTCACAAATGGCAAGGCTAGGAAAGTACTTCGGTTCCTTTGTGCCAGCTTTCGTCCAAAGCTGCCTACATGTCTTTGTGCTATAGTGAGCAGCCAGAGAGTAAGCATACCAGTGTCCCTGACTGCACAGTATAGAATCATTCTTGTCTGTTTCTTGTTGATGAGCACACAGCTGATTGGTGTTGATGTGGAAAATAGGTTCATGTGTTGTTTGGATCAGAACAGCCTGAGGCTCCTTTATTAATTACAAGTGCAGGGAGGGTAACAGCTCTCAGTAGCTGCCCCCCGATTCAAGGAACACACAAGCCTTTTAAAGCTTAAAACCACAGACAAATTACACATACTTCTGTATTAATTACCTTATTTGGAATACATTGCAAAATTTAATGCAGGTCAAAAGCGAAAAGAGACAATCATCTCCCTTATTTGGCTTTTCCTGTTGTTGTTATTCCCAATCTAGTTCTTTTGTGGTATGACATTTCTAATGCTTCCATTGCAGTTATATTTAACAAGCTTGGCTATGGCTGATTGTGTTTGGGGACTTTCCACTTCGCCTCCTCGTGCCCCTGATACACAGAAAGCCATTGTTCTGTTTTGAGGACTTTCCACTTTGCCTCCTTATGCCCCTTACACACAGAAGCAAGCTCAACTAATACTTCAGGCCTCCTAACTTGACCAAAGATCTAAAGACCCTCTGTAAATTTTCTTCTACGATGTCGACTGTGGCTGTCAAGCACCATAGTTCAGCCTCATTCTGATAGCCACCAGCCGGAATGATGATTTTATCAGGTGGAGCTTGTCATTAGTTGCTCAGATAAAAGTATTGCAAAGTCCTCCTTATCTTCTGGAAGCCTAGTGAAATGCATCCAGACATTTGGAAGACACACACATCTGCCTTTCACCGCCCTTCACATGGGCCTTGTACTTGAGTGCTTTTGCCTTCACCGCTGTTACTAGACCCTGGTGGTACCTGCAGAGCTCTGCTCCAGTCCGAAGTACTGTTTTTACCAATGTGTCTGCAAAGTCTCCAGATGTTTTGGCTCTGGATGGTTTTCCCTTGCCAGAACTCCTTGAGCACTTCAGCTGGTAGTTGATGTGTTACTGTGATGCAGATGGCACCCCATCCTGCATAGTTTGCATGGTTGTGACGCTGGTAAATCAGGTGTCCGCTCTTGGCAAGACTGTAGGTGTCAGATGAGCACTGAGAAGCTCATAGCTTGAAACCAGACCAGCTCACCTGCATGTTAATATTGTTGAAGATACTCATTGACTTTATAAAATGCTTGTAAGTTGCTGCATACATTAATCTGTCTTGTGATATCTGTATCCCATGCTATAAGGTTATGTGTAAGTTTTTGATTTATAATTGTAAAAATGTTTGCTCTGAACTTGGTTCCCCAACCCATCAAGAAGGACCATCAAGACTAAATGGGCCATTGTGGGACAAGAACTTTGTTTGCCCCATTCCCTTGGAGTCTATAAAATCATGCCTAGTGTGGAGAAAGTGAATAGGGAAGTGTTATTTACCCCTTGAGAGCCAGGGGTCACGCAATGAAATAAATAGGCAGCAGGTTTAAAACAAACATAGCACGCAGTCAACCTGTGGAACTCATTGCCAGGGGATGTCGTCAAGGCCAGAAGTATAACTGGGTTTCAAAAAAGAACTAGATAAGCTTGTGGAGGTGAATCAATGTCGATTAGCCAAGATGGTCAGGGATGCCCCATGCTCTGGATTTCCCTAAACCTCTGACTGCCAGAAGCTGGGAATGGGCGATAGGGAATTATCACTTGATAATTGCCCTGTTCTGTTCAGTCCCTCTGAAGTGTCTCGCACCAGCCGCTGTCAGAAGACAGGACACTGGGCCTGATGGACCATTGGTCTGACACAGTGTGGCCACTCTTATGTTCTTGTAAACCACTGCCTTATCTAATCGTCGTAGCTCTTTTTTTATTTAACAAATAACATGACTTCTATGGCAGTTGTACTCTAACTACAAAGCATTATGTACTGTAAAACAAATACTGAGCACACAATAATAAGCAAATGATTTCACATATTAAAGAAAAAAACAACCTTCTGTGTAACGATTAACTGATCTCTAACATTACGATATAAGGTGACTAAATTCTATAAAAAATTCAGTATTTGGGTGCAGTGGGTATCAGTCTTCTCTTTTTAATTCTTAGTAGACAGAAAAGGAATCATGCCCAGCTGTTTGATTTTGCTGACAAGTTCATGCCGATGGTGCTGGTATTTCAAACCTTTCTGGTGAACTTTGGCAGCCATATTTGCAAGTTGGAGGGTCTAAACTTCGACATTCAGCTTGCTAACAACCATTTTTGAAATCAGGAGGTTCAAATACTATTAGAAAAAGGCAGGCAGGGCATGGCAGGCAGGCTGTTTCTGCAGCTATGTGGGTTTTGCTTTTGTACAGGTTTGTTAGTCTCCCTGTGGTGCATTATGGAGGGGAGCACGTGTGTAGAATTCTTAGACACAGTTCTTTTACAACTTTGAGTGACAGTCAAGCAACGGGACAGGGATGTGAGTGGAGCAGGGTGATGCTGTTGGTGTTGGGGGGCAGATGGTGGTATCACCTCAGCCCATTTGCCTTCTCCCAGACTTCCATTCCTGCTGAATTACATAAGAGCCATTGACATGGAAGCCATCCTGGCTTCACATAGCCCTGGGCTATTGGATTGGAAGTGCAGGTGCAGGGAGGAGGTTGGGTTGAGGGAGAAGAGCAGCTGCAGAATGCCCAAGCGTGAGGCCTGGGGGGACTCTAACCTGATCACCTCACGTTTCCAGTGTTCATGCAGCTCTCCTCTCCTGTGTGTATCTGGAATGAGGATGGAGTGCCACGGACGAGTAGCCCTGTCATGCCAGCCCTGCTGCAGAGGGCAAGCTAGGTATTGAGTTGACGTCTGCTCCCTGGCTTCCCCATGGGAAAACAGCTCTTTCTCTGGCACTGGGGATCAGCCCATGATGCAATTTTAACCTCTTTTTCAGAGCAGTGCAGGGAACCCATCTGTGCTGCAGTTTCCCCTCCCGTCCAGCCTGAGGGGCTGCTGGAACCCCAGGCAGTGGCTGACTGCAAAAACATGGCCGATTTCTATGCTTAAGAAGGAGGAGGCATGTTCCTGTGGACAGAGCACTGGGCTGGGGCCTGCTATCTCCTGAGCTCCAACTTTGACTTATTTGACCTATAGAATGGGGTCACTGTGCGTCCCCCAGCTCTCAGGGGTGTTGTGCGCTTTCAGTGCCGCAGGAAATGGGCCTGCCTTCATTCTAGGGCTGAAACGTCCACCTGGCTATACTGCTGCTTGAGTGTGGAGCTGGGCAGCTGGGGCCATTAGCAGATCTCATCCTGCCCTGGGAGAAGGGATGGCAGCACAGGGATACCCAGTAACCATCCAGTAGGTCTGTGAAGCTGCTGGGGGTGCTGGACTGAGTGAGCAGCAAAGGGGTGAGCTGCTCCGGTGGGCTGCTCCCAGGCACATTGCTGTTGGCTCTGCCCCAGGCTGTGCGCTAAATGTGCTTCCCTTGGGGTCTTGGCCCCAATGCGGGTGGGGTGAAGGCCCTCCCACAGCAGCAGTCTAAGCCCACTCTGCTGTCCCCGCAGTTGCTGCGGATCGCCTTTGATGAGGAGGTAGCTTCAGAAAGCGCCGAGGTCTTCAGGAAGCACCTGCACAAGCTGCGCTATCCCCAGCACGTACGTGGCACCTTCGCCTTCACCGTGGGCCAATCACCCAAGCAAGCCATGCAGCCCAAGGCCAAGGAGAAAAACCCCTCACTCAGGTATTGGAGATTCTCTGCCCCCTTGCTGGGGAGTGGGGACCTAGGCCACCTTATGCTGTGGTGTGACTGGGCTGCCAGGGAGCGTGGGACACAGGACATTCTTTGGGTCCCTGTTTGAAACCCCAAGGAGTCTCCTCTGCCCCGTCCCAAATCCAGCCGGCAGAGCCGCTGAGCAGACTCCCTTCAGAGCCTGACCTTGCTCCTCTTTTGCCAGCCAGAGGGCTTGCTATCGAGCAAAGCAATGGCATTCTTGGTAGCTGAGCTTGCCTCTCCAGGACTGGGATGTGGGCTCACTGGCTCCAAAGCTTTCCCAACCCAGGGACAAGAGGCCAGGAACTGGTTGCAGTCACATGCCTCGACTCCTGGCCTGGGCTCTCCGAGGCAGCAGGTCCAGCCCTGAGCAGAAGGGATGGGGGTGGCTTAGGGACCCCTTCTCAAATCTGTGAAGCAGTAGCACTTCCTGTCGGGAATCCCCTTGCTGGTCTAATCCCAGCCCTGCAGGAGGGTGGCAGGTGGGATGATGAGATGACCCTGTGCATGATGGGGCCCTGTCTCGTGCCACCCACGTTCTGGACTAGCAAGTGCTGTAGCTGCTGGTGGTCTGGTTGCTGCTGCGTTGGGCTTGGTGCTGTGTGACGTCTAAGCGTCTCTCCTGTGTGTTTGTGACCCAGCTCCCAGCAGGTGACCGATATGTTCCAGGGCCTGGCAGTGGGTGTCATATCCCTCGGGCACCTTGGCCATTCATCCACGTAAGACACCTTCACACTGGATAGGGGCTTGCAAGGTGGCACTGGCTCAGGCTGTAGCCTTCACTGCTCCCAGTGGTTCTTCCTTCCACCCACTCTGCATGCTAAGGGCTTTGGGACTTCCCTTGTGGCTTGACAGGCTCCATCTCCCAGGGCTCCGACTGGGCTGCAGGTTTAACCCCACCTTTGCCATCATGGTACAGGCTGGACTGCAAACTTGATGCCTCTCTCCACCATTATGGTACAGGCTGGATTAGGGCCCAACCCCACTGCAGCCGAATGGGCTAGTTGGAGGGTTTAGCTCCCCATATGGTCCCAAGGGGACTGTGCCTGCCCCTGTTTGCAGCTGCTCTGGAGGGTGAATCCTGGAAATGTGTGTCCATCGGCACCATGCCCTGTGCTGGGTGCCAGTTGTGTTCCTTTGTCTCCGAACCCCGGCGCAGCCTGAGTTGGTGGTCACTGCAGTAGGCTTAGGCAAGCGTAGCACTAGCATTTCTTTGGACCCTCTCCGATCTGCAGCTCAGAGCCCTCAGAGCCTGTCCTGTGCCCTTGTCCCAAAGGACGTGGGAGACCCAGGTTTAATTCCCTGCTTCACCCCAGACCTCCTGTGCGAGCTTGAGCAAGTCTGGACATCTGCCTCGGCTCCTCATCTGGCCTGTGGGGGAGTCAGAGTGGTGCCCGGTCTCATGGGGGAGCAGAGAGTTAGTCGATGCTCAGCTACAAGGGTGACGGGGCCAGACCAGCACCTGAGATAGCCAGTGCTCTGCCCCCATTGACGCTCCTGTCAGAGCTGATCCAGGATCTCCATGAGGCCCTGAGGCTGGGGGCAGCTGGTGTCATTCAGCTCTGACTGATTCCCTACCCAATCGGACTCTAAGGGGTCCAGGCACCTCTGGGTTCCTCCCTTCATCTTGCTGTGGTCTGGGGAGTGGGGTTCCTAGCTGGAACTGGCTGGTCTCTTAGCCCCCATCTCTGACATGGCCCATGGTAACTGCCTGGCCGTCCTGTCCTCTCGAGTGGGAACCTCGCCTTGGTGGGCCCGAGTCTGCTGGAGCTGGGGAAGGTTGTTTCCCCTGCCCTTCGTGGCAGGGTTGGTGCAAGTATGACTGTGGGTGGCACCAAGGGATGCTCCTGCCTCTGCTTTGCTCATGGTCTAACTGAGTGTTGGGGTCTCTCCTTCTCATGCTGGGCTGGGCGAGGTCTGTGGAGCCCCCTCTGGGGGCAAGGTCTCTGTGGCCACACCGTGGCGTGTCGGGCCTGGGGTTGGTACCAGGTAGGCCTCATGCCCCCCTGCTCTCATTCCAGGACACTTTCCAAGAACCTGATGAAGAATGCCAAGAAGACCATTGGCCGACCGTACGTGACCCGCAAGAAGTACACACCACCTACTTGGGAGCAGCGCAGCAGTCAGCACTTCCAGGAGGATGACGAGGATGAAATCTCAGGTTGGGAGCTTCCCTGGCAAACAGGTTGCCTCCTGCGTGGGAAGCCTGGGGGGGCCCTTGGAGCAACACGTCGTGGGTGAGCAGTGGGGTCTCAGCCTGTGAGCGCCCAGGAGCTGGGGTCTGCTCTGCAGTGTGCGGTGGCTTGGCTTGGTCACCTGCTGTCACTTGCAGGAACGCAGCCTGGCTCTGTGCCCCTCTGGTGCCAAGCCACAGAGCTGCTGCAGCCTGGGAGCTCACAACCCGGCTAGGTGTTTAGCTCAGCCAGTAGAGGCTTATGCTTTTCAATCCAGAGGCTCCTGGGTTCAGTCCCCACAGTGCCTGGCCCGTTCCTGGGTATCCCATGATGCTGGCACCCCAGGGCGGGGCAGCTGCACCCTCATCTTCTGTCGCTGCTGCAGCAAGGCCAGGCCTGGGGTGCATCAGACTGTGCCCTGGCCCCAGAGTTCATCTCCCTCTCCCCCTGCTGGGGCTGTGGCCTCCAGAGCGACCTGACCCCCCACCTCTTCCGTCTGCCTGTGCAGTGTCTGAAGAGATAGACAGAAGCACCCTGACCCCCTCCACTATCATCAAACCTTCAGACAAGATGACCCTGAGCCACCTCGTGGAGCGAGCCTGCTGCCGTGACTACCAGAGGATGGGGCTGGGCACGCTGAGCAACAGCCTCACCCGCTCCAAGAACGAGCCCTTCCGCATCTCCACGGTGAACCGCATGTACGCCATCTGCCGGAGGTGAGTACCCAGTGTGAGGGGCCATCTGCTGGAGGTGAGTACCCAGTGGGGGGGGGCCATCTGCCGGAGGTGGGTACCCAACATGGGGGGTACCCAGTGTGAGGGGCCATCTGCCGGAGGTGGGTACCCAGTGTGAGGGGCCATCTGCCGGAGGTGGGTACCCAACATGGGGGGTACCCAGTGTGAGGGGCCATCTGCCGGAGGTGGGTACCCAGTGTGAGGGGCCATCTGCCGGAGGTGGGTACCCAGTGTGGGGGGGCCATCTGCCGGAGGTGGGTACCCAGTGTGGGGGGGCCATCTGCCGGAGGTGGGTACCCAGTGTGGGGGGTACCCAGTGTGAGGGGCCATCTGCCGGAGGTGAGTACCCAGTGTGAGAGGCCATCTGCCGGAGGTGGGTACCCAACATGGGGGGTACCCAGTGTGGGGGGCCATCTGCCGGAGGTGAGTACCCAGTGTGGGGGCCATCTGCCAGAGGGGGGGCCCCCAGTGTGGGGGGCCATCTGCTGGAGGCAGGTACCTGGCACATGGGCCACAGGT
Source organism: Gopherus flavomarginatus (assembly GCF_025201925.1). Lineage (NCBI taxonomy): Eukaryota > Metazoa > Chordata > Testudines > Testudinidae > Gopherus > Gopherus flavomarginatus. Next base: position 3,487,636 of record NC_066617.1, on the reverse strand, counting down.
GGTTCTGGGGGGCAGCCCAACTGGGGCATCCCCTTCCTCCCTGCTGCGCTATTCCCGTACTGTGGCATAATGGTGGCGTATGGCCTGTGCTCTCTCCCGCAGTTACCCAGGGCTGCTGATTGTCCCGCAGAGCATCCAGGACAACACCATCCAGAGGATCTCCCGCTGCTACCGCCAGAACCGCTTCCCTGTCATCTGCTGGAGGAACTCCCACACCAAGGCCGTGCTGCTGAGGTCGGGGGGGCTGCACGGCAAGGGTGTTGTGGGCCTTTTCAAGTCGCAGAACGCCCCTACTACAGGTACCTGCCTCTGTGACCAGGGGGCGCTGCGTGTGCCTCTGGGGCATGCACCGTCTCCCGTAGCAACGTGCCGGCAGCGCCCTAGCCAGTAGCTTCTCCCCCAGCACAGTAGTTGTGCACGTGCCTAGTGAGTGTTGCTGACACCCCGGCTCTCCTTGCAGGCCAGTCGCAAACAGACTCCACCAGCCTGGAGCAGGAGAAGTACCTGCAGGCAGTGATCAACTCCATGCCGCACTATGCTGACACCAGCGGGCGCAACACGCTCAGCGGCTTCACCTCTGCGCACATGAGCAGCGCAGGTAAGGGGGCATGGGTCAGTCCGCAGCCAAGGAGCCGCAGCACAGTGGGGAGAGGAGGGAGCAGGCCGGGCGTGCCCGCTTCTTGGGCTGGTGATTTCAACAGGCCTCTGGCTTTGGGATCCTTTCAGCTCAGCCAGGGAGCCTGGGCAGGGCTGTGCTGTTGCAGTGGGAAGTCGGGTTCTGCCCTCCCCAAGGTGTCCCCTTTAGTGCACCTCTGTGGGCTCAGCTACTGCACCCTCCTTTCCCCATGGGGCTGGGGAGCCCAGGCGCCGTCAATGTGGGGCAGGTCTCAGAAGGCCCTAAGGCCTGGGGCTCCCTTACAAGTGCTGGCTGACTGGAGTCCCTGCACCAGGCCCGCCCTGGGGGCTGGGTGGGGCTGGCAGGTATGGATTCTGTGAGCAGCGAGATGTCCAAGCACCTCCTGGCCACACTGTGCCCGACTGGCAGGGCTGAGAGCACCCAACGGCTGGGGCTTTGAGCAGCGGATTCAGGTGAGTCTCATGCCTCCTGTTCCTTGTCCTGCCTCTGTCTCCCTCCTCCCGCTGCTGGGAGAGCAGGGCTGACCCAGCGCCCTGCATCCTGCACCAAGCTCCATCCCCATTCATCATCCGTCTGCACCATCCCAGGCCCAGCGCGGCCTAGGCTATGGCATGGGACCAGTGAGCTGGGGGAGCCATTGGGCAGGCTCCACCATGGCTCCCAGTCTGCCTTGGAATGAGAGAGGCGGCTGCAGGCATCTCCCTAGGGCCATCTGTACCTGGGAGCCCATCCAGCCCCGCTCCCGGCCCGCGTCTGGTGAAGGGACGGTGGGCAGAAGTTAGACTGGAGCTGCGTGGGGAGAGGCTCCCGCCACAGCAGCAGGTGTATCTGCTTTGGGAGAGGGGTTGGGACAGAGCTGAGTGGCACACGCAGGGAGAACGTGTGCTGTGGAGTGTCTGGCAGCAGGTGACCAGAGCCTACTGCTAGAGCTGTCTTGCAGTGTGGGACCCTGCTGTGAGGTCTTGCCCCATGCTCTGGCCTCTGGCTCATCTTTGCTGTTGATTCCAGCCCCGGGCGCCGCCTCCTCTGCTTGCTTTCTCTCCCCCTCCCCCCCGGGGGGCGTGTTGCGGGGGGCAGGGAGATGCTGGGGGGACAAACAGCAAAGCCAAAAGCTGGTGTTTTGTTGGTGCTACAGATTCTTCCGACAAGAGGCAGCCCAAGCTGGGATCGCTCATGAAGCAGGTGATGGGAGGGAAGGACGATGGGCCAGGCACTATTAGCCGAGGAGGTGAGGAACGCCGGGCGCAGCTCCCTGCCCCGCAGGGCCCTCACCTGAGAGGCTGCTGAGCCAGGGCAGCTGGCTGTAGAGTAGATGCTTCACCTTTGCTTCCCCAGGGCTCGCAGAGCGTACAGGGCAGCCCCACGAGGAGATGGGCCTGTCCTCGCTGCTGGGGGTGGGAGCCTAGTGTCTGGCACTCGGATCACCTGGGAGCAGTCAGCTGGGGTCACATCATTCATACCATTCATTGTGCTGCTCACTCCATCTCGCCCCTGGGGCACCACTTCCCCCACCCCTCCCAGCTCAGCAGCCCATCCCCGGTGAGTGCGGCTCGGGGTGAAGCACATGGCCTGCCGCCCTTGCTGAGACTCCTTTCGTCCTGTACTTTCTCAGTGCTAGGTCCCAGAGCTAGGGTGGTCACTCTGTCCACCCCCAAGGGTGCATCGGTGAAGGGCCGCGAAAGTCCCCGAGGTACTGTACTGTTATCCGCCTAACCCACCGGGCGCTAACCCTGGTCATGTGACTGATTGCCCCATGTAACACCACGCCCCCTTCACATGACTAACCCACACTCCCAGTAACTCCTCCCCCAATCACAGGGGTGAGCTAATGAGCTGCTGCGTGCTAATGGCTCCCTGCCGCCTGATACCTTGTCACTGAATGGCTTGCCTTGCGCAGTTCCTGGCACTGCAGGTAAGTGCGCCCTCAGCTGATTCTGGAATGGGCTCTCAGGTTTGCTTTAGGCGCCTCACGCATCTGCCAGTACTTGGATACCAGGAAGGGGGGTGTAGTGCACAGGGACAAGGAGCAGCTGGCAAGAACCCCACAGTGCCAGGGGCAGATTGGTGCTGCTCGCAGAGCCAGTGTGGGCTGGGCAGGGCAGGGCATCTGTCCAGAGAGGTTAATCTCAGCTGTGCCTGCAGGAAGGACAAAGGCTCCAGAGCCTCTGACCTCTGCGGGCCTCAGCTGCCCAATCCACATGCTGGCGGGTGAGGGGAGTGAGAAGCAAACCTGATCCTGCGAGTGCACCGGGAATCTGGGCTGGGGCCGGAGCAGCTCAATGAGGAGAGCTCAAGGAGGAGAGCTGCTCGCCCCCCAAGCTGGATGTCCGGGAGAAGGTGGCAGGTGACAGGGCAGGCCAGAGGCCACGCGGCCTGGGAGCCAGCTGAGCGGGCCGTGGCAATGACCCTGCCCTCCCTTTCAGGCAAGTGGGGCAGCATCCGGGCCAGCGGGCGCATGAGCAACTATGTCTTGAACATGGAGATCGGGTCCCGCCTGGCTGGGAAGGACCTGCTGAGCGCTCAGCACAATGGGGCCCCCTCTGAGGCCAGCTTCCTGCGCCAGCACCGGGCCTCCCTCTACATCATTGGGGACAAGTCGCAGCTGAAGGTAATGACTTGGCGACCAGGCAGCATGTCGGGCAGGCCCAGCGGGGCAGGGAGCTGTCTGAGCCATCAGCAGCAGGAGCAGTGTGTGGAGAATGGGGGGACTGTCAGGGAGGAGTGGTGGCTTCATGGGAGGCACCCCCCCTGCAGCCAGGATCGGTGTGGAGAAAGGGACCCACTGCAGGGACCAGCCCCCTCTGGGCAGTCAGGCTGCCCCTGCACAGTGCCCCAGAGTGACTAGTGCAGCTACAGCTGTTCCTAGTAAAAGAGTCCAGGAGTGGCGTGGGTCCCACTGCGAAGGAAGGGCTCCGTGAAGGGAAGGGCAGGCAGACGGGAATGGGCCTGGTGCTGCCCAGCCTGTGCTCACCTGGGCTGCCGCTCTCGCCCTCTGCCCAGGGAGTGAAGCCAGACCCTCTGCAGCACTGGGAGGTGGTGCCCATCGAGGTGTTTGACGTGCGGCAGGTGAAGGCCAGCTTCAAAAAGCTGATGAAGGCCTGCGTGCCCGGCAGCCCCTCCACAGACCCCAGCCTCGCCTACCTGCGGACCCTGGAGGAGTCCGAATGGCTGTCCCAGGTCAGTGAGCAGTGTCAGACGGGCTGTCGCCGAGGCCGGACCTGCTTCCACACCTGGGATCCTACAGTGTGAGGGGAGCTGGTGCTTGAGGCGGTTGCTGGGGTGTGTCACAGGAACCCCAAGGCAAGGGGTGGGGGTTCGTTGCTGGGTCACTGGGACAGGACCCAAGCATCATGCCAGCTTCTAGTCAGTCATAGGGTTTAGGGCTAGAAGGGACCAGATCATCTTGTCTGACCTCCAGGACACCAGCAACCACATGGTAAACCCGCCAGCCGAAATTCAACCAAGGTATTTCAGACTAGCCTACAGTGTGCCACAGGCAGAGAGACTAGGTGGGACCAAGGCCCACCACTGCCTGAGGCCCCCACAATGGCGGGGGATTATCTGAGATACCCCCCGATGATCCTGGCAAGTGACCCACACCCGAGGCTGCAGGGAAAGGAGGAAAATCCCAAGGTCTCTGCAGTTGGACATGGGGCAACATTTCTTCCCAAGCCCATGGACAGTGATCGGTTAGATCCTGAGCAGATAAGCGCCAGAGTGAGTGTGCTCGGTGCCACCTCAGGGCTGTCAATGGGAACTGTCATGGAATGTGGCATTTCCAGTGCTTCCTGGCAGGGATCGGTCCTAAGCTGATGCTACTCAACCTCTCCCCAGTGATCTGGTGAAATGGGTAGGTGATACCGAGCGGTAGAGTGCTGTGTCACAAGATGAGCACCATCTTATAGGGTGATCTGGATCGCTTGGTAAGCTGGGCCCATGCAAAATGTGTTTAAATACAGGTAATGGCAGAGTTGCACAGCTAGGAACGAGGATTGCGGGCCTCATGTGCAGAATGGGGCCTGGCTCCTGGAAAGCACAGACTCTGGGAGGGAGCTAGGGTCAGAGTGGACAAAGAGTGCAACATGAACTCCCAGTGCGATGCTGGGAGCAGTGACTCAGAGCAGGGAGGTGATTTTACTTCTGTACATGGCCCTGATGAGACCGCTCCTGGGATACTAGGTCCAGTTCTGGGGTCCACATTTTAAACAGGTTACTGGAAAATTGCAGTAGGTGCAGAGAAGAGCCACAAAAATGATTTGCAGGGCTGGAGAAGATGCCTGACAGTGAGAGACTTATGGAGCTCAATCTGTTCAGCTTGTCAAAAAAGAACAAGAGGTGAAATGATTATGCTGATTAGACCCTTTGGGGAGAAGATGTCAGGTTCTAACGGGGTCTTTGGTCTAGTGGGAAAGGCAGAACAAGAAGCTACGGGAGCTAGACAGCCTTCAAGTAGAAATAAGGCACCATTTTGAACAGCAAGTGAGGGCTGCTGTGGGAAGTGCTGGGTTCTCCATCCGCTGGTGTCCTCAGACATCCGCTGGATGTCTCTGGAAGGAGCTTTCCCCAAACACAGGCTCTCGGAGTCAATACCTAGGGGTAGCTGGGTGAGATTTAACACCCTGGGCTATACGGGAGCTCAGAGTACGTGGTCCCTTCTAGTCAGTGGATGCACTGGGGAGTATGGGATTCCTGCCGACTCCAGTCTGGCTAGGAACACACCTTCCCATCCAGGAAGGGACCTGGTGATGGGAGCTCTCCCAAGAGCAAAGCTGCTGGGATTGGCTGGCTCCAGAGGCCTCTGTCCCAGATCTGGTCAAGCTCCCACTGCTAGATGCTCTCTGGGCCGCTGTGCAGGGATCCAGGTGCTGACTGCCGTGTGCGTGCTGGGACTGGATGGAGGCTAAGCACTGTCCCTGCTCTGGGCCGCTAGGCACACACACGACCTCAGATCTCGTGTCTGACTCTCCTCTTGGCAGTAGGGACCGCGCGGCCTAATTGCCTGGGCCCTGAACAAGTGCTGTCTGCCCGAGGCGAGGCCAGCCCAGGTTCTTTGGTGAGTCTGGTATCTGAGTTTGGGCAGGGACCCATGTGTCTGAGTGGAGCCATTCCCTCTCCCTCTGTGCTCTGGATGTCCGGCGCCAGTCACTGCCTGCTCATCTACTGGGGGAGAGGGGTTCTACAGGGACTTCCAAATAGCCTGAGTCTGTGCCCTTGATGGCCCCACGCTGCTCCTTGGTAGGTTGGGCAGGGGAGTGTTGCTGAGTGGAGGGGTGTGGTGTGTGAGTTTCATTCACACACAGCTCTCTGGGTTTGGGATCCTTCTGTTCCCGTCACATCCTTGGGTCCAGGGGATTGGCAGGTCCGAGCCTGGCAGACACTTCACTGTTGTGTGTGACATAAGGGTCTGGGCTGTCCCCATATGTACTTCAGAGGCTCTGGCCTGCTAAGCTCACCAGACTTCTGGGAAAGGCTGTTACCCTGTTGTCCCCTGCTCGAGGCCAGCCCCAAAACCCCCCCAATGTCTTGTTAACCTCTTGTGCTGTGTCCACAGCTCCACAAGATCCTGCAGATCTCGGTGCTGGTGGTGGAGCTGCTGGATACAGGTTCCTCTGTGCTGGTCAGTTTGGAGGATGGCTGGGATATCACCACACAGGTAGGAGTCGGAGCCCTGCAGCAACTGGCTGGCACGGGCTGGCCTCTCCCAGCTGCTGGCTTGAGGTCCCAGCCCCTTGTGGGCCGTGACTTTGGCCTTCCTCCTGCAGGTGGTGTCCTTGGTGCAGCTGCTGTCAGACCCCTACTACCGGACAATGGAGGGCTTCCGGCTGCTGGTGGAGAAGGAGTGGCTGTCCTTCGGGCACCGCTTCAGCCACCGCGGAGCCCAGACCCTCGCTGGTCAGAGCAGCGGCTTTGCTCCTGTCTTTCTGCAGTTCCTGGACTGTGTCCATCAGGTGAGCCCTGAGCAGCCTGGGCTGTCAGATTTCAGCACAGGGTTAACCTGTGTCCTGGGCCTCCTCTCTGGCCAGTGGAATCCAGGTGTAGAGCCAGCCCACCACTTGCATGGAGCTGCAGATCCAGTGGTCTGCTGGGTGGAGGCTGCTGTCCATTTGGCTGTGTGCTCGTCTCTCTGCAGATCCACCTCCAGTTCCCCATGGAGTTCGAGTTCACCCAGTACTACCTGAAGTTCCTCAGCTACCACTACGTCTCCAATCGGTTCCGCACCTTCCTGCTGGACTCGGACTACGAGCGGATTGAGCTGGGTAAGGGCTCTGGGCCCCTGGCCCCGTCACCAATGGGCGGCACTGTCAGCTGAGCGGCCTGTCTTTCTCTCTCCCCACAGGCCTCCTGTATGAAGAGAAGGGCGAGCGGAAGAGCCAGCAGGTCTACAAGTCCATCTGGGAGTACATTGACCGGCTGAACAAGAAAACCCCTGTCTTCTTCAACTACATGTACGCTCCCGAGAATGGGGAGGTGAGCCTGCTCGGCTGGCCAGGGACGCCGGGCCAGATGTAACCTTGGCCTCCCACAGCCTAGTGCACGATCCAGGGAGACCTCCCTCCATCCCACTGCTTGGAGGGAGCCAGGGTCTGACTACAGCTTTTTTTGCCACCCCAATTGGTGAAGCGGGGGTGGTGAGAGAAAGCCACGATCGGTGGTACTTCAGCAGCAGCTCCACCACACCGCTTTCATTTTTCGGTGGTGGGTCCTTTGCTCCGAGAGGGACTGAGGGACCTGCTGCCGAATTGCCACCGAAAACCTGGATGTGCTGCCCCTTTCCATTGGCCACCCCAAACACCAGCTTCCTTCGCTGGTGCCTGCAGCCGGCCCTGGAGGGAGCGAGGCAGCCCAGCTGTGGGAGTGACACAGGACGGAGGAACCTTGCCTTTCTGAGGGAGGCCCCAGTCAGGCTGAAATGAAGGAATAGCAGTACCCTTCCTCTTGAGCACAGAGACCGGGCATCCCCGCATCCCGTGCAGTCTGATCCAGCTGCAGTGCTGCCTTCCGAGTGAAAAGCAAACCGTCCTGGGGCCATATGGCGAGGGGACTTGGGAAGCAGCGAAGTCAGCGGGTTTAACCAGCTGGGGTTGCAGGATTGCCCTGCTGTGGGGCTGGGGACGGCTGTATGACCACCCCTGAATGCTTGAAATGGAGTCAAGACCTCTAAAATCAGGAGCTGTCAGAATCTATGAACCAAAATGGAATGTTTTCATTCGCTCCCGCTGGTGGAAGCCTGGCCTGGCCGGCCTGCTGCCTTGGTTTCCCTCCAGAATTTGGGCAGAATCGACATGTTCCAGTGGCATGATTGGACTAAGTGTAACCAGCGTTTTCTGAGGGATGGGCTCCACCTCTTACGTCTCAGCCTCTGCCTAGGGCCTGATTCTTACACCGGTGCGATGGCCAGAAAGCACTTGTGCTTGCTCACTGGCCCTGCCCTGCGTACACAGCTGCAAAGTGCCCCGTTGTTCTCACTATGGGGCCTGGTTTTCACATGGTGGGACACGCAGGAAGTCGGTCACCTGCTCACTGGCTGCCCCTTACCCCAGGACACTGTAACAGGCTGCTGGGCACTGAGTACAGAGGGGCCCAGGGCGGCCAGCCAGGTTGAGAACCTGCTCCGCCGTTCTGCCTCTGGCCCATGCACCGCAGTGCGATCCTGGATGCGGGTGTGGATGCAGCAGCACGGGGAGCAGGTGCCTACTTGCTGGCCTGGAGCCAGTCTGTCCCAGCTCTCCAGGGTTCGGCAGACCCACATGGGGATGACTTGCCTGTGGGGACCCCCCTCCTGTTGCATGATCCCCAGCCCGGCAGCAGAGTTCACCGCCTTTCTGGCCATTGTGGCCTCACTGGGCCAGGCACTGCGGGGGGGCTGCAAGGCCCTGCTTGAGCACTTCCCTGTTCCTTAGGTGCTGAGGCCATACAGTAACATCTCCAACCTGAAGGTGTGGGACTACTACACCCAGGAGGTCCTGTCCGAGGGCCCCTCCTACGACTGGGAGCTGGTGCAGGGGCAGCCGGAGCACGTGGAGGAGGTGGATCGGCAGGACTCCAGTGCCCCACAGACCAAGCGCAAAATCATCTGGCCGTGCTACGACAACCGCAGCCGAGTGGAACCCGACGCCATCTCCAAGCTGCTGGAGGTGTGTGGGGCATGGGGGAGGGGCCCTCCCAAATGAGAACATAACGCCCAGACTGGATCAGACCAATGGTCCATCTAGCTGTGTCCTGTCTTCAGAGGGAATGATCAGAACAGGGCAGTTGATCAAGTGATCCATCCCCCATTCTCCAGTCCCAGCTTCTGGTAGTCAGAGGTTTAGGGACACCCAGAGCATGGGGTTGCATCCCTGATCATCTTGGCTAGTTGCCACTGATGGACCTGTCCTCCAGGAACTGATCTAAATCTTTTTTGAGCCCAGTTATACTTCTGGCCTTCACAACATCCCCTGTCAACAAGTGTTGGGTGAAGAAATACTTCCTTGTGTTTTAAACCTGCTGCCTGTTAATGTCATGGGTGACCCCTGGTTTGTGTGTTACGTGAAGGGGTAAATAACGCTTCCTGGTTCACTTTCTTCACATCCTTCATGATTTTACAGACCTCTCTCGTATACCCCCTTCATCATCCTTTTTCTTAGTTGAACAGTCCCCGTCCTGTTACTCTCTCCTCACGTGGGAGCTGTTCCACCCCCCTAACTGTTTTTGTTGCTGTCTCTGCACCTTTTCTAATTCTAATAAATCTTTTCTGAGCTGGTGCGACCAGATCTGCACGACGTGTTCACGGGATGGGTGTGCCAGGCAGAAATCCACCCCCCTGGGCTGGATCAGGCTCTGCTCCCCCAGCAGGCCCCTTGCAGAGCCCCCCAGCGCTCCCATCTGCGCTGAAGCTGGCACTCAGACACTGCCCATGCCACCTGCTCCCCACCCCCGTCTCTGATGGCGCCTGGCAGGGATTGTCTGTGTGCAGTGTGTGTGGTTGCAGCTCCTGAATTTCCTGGGACAGGGCCCATCTCAGGGTGGGGGAGGGGTGTCTTGTCTTTCCACCTCTTCAGAATAACCTCTGACTCCTCCTGCAGGAGCTGCACAACCTGGAGGCAGAGCTGGGCCAGGTGCCGGAGCGCTGGAAGGACACGTGGGACAAGGTCAAAGCCTCCCAGCGCACAGAGGCCCGGCAGGAGGCCAGCAGGGTAGGTCTCTGAGCCGTCCATGCCAGAGGGTCCTGTGAGCCAGGGGTTGGGCTGGGCTGGGAGGAGCAGTGCACCAGGAGCCTGCTCCGGCACTTGGCTCAGGGCTCCTGGCTCTGCCCCCAGCTGCCTGCGTGGCTGAGGAGGGGCTCACAGTGCCCTGTGCCCAGGCCCAGTGGGTCTTGTGTGACAATGAGACGGTGCCAGTGGGGGGTGGCTGGTGGGTGGGACCCATGCCCTCACTTCCCTGCTCTGTGATGTGCAGATGGCGTCCAGTTCCCTGCTGATGTCCTCCAGCCTGTTGCCCCACCGGCGCTCGCTGGGGGTCTACCTGCAGGAGAGCAGCGTGGGCTCCACTCTCAACCTCAGCCTGGACAGCGACACCAGCAGCACCTCCACCCCGTCCAGCGGGAAGCAGGGGGGCCGCAAGAGCACCAGCAACCTCTACAGCCAGTTCCAGATGTCGGAGAGCGAGAACAGGTGAAGGGAGCTCTGGCTGCCCCGGGGGAGATGGCCAGGCCGTGTGGGCCCTGTGGTCAGCAATGAGCCCTATTGCTTGGGATGGGGTGTGGGTCCCATGGGGCCAGCCCTCTGCAACTCAGCTGGTTCAGTCTCTGGCTGCTGGGAGCCGAGCTCTTTGGTTCATCCCCACTGGGCTCTCGCCCCCCGGTGCACAGCAGCAAGGCACTGACCCGCTGTCTGGCTGCCCACAGGTCCTACGAGGGGACGCTCTACAAGAAAGGAGCCTTCATGAAGCCCTGGAAGCCCCGCTGGTTCGTGCTGGATAAAACCAAACATCAGGTACTCGAGGGGCTGGACAAGGGGAGTAGCTCAGCCGACCTGGTGTTGACGTGAGCTCGGGACTTGGGGACACCGGCTGACGCGTGGCACTTTTCCTTCCAGCTGCGGTACTATGACAACCGGATGGACACGGAGTGCAAAGGGGTCATTGACCTGGCAGAAGTGGAGTCCATCACCCCCGGCACTCCCACCATGGGGGCCCCCAAGACAGTGGAGGAGAAGGCCTTCTTCGATGTGAGTCCCCAGTGCCGGGGCAGGGGCCGGGGGGTGATAGTGGCTGGACCAAGGCAGCTGAGCACCAGCTCTGCATTGGACAGCAAGGCCGGCACTCGGGCCCCTGAGTTGAGCTGTGGTCTCTGCAGAGGACACCAGTGGTACAGACTGTGCCAGGCACTCGCCACCTCCGGCTGGAGCCAAGTTGTGTGTCCAGGAAGGTGCCGGCCCCTAGCCAGTCCTGCCTGCCCATCTCCCCAGGTGGGGACCTGGGGCCCATCGCTAGCTATGTGCCCTGCCTGGCAGACTGGGCTGCCTCTCCTGCCCCCGGCGGATGCCCTGCCTCAGCTCTCGTCTTTTCTCCCCATAGCTGAAGACGACGAAACGAGTTTACAATTTCTGTGCCCAGGACGTGCAGCTGGCCCAGCAGTGGATCGACCGCATCCAGAGCTGCTTGTCGGACGCGTGAGACTGGCTCAGCAGCAGCCCCCGTTCCAGGCATGGAGTCCCCCGGGCCCCGGTGCATGAAGCAGAGGCAATGCCCAGGGTTAGCACCTGAGCTGGCCCAGGTCTGACTGACTGACGGAGGAGGAGGCCGGAGGCCTTACTCTCCCCCACTGCCAGGGGCACATCGTACTGGAAGCCCCAGGCCCCCTGTGTATTCAAGGACAGTAGCAGGGGTCAGGGCAGGATCAGTGTGTTACACTATGGTAGGAACTGTCCAGCACAGGAACTAATTGCATTGAAATGTCAGGCTAGAGGCAGTGGGGATCCATTCGTACAAGCCCACTAAGCCTGTCTGAGCCACACAATTACCGGCTCCCACCCCTGGCAGGACATGGACCTCGGGTCCCGGTTCCCACCCCAGGCAGGATATGGGTCTGGAGTCCCTGGCTGGGCATTGCGGCTCCCACCCCTGGCAGGACACGGACCTGGGGTCCCGGCTCCCACCCCAGGCAGGATATGGGCCTGGGGTCCCTGACTGGGCAGCGCGGCTCCCGCCCCAGGCAGGACACGGACCTCAGGTCCCGGCTCCCACCCCAGGCAGGGCAGCGCGGCTCCTGCCCCAGGCAGGACACGGACCTGGGGTCCCGGCTCCCACCCCAGGCAGGATATGGGTCTGGGGTCCCTGGCTGGGCATGGCGTTTGTCTTGAGCAGTGCTCTGGTTCTCTTGCGAATGCTGTGGGGTTTTACTGGCCCTTTGCTGGGAGAGGCTTCAGGAGGTGCTGTGCGTTGAACAACCCCCCCCCCACCCCACCATTGGGGAGCAGGATGAGCTTTCCCTGGTTACACCTCTGCACCCCAAGTGAACCTGCCGCCAGCCCCTTGGGGCACTTGGCCCAGGCCCTCTCGGCTCTGGCCCAGCCCTTCTGAGTGGCACTAGGCTGGGGTCCTGAGCTCAGGGTTAGCCTGCCCAGCAAGGCCAGAGGAGAGCTCCATGGGCAGTAGGCCAGGAGTACTGGGACCATCCTGCTCACCCCATGTCCAGCAACTGGGCCATATTCCTCCCCGGGGCAGGCACACTCTCTGCTGGCACAGTGTCTGCACAAGTGTTGCCCCGATGAGCCGCTCTGGGGAGGAAGAGGGGCTCCTCCTGTCCTGCTTCGGTGAGATGGGGTGGTCTCTCATTAGCAGTATTGTAGCTTTAGAGTCAGCTCCTCTTTTGGTCTGCCCCTGGCGGGGGAGGGGTGAAACGGAGGACTGGGACCTGCTTATATTCTTGGTCCCACTGCCCGGGGAAACCTGTGCTCACTCAGGCTGCGGGGAGCAGGTTCCCCTGACGTGGCACCAGGGCATCTGGCAGTGTAGCTCCCCCGCTGCAGGCTGGATTGCTCTGGTACAGCCCTGGAGCCTCCATCCCTCTCCCTGCAGTGGCTGGGGCATGGGGCTGGGCTTTTGCTCCCAGGATAACAAGGCCAGTTACAGGGACTGGCCTGGGGCCTGTGTACAGGAGCAGTGTGGCATGAGCCCCTCACCTACCAGCTACGCTGCCCCGGGAGTGAAGTGGCCTGAGCTTGGAGATCACAGTACAGAGCTGCTGCCTTTTCTCTGTCAGCTCTCTCAGGGCTCTCCGCTGCTTCTGCAGCACCAGCCCCCACAGCTTGTGCTTGGATCCCCAGCCCCTGGGCTCGCAGCGGCAAGTCTCCATGCAGCCACTGTCCGCCAGCCGCAGAGCAAGGCCTGTGCTTTGAGCCGGGACGTGCCCCAGCCTCGAGGGGGAAGGCAGGGAGCTCTTCACGGCCATTGTGCTGTGGGGCCAAGCTCAGCTCCTTGAGATCCCCACTGTGCTGAGCTGTTCAGGGCTCAGCTCCTGACCCCCTGAACTGTGTACCAGGGACAAACTTGTACTTTAGCCCCTGCTCTCTAGCACTTCCACTAGCCCAGACCTGCTGCCCTCCCCAGCCTGCTTCCTGCTGTAACTTATTGTCAGTGCAAAGGTGGAATCATGAGACGGAGGCGATGGCATCTCTGGTACAGAAAATAAATCCCCTGTATGCTCCCCTCTCCCCCTGGTTTGCACCTTGGCAAGCTTAGCCCCCAGCAGCTCACGTGCTAGAGCTGTGTGCTTGTCCCAAAACCCAGCGGGCACCTGCCTGTGGTCCCTTGGGGCCAAGGAGCTGCCTGTTCACATGAGACGGTTCCTGGCCTCGGTAGCACTCCAACACCCCCCCCCCCCACCTCGGTTACAGTTCACCATCTTCCTGCCATTGCCTCTTGGGCCTGGGACCTGCCCTTTCCCTCCCCCTGCCAGCTGCTCAGAGCCAAGGCGGCTGACAATTCTACCTGTCTTGTTTTTAAAGGAGTACAATGTTTTATTTCAGTGCAGAGCTCTTTGTACAGTCTTAACCCCCAGGGGCCCCTCTTCCTTTTCCTGTATGATAATGGCGGTGGCAGGTAGCTGGTGCAACAGGGAGGTTTTTGTAACTTCCTGGAGCAGTTGTAGATTATTGAAGTTTCTGTACATTGTGTCAAACATACAGAGTCCTTGTATTGTATTGTGCCTAGAGGGAAAACGTTATATAAAGAGAAAACTAACTGAATTTAATAAAAAATTAATATGCATATTCTCTTGGGCTGCATGGCACACAGGCCTTCCCAGCGCTGGGTTGGGTTCCAGAAGCGATTCGCTCACACAGCCTTCCCCATTGTTCACACAAGTCCCAGGCTGGGGGGAGAGACCTGCAGTGGTTAGGGCTAGAGAGGGAGCAGAGTGCTCACTGCTTGTCTTGCTGGGCAGGTTTGTATTCATCATTTAAAACAGTCCCTCTGGCTCTGCTGTGTTGGCAGTAACCAGAGCATCACCCTGTGCCTCTCCTGTGCTCTCCCTCATGACATTGCATTTGTATGTGCCCCACTCCTGAGTCACAAGCTGCAGGACTGTGGGTAGGAACAGGCCTGTTAAGGGTGTTCTTGTAACCACCATAAATCCAATACAGACCAGTGGATGTAAAAGATTCATCCTAGTATTATCCTAAATTCCTCATTTTGCCTCAGCTGCCAGCAAACATCTCCCACCTAGGATCTGTGTTCATCTTGCCCATCCAAGAGAGATTGCTTGGTATTGCCAGGTTCTCTGTTTGGACAATGGATGCACCAGGAGAGGGGCTCTAGAGTGTGTACTTCCCCCTCAACTGACAGAGGTGTCAGCACCCAAGAGCTGCAATCTTTGCAGCTGGCCATGCCATCTAAATGTCACCTGGATAATTCAGTCCCATGAGGCCTAGTCTTGTTCTCCATCCCTAAAAGGAAGAAGCTGAAGGAAGCATTTTGAGATTTGACCCCATTAGAGATGTTCTAATTCCAAGAGGTCAGATGCTGGACCATAGCATCACCACAGAGCTTCATCTGTTACCATGGCATCTTAGTCCTCCAGATTCATCTGGGGATGCCCAAGAACTTATCACCCAGTTAGATTCATGTTCATAATATTTCAGTGCAGAATGACTCAGGCCTGCTCCGTTTCTTCCAGCCAGGTCTCTGAACCCTGTGTGCTTGGAGCACTCTACTGAGGTTTCCCTCCAGGTCCAGCTTTTTTCTACTGTTACTGTCAGCTCCAGGGTGGAGCCATTCTTCTTTGGATTAGCTCTGTAGCCTTCTGCTACAACAGTCTCTTGGCTCAGCTGTATTTCCTTCTGCTAATGGGTCTCTTGGGCTTTCTATCCATATGGCTTGTGGATTATACACAAAGGAAGGGTTGTGATACCATATTAAGATGATGGGAGGGTGGTGGTCTGAGTCCAAGAGGGATAATGGTGGTGGATTTTTGAGTTTCAGGGCAATTAATTGGATTTATTCCTGGTGTTTTCTCATCCTAAAGAAACTGCTTCAGTCTGTACACAAGCTGAACATAATATAACATTGGTCTTAGGAAACATCATTGCTCTGGGTTGGAGCTGTCAGTCTCAGATGCCTATTTTTGCATCTTTAAAGTTACAGGAATATTCAGGATGGAAAGTGACCATTTCTAGTACAAGATGCTCCCATGCGTGCTGTTTAGGTTTCCAAGGAGATGTTCACCAACTGAGCGAATATCTTTCTTAGATAACTAGCTACTAAAGACTCATTAATTTTGAAATCCAAAAGTAGTAATGTTCTACCTCAGTGGGCTGGAGGTGTGAACTCTGTAACATTTCCTTCCATTCAGCAGAGCGTGTGCTCTCCAGAATCAGAGTCCCACAGCCATGGTTTATTTAAACTGGCTGGAAGCATTTAACTCCCCAAGTACTGGATTCAGTAATTCATTAAGCAGGAAGAGAGCACTGGCTGATGGGTAAACCTGGTGCCTGTGTCACTCTACCATGACGAGGAAACTGAAAAAGGAAAGGCCAACCACAGATCTACTTGGTTTTGCCCAAGTCCAGCTATGTGAGGTTTTGCTTCAGGGCAGTAAAGGAACCAGATGCAAAATGGGATGCTTGCTTCTGTAGGTGGGGAAAGGCCTCTTCCTGCATCTCCACCTCTCTGCAGAGTTGAGAAGTAGATTAAGATGAAATCAGAGCAGTGCCAGAGAGTGTGGTGGCTGTGAGGGGACTCTGCAGGTCCCTCTAATTCTGGAGAGTAAATCTCTTTAGCAAGAGGCTTGGTTGCTGAGTGCCCAGCAGAAAGATGCCAAACTCATACATGAGAGAGCTGAATTTTATTTTTAAGTCTGGTCTAGGGCCAACGTATTAATTTAGGACTTTACTTCCCTGTAGCACGCCCACTGCTGTCAATGGGAGAGTATGTGCAAAGAATGAGCATGGCCTATATGTGATTCATAGATTCCAAGGCCAGGAGGAACCATTGTGATCATCTCTGACCCCCTGTGTAACACATAGGCCAGAGACCTTCCACACAATGATTCCTAGAGCAGATCTTTTAGAAAAACATCTAATCTTGATTTTTAGAATTGCCAGAGATGGAGAATCCACCATGACCCTTGGTACATTGTTCCAATGGTTAATTAACCTCAGTTACAAATTAACACTTTGTTCTGCTTCGAGCCATTGGATGGGTTAGAGCTTTCTGTGCTAGACTGAAGAGCTGGTTATTAATCAAATCAGCCTTCCCTTTGTTAAGCTGAATTGACTGAGCTCTTTGAGTTTCATGACTTGATTTGCTTAGGCCCTTGGCTCACTTGTAAGGCCACTGGTTCTGCCCCTTCTCTCTGCTAAATGATTACAAATCATTAGTACAAAAATACCTTGGAACAAAGTGTGAAGGCTAGAGACTTTAATGCAAGTTTCAAGCCAGGTTTGGATAGATTACCTGCTTGGCATTTTGGAAGAGATCAAAGTTTCATAATCGACCCTCTCCCACTAAAGTTGTACTTTGCAGGGGCAATGTTTCATACTCCTATGTTGCTGGGTTGTAAAGTAACTGAGCAGGAAAGAAGCCACTGTTGTCCTGCTCACTTAACACGCCACTTAATCTGCAGTGATGGGCCAACCAGTGATAAGGATGCACAAGAGAAGGGATAAAAACTTTCCTACCTCCCCTAATTGTTGTTCTTCGAGATGTGTTGCTCATGCCCATTCCAAGTAGGGGTGTGTGTGTGCATGCCGTGTGCACACCTGCCAGAAGGTTTTCCCCCAAACAGTACAAGTTGGGTTGGTCCAGGCACCCCTTGGAGTCGTGCCTTCATGGCACCATATATAGGGCCCTGCCAACCTGCTGCCACTTCAGTTCCTTCTTGCTGGTTTTGTTCTGACAGAGGGGAGGCAGCTGGGTCTTGGAAGGGATTTGAGCAACACATCTCAGAGAGGGAGGTAACTGTTTTTTCTTTGAGTGCTTGTGCATGTCAATTCCAGTTAGGTGACTCCCAAGCCAGTACCTTGGAGGTGGGGTCAGAGTTCATTGACTTGCTGATTGAAGCACCACTGTGCTGAGTGATGGCGTAATGAGGTGAACATGTGGACTGACAACCAAGTCACAGCCACACACAGCTCATGGGTCAGAACCTGAGCCAGGAACACCACCTGCACCCTCATGGAGTGTGCTGTCAGCCCAGGGGCAGGTACTTAGCTCAATAGCAGCATGCCTGGATACAGGACCTGATCCATGATAAACTTCTTTGGGAAGACATGGGGAGGGTCCTTCATCCTGTCTGCTACTGTGACAAGCAATTGCATAGACTTCTGAAGCACCTTGGTCCATTTAATATAAAAGGCCAATGCCCACTGAACTGCCTGAGAGTGGAGTTTCTGCTCCTGGGTGTTAGCAGGCAGTTTGGCATAAAAAAAGTGGGAGGAAAATGTCCTGACTGGTATGAAACTGAGCCCTGACCTTCAGGAGCAAGGCCAGGTGCAGCTGATGCTCAATCATGTCCTTCCAGAAGATGGTGTAAGGAGGTTCAGCTCTTAGGGCCTTGAGCTCAGCATATTGCTGCCAGAAATGCCACCTTCTCTATAAGAGAGAGCAGTGAGCACATTGCTAGAGGGTCAAAGGGGGGGCCCCATTGGTCTGGAAAGAAGATGAAGGGCCCAAGCTGGCACTGGTTGTCATACTTGAGATATAGCCTGTCCAGTCCTTTGACCGATCATGGGTTAGCAAAGACTGATCAGCTGGCCCCACCTGGGTGAAATGCCAAGGATTCCAGCTAACCTGCACAGGCAGTAAGAAGGAACTGAAGCAAGAGCAGGTCAGCAAGGTCCTATATACAGCACCATGGAGGTGACACCCGCACCCAGCTGATGGATACGGCTGGGGAAGAAACCAGCAGCTGTGCATACGCACCTACTTGGAAGCACGTGATTGACACTGAGTTCTGTTATGTAAATCAAAGGGCTTGTGCTCACCTGAAACAGCAGCTGTTCTCCTCCCCCTCTGTCACCCTTGAGTAAGCAAGGAGGAAGGGGGCTGGTTTAGAGAAGAACAAAAGGGAGCTGGACAGAGGTACATGCAATACCAAGTGCTCCTGTTTACACAAGACCAAAAGACATTTAATGTGTGGAACTCACTGAGGTTAAGCGTTTGGCAGGGTTAGTGGGAACAGACAGAGAGAGAGGGGACAGAATGCTTTGGGGCAGGAGCCAACTTGAGCTAGGAAAAGTACCCAGGTGTTCGAACAGCAGGGGTGAGACCACAGCACTACCTGCTCCTGGTGGTATGGGGTGAGCTGAGCTCCACCTGACCTCCCTCTTCTGCCTATGTGACTGTCATCCTCTTAGAAAGCTGCAGGGCCCGAAAAAAATATTCACGCTGGTGGTTAAAATGTGACAGCCTCACTCCCATCCCTGGCAGAGAGCTGCACGGAGACTTTTGCAAAATGTTTGTCTGGCCTGAGGCACCTCTTGCCTGTCACATGTTGCCCTAGGGAGACCTCAAACCCAAGCGTTTGGCATGACTCAAAAAGGGACTGGACAGTTCAGCATTACACAAATTTTAGGAGGAACATTATGCCAATCTGCATTAGAGCAGATCTGACCTAGGGTGGGAGGCAGGGGGACAGATCACAGCTCAGCTGCAGTTCTTTCACCTTCCTCTGCTGCTACTGGTATCAGCCCTAACAGAACTGAGCAGCACCTCAGATGTAACCGTTTCCAGGTATGAACTCCAAGCTATTAGGCCAAAGGCAGCCCTGTGCCAGGCTCCTGGGCCAGTGCAAGAACCCGGACCATGGAATAGTCAGGAGTAACTCACTCCTTGGCAAGGGAATCAAATCGCCACATGAGGACATGGGCTGCATCACTGAAACCACCCGTGAGGCCCTGCCTCTTCCTAGCCCCCATTCCAACCCCAGCTCTGCCTCCTTCCCCCTCCCTCTTGGAAAGTCCTAAGCGTTGCCCAACAGCTCTTTGGTGGCAGGAAAGCGCTGGGACATAGGAGCTTGGTGGGCCCGAGACCCCTGTCCTAGGAGAAGTTTATCATCATCCAACCGCTAAAGCTGAGTAGTTATGAAGAATATGTGATTGTTAAGTTCTCATCCAAAAGTGTTTAATGCTTTAAAAAAATTCTAAGCACCTGCTGCTACCAATTCTCCCAAGGCTGGTTATGCATGTGTTAAAAACAATTCCCATCACCTTTACCTGCTCTAGGCCATTCATTCCACACAAACTAAAAAAAGTATTAAAAACCCCAACCTGTCCAAGCTTTTCCACACCTCCTATTTGAAAATTTTTAAGGGTCCACAACTGAAAAAAGGTTGAAAGTCTTTGTGTGTGAGAGACCAAACCACTTCAATTTCCTTCAGGACCCAGCAGGTGGTGCTGCCCTGGAAACCTACACGCTGATCTGTGTACACTTGCTGCCTTAGAGGGATTTGTAAACCGTCTGAGCAGATGAGTCAGACCCTGACTGGTGCCTGGAGGCAAACCCTGATTCCTATTTTGATAAGAACGAGGTGTCTGGTATGGGGGGAAAGGAAACAGGCATTTAACAATGCACCAAGCCATGCTGCTCGTTGTCTGTCTCATATATTGAGACTGGGAACTGGGGAGCAGTGTCACAGATTTTACAGCTTTGAGCACTTCTGCAATAACTAATACCAGGCAGCTCTTGATGCACAGAAAGGTGGAGATTGGGAATGCGGCCGATTTGTTCACAGCCAGTGAGGTCAGTTGACCACAGAGCTCCCCAACCCATCCCAGGAGACCCCTAGGAGAAAAACACAACACAAGGCTAGTGCCACTGCCTGAACGCTCTGTTCTGCACCATTTCCAAAGTCATCAGTTTACACTAACAAACAACCGGATGCCAGGACTGGGGAGGTTACCAGTAAACCTGGCTGCGAAATGTGCAATGGGAGATGGCTGAGAGGGCAGAGACAGGACTGGGCCTTGAGAAACCCACCGCTCTCAGTGAGAAGTTTGAGTTTTTATTGATAGTTGGAATTTACAGCCTAAAACTGACAATGGAGAGAGATGCAGACTTGGTTTTTTCTTTCCTTTTTTTTTTACAAAAAACAAAAACCAAACAAAATAACCAAAACCCACCAGCATCAGTTTTACAATATAAAAGTTTTGACAGCAGAGAGACTAAAGTACATCGGGAATTACTCAGAAAAACAACAGGGAGAAAAAGGCAGTAATTTTAAAACTTTGTACCTCAGATATACACATAAATACACAAACATTGCTTACAAAGACCCAGTTTCAACATTTAAGGGCAGTAGGCATCATGAGAAACAAAAAGGCTCCCCTATGACATTGCACTAAATTAATCCACCCACTTCAGACCCCTCCCTTTGCTGCCCCCTCCCCCAAATGAGGAAAGGCCACTTGAAATTAAAAATGTGCTTGGCCTCAGTAACTGAGCCATCCCTCTGAGTCACTTCGTTACCCAGCCTGTACCGAATTACCTCAGCCTGCTATTCTCCCAACACCTCATCTCTGCAGGCAGGTGTTTTATTGCTATTCAGAGTGCGTCTCAGACAGAACCACCACATTTTATGGTGGGTCTATTTTTATGCAGACTCATCCTCCTAGTCCTGACTTCTAGTCCATCTGCATGAGGTGGTGAAATCTCACAAACAAGCTCTGGCACCAATGCATGAGGGAGCGGGGTTTCAGAAGTGCTTAGCACCCAGAGGCAGATTTCAGCTCCTCTTCAGACCCCTACGTAAGTGACATGGTTTTCAGAAGAGTAGTGCATGCTGGATGCTGAGCTGCTTTGAAAATCTGGCCCTAAGTCAATACATCAAAGCCCTGCCCACACTGTTTCCATGGCAGTAGCTAGTGGAGTTCTCCCAGTGTGGACTGGGTATTTAAATGGACTTTTTTTACATACTGTTATAGAGACACAAACAGCTCAACGCCCACACGTTACAAACACAGAACTCGAGTGTTGTCAGCTGGCAACTGTGATAACAAGGACTGGAAAGGAGGCTGTCTCAATTTCCCTTTTAAAATCAGGGACTGCCCACCAAAGACCCATCTACACTACCAAAAGGAGCCGTTTCACGGTGAAATGGAGCAGCTCAGCTCAGCACAGCCTGAGCCTGCTGTGCAGAACCAATGCAGCTGACCTTACCACGCTGGGTCGTCTAGAACAGCCCAGCACATCCACACACAGCACAGCTGTACCAGGCTGCAGGAGCAGTTAGTGCCTTGGTCCCAGCACAGTTCTCTCGGTGACTGATGTTGCTGTGAAATCAAACAGTTTCCTTCAGGAAAAAGATGGTTTTTACAAGCACTGCAATGACACTGGATTCCCTAGTGTAGCCAAATCTCTGATAGACAGTGTGCTATTAGCCTGCAAAGCCAAGCACTTCCAATAGCCTAATGTCTAAACTGTTACCTAGTTGCAACAATGGGAAAAAAGAGAACACAATGAGGTTACAAAGAAGTGCCCACAGAAATAACTCAGATGTTCCACGGCATGAGGCAGACACTGTTCAAAACTTAAGCAGCTAGGAGAGATCAGCAGTTCAAACTGCTTTAATTATGCCAGCTGTGAGCTAACTGATTTGTCATAAAGAACTAAGTGTCTCTTCACTAGTAATATCATGGCCTGAAGGAGAAAGCTCCTCTGTGTGCCTGAGCAGATACACCCTAGTATAGGGGGAAATTCATTAGAATCATGGGTATTTTCTGCCTCAACATATGGATGCCATCCACTGCCAACATTTATAAAAAGGAACGTGATTCTGCCTTGGTAAAGAGGCCCTGTCAAGTTGATTTCACTCCAACATTTGGGATGTGTTAGAACAGTTTTACAAAACTTCAGCTCAAGAGAAATGTTTCTGCAGCTTTTTATATTTCAGTGGAAACAGCTCGTTTGGATTTCAATACCAGCAACCCCCAAACTGCAGCCTTGAGTTAGTAGATGAACATCAAGCCACAAAACTGACCAGAAACAAAAATGAAACCGAAAAGCTTTTTCATCAACCAAGCCAAGAAATGCCAAAAGGAAACACACAGCATCGATGAGAAAAGTGAGCTGGATTAAAAAAATATATATTTCAGTTACAACGATCTAAGGTGTTAATACTGCTGGGTACGTTTATTTTTTCAACCTGATAATACCCCTTTAATACATCTTTACCTTTCTAGAGAAGGTGGTTAAAAGAGGTGTAATGTGGTAGGAAAATGGGGATGTTGCTTCTTGGATTGACTAATCCCACCCCAGCTCTGCTGCAGTGTGTTTAGACACCTGGTATTCTGCTGGGTCACAAAAAAATTCCCGTCCCTTCACAGCTGTGTGTTAGTACCTCTGCGTTTCTTTCTGTACCTATGATTGTGTGTGTTTTAGACAAAAAACAAGTAGGAACTGTCATGAAAATCTGGCAGTTCTTTTAAGTTTAGGTTGTAGAACCAAGTTTAAAAAATATAAATAATCCCTATATACATTAATAACTGATACTTAAGATCTCCACCTGAAACTAACATCTCTAACACGCCACAGAAAACCACAAACAACTCATCTAGGTCAGCATTTCCTTAAATATGTAATTCTTTCTTCTGTGTAAGCTATCGGATACAGCCCCCATCTCATACCTTAGCCGGAGCTGCCACCACCGAGCCTATTAACATACCTGACAGAATTATACAGCCCGATTTCACCAGCTAGCCAGTTAAACTGCACTTTTCTTTCCTTTCTTGGGCCTGTCTGCAAGAGGAGATAGGAGAATGGATCATTTGGAGGAGTTATGAAGATGTATTCAAATATCTAAGACACTGAAGAAATTAAACCATTTTCTTTCCTCGAGATCTGTATTTTCATTGCCAGAATTGCTGGGCACAGAAAAGAGTTTCCTTCTTAAAACCCCAACAATTTCATTTTATTAGAATGTCCATTTTCTTTGATGTTCTACTCCTATGTTAAAAAAATACTAAAAATGGGGAAACTTGATTAAATATTATTTACAAATTTGTCATTAGAGATTCTTCTCTCTCTCTCTCTCTCTCTCTCACACACACACACAATGCAGCGCTCTGCCACCATCACTCCAGTGCCACTGAGGATGGAATTTTCAGAGTCTGGTTTCCCCATACAATAAATTCTTTGGAATTAAACTACAACAATCACATTTAGATCTCAGCCTATTCCAGTGAAAATGTACTTCCACCACTGGCTCTGGAGGCCCAATTTTAATAACTGATCATATATTTATTATCTGAAACATCATATGCAATTAAGAGAGAGTTGAAATAGACGCGCACACTCTACAGGCCTTCAGTTCTAGCCCCTGGTGTCAGCCTTGCAAGGATGCAGCAGGTTCACTGGCCTTCTGCACTCAGTGTGGGACTGTGCATGGAGGAGGTACCCTATAGTCATCTTAGCGAGTAACTTCCTTCTCACATAACCAAGAGGCAGGCTGCACGTATTGCAGAGGGACTGCAGATGTGTTCATTCAAGGTTGGTGGTCACAGGAGGTGGGGTGGGAAGGTGTGTGACACAGAGGGAGAGGCTGGAGTGACTATTTTCTGCAAATGATGTCTGATTCTGAATCTATGCTAACGGTTTGTTAATTATCAAAGACCAGATCCTAGCACTTAGAACTACTGCAGGGACAGGACTGGGTGACATATTTCAGTTCCCTCAGTAATGTTTATTGTGTGTTATATTCAATGTGCACTTGTCTGTATGTGGCATATGTTGACAAGGTAATTTTTTCAGCAGCGCTGGAATTGGGCAAAATCATGTCTTTT
The DNA here is from genome assembly GCF_025201925.1 of Gopherus flavomarginatus. Lineage (NCBI taxonomy): Eukaryota > Metazoa > Chordata > Testudines > Testudinidae > Gopherus > Gopherus flavomarginatus. The sequence goes on along the minus strand of NC_066617.1, from coordinate 3,463,741 downwards.
AAAATGGGTTTATATAGTGCACAGGTCAATGCCGCCTCCAGGCGCTACTGTGACACAAATCATGAATGAAGTAATTTTATACATAACACTAATGTCATGTGCTAAAATAACAAATAAAGATTCTGGTTAGAATTGTTTGGTTAATATATTACATGTTTACATCTTTTATATGTGTATTAGAACAAGCAGGAACATTCAGTGATCAAAAACAATCCTACTTCATGGTAACCCTCATCTAGAAATCTGATTCGTGCGTTTGTCAGGAGCCTTCATACTATAAATGGCATTTCTCATGGGAATACAGATCCATAGACGACAGGACAAATTGCAGGGTCGGGCCTTGTGACTTATGTTGGATTGGCTTTGAGTGTAAAATTCATAGTAATTTAAACAGGATCTTTGTACTTTTCCATTAATTTTCAATAATGTGTTCTGCTGTGGTTAAAGACAGACGAAAATGTTAGGAAATAAAATAGCTGCACAGGAGGCCTTTCGAATGGATCTGATTCTGACGTCCCCGAAGCAAGATGCAGAGAAGGAATATTTGATAAATGGAAAATATTTAATTCCATACTGTCAATTGAATGTTATTTTAATTTAAATGTTAAATTAATCATCATTAAAGATTTAAATAATATTATAGCTAAAGGCAAAGCTATGATTAATCATTTTCTTAGGCAAAGAGTTTTAAATCACCTTTCAAGTGTTGAAACGAGCACTATTTAATTTTCAGTTTAGAGTATACAGGTAAAGGATTCTGCAGATTAGACAGTTAAGCAGGATTTACAGTAATTACAGTATGCAGGTGAAATGAACCTTTCATTATATGTATTTTTAAAGCTCTTCTGGCTATGGCATCTAAGCACGACGTGATTTTTTGACCCTTCAGAAGGACTTGTTTCTCCCTATCTTATTACTTGTACTTACAAGTAGCAGGAGCTATCCATCACCCTTTTACATACAGAGAGTCACTCATCAATGTCCTGATATGCAGAAACAGTGTTCTGGGTTCTGTGTATGTTACTACTTTTCATTTTCATTGTAAAAGTGTTTAAGATCCCTCACAAAGAATTGTGAGCAGCAATGAGTGACTCAGACCTTTTGAAATGTCTCTGTTCCCTAATTCTCCATATTGATGAGGTCCCCTGAAAGAAGGAAAGCATTCCTTTCCTTTGATGTCCTGGAGCACTATCCTGCAATGCATGAACACTGCATCTTTTCCTTGAAGAAGCCAAGATGCTACACAAGGGGTAGGGCGGCTATCCAGACCACTCAGGTTTTTCCAAAAAATCAACAGGAGATTTCAAGAAACGTCTGAGTAGAAAAATACTTTCTGAATTAGGTGAACAGTTTTGCAGGTGGATTTTTGTTAATGTTTAGATACAAGAAACACTTAACATTTACTCACAGGTAGCAGGTGGCTTAACCCCTTCCTTCCCTCCCCCCACACCCCTTCTTGTCTCAGACTAGATCTCTCTTTGGGGAGAAAGGAATTATTTAGCATGGTCTAAAAGGAAATAAGTAGGAGTGATGGGACAAAATAAATGGAAAATTAATGTATCAGAAAACGGAAATCTGTTACGTGTGGAACAGTCCACTGCCTGGAACATTTTAAAATTGATTGGCCAAAGCAATACTGGGGAAATATACTGTAGAGAACAGCCTTGCTGGACAGCCAAGACGACCTACAGGGACTTTCCATGTCTAATGTCTAATCTAGAAAAGTACCATTTCAAGACCTTTTGTAAAGTTAGCTCTCTTAGGAGTTAAAGTAGTAGCTAATATTTCTTTTTCCAAATCATTTCCAGAAACTGCACAATATCTTAACTATTAAAATTTACAGTGATGTTTACTAAAACAGTAAGTACTACAATGTGCAAATAAAATTAGTACACCGTGCAAATGCTAGGCTCACTCTGGCAGTTTTCATACAATATGCAGATGTGTGTCGTTAATGTGTTATGGCCGTCATTTTACATAAATATACCGCACAAAGTAATCATTCGTTCTCTTGGTGTTAATGGTTTAGGGACGAATAATGTTTGTGTGCTAAATTAAACAGATCTTTAGGGCAAATTCAATGCTATTACTATTCTGATTTGAATTGACGTGGCACAGATAACGAAGGACGTCTCAGAGGATATGCTGTGACAACTGACAGTCAAAGCCATATTGGTCTTTTTGCCTATTAAAGGTTTGAGTACAATAACTGGGGGCTCTTGTAAGGTGACTGGTGAAGTGTGCAGGAAGAGGGGTGACATGCACTGCACTGGAGGTGGGCTAATATACCAACATTTCAGAAACAAAACTTGGAAAACTGTATCAGTTGGCCTCAGTTCAGAAAAGAGGGGTGATGTCTTGCATGAGGACATTCTGCTCTGGTGGTCACACTGCCCTGGCAAGTCAGAACTGCTCTACACAACGGGGGTTCAGTGGCATACAGCGCTGCAGCTGCACACTCCAGCAACGGAGGGGGTTCTTCCTTTGCGATAGTGACTCCACCTGCCTGAGCAAGGATAGTTACGTTGACAAAAGCACTCTTCCCTCAACCTAACCACCTCTACTCTGGGGCTGTAGGTTGGCATACTGACAGCACTCAGGAGTGTGAACTTTTCACATACCCCTGAGGCCTTTTTCTATGTCAATCTAAGTTTTAAAAATATGCCAGGCCCCAGTCACAGTTCAGTATTTAAACCTTACGACAAAAAAGAGATGGGCACTTAAAGGGTTAAAAACTTAGGGCAGGCTCATTATCACCATGTGATAGGGTGTGGTTTGTAAAACCACCACTGAATAAGAGGCTGAAGACCCAGGACTTGTAGCATCAGACAAACACACTTGTCATTTTAAAAATAACCCCGAGTACATAATAGTGCTCTCACACAGAAGTGGTCAGAACATATTCTATAAAAGAAAACATCAGAGGCTCATGGGGACCGAGTTGTATTTTGTCTAATATCTATCTTACATTAAAGCCCTCTCTATTTTCCTGGAACTTCCTACGGCCCTGATCTGCAAACATTTAAACATGTATAATTTTATTAATGTGAGTAGACTCGTTGAACTAAATTAAGTGTTTGCAAGGTTGAGGTCCTATGTTCAAAACTCAATGAAAATATTCACAGGGGGTCACCAATTTATCCATACAAATAATCATTATTTCAAATTCTGTTCAAGTTTTATAAACATTTGATGTGATTTAGTTATATCCCAAGTTTGCATCCGTTAGTGGTCTAATTTAGGAGAAATTTTCCCAATACCTGGCAACAGACCGTCTTGATGCATGAAACGCAATTACTCAAAACCCAACGAAGTGGGGAATGCACTAATACAAACTAATTATTATGATTACCAGAATCTTTAAAATGTTCTACTCAATCATTAGAACCACATGAAAAATGTTTTTAATCATTTACATGCACACAACTGTCAAATTAAAACAGCCGAGACCCTGCCTTTTACAAAAAGCTACAGTATTTCAGGAAAAACCCTCTCTCCTGGGCAATCAAATATAAAAATACATTTTACAAAAATGCCTGTTTTCCAGCATTTTTATAGTCCATTTTAAAAAGCTGAAAATAAGAAAAACGGTCATTCTGAAATATAATTCAATTCAATCGATTGGGAGGTTTTTACTTTTAGGTCAGGCTTATTAACACACCGCCCTGTCAGTAATGAGGTAAACGAGTTCTAGCCTAATTGGCCATAATATGGTAACTGCACAACCAGGAGCCAGTCAAATAGCTTATTTTTGTGCCTTACTTTATCAGAGAAAGTGTGTGTTTAAGTATGTGATATTGTCTCTACTGGGGTTTACTAGGAAATGTCGTATCAGTGGGCATTCTGCCTGATGCTGAAGGTGGAGGCCAGATCCTCATGAAAATTTCTCTCTCTCAAGCTACAACTCCAGTTTCCCCCATAAAAAGTCAGAAACTTTAGTCACTCATTGACTTTATAGAGTTGGATCGGGCCCTGCCTGTTTTGAAAAAAATCTTCTTAGAAACTTCTGCTCAATTTAAATTTAAAAAATTGTGACACCCATGCATAGATCCTTCTAAGGGGTATCCAAGGGCTACAAAAAAATCACTCCACAGCATCATTCTGGGTTTTGATTAAGGCACCATCCACAATGACGCCAATGTTGACATGGTTTCCTGATAAATGGAGACTGGAATTTACCTGCCATAGGGAGGCTTAGAAAAGTCTGACTGCTAGTTATGAATGTTGACATAAAATGGGGTTTACACCAAATTATTTTAAATTTAGTAACTGCAGAAGTTGAAAAATTAGTAAGATTCATAATTAAAATATATTTGAGAGTTTTTCACTTACAAGCATCACTTACTTAGAGCAAGCAAATGTGCACCGAATGGACCATCATGCCCCAAGAAAGAAACCTGCCTTTGAATTTCTACTTGTCCTCAATGCACATTATGCTGGGACCCTTAGTCCTCCAGCAATGTTGCACTGTTACTTTCCCCCGCTGTAAATGTCAGTGAACCATGAGAGTTCTTTTGGGCAAAGGGAGAAATTAACAATTTTATGTGTATGATTACCTTTGTAACACAAATGTCCCTCTCTCTGTGTTCTAAGTGCCTTTTATATGCATCAGAAATGTATTTCTTAAAAAGAGGTAAACAAATCAGCAGTCTTACCCCATCCTGTAAAACTTACATTGAATGACCCCACTTCCCCCTCTCCCCCCAAGCCTGTGGAAAGCAGATGAAACTTCACAGCACGCTGTAGATCCAAACAGATTCACACTGGGTATGCATGTAAGTACCAAAATCAAGCGACCTATACAGAGAATTCACTGGCAGCAGCAAGAGGACTCCAGCTTGAGTGTCTCTGCTGGTCTCAACGATGGTATCATCACACAGGGAGAGAGGCGGGCTTCTCAGGCAGGTCAGTTCCAAGCCAGCTGGGGCTTTACCAGTCAGACCAAACAGCGTAAATCCCACTTGGAAATTAGGAGGCAGCCAGTCCAGTGCAGACCACAGAGTACTGCCATCATGCGCTGGTAACAAAGGGTGTCTGTGTCCTGCACTAGCCTCAGTTTCTGAATCACTGGAAGGTGTAAGCCCACGTAGAGTCCTCTGCACCAGTCTCATCTCAAGGTGGCAAAGGCATGAATCATATGAGCAAGGTCCATTTTTGAACCAAAGAGTTGCAACCGTTTGGTCAGACAGAGCTGGGGAAAAGCCACGGATGCTACCTGATGATTGTGCAGTCAGACCAAGGGAATTATGAACGTTTATTAATTACTGTCTAAATTCTTCCCAGCCTACCTGCAGCCATGTTACCAAACCAGGCTATTGATTACTAGGCAGTTTGAGTAACATGGTTTTAAAAAAATCCCTTTACAAGTTGATTAGGGAAACCATGCAAGTGCTGAGACTCAGAGAAGGCCATCCCTGGAAAAGGAAGAAGCAATCCTACCTTCACCAAGAAGACAAACTACCAATAACGTGAAATGCATTTTCCTATGAATATCAACAGCAACACAGCATTTTGGAAAAGTATTATCGTGTCACCGACTTAGTTTTTAGGCTACTGACCATTTTGCGGGTAAGCTTTTTTTGTCATTTGACCCCGCTTAAACCAATTAGTAGCAGTAAACCCTGTATACTAATGTATATTGCCTTTTTACATCCCCCCCACCCCCAGTTCACCGCTCTCTCGTATTCAGCTGTTCCCAGCAGACTGTGCATGTTTCTTGAGAAAAAACACAGAAATCACAGAAAGATCCCTCTGCTAGTTGTTCAGAAACCCACAGAATTTTCTCCCCAGGAGCATGATAATTGTCCACATGCTATAAGAAAATTTAGCGTGTAATGTCTAAGCAAACTCAAACACTATATAGAGCAGTGTCTCAAACTTTTTTTTACTGGTGACCCCTTTCACATAGCAAGCCTCTGAATGCACCCCCCCCCGCCCCCCTTATAAATTAAAAACACTTTTTTATATATTTAACACCATTATAAATGCTGGAGGCAAAGCGGGATTTGGAGTGGACAATGACAGCTAGCGACCCCCCCATGTAATCACCTCGCAACCCCCTGAGGGGTCCAGACCCCCAATTTGAGAACTCCTGCTATAGAGGTTAGAGTGGCACTGTACAGCGCCAGGGCAAGAAATACCTATACTGTACCCTCTAAATAGCAAACAAATGTGCGACTCTATGCAGCAACCTTTACAACACATCCCCCTATTAAAAGCCCTCCTCCCCTGGTAAAGGGGAAAGGGTCAAGGTTACTTAAGAAATTAACTTTCACTTTGGGGAGAGAACCCATTCAAAATATTTTATTTTAAAGCTGGCCCTGGTGAAAGAATAAATCTGTGCAGTACACTTGCCTTGTGAGAGCCTATAACCAGGGAAAACATGTTTTCAGAACAATAATGAAGTGCTCAATTAGGATTTCACAGAGAACTGATGCTGGGGTAAACAAAAAACCATTGTGAACACCAGGTTTCATTTTGTTTTATAGACACTTTAAAAAAAAATCACAGCAAAATCTGTCTTAACAGCTAGAGACTAAATCAACTGACTGGAACATAGTTCAGCCGTTCAGAGTGAGGTCACTGTTATGGGAAGATCAACAGGAGAAGGAAACCTATTCTTTGGAACAACGGTTAAAAATTACAAGACAAGCTGCTGTATTTTTTTCTTAAAATTAAACTGAAACAACAAGAACTCTACAAGTTTCATGTGACACTGAGCTGCAAGTCTGACTATCAGAATACATACAGCAATAAAGCCTTGTTCTCCCTCCACTTCCACTCGGCCCCCTCTTTAACGTCAACACTGACAATCCACCATGTGCCTTAATAAGGTCAGCAGAGCTGCTGTGGATTCTGCAGTTGTAACTTAATTGTTTCTCTGTTAGAATCGCTGGACAAGTGAGGGAAATGGGGATGCTTTCATTTAAACGTGGTTATGCCTGGAGTAGAATGGCTCATCTCCTGGAAGATGGAGCCATAATTAAAAGTACAAAAGGAGGAGAGTTAATGCAGGAAAAGTTGCACAATATGAGGAAGGGAAGCAAAATCTGTGATATCCCTGCAGAGGGCTGTGGATCCTAAAACCACACATCAGAACACAAAGGCTCCAACTACTAAAAAGGCAGAAGGAAATCAAGAGGCTTCTGCCCAGGGGAACTAGAGGGAAAGTGGAACATTAGAAAGAAACATAGGAGAACCATTCTGGAGTAGATGTCAGTGAGCAGCTCACGGAGAGCTATCTATTAGCCAGAACTTCTGGCCAGGTACAACCTGTTAAATAAGCTAGATGATGCTTTCGATTACAACTGGCTGGCCATCTTGCTGAACCTTATTTTTGGACACCAGCTGATAATGGAGGCAAACTGTACTGCCACATTTACAATCTCAACTGTAGGCCTTGGCTTTCCTTTTCTTCTCCCCTGGCCTGCAAATTTTACACCTGTGTCGCAAACATTCTGACTGAGATGAATGCCATCAACAGGGTGTTCAGACAAGGCAGAGTAAAGAAAAAAACTTCACCAACTTTTCATGTGCTTTCCAGACAGCTGTGCTGAACACAACCAAATATCCTTGGTTCAAGTATCCTTTGTTTTTATGGTGGTACAATTCTGAAGTGAACCATACCTCTATGTTAGTAGCAGGGGAATGCACACCTGAGAAAGCAATTCCAAGTCCCATTCAATCTGTAAGAATAGGTCTCCCTGCTAGCAGCGCACTCTGCGTTCTCCAAATCCTGAACAGAACGACGTGAAAGAGAATTCAGACAAACAGGTTTACACAAAAGCAAGGCAAAATATTTTAACACAACAACTTGAGTTTGCAAGCTCCCATGCCCCCTAACCAGTTCTCTCTGATACATCTCTACAACAGGATGGCCTGACAGCAATTACCACAGATTTGCCTTTCACATATTTAATTTTTTTGCAAATATAATATACCCTGGTTTTCAACAGAGTGGTCGTACACACTTGATAATGATCAACTGACATCACAAGACAGGACTCACCAAAAGTCCACAGATTGTATTACGATGCCTGAAAGGATGAAGGATTTTTTCAGTCCTACCAGCTTCAAGGTGAGATGTCATTACAACATAAGAACTTTTTAATGACAGCTGATTTGTATATGTTTCTCTACGAAGTGTGCAACCAACTCCTCTGCCTCTTCCAGTACGAAAGCACACTGGCAGATAAAGTATTGTACAGCAGCAGTGATGTCAGGAGTAATGATGAAATCAGTCATTTTGCAGCGAACGCACTTTTGCAATCCATTTATTTCAATGCCCTGCTGGGTGAAAATTATTAAACTAGAATATATAAAACAGATTTTGCCACCACAAGTTATGGTCTATCAGCCTCAGTCTTAACCAACAAATATGGCTGTGCATGTCTTGGGAGTTTTATATGTACCTGTGCATACATATGTAAATCAAATTCTTTGTGCATTGAGTCTCCATTTCAAAAAGTTTCATACAATTTCCAATTGTGTGTGTATATAAACGTACATATATATATTGAAATCTGGATTATGCTATTTATATACACACACACACACAAAACTAAACAAATTATACATACCATATAGCTATGATCAGACTTAAATACTGAATATAGATGGGGAAGGAGAGAGCTGAATATAGTTCCTGTTCAGTCTTCCTTGCTTTCTGATCATGATCTGATCTTAATTTTGCCCCAGTCTAAAATTGTTTTTGAAGGATACAGCTGGGTGTAAATAAATCCATCTTTGGTAGAGAATATGCCTTGCTTCCAACCTTGTGCAACAATTCCTCCCCAGGATACAGTGCTTACCCTATGGGAGGACCCAGATGTATAGCATGCATCCAAAGAACACCTCCAATGGTCAAAGCAAGTCCCAATCTGTCATCTAAACAATGGAAACATCTTTGTTGCAAGTGGGAGATTGCACAAGGCATAGCACGGCCTAGGAAAGGGTTAAGTCAATTGCTATCCCTTAGAGGGAAATAACCACGAAAGGTAATCCGGATACAGTACAGCAATCAAATGGCCGGACCGCAACACAACAAGAGCACTAGACTGTAGCCTAAAGTGGCTGGAAGAAAGCTCAGATAGCAAAGAGGACCAAATGGAAAAACTGCATGCCACATGAACTGGAGACAGGGGGACCTTAATCTAGACATACTGTACATGAATTTAGATAGCAGGGAGTTGACTATATACAGACAACCAGAGTTTTGTGCGTAGCTTAATAATAAAATCATTTGGGTCAGGCAAGGACACCACCACCTGACGGGTTCTGTGCTAAGTTACAACCTTCAAGATACTAAGGATGAAAACATATAAAAGCTACTTTCCATCTCAGTTCACTGGCTGATAGGAAGGACAATGCTGTGGAGTTAATGAGGTATAATTCAGAACCTAAGCCCCAGAATATGGAGGAATCATTCACTGTTTTAAAAGCAAGAAATCTTGGGCATTTCTCAAAGTTCATCTAAGTATTTACAAGATGCCTAATCACTAATTAGGCACAAGAGACCAAGTTCACTATTGTCTTTTCAGATAAAGAGCCCCTCCAAATTCACACTGTGCAGCGAAGGTTGGGGCTCACTCCTAATATATTCTGGGCCATTTAGAGCTGTTTATTGGATATGTTTTAAAGACATTTTTAAAGCTTTCACCTGAAGTCAATGCTCAAAGCTAATGAATATGAAACATAAAAGGTTAAAATCTGCTACTAACGCTGCAGACTTGATGCAACTTACCCTATTGCAGTGGCTGAAATTGCATCAAGCCAAGAGAAAGACCAGATTCCTATGGACATTTCCCCTTCTCCACTCAAAGAAATCCCAAGCAGGCTGCACTCAGTCACAGAACTGTATCAGCTGGAAATGCAGCCCCTGGAGGCCAAGAACTGCAACTGAGAAGAGATTTCAGAGCAGCAGCCGTGTTAGTCTGTATCCTCAAAAAGAACAGGAGTACTTGTGGCACCTTAGAGTCTAATAAATTTATTTCAGCATGAGCTTTTGTGAGCTACAGCTCACTTCTTCGGATGCATAGAATGGAACACACAGACAGGAGATATTTATACATACAGAGAACAGGAAAAGGTGGAATTATGCATACCAACAGGAAGAGTCTAATCAATTGAGATGAGCTATCAGCAGGAGAAAAAAAACTTTTGAAGTGATAATTAAGATGACTCATAGAAGGTGTGAGGAGAACTGAACATAGGGAAATAGATTCAATTACTGTAATGACCCAACCATTCCGAGTCTGTGTTTAGGCCTGAGTTAACTGTATCTAATTTGCATATTAATTTGAGTTCTGCAGTCTCTCTTTGGAGTCTGTTTTTGAAGTTTTTTTGTTGCAAACTTGCCACCTTCAAGTCTGTCACTGAGTGGTTAGAGAGGCTGAAGTTTTCTCCCACTAGTTTTTGAATGTTATGATTCCTGATGTCAGATTTGTGTCCATTTATTCTTTTGCGTAGAGACTGTCCGGTTTGGCCAATGTACATGGCAGAGGGGCATTGCTGGCACATGATGGCATATATCACGTTGGTAGATGTGCAGGTGAACGAGCCCCTGATGATGTGGCTGATGTGGTTAGGTCCTATGATGGTGTCACTTGAATAGACATGTGGATAGAGCTGGCATCGGGCTTTGTTGCAAGGATAGGTGCCTGGGTTAGTGTTTATGTTGTATGGTGTGCGGTTGCTGGTGAGTACTTGCTTCAGGTTGGGAGACGTCTATAAGCGAGGACTGGCCTGTCTCCCAAGATCTGAGAGAGTGAGGGATCATCTTTAAGGATAGGTTGTAGATCTTTGATATTTCCCTATGTTAAGTTCTCCTCATACCTTCTATGGGTCAACTTAATTATCACTTCAAAAGTTTTTTTTTCTCCTGCTGATGATAGCTCATCTCAATTGATTAGACTCTTCCTGTTGGTATGCATACTTCCACCTTTTCATGTTCTCTGTATGTATAAATATCTCCTGTCTGCGTGTTCCATTCTATGCATCCGAAAAAGTGAGTTGTAGCTCACACTGAAATAAATTTGTTAGTCTCTACGGTGCCACAAGTACTCCCGTTCTTTTTGGGAAGAAATTGGGAACAAGCTATTGGCCTCACGAGGTACTTAATGGGGCTGTGACATCCAGCCATGGATTTCAAAAACTGCTGGGATCAGCAGCTGTTCTGCTGTATTTGGTTAATAACACTTCCGCTTTGACATAGTAAATTTTTTTGAGTGCCCAACTTAAGGGATCTTAAAGAGGCCTGATTTTTATAAACTGCTGAACCTCAACTCTCTGAAAATCAGACTCTTCTAAGACATCTCCAACTGGGCACTCAAAGTTACTAATCATTTAACTGTTCTTGAAAATCTTGGCTGTGAAGTGAAACTGGCTTCTGAACAGCCTGGGGAGCAACCAACAGTGAGTGTGAGGCTTCCCTCCCAGCACAATGCATCTTTCAATTATTTCTTTTCAATTGCATGAAGGAGGGAGAGAGGGCCTCCAGAACAATGGAGGTGGAAAACATTTGCTTACCAAATAACTGCAGATGGGAGACGACAAAGCTGTATCAGCTGCAAGAAACTGCCTCAACAACAACTCGCAAGTTCACAGGGCTGCTGAGCATAATCTCATTTTACTTCCAGCACTCTGGACTTCATTTCTGACACTCCAATACAGGCAATCCTCAGTCTACCCTAAGAACAAAACCAAACCTGTATCTTTGGACAAATAAATGAGAGCCTTGCATTCTGGGCACCTCACTTCCAGACACTGATACCGAGTCGGTCTGTTCTGCTGGGATAAGGGAGAACATTTCATTCTTCACTTTTCTATACCAATATACTTTTAAGAACGTTAAATATGCAGCATAATGAACATCCACATCATGCATTTCAAAATAAAATATTTTAAAAAACAAACTGAAATATGGCTGGGGTGCTTTTGCTCACGATAACAGATCTATGTCAGGGCTATTTTTCATACTCACAAGGTGAAGGCCTTCAGATTCGCACAGATGAGAATACAGCTGAAAATAAGCCATTTGGCTACCTGTGTGCCAAGCCTCATGCTTTTATGCCAAAGTGAATGATTTTTCAGCTTAGATCTTGGACTAGTAAAATAAGTGGCATTTCAAATGTGACCAGGTGGGTTTCAGCACACAGCTTACACACAAAAGCAAGCCCAGCTCTGTGTTCAAAGCCTACAGGAGCATAGACTGAGAACAACTTATGGCAGTCTGCTGTTATGAGCCTGAGCCTGGTACTGAAAGTGGCCCATCTTCTACACCCATACGACCTAGGGCACAAGTCCAGGCTGGGAACAAGCTCACTGCTGAGGCCAGCACAGGCTGGGTACTTCATGCTTACGCAGAGACTCCTTTGCTCCAGGGTCAAGTACACAACCTGACATGACCTTGCTCCCGGGCAGTTCTAGGTATCGTCCTTTTCTCTGCACTGTTCTACCTCACAGTTCCTTGGAGCAGTGTGCCTACCCAGCCCCCTCCACAATCGTCTACATGGGGCGTAACAGCAGGAGTCCTGTGCTGGGGCCACATCATTCTCCATTGCTGTCACTAGGTACAAAGTGCAAAAGTGTGGCTGTTCCTGCATCCATTAAAAACTTTAAAAACAGAACCAAAAGATTTCCATATCAATTTGAAAATACATTAATCTCCAAAAAGCCAGCAAGCACCTGATAACCTGTTTGTGCCACGTCAGCTCCTGTCCCTGTGTGGCAGCAGTCCTGGGGTGACTGTCCTCTCAGATGGCAAACACAACATGCTACTGTCTTTGCACGCTTTCCAGCCCAACGCAGGACGACAACATCCACAGGGTTGAGTTTTGATGGCGTGGACGGAAATAACCAGTTGCTAAATGTTCCAAGCTCCTGCAGTGAACTGTCACGCCCCAGAAACAGAGCATTGTGCAACTCACTGGAATGCAGAGACAGCCCACTGCTGAAGACAGTTCAGTGTTACACTAACTTTGCTATCTGGCCTCTGGCTTGGGACACAATGTCATTGTCTTCCCTTTCACCCCCTCCCGCCCCCCAAAAAATCCCCAACCCTCCCTGCCTCATCCCATTTAAAGTGTTTGTTTTATCTTTACCTCCTATGAAATGTTTCTGATAAGGCTTTATTGCTATACAAAAGCGGTGCAAATGCTGCCCAAAGACAGCTCCATCAGGAACTTTGGTCACACGACTGCAGGACTTCTTGCGCACCGTCCAAGTCCCAGCGTTAGACCTGCTACTTTTCTGAAGAGAAGCTGAATACTGTGTGCAATAACACTAAGAAAATAGGATTGAACCCCAAAGAGAAAACAAGGGAAGAAGAGAGAGGGGGACAAGGTACTAAAATTAGGCAGAAGGCTTCCTTGGGTAGGGCTGAGTCATTCCTGTGATGACTAACTGATCAATGCTACATTTAGACAAAACAAGTGTCTTCCGGAACAGATTGTTGGTGTTGAAATCGTGTGTCTGGTCCTGAATGCCAGCTCTCTCATCAATGCAGCATTTATTAAAAAATAAAATTAAAATGAAAAAAACTGACAAATTGCATCACCAGGTAGCAGCCTGGCCTGGATCAGACATGTCCCATTGCATTTGCTTCATCAAGCAGGGCCATTTAATGTGGCTTCAGCACATGGCAAGACCTCCTCTTTCCTACAAGAAAAACAAACAGTATTACAATAAGCATTAAAGAACTAAGACAGCTGTGCCACCCACTCACCCCTTTCAACCTTACACTGATCCGGACATTCACCTGGACAAATCACCTTTTCTGTGACACTGAAGCCATCCTTCCAGCATATAGTTTTTTCAATAGCCATGATCACAACATTAATAACTAAGCACTTGTACGGCATTGGACTGCCCCATTTTACATATGGAGAACTTGCAGTAAAGGTGTCCAAGACCAAACAAGGATTAGAAGCCATATGCTCCTGGTTCTCAAGTGTGCACTCATATAAAATTCACTGGATATTGTACAATTCAATTGGCTGATGGCTGCACTAGCGGAGTAGAACTACTTGAAAGCTGGGTTTTCTCCTGCAATACATCAAGCAGAAGTTGGGGGAGCTGTCTAAAATCACCCTTAAGCCGTAAACAATATTAATTAATGATAGATGTACTCCTTCAGCCACAGGGGCTGATATTACCTGTACCCTCTCCTCCGACTGCTTCATCCAACCCACCATCATTACTTTCAGTCCCGTCTGGGCAGAGTCTCAGCCAGCCCCAATCTCAACTAGACACTGGGTGAGGCACTGAATCAGATGAGATAGACACATGTAGCTGGGTGTCATCAGCCCACTGCACCCTGTGCCTCCTCACTAACCCTTCTAAAAGCTCCACCCATATGTTGAACAGGAGAGGTGACAGAATGGCACCCTGTGGCACTCCAGACTTGAGAGCTCTTCAAGAACAAGGGCAACTGCCCACCACTAGCTGTTGAGATCTGAGAGAGAAAAGAATGAAGGCACTGAGCGAAGCCTCATCTGCTCCTGCCAGGGTATCATCACTTGATTAACCGTACTGAAGGCATAAAATACCACCAGCATGGAGACTTGGCCTTCATTCGTCGCCAGCACATCATCAACCAATGCAACTTAATGAAGTCTTGGTGCTGTAGCCAAATCTATATCCAGATTGATAAGGGTCAAGGAGATCAAAGGCATCCAGATACTTGGGACAGTTGTCTCATACCAGCCTTCTCCACAAGGGAAGATGTGATATTGGACAATAAATGGTCAGTGTAAAGTGATGACTTCTTGAGCAAAGGGCAGACTACTGCTTGCTTCAAAGCTATGGGCAGCCTGCCCTCTCGAAAAGATGTGTTGACATTCTTCACAGGTAAGGCGACCCGTTACTTCCCAAGTGGTCTTCACCAGACAGGAAGGATGCGGATCCAAAGCATAGGTTGTGGGACAAAGTTCTCCCAACACCTCCATTAGTTCAGGGAACATCACTGGCTAAAACACTCTCAGAGAAGATGAGGCCCTTGTTCCCTCAAGACCCTGCTCTGCCACCACAGAGGTAGACAGCCCATTGCTAATCTGATCTACTGTGTCCACAAAAGGTCAAACAACTTCCGCACAGCTGGTGGAACTCCGACCTGCTACATAACTGAGACAGTCCGGGTTGACCAGACTACCTATTGCCCAAAACAAATTGGATGTCTGAGATTTTTCTTTGCCTCCCACAGAACCACAGCACAAGAATTTAAAGAAAATCTTTATGCTGCAACTTTCCAGCCTCAGCCCAAAACTTCCCTCTTGCTTCATTTGTCAGAGATCATCTGTAACATAGCATGACCTGTAAGAACAAAGCCAGCAAAGAGGGCACCCAGGGGCCATCTCATCAACGGTGGAGATGGAGTGGGAAGAGAGTATTATAGGGGCTTTACCAACCCATTGAGGAAGTGGTCCGTCAGTGGAACAGGATTCTCCTTGAGCTCTCGTTAGAACATTTCTAGTTGCATGACTTTCCACGGGTAGACCATCTAAACAGGTCCCTTCCCCAAGACGGATGAGGCCCAACCTCAAAGCACAGGAGGTAATAGTCAGTCTGTGACAGATCTGAAGGTCCAGTTGCCCAACCTGCAATCCCAGTCAATGTGTAATTGAGACAGCAGCTACCAGGGATAGGGCCATGGTCATCGTGGTGGCCAGGAAATCCTGAGCTGATTCTTTATCTACATTCAGACTGAAGTTGCTCATAGCACGCTCTGCATTTCCAGTGTCACTGTAGTTGGGAATTCAGTTAGCTCGTGAAGTGACTTGGCAGCAAAGTCTGGGCAAGCGGCACACTAAAATCAGTCCCATCTTATGCCTATCCTGGGACTCTCATACTAAATGGACACATGATCAGACACAGTTTTGGAGAAGACGATCTCCTATGCCTCAGGATGGATGCAGTGAGCACGGCCACACTACTCCCCACTGACTCCTCCCCCAACTTTGATTCATGATGTATAAAATACTCAGCTGGGAAGAACTGTAACAAAACTGGCCCAGCAGCATCGATCAACCAGAGAATGTTAATACACGCAAAGTCAGGGGGCTCGTCTGCTATGAAATCACAAATGGTTAATCTATTTCTCAAGTGAGCATTAAGCATCATGAATCAAAGGCTCTTGAAAACTCAGCCTTCCAAGGAGGTGAAACCAAAGAAACTGAAATTAAACGTTTTGTTCCTGGCTGACACCATCTCCTTACAGATTTATTACCACCTTGTCTCCCCCAACTGACTACTGATCTAGAACTCCAAGTCCACACAACCCTTTCCCGGATCTCCATGTTCCTGGGAATGGCAGCATCGTTCCACGCTCTCAGCCACTTGACAGTGGTCATCGGAGGGGCCGCAGCTGCGTGCCCAAACAGTGACCCCTAGGGCTGGCTGCAGAAAAGCATAATAAAAAAAATGAAGAAACAAAATGACAACAAACCAACCTACACATACCCTACCTAATCCAACACCCAACTCACTCTCTTTCATCAAAGGACTTCTCTCATATTACAATGCCAACTTTCTATAAAAAAAAAAAAATCCTGATCCCTTGACCGGCTAGCTGGGTGAACAAATGACAGAAGGGGCCTGGGAGAGTTAGGAAGTTAAAAATAATGTCCTCATGTTGGGGTGAAGAGCCAATCTCACTTGCGTTAGACCCTTCTGCCTGGTACTCTCCTCCTCCAGACCCAGAGTGTCTTTGCCTTCTGCTTACAATTTGTTTCTACAAAGCATTTTGTGATCCTGTGCATTAAGGACACGAAACAACAACAAGATGCATCAAAATTAACACAATTCTGAAATGCTTTGGCTCTCCACCTAGAAATATTCTAACTGCTGCCAAGCACTGCCACATGGGATTCAGGTGTCTGAGAGCAAGGACCAGGAAGTGCTACAGAGGCTGTGTGCCTGGCTCCGGGGGTGGAGGAAGTCCCTATTATTGAGGAACAGCTCTCTGGCTGAGACACGGCATAGAATGCCCCCATGACAGCAGGGCTTTTGAGGATGGCATCACTGGAAATTCCCAAGGATCAAGCTACATAAAAAACCCTAAAAAGGTGACATTTCAAAGACTTCATAATAAGCACTTCCCTCTACCTCTCTGACTCCCAGTCTCAGTCACCAAAACTATCCTCCAAATTTCTTCACCCACATGATTTTCATTTGTTAAAACACTAAAGCTTTTAAGGTTCTTTTAAAAAAAAAAACTATACCATTTTCTTATGCAGAGTGAATATTAAATATCAAAGCCCTATGATTTATTTTTCATGGCATCAAAGGTTTGATAAGATCTGCATGAACTGCAGGATGTGTGCATTATATTGCAATAGTCTAACACACTGTGCTTTCAGTCTCATGTGTCACTAGGCACCCAAGACAGACCAGCATGCATTCTACTGTGCGCTAGTGCTAAGCTAAGGGATTCAATGATTTGGTACAGAATAAATTACTGTTTTTGTCTGACTCACGGTGGTTAGAAAACTTCGATCTGCTCACCTGTCTTTTGTTGTGCTTTCTGTGGCAGCCATGCCGACAGCTGCAGCGTTCTGGAGCTCCTCAGAATGCTGGGGCATGCTGTTTAGTGGTTTGGACACCTTTGTCGTTCCCATGTCGGTGATGGTCAGCTTGTCAATAACTAGGCAGTCTGCATCACTGTGTGAGGAGAACTCAAGCTGAAGTCAAACTGGAAACCGAGGAGTGTTAAATTCCAATGGAGAAAAATGGATTCTCCTCGTCTAACAGAATACACCATTCCCACAAGTGGAGTCATGTAATGAATGAATTCAAATGAACAGTAAAATCAAACTGGAATTAAAAGCATTCTACCTATCCTGTAGTCTATGCTTCCTAAAATCAGGACACTGAAAACGCATAAAACCACTGATTCCCACAAAGGACACTTCCAATCAATGCCACAGAAAGAAGCCCACGAGCTTCTGTACATTCTTATTACCCGGAAGGAAGACGCGTTAGCACTCTCCTAGATGCAAACGCTATTAATAGCATGTTGTCCAGCAATGGAGAATGGAGAACAAATACTGTCAGCCTGCTAAGTCACCAGCAGAAAGGACCCAACGAATGAGGTGCATTCAAATGAGAACCTTACAGGTTAGCGGGCCGAGTTCACTGCTGGATGAAAGAAAATGACTCACCTATAATAGTGGATGGAGATTATCCATCACTATTCTTGGGGCCGTGCTCCTGCATCCAACCAAGGCTGGAAATCCCCAAGTCCAGAGTTCTTAAATGTTAGTTCCAGCAGAGCACTTTTCACATGGTCACTCAGGCACCCCTTCTGCTCCAACCTACAGCTGGCAAGTGAAGTCACTCCCTGCTGTGTTTTTTAAAGAGTTTCATTTAAGTAGTACAGAACCTGGATCTCTATGGGGAGGAAGGTGGACTAGAGTGGTATCTTATGATTGGTAATTTTCAGACCACAGTTACAGTAAATAATTCTCACCCCTGCAAAGATTCCTAAGAGAACAGATCCCCACACTTGGAGATTAACAGTTCCAAGGATGTCTCTATAAAGCAAAATACAACATAACAAAATGAAAAAATCTGCAGCAGACAGTAAAGCTGCAGGCCAGGTAAATCTATCTTGGACGCTAACACTAAAGAACACTTTTCAGAGTGGAGAGATAAGATATTTCTATAAAATTCAGTGTGTTTTGTACTTTACCACAGTGAGATAAAATACCTCTAAAAACAGGCAAGAGGAGTTTAAAATACAGAGAGCCTAAAAATAGTCAGTTTGCTCTGAGTTAGGAGAGTTCGTCTGCCTCTAAACTGGAGACAGTGATTCTGTGACACTGACAGACCAGACCTTGACTCCGGCCTAAAGGATGAATCTAAGTTACAATACTTTGGGAACATACCAGGCTGACATACACGGTATGACTGCATTGCAGATCTCAAATTATTAAAATTATTTAATACGTATATTGCAGTGGTTAGAATGTTTCCGCCAGAGTAAAACTTGCTCGTACAGAATGGTCTTTGTGATGTGACAAACCTGTACTGCTGCCAGGTTATTGACATGAGAGAAGCAGACAGCCAGCCACTTACACATGCTTCTTTTGGAAACAGTGAAAACAAAGCAAAACTGAGTAGACATCCTGAGGATTTCAGAGTACTCCAGATAAAAACTTAGGGAACTTCTGACATGCAGCTTCTGGAGAAGGGCTTTTCTGCAATGATCATATAGGCATGGAAGGAAAGATAGCAGGATGAGTGAGTGATTAAGTAGAAATTCGGTCACCACCTTATGGAGGAATCTAGGATGTGTCCATATCACCACAGTCTGGTGGTTAAAGCATGGGACAGGCAATCTGATTTGGGTTCTATTCCTACCTCTGCCACTGCCTTGCTCTGTGGTCTTGGACAATTCACGGTCTCTCTGCCTCAGACTTCCCCAGCTGTAAAAATAGACTTTTATAAGGTGCTTTAAGATCCTCTGAAAGGAGCTAAATACAGTTAGTGCAAAATGTTGTACTATCTTAAAAGAATTTGCATGAGATGAGACCAGAAACTAACACCCATTGTTATTTGTATTATCAAAGCACCTATTTATGGACCAAGATCCCACCATGTTAGGTGCTATACAAGCACAGAACAAGCAGAAGCTCCCTGGCCCAAAGAACTTACCATCTTAGTATAAGACAAGAGACAACAGATGGACGCAGAGACAGGGGAGTACAAGGAAACAATCAGAGAGTATTGGTCAGCATGATTGGCTGTGGTCTCAGCACACCAGCGGCCTTACCACTGTCAAATTGTAACCTTATAGTAGCTTCATTCTAAGCAACTAGGAAGGGCTGAGATGCCACCTCAAACACCAGTCGTCTATTTCTACACTCAGCAGCCACGCTGACAATGCAAGCGACCACTAATGGGTCTGGTTCACCATTATCAGATAGGGTCAGACACTCACAATGATGACACTGACCACTCAAATCCTGGACAGGTTTAAGAATATCATCTGTATGGAAATGTTAGAAGCATGGAACATTTCTCTCTCATGAGCCTGGTTAGGACAGAGGCTGCCGAAGAGATGTGTCTGAGCAGTAGACTGAGATGGCATCACCTAACAATGCAGTCTGTTCCCAGTGTAGTCTCCTCTCAGTTTGTTGTTCACAGTGCCTGTGAACAGACCGCTGATATTTCCTATTCATGAACGATCTAATCACCTGCCTCCTGATCTGAGGCCACTCATGTGAGTCCTTTATCAACAGGCCCAACCAGTCTGTGATTGTGCCTTCCTTTCCAATGGATAAGTGGCCACTTAAGCATGTCCTGTGGGACAATCCGTATAAGGAAGCATATCCTCTTCTTCTGCTTGTTGATGTAAAACATTATGGCCTAATTGTTCATATGTATTAGGACCAACCTTTGGGATACTGGTCTCTAAAGGTTCTTGGCAATCTAGACTGCGCTCTCCAACAGTTACAATGGCCCTGAAGATACTGTACATAGAATCTGTCTGCATAAATGCCTCATCCCTGCTAGAGTTCATCCATACTTACTACCATTTGGATCACCAGAATTTGAAAGCCTCCTTCCAACTGACACCAAGTCACAGGGCATTGGAGGTCACTTGCCACCTGGGTATTATGTGGACCTCTCTGGGTATGTCTACATTACAGCTGGGTAGTGTGATTCCCAGCCTGGGCAGCCAGACTTGCCAGTGCTCTGCATGAAATAGCAGCGTGGATGCTCCAACACAGGCAGTGGCTTGGGTTAGCCACCGAAGCTTGGATCTGGGAGGTCAGACGGGCTTGGATTTGAGTGGATAGCCTGAAATGTTCACCAGCACTGGGAATTACATCTCCCAGCTGCAGTGCAGACATACCCTGTATAGCTTAGCAACACCAAGACTCCAGGGTTGATTGAGTTTGCCTCATCTGTTGGCATGCGATAGCTGGTATCTTTTGGCCCTGGCAAATCCTCTCCGCTGGATCCATAATGTCCTGATGCAGGAATGTCCTGAGTTAAGCCTTCTACAACAGGATACTTTTGTACTGTCTGTCTCTACTGAACAAACTGAGACCTTGGGCAGATAATCTTGAACCCCAGAGATGCAAACAAGTTGATACCAGCAATGGACTGATACTTGGATCTTCTCCAAAGTGATGGTCTTGATCAGCCAAGTATCCAGATAGGGGAACAACTTAATTCCAATTTTTAGGTACCTACCTACGACTGTATCTTGCTGGACCAACACAAATGCACCTTAAACACAATCTCAATGCCTAGGTGAGACACTCACCTAAGTACTCAAGGACTGAGCTACTTTGGCCTAGAGAGCCAATATTTCATCTGATTTATGAGATGCATCAGAGGAAGCTAAGAGAGTTCTGAGGATCTCCATACAGGGTTTGACTGCTCACCGTGAGAGCCATGAACAGATTTCACAGCGGAGCCAGTCCTGCTCCATTCCAAAGTACAGGGCACAGTAGATATATATGCCTGTTTAGGAAGGACTTGGTTTGACCACACTCCGAACACATTTTAAAGCCTAGAATGCTACCTTCTCTCCATACCTGCTAGATAATAAAAGGAACCGGGGAGGGAGGAACAAGTCAAAATGTTCACCTGTGCAAATGCTGAAAACAAGGAAAAACCAATCCCCTTGAACAGTGCTGTAGCCCTAGAGGTCAGAGTTTCAATATGCCAAGTGACACATGTGTGTCTGTCTGCTGATCAAGCTGGAAAGCTTTGAAGAAGTGGGTGGTTATGAGGGTTGGAGTTCCAAGTCGTCTAACAAAACATTTTTGGGATGGTGGAATAATGCAATGATTGAAATGCCAGAGTCTGGAAAAAGAATACTCTGTGATATTGTTAGTGCTGATGAGGTGTCCACCTGAGCTAGTAGCCATGAAGCCTGAAGTAGCTACATACAACAAATAAAGGGAAGCTCCTACTCTGATTAAAACAATGTGACAGTGATACATATGGCCTAAAACAGAACAATTCAAGGCTATTTGATCTAGACTTTGCTGACAACATCACTCTTATCTATGAAGATGCCAATGGACTACAAAAATGCACAAACCAAATAAAAGTAGTAATGGAGAAGATAGGTTTGAGATACAATGCAAAAAAATGTAAAGTCATGTTAATGGAGATTATAGGGACAGAAATCAAAACTGAAGAAGAGAAACTGGAGAAGGTGGACAATTTTACGTATCTCGGAAGTACCATCAGCCAAGATGGTACTAGTTCTGAGGAAACAAGAAGTATCAGGAAGGCAAATGCTGCATTTGGAAGACTCAGAAACATCTGGCAACTCAAAAACATCTCCCTCAAGACAAAACTGAACATGTACACCTCTACCCCGATATAACGCGACCCAATATAACATGAATTCATATATGATGCGGTAAAGCAGTGCTCGGGGTGTGGGGGGTGGGGGTGAGGCTGCGCACTCCGGCAGATCAAAGTATGTTCGATATAACACAGTTTCACCTATAACTCAGTAAGATTTTTTGGCTCCCAAGGACAGCGTTTTATCAGGGTAGAGATGTATAAAGCAATTATTATCGCCATCACAACATATAGCAGTGAGACATGGCAACTTACCAAGAAAGGTACGCAAAAGCTGGATGCATTTCATCACAAATGTCTGAGAAGAATATTGGGAATAACATATAGAGATAGGAAGACAAAAGAAGTAGTCAGAAAAATCACTAGACAAGGCACCCTCTCACAAATAATCTACAAAAGAAGACATCCGCAGCTGGGACATGCGCTAAGAATGGAAAAAGAACATGTACCAAATACTGCCCTTGAATGGAAGCCAGAAAATGCAAGAAGAAAGCGAAGAAGACCGCTAGTAACATGGAAACGAACAGTTCTGAATGACATCAAGCACCCTAACAAGAAATGGGAAGATTTGGAGAGAAGGGCAGTTGACAGGCAAGGATGGCAAATGTGGGTAGCTCAGTGTGCAGCAAAGCACGGGATGGACTAAGGTCTAAGGCCTACACTGACTCCTCTCAGACAAAGTTGGTGGTTGGAGCCTTTGGGGTGCTGCCAGAACCAACTTTAAAATTTGAGTCTGGGTAGTTTTCTGCCTCAGTTACTTGTAGGAGCATGTACTCAAGAGTGGAGAGCTGCCACGAAGCTTGCCAGTTTTGATTTGTCATCCAGTGAAATGCCCCTCCCCCCTTTTTAAAAAATCTATTATACCACTGTGGTCTGCTTTTCCTGCTCAACTAATGTTTTTTCTAACTTACATGTTGTCTGTGTCTTTTTAGACTAAGTTTCTCAGGGCAGGCACAACACAATAATTATGCAAATAACAATGGTCACTCCAGAGAAAGAGGAATTACTTGCAATAGAACTTTTTCCAAAAGTTGTCATCATTTGTTAGGTATCTCCTGTACGTTAGAGTGAGGCAGCTTCCAAAACACCACTTGTTGAAGTTTCAAAGAGCCACATCAGATTGACTGACAGATGCACCGCGCCTCACATCTTGTAAAAAACACTTTTTTAGGTTTACCATTTCCAGCAAAGATCAGAATTCAGATCTAAGAGAAGTGGATTGATATATGTGAAAAATAAATAACTGGCACTTATTTAGCACATTTCATCTAGGAATCTTAAGGCATTTTGAATACAATAAATTAAGCCCCATCCCTTTTTTACAGATGGGAAAACAGCAGAAATTAAGCCTAATATTTTATAATCAGGGTGCCTCATGTTAGACTCCTAAATTCCCTGTTTAGCTGTCCAAAAAACTGAAGTCATGGGATTTCAAAAAAAAAAAAGATAAACCCTGTCTACACTTGGAATTAGCCCCAATTGCAAGCCATCAGTGCAAACCCCTAGAATAGACAGGGAAAATCATGTTTTGGAGCTTAGCCTGGTTTCAAGCAGGTTTTAAATAACTTTTCAAGACATGTGGATTGATTACATGCACATGTTATGTGAGGGGTTTGAGAAAATGCACACTGGCTCTTAGCTGCCTTTGGAAAATTCACTAGGAAGCTCCCATACTGGAAATGTGTCTTCGTCACCTTGTCCTCATAATAATTCCTCTCAGAGATTTGCCTTTCGTGAAGCTGTATGAGAAACTGCCTCTACTGATAATCCCGCTCTCTCTCTCTCTGGTGAACAATTTCAAACATAGATTCATAGATTCCAAGGCCAGAAGGGACCATTGTGATCACCTAGTCTGACCTCCTGTATAACACAGAACAAAGAACTTCCCCAAACCTGTTTCTCAGGACAAGATATAGTGCACATCTTCTCCTGAGTTCTCCTCTTTTACTGTATGTACCTACATAAGGAATAATATACATCATATAGAATTATTTTCAGTGAAGTGTCTTTGATACTGATTGGAGCCAGAAGTTTAGCTTTCTTTTCTCTAGTATAGCATGTGGCTTCCTCAATCTGATAACACAACTGTGTGTTCTGCAAGAGTTTCTTCCTCAGCAGTGAACAAGAATAAAAGATTAGTAGGTCCTGTAATGAAAATGATATATTGTTAAAATGCATCGCTAGGCTGTCCAGCTAACAAAGAAAGCAAGCTGCATTTGGCAGCTTCTTTGATGCTTCTGTGCATACAAAATATTTATCTTTTTATTTCCAAAATGTCTTTCCCACAGATTATTGTAAAATATTTTACTGCTGCTATATCTTGTTTCTATTCCTCCCTGCCAACCAGTTTGACTATGTAAACTCAACAATTAAATCTAACCTTCACGAGGATTACCGCAATCAAATAGCCTTGCCCGCCTCATCCTTCCACTGACCTGCTTATTGAGAAGCACCAAGGCTAGCAAAACAAATTTAATTCCCATGGCTTCACTGGGTATTCAGACATGCCAGATGGACTCTCATTCACACTACCAGGCAGAAAATCCACAAGCTATAGCACCTAACGTAGTTTCTCATGATGATGAGGAGGAGCCCGTTGATAAAATGCATCTCATTGTCAAAGACCTGTAAAGAAGTCAGGCTGAAATGGTCAATGATAGAAGGGCTTAAAGTATTTAAGAAAAATATGGATTTGATACTAAATAAGGCAACCTTAGAATCCAATTCTACCCACCTCTGACACTTACTATTGTGGGTCCAGGGATACACTCTAGTTATCCTCTAGTCTCTCTTTGGTAAACAATTAATAAGTATCAGACATAAAACATTGTAAGGACAGACTAGGAAGGATGGTGACACTACAAATGGATGTACAAGTAGCATACCTAAACAGTACAAGCCCCATGCTGAGCCCATAAACAAGCCCTTAAAGCCAAATTCTGCAACAGTCAACCAAGGACAAAACCAAAACGGGATGCAATGACAATTATGTTAAATTACATCGTTTCAACAAACTGTTGAAACTATCTGCTGGCTAGTAAATCAACAAGGTCACAGAACACAGGAGGGCTCAGTGAATAGTTCCCAGATTACAGAATGCCATTTTATGTTGTAAAAGCCAACAGATACACCAGCACAGAAGATCCAGTCTATGATAATTAATTGCACTAAACTTCCATCTTTGATTACAAAACATCAATTTTTACAGTGAAATGTGAGACTGCAGTTTGGTCACCGTGCCTTTATTTGTTTTTTGCTTTTTAAATACATGTAAATTGATATTCAACCAATTTCTATAGAAAAGATGGAGATATGTTACATGTCTAATTTTTCACAGCATGCTTAGCTTCTGAATAATCCATTTAAAGCATTCCAGCAAACGGGCCATGCTAAGGGCATAACTAAATGCTAGCAAGACAACTGACTCTTCTGCTTATTTTTTTCATGCTTTCTCAGAAAAAATGACAAGTCTACAGGTCATGCAGGATGAAGAATCAGCAGGCACAGAAGAGAAAAATGAATCCCAAAATGGGAGAGCTCAAAACATCCACTGTGACAATATAACTCCATTCAGTCTGGGGAACTGGAGGGTTATTTTCTCTGCTGCATGTAAGTGGATGCTACACCAAATTCCTTGCTCAACAACAGCAAAAAGAAAATTGTGAGATAGCTTGGTACCAGCTGTTTGGTTATACTGTACAAGTGCCATCAAAGACATATTCCTTTCTGGATCCTTCACGCAATGGAGAGAATGCCAGCTCCGTGTCGGCGTTCATGCCCAAAGCAATGGGAACAACCATTTCCGGCTGTTATTTCAGAGCTATTTCAGAAGAAGGAATTTAAGGTTTTCACTGCTGCTAACAAGTATGTAAGCTAAATAGTTTCAACCTAGAACTAAGCTATCATTGAACACAAAAGAAGGGACTTCCTGTTCTACAGGAGCTCCCTTAATGTATCCAAAATTTGGAATTTGTTGGCATCAGCTCCTTTTTACTTCAGACAAACTACTGCAGTGCTTACTTATGATACATAGCCACTGTACCTAAGGCATTTACTAAGAATGAGCATTATATAGAGATCAGAAAAAATAGTTTTCATAGACAGCGAACATTATAGTTTAGACTAAATTCCAGCCTCCATTCAACCCCACTTTTTCTGTTGCTCATTAAAACAAATCTTTTGGGGATGAAATTTTCATGCTTAGCCTCAGCTAAGAGTTGAATTTTTTCTGGATGGGGGAGACACTAAATCTAAACTGATCTGACCACTTTTCAGAACAGCAGGTATAAAGAAAACAACATTAGTCCCTAACCTGAAAACATCTAATGCTATAGACTGCAAACCCGGCAACATTTTAGTTGTCACCAAGGAAAGGTTAAAAAAGGAACAAAAACAAAATAGCCAAGTGTGGAGAAAAATTATTTTAAATGTTATGAAATTTTAAAAATGCTAGTCTAAGCATACACAACAAAATATCAGCCACTTTTTAGTGTGCCTCAGCTTTAAAAGGAGCCACTTCAGTTCATCATTTAAGGGGAACTCAGCAGTGAAACACTTTTTACACCCTTTAAATAACAGGGAAATACAATCTAAAAGCTTATGTTGATAATAATGGTGAAGTTGAAAAATTAATCACATAGAATGTGGAAATTCAAAAGTAATTTCCCACAAAAAATAGGTACTACATTGCACATATGTAAAATTCACTATTGCTGCTTTACTTGTTCAGTGTCAATCTTATTACTGTTTATGCTGTTAATCATACACCATAAATATACAAAATGTGAAACACAGCTGAACTAACACCACTGAGAGAACCTTAACCTTCTGTTCTCCTGGCTCACATGCTTAATTCTACACCCTTAGCAATGCATTAACATTAGTTTTTCAGATCTCATGTTCACTTTTAATATAATTTAGAGAAATTCTTTACCTGGCACTATTTCAAATATCTTAATTCTGAGTATTGCTGGTGTCTCTCTGAACAAGGACTTCAATTTCACTAAGACTTCCTGCCAGGAAGTCTAGCCTGACAGCACAAGTTTGAGACAAAGTTAAAATGCAGCTCAGCCTTTGAATGCTTGAGAAAGACAGAAAACTGTCAAAGACGTGTAAAATGGTAATATTTATTAGAAAATTATTAAAATAAGCTCCTCAGTGGTCCAAAAATATTTTTAAATACCATTCATCCACAAGTTTTAGAAGTGCCTGAATCTCAGGTGCATTTAATACTAGACTGCATTTTCTATGTCTAGTACTACAGAATGTCAGAATGACGGCTCCCTGTGTGACTGATAACCATGTTTCATTATGTTATGATGGTTTAAATGATTTTTTAAAGTGATTTAACTCTTCTTTCAAATTAGACATAATTATTAGGATATCACTTATTTTATACTGGAACTTTCTTTTTATCTCTGATCTAATAAGGAAATAATTACAGCAGAGCCTTGCTAATTTGCATTAAATGACTGGGACACTCAGTGTGAATTGATGAATTATTGAAAATGAGTAAAAACACAATTTTAAAAAATGAAAAATAATATAGCTCAAAATGTCTTGTGATTTGACAAATGTAATTTAGGATTTTTTACTGATAATACTTTGTAACATACTAGTAAGTGTTTTGCTAAGTTAATTCATTGAAGTCTCAAGTACGGAGACATCACTACAGCACTTTCCCCCCACGTTGACAGCAGAAATAATTGATTTCAATCGAATTGTGTGCAGTAACAAAGGGCAGTTAACAAGGTTTCACTGTTAAGTCTACTTGAACATAAAACCAACCCCTCCCTTGTAAAATTATTAAAACCTGTTCCTATTTTCAGAAAGAGCTCGTGAACAGATGGAATGGCAGAAGCTCAAGGACACAATGAGATATATGAAACTATCCGAATACTGTAATAATTTTAAAAAGGTTCTCTAACAGGTGTGCTGCCTCTGCATGTATTTTTCACACAGGACTCCACACAACTTCTAGTTAGGCATTTCAAAGTACTGCTTCTAGGCACACGTTTAACTGACAGTGGAAGAGTCAGTTTTCTAGTGTCATTTGCCAGTTCAGTAATACAGCAGCTCTGTTCCCAATCCAGCATCAAGGACTTGGAAATCAGAAGGATGTAGCTTAATAAAAGGAGAGATTACTTGTCAGGTGGATGTTTGGAACCCTGAAAATGTCACAATTATACATACCCTCTGACTGAAGGTCTAAATATTCTGAGCAATACCCACAGCAAGATAGAAAGGCAGCAAGAGAGACAGAGATAGGCAGAAAGGAGAGAAAGAAAAAGAAAACAGTAAAGATTAGTGCAAAAACAGACAAAAGAATTAACTTTGCATTGCTATCCTTGGATGCCTTCCTTCCCTGTAAAAACGACATGGCAAGGGATGTTTAAAAGCTTTTCTAATCATATGCAGTAGCTGAATTATGTGCACTGGAACCTTCATATAAAACTGTGCCCAATATACACAAAAGTAGATGAATCAACACACCATAAAGAACAGCCTGCTCAAAGTTGACACTTAAAATACAAATTCTAGATTATTAAATAGCAAAATATGCCAGAAACAGGAAACTTTCTAGTCATCACCAGATGAACTTTACAAGGTCCCGTTGCACATTTTTTCCAATTAATCTAAGATGTCAAATTTACTATGGACCTTCCAGGGGGGGAAATATATCTGCCTATCACTTGTGTACGACCCTTTAAAACTGCTGCTAAGAATATGGCACACCTGAACCAAAACTGCTATGGGTAACGTTTTGCTGTGCAATGCAAGGAGATGATTAACTCAGGTGTGTTTCAACCATACCATCATGTGAAAAGCCTAAATGCAGATGCCAGATCCATCAGTGATACATCTCCAACCTGCGGATTCACAAGAGAATAAGTACCACCAATCACGACTGCTACCTGCTTTTATTTATTTGGGGGTGGAGGGAAGGTTAACAGGAAGCAGAGTCTTGGAGGTGATTTAAAGAGGTTCCCAGATTTTGGAAAAGGTATAGTGCCAGCAGACTGGAGTAGACATAGAGGGCTACATGTAGTGCCCTTAACAGCAGGATACTAATAAGCAGGATACTAATAAGTGTAGTGATTACACACTGATCAGAACTATTTATTAAACGTAGGTTATGTTATAGTACCCATCACAGTAGTATTGAAGTCTACTGTAGCTCTTTAACACTCTTCTCAATCTAGATGATGATTTTGCTCCTCCCTGGTAGCTGGCATACTACAATGTTGCCCTGTTGTGTGTCACAATTTTCCTGGAGTGACCCCTGATCTTGGCTAGGAAGTGATGGCACGCATTGTAGACTACCCCTAGCTTAAGGACGTTAATGTGAAGCAACAATTTTTGATGGTCCACTTGCCCTGTGGTGTAAACTTCTGCACGTGTTCCCAACACATACCTTGTGGCGGTCCTTCAACCAATCAAGAGTGTCAAGGACCCCATAGGGAATGAATGCTTGTTTGGACAGGCTATGTCTATTTGGTGTGTAAAAGGTTCTGAGATAGCTTTGAATGCATCTGGAGCAGAGCCTTGCAAGGGGCATCATAAATGTGCAGCCCACCATATGACCTAAGAATTGTAGGCAAGACCTCTCTGTGGTCTCGGGCTCTATTGTGTCATGCATATGAGGCTGGACATGGTGTCGCACCTGTCTGTGGGTAGGTATTCCCTATTGGTTGTTGAGTCCAGCATGGCCCTGATTAAGTCTGTATGCTGAGCAAGTATTAGGTTGGACTTCTCTGCTCTGAGGTGAAGGCCCAAGGAAAGAAACAGAGCTAGAGACTTCTTGGTGTCTAACCTGACTTCAGAGAAAAAGCTGCCCTTGAGACGCCAGCTGTCCAAGTAGGGGAAGACGACTATTTCCATCCGACAGAGGTGAGCAGCAACTACTGAGAGCCATTTGTAAAGCCATCAAATTGGTCCCTTTGATCCTGTGGCAGATGGTCAATAAGTTGAAAGAACTTTGAGTAGATGCTGTCATCATCTTTTGCCAGAGGGGCATCATAATTTTGCTACCCTAAATTGTAATACTGCTGAGAAGTACCTCTCTGAAGGGGTCGCCTGTTCTTCTTCTTGATCACATTGACCACCAAGGAGCTGGAGGTGGAAAGAGAACAAAAGATACTCAGAGCCCTTGGCCGGATGACAGTATTTTTTGCCAGCCGTCTTGCACATAGGCA
Organism: Gopherus flavomarginatus; assembly: GCF_025201925.1. Taxonomy (NCBI): domain Eukaryota; kingdom Metazoa; phylum Chordata; order Testudines; family Testudinidae; genus Gopherus; species Gopherus flavomarginatus. Next base: position 3,433,217 of record NC_066617.1, on the reverse strand, counting down.
GAATGGTAGCAGGTGTCTGCCAGATGTTATGGGCTGGTGACAATAGTGCATCGTCAATAGGTAGGGCTACAAGTATGTCATGGAGGTCACAGATTCCCTGACTTTCCACAGTCTCCCTGGAACTGGGTGCCCTGCAGAAGTCCAGGCACTGCCAGCAGCAGGGGGATTCTCCCGCAGCAGTCAAGCCACCACCGGCAGCAGGGGAACCCCGCAGCTCCCAGTCGATCCAGACAGTATGTGTGTGGGGGTGGGGGGATTAGAGGGGTGGGGCACAGCCTACTGCTGCATGCAGCAGGGAAGGGTGCTGGACCTCCCTCCCTCCCCATTTTGTAAGGGATGTTTTTAGCAAAAGTCAGGGACAGGTCATGGCTTCCGTGAATTTTTGTTCATTGCCCATGACCTGTCCATGACTTTTACTAAAAATATCCATGGCAAAATCCTAGCTTTATCAATAGGCACTGCTATCTTGTCTTATGATGTAGCATGGAGGATATCCATCAGGGAATGTCGGGATTCCTGCACCTGCTCCAGCAGGAGCTGTAAAGTATCGACTGTCCTCTTCATCAAGTCCTGAAAAACTTTAAAGTCAGCTGCGTAGGATAAAGGAAGGGGCATGACTGCTTCGTCAGGAGACGACGAGGATTTGTCGGAAGAGGGAGTTTCCTCCCTGACTCTTCACTCTTGCTGTTCCACAAAGCCTTCCCGCAGAGGTGGTGCTCCCAGAGTGCTACGTCAGTTTCCTCCCTGACTCTTCACTCTTGCTGTTCCACAAAGCCTTCCCGCAGAGGTGGTGCTCCCAGAGTGCTACATGCCTTTCTGTGGGAAGGCATTCTGCAAAATTGGTTGCTGCAGGAAGCCTACGGCTTCCAGAATGCCCAGTGTGGCAGAGCACGTGGAAAGGGAGTAGGACCTCAGGGATGATCCTGACAAGACTGGCGGGGAGGGTGATGGCCAGATCCCAGAGTCTTCTCCTCAGGGTACACTCAGGGGATGGAGAAGAAGAGGGAAGGGAAGGGTGGCTGAATCCTGGACAGAGATGTCCAGTTCAGAAGATGTGTAATCCCTTGGGTCCAATGGGGAAGCTAAGGGTGTTGGTACTGGTAGCTGAGTATGTACTGGGGGTCGGATTGGTACTGGCAGCTGGGTGAGAAATGGCATCCAAATCAGTATAGGTGTCCAACTTTTTGTAGCAGGATGCGACAGTACCAATCAGTAGGTCAGTACCGGTGGGTGCCTGAAGTACTGAGAAAGGAATCCTCTCTGCACCTCTCAGGAGAGTGGAATCTGGCTCCTGTCATGCAGAGGTCCCTGTGGGAAAGAACAAAGTTGGCACTGCTGATCTGGGGCAGTACTCCTTCAGCTGAAGAGGGTCAAGCGGTACTAGGGACAGTGTGAATGAACGGGAGTGCACACTCCCATGGCCCTCAGAGGGTGCTGAAGTCAGGGTCGGTGGTTTCTTTGAGTGCCTGCATCTGGAGGGCTCCGAAGGTACAGAGAATGTTGTTGAGCGTGTCTGTTTGCGTGGGGTGGTAGATCTCTTTGGCAGTACTGAGCCTTCAGTGTCAAAAAAAAAAAGCAGGAGCCTCAGCAGTACCTGGAGCAGGATGCAAAGTCTCTTAGACCCTGATCTTTGGGAAGATTTCTCACAGTGCTTCAAGAGATTGGGATTGCTTCCTCTTGGAGCGTTTGGAGCCCTTTGAAGATGTCCCTTGCTCTTTGCTCCCTGGAGCTGCAGCATAAGTCGAAGAGGCCGCAGTAGATGTACAGAGGAGAATCTACCTTGCAGGTCTCAGAGATCACCCACCAAAATAGAGCTTTAGTCTACCTTATCTCTACTTGCAAGATCTGCTTTTAAACCTGATGCAGACCTTGCACTTAGACGGGACGTGGGACTCTCCAAGGCAGCTGGAATGCCTGTTGCTGCAGGGAAATAGCTGTGGCAGGTCTGGCAGGGTTTGAAGCCTGGGGTTTGGAGCATAGTCAGACAAGGAATAAACCGCAGCTGAAGAAAGGGCCAGGCTGGGAGCCCTAGCCACGGCCAGCCAAGGGGACAGGTGAGAGCACGAAGAAAATTGAAAACTTGTGCTAAGGGAAAGAACTAAAATAAAAATCAAGGTTAAAAAAAGTAAAATAAGGGGATAAAAACAAAAAAGGTACAAATTATGCAGGTAAGTAGCGGACACCATAATATTCTGTCTCCAACCTCAGGCAGCTGAAAAGGAACTGGAGCAGTGGCGGATCTGGCCCTCCCTATATACCCGCCGTCCAGAGCAAGAGGATGTACAATCACAGGTGCAGACCCCCAGACACTGCTCAGGAAAAAAAATCTGGGAGAGAAGGCGTACGAGCACGCATACACAGAATATGGAGCACCCAAAGGGGCATATACTTGAAGAACAAATGTTATGTATTATTACTGCATGTAAGAGTAAAGATAGAGAAAAACTAATCAATCTCAAATTTATTAGAGTCCTCTCTTGATGCTAAAAAGCGCACTGCAAAACTTTCCCTAAAAGAAATGGGATTTTGGTATCCTAAAAATCCTTTTGTGCATCTGTTGCACAAGCCAAGGAGGATTAAAATTCATATGGCTGGCGCTCTAGTGAGCCACTCGTACCGATCATTAAACAGATCACAGCTGTTATTCCAGGAACTCCTACAAGAAACACAACAACATACAATGCAGAAGGGAAACTTTCTCAGAGATTATCAAAGTTCACTAATGCAAAATACTTCCAGGTCTGTTTCCTCTATTAGTATTTAAAAGCTTTTTTAATCATCATCATAGTGATGATGTCAGAATCATAGAAATGTAGGACTGGAAAGGACTTCAAGAGGTCATCAGGTCAACCTAGACTATCCCTGACTAGTGTTTGATCCAATCTGATTTCAAAAACCTCCAGTGACAGGGATTCCACAACCTTCCTTTGAAGCCTATTTCAGAAGTTAACTACCCTCACACTTAGAAAGTCTTTCCTAATATCTAACCTAAGTCTCCCTTGCTGCAGATTAAGGCTATTACTTCTTGTCCTATCTTCAGCGGACATGAAGAACAATTGATCAACATTCTCTTTTAGCAGGAATTAAACATGTGTGAAGACTTATCAGGTTCCCCCTCAATCTTATTTTCTCAAGACTAAACATGCCAAGTTTTTTTTAACCTTCCCTTGTAGGTCAGATTTTCTAAATCTTTGATCATTTCTGTGGTTTTCCTTTGGAATCTCTCCAACTTGTCCACACCCTTCCTGAAATGTGGTGCCCAGAACTGGACACAGTACTCCAGTTGAGGCCTCATCAGTGCCAAAACAGAGTGGGACAATTACTTCCTGTCTCTTACATATGACACTCTTGTTAATACATCCCAGAATGAAACTAATTTTTCACAACTGCACCCCATTGTTGACTCATATTCAAATTGTGATCCACTAACTCCCAGATCCTTTTCAGCAGTACTTTCACCCAGCCAGTTATTTGCCATTGTTAAATGATGCATTTAATTTTTCCTTCCCAAGTATAAGACTTGGGACTTATTTTTACTGAATTTCATCTTGTTGAACTGAATTTCATCTTACTATACATCTTCTATATGAGCTCCATCTCAGGCCAACTTTCCCTCTCTTAATTACTGAGAACCATTTCTCCATGTTTTGCAACTCCTTTCGAGGAGATTAGGAAAAACAACATTTATTGGGTGCAGATGAGAAAAAACTTCAGTTTGTCTCAAGGTAATCCCTTTGGAGACACTCATTCATGTCTTCAAAATCTCTGGCATAGCACAGTACTGATTTACTAAATGTTAACATACACTGTGAAATTATCTATTATGTAGCACCATGATGACAAATGAGTTTTAAACTCTAAGAAGAAGCATTTATTTAGCATTTGACATGCTTTTAGGACTTTACTACACACATTAATTCATCAATCATCTGTATCCCAGTGGAATAAATATTAGCTACACTTTATGGATGGGCAAACTAAGGCACAGACCCTCACACCAACATCTTCACAACTGAGCATCTAAAGTTATATAAAAGCAGCAAAGAATCCTGTGGCACCTTATAGACGTTTTGACAGACGTTTTGGAGCATGAGCTTTCGTGCATGCATCTGACGAAGTGGGTATTCAACCACAAAAGCTCATGCTCCAAAACGTCTGTTAGTCTATAAGGTGCCACAAGATTCTTGGCTGCTTTTACAGATCCAGACTAACATGGCTACCCCTCTGATACTAAAGTTATATACAATGTTATTACAGTCCCAGGATATTAGAGAGACAAGATGGGTGACCAACTTCTCTTGGTGAGAAAAACAAACGTATGAGCTTAAACAGAGCTCTTCTGCAGGCCTGGGATATGTACTCAGAGTGTCATAGCAAAATACAAGGTGGGACAGATTGTTTAGCATAAGTTGTTAACACATATTTCAGGGGACCATTCAAAGTGAAGTGGCCCGCTAACACCTCTCTAGTCACAGAGGGAAAAGGGAAAAAAAAAAAAAAAAAAAAAGTAGTAGTAGTTGTTGGGCAGGGGGTAAAGTTACAGATTGTTGTACTAAGCCATAAATCCAGTGGGCTTATTCAGTCCATGATTTTTAGCATCTAGTAAAGTTATGGATTTAAGATTCCAGGCTCATCTTTTGAATGTGTTGTGCAGGTTTCCTTTGAGGATGAGGACAGAGGTCAGATACAGAGTGATCGCTTTGTGAGTTAAGTGTTCGCCCACAGGTGAAATGGTGTTCTTGTCTCATCATTTTTCTGTGAGAGTTCATCTGAGAGCACAGTGATTGTCTGGTTTCACCCACATAATTGTTTTGGGGGTATTTAGTGCACTGAGTGAAGTACACCACATCTTGTGATAGGTAGATGTAGGACTAATAGATCTTGACAGGTGAGTTGTGGGGGGTCTTGATCATTGTAGCAGTGGAGATATCTACACATATTGCATCTGTTGTTCTGGCAGGGTCTGGTGCTGCTAGGGTGACCAGATAGCAAGTGTGAAAAAGCGGGATCAGGGCAATCTGTAGCTCAAAGTAACATTCTGGAACCCCACTGTGATACAATCAGGATATGTCTGGTACAAAGTATGCCTTGTGAGGGTATTGCTCTGTTGAACCTTAATATCCTATTGATTTGTATGTGCCATCATTGTATGTGATGTTATGAAGTATTGCTATATGTATTACCGAAATATGTTGTGAGGTAGGAAGATGCCCACAGCTGGCCTTTCAGCAGGGACAAAGGAGTAGCTATCACTGGCAAGACAAGTGGTGATGGCCCGTCAAGAATAATCGACTCTCCTGGAGGCATCTCAGAGATAGCACGTACGCCACAAGGGCGGTCTAACCCACGTTACAGCAAGGATCTTTCTAGCAGTTGGAAGAAAATATAAAAGAGGGACAGTGGCACCACTTAGCCTCCCCCCTACACGCACATCTCAACACCTGGAAGAGCGTCCGGAAGACAGACTTTGAACTGGGGAGATTGGTTCCAGGCTTGAAGGGAGTTCAGTCTGTGTATTAGGAACTGCTAACTGCCTGTAACATCTGTTAGGGTGAGACACAGCTTAATTCAAATCTTAGTTAGTGTGCTAAAGTTAGCATTTAGACTGCGAATTTATTTGTATTTCTTAGGCCTTGGCTACACTGGCGCTTTACAGCGCTGCAACTTTCTCGCTCAGGGGTGTGAAAAAAACACCCACCTGAGCGCAACAAGTTACAGCGCTGCAATGCACCAGTGTAAACAGTGCCCCAGCGCTGAGAGCCCGGCTCCCAGCACTGCAAGCTAATCCCCACGGGGAGGTGGAGTACCTGCAGCGCTGGGGGAGCTCTCTCCTAGCACTGGCGCTGCGACCACACTCGCACTTCAAAGTGCTGCCACGGGAGCGCTCCCACGGCAGCGCTTTGAGTGTAGCCAAGCCCTTAGGTAACCAACTCTGATCGCTATGCCTGCTTTAATGATCACTTAAAATCTATCTTTCGGTAGTTAATAAATCTGTCTTATGTTTTACGTCACTCAAAACCACATTGGTTCGAGTGCTTGGGGAATCTCAACTCAGTTTACACAGGCTAGTGCATGTCCACATTCCTTTGAAGAAGTGGAAAATTAATGAGCTTGTACTGTCCAAGGGAGTCTTGAGCAGCTAAAACGATATATTTCTGGGGTGCAAGGTTGGGCTTTGGGGGGATTAGCTGGTGCCTCTCTCTGTATGATTCATGAGTGACTCAAGGAACATTCATGCAATTTAGCTGGTGGGGGGCTCCACATCCTGACGGCTGAGTGATCGCAGCACCTCCAGGGGTTTGCTACTCATTACTGGCATAGCACTGTGAGAGCTGGGGAGTTAAGAAAGCACAGTGGTGCAACAGTTCCAGGTTGTGCCCCTAATATCAGGACATCTGGTCAACCCAGGCGCTGTTCTGAGATGGTGTGTCCTGGCCTGTAAGGAGCTTGCTTCTGATAATGATCTTGAAATTGCCTGGGGGAGGAGGGTTGTTAAGAGGGGGCCAAGCATGGTGCTACCCTTATATGGGTTCCAGTGTGGAACAGTAGGTGTTAACTAGAGGTGTGTGGTCAGAGAGGGCTTATTTCTGTATGAAGCAGATTCTCCCAGGGCATTTGGGTGGCCCATTCCATGATGCGATCTACTTCTCTGGTGAAGAACCCTTGTTAAGGCGAAGGTGTGTTAAGTTGTGTTATGGGATATATCCCGGACTTTCTCCGCAGAGCATATTCTGTGTTTGTCATAAACAGATAGCTAAGGGTTAATGTCTCTTTCACCTATAAAAGGGTTAACAAACAGTGACCTGAAACACCTGACCAGAGGACCAATCAGGAGACAAAATACTTTCAAAACTGGGTGGAGGGAAGTTTGAGTGTGAGTTCTTTGTTCTTTCTTCTTCCCTCGGAGGGTCTGAGAGACCAGACATTACTACAGGCTCTCTAAGTTTCTTTTCATAGAGTAAGTAAAACAGGCGGTTTAGGCTTTTTAATTGTTTTAACTCTATTTGCAATTGTGGATCTGGCTGGTTAACTTTTATATGTGTAGTTGCTGGGAATATTTTGATTTGTATTGGTACTGGTGGGAAAGTCTCTTTCTGGTGTCTGTAAGCTATAAGACCCTGTAATATTTACATCTTGAAGTTACAGAGATAATTCTTTACTTTTTCCTTTCTTTTATTAAAAGATTTCTTTTTAGAGAACCTGATTGATTGGTTTTTCTCTGTTTCCCTTGTTTTATCCCAGGGGATTGGGATAACCACCAGGACGGGGTGGGGGAGATAGGGAGTGATAAAATCTCTCTCTGTTTTCCTTGAATCTGTTTGCCTCTTTGAGGAAGGGAAGGGAGATGCTTCTCTGTATGGTGATTTAAGAGGTTAGGTCAGTATCTCAGAATAGCCCAGGGAGGAAAATTCTGGGAGGGGGAGAGGTGGGGGAATGATTTATTTCTCCTTGTTTTAAGAACCCAAGGGATCTGGGTTCTTGGGGTCCCCAGGGAAGGTGGGGAGGTCAGAGTGACCCAAAACACTATATTTTTGGGTGGTGGCAGCCTATCAAATCTAAGCTGGTAATTAAGCTTAGGGAAATTCATGCTAGTATCTCATTTTCTGGACTCTTAAGGTTCAGATTTGGGAAAGATTGCTAGGACAGTGTTATCCGAGTGCCTGGCTGTAGTTAATAGATTTCTTGCTGCATTTGGGGTGGTTACTGAATCTGGGAAGGCAGGTGTGGTGATCCATGGGTTTCTTGTATATAGTTGACTATAAGGTCCCATTGTTGGAGCTGATCATGGCGTCCAGGAAGTTGAGCTAGTGTGGAAGTGTTCTAGTGAGAGTTTAATGGATGGGTGGACAGTTATAGAAGATGCGGTGGAAATCTATGAGGGAGTGTAGGTTGTTTGTCCAGAGGATGAAAATATAATTGACGTAACTCAGGTATATCATTGGTTTTGTGGTGCATTTGCCCCAAAATTCTTAAGGTGGCCCACAAAGAGGCTGGCATATTGGGGAGCCATCTTAGTACCAATGGCCATTCCCATAGTTTCAACGAAGTGTTTGTTGCTGAATATAAAAGCGTTACGGGTGAGGATGAAATGGATGAGTTTGGCAATATGTTTGGGGTGCATCTCTGAGGACTGTCCATTATCTTGTAAATATCTGAGGCAGAATGCAATGCCATCCATTGTGAGGAGGTCAGTGTACAGGGAAGTGACATTCATGGTTTTCTGAGGTTTGCAGTTTCTGGAGGAAGTCAGCTGTAACCCTGGAGGAAGCTGGTCCTTTGTGTGGTGAGTGGTGTGAGGATGGTTTCTGAATCCCAATATTCCTTCAGCAAGAGTGCCATGGCATTTTTCCTCTGCACCACCCCCATGTCTGGAGGGATGTTAACAGGCCACTTCACCTTGAAAGGTCTCTTGAAATGTATGTGAACTGATTATGCTAAACAATCTGTTTCACTTTGTATTTAGCTATGACACTAGGTAAATTTCCAAGATGTGAAGAAGAGCTCTGTGTTGTTCGAAAGCTTGTCCTCTCACGAACAGAAATTGATTTAATAAAAGATATTCCCTCACCAACCTCATCTAAAGTCAGGCACCTAAATTCATATTTATGGACTTAAGAGGCCTGATTTTCAGAGATAATGGCAGCCCCAACTTCCCCTTATGACAATGGGAGCCAAAGGAGCTTAGCATTTCTGAAAAATCAGCTCATTTTTAATTAGTGCCTAATTATATATTTAGATGCCTAATTTTAGGCACCTAAATACAAAAATGTTAACCTAAGTAACATGCCAAAGTCACAGAAGGAGTTGAGTTTTAATCCTGGCTGTACTGAGTTCAGACAGCATTATGCTATAAAATAACAGGGGCCCACTGGAAACTTCATCATAAAATTTGTACTAGACCCAAAATGTTTTTAAATGATCAGTGCAGTTGATTTATTCATAATCATCAAGGAACTGAGAAGAAACTGATAAACCCAGAATTGTGCATTTCTGATTTATTTGTCTTTGTTTGGGAAATGGAAGGGAAAAGGAGAATGACTTTCAGAAAGCAGGGAAGCCTCAGCCATAATCACTGGCCAATAAGGTATTCCACACTATATGAGAAGTTTCACCTAGCTGAGTAGTTCTGAAACAGCTGAATACATCTGAGACTACAATCTGAATTAAAACAAATGGCTGCTGAAACCTTTAATTTCTGGTTGAGATTATGGCTGTGTTAAGATATCACACTTTCATAGTGGAGATTGTGGTTATTGGAATATTTGCTTGCATTGTAAAAGCAGAATTAGTTGAACACAGTCACAATCCTGCAAAACAAAGCAGGTTCTGGAAACCTTGTTGTTTTGAAGTTACAACTGCACTTACCTCAGAGAGATCCTTATTACTAAAAAAAAACATTATTTAAAATTACAATGCTCAGACTTACCAGTGTCATGGGCAACGACATACCTAGCTAATCAAAATAAGAATACCCTTTTCCCAATCTGCTGTGAAGCTAATGTAAAAGTCACGCAAAATGCCAAACAGGATTTAAACTGCTGTTGTGTTAAACTGAACCAAGACAGACAGTTAAATTTAGAGCACAACTCCGGCTGTAAATGTCATAGGTTCAGAGACGAAAAAACACACATCTACTAGCCCAGATGTCCCTGTCAGCAACATTGACCACCTTTAATTTCCTCAGCCTGGTCTCTGAAAGCACAATCTGCTGGGCCATGTCATCTCTGTGCATGGAAATTTGTCCCATTTATCCAAGTAGCTCTCCTGAACCAAGCTGCTTGTCAGCAATGAAATTTTATGCATCAGATTTTTATTTCAAGTCTGCAGCAGAAAAAGCAGCCTGGACTGACACAGAAATTCAAAATTTTTCAGATTATAAAAAACTCAGCGTAGATTGGATTAACTAAAACCTGTCACTGATTTATTTTCTCCAGCAATTTTGCTTTGTTTTACAGCCATGTTACTTCAGCACACCATTTTAGGAGCCTCCTTTCCTTATTCCCAGAACGTGTTCACTGGAGTAAAACGGTGTGCTAGGTACCTCAAACTAATCATCCCCAAAAGACAATGAATCGTTATATTATATACACTGGGTGAATATCTGCTCCCAACAAGCTTTCCAAAATATTGGGTCCCCCAGTTAATTGACTCATACCCTACAAGCAGGTGGGAGGAGAACAGGAAAGCAGAAAAATGGATCTTGTGTAAAATTTCAGAAAGTACCAATCTGCGCATTTTCAAAAGTGATTTGGGAACTTTGGAGCCTAAGTCACTTATCAAAATTTTACACTCCCGTGCTTGGTCTATTCCCCTTCTAAGAACTGTGAACTTGTGAACTGTACCCTCTCACCTGAGGTGTCTTGTGGTAAAACCTTATGGAGGATGTTTATTTCAGGGCTCTTACAAAGATGCTGTCCATAAGTTACCATAAGCCTTGGGACTTGTAATGTCTAATTCTGGGGGTCTGTGTTTCTTACAATTTAGGAGTGAATTTCCAAAAATGAGGAAATAGCAATAACTTGAGCCATTTTAACCCCTCACCCGCAGAAGTTCTGTGGGATGGCAATCTCAATGCTGATCTGTAACACCATGTGTTATTCATGACACGCTAGCAGATCTCACTCTTGGCTTGCATCCCCTACAACTATTCCACTCCTACACCTCAAGTGAGCCGATATTGCCAATTATGTGGTAGTTTGCAATATGATTCAGTGGCTAGGAAGACCACATTTTCACTTGTAACTGAGACGGCATTTGTGTAACAGTAATATATACTTTAATTTATCAGCAGCCAGCACCCCAGAAGGCCGGAGAGCACCTTAACAAAACTGCCTACAGTCAACATTCAGAACCCAGGTCTTAGAAAATAAAAAGCCGGTGCATTAATCCTTAGTGCCGTGATGCTCCCATGCATTTACATGTTTATCTTGTTTTCATGAACAGGCCTTGCATCCCATGAGTGATTTACACTTGATTTTAAATAAGACGTGAGTTGCCAATTGTCTTATGCCATATTTGGATTCAGACTACACTTTACAAAACCCTAGTGGCTATATCTACCCCATCCCCAGCTGATTTCTTTCGCACCTGGTGAACACAGCCTTCTCGTTCTTAGCATCCATGGTGAGTTTGATAGTTTCCTGGCCCAAGCCTGTACTGATGGTTTCTGTGACGATATCAGCTTTATCCTCCTCTTCCTCACTGTCTGAGCCTCCAGATGAGCTACTGTCTGAAGCCACCAGAGGTGCCTTCCTTGCCACACAGACATTCCAAACACAGGGTGAGGCAGCACTGACTGCAAAGAAAGAGTAAATAATTCACATGAAAAAAATGAACAGAAACACAGGAAGAACTGCTAAAACTCTCAAATATATCCCAAATACTTTCAGTAAAACAGAATGGTTATTTACTCTACAGCAGCTGTGGTTCTTTGAATTGTTGTCGGTACAGATCCCACCATAGGCAGGTATGTGCCTCACGTATGTGAGGTGTTTTTTTCTTCTTTTTTTTTTAATTATAGCATCCACTGGGGCTGCACACAGACCCTGTGCCTCCTTGTGCCCCCGTGCAAGGACATAAAGGCTAGAGCAGCCACAACCCTCCTTCGGGTCCCTCAATTAAAAACCCATGTAGCGGAGGTCTCCCAAAGCAGGGATGGAGGATGAGTTGTGGGATTCACACTGACATCAGCATCTCAAAGAAACACAGTGTCTGTAAAGTAAGTAACCGTTCTCTCTTCAAGTATGCATCTCTGTGGAACTCTCTTTGGTGACTGGTAAGCAGTATTACCTAGGAATGGTGGCAATGAGGAGTTACAGCTGCACTAGTGATGCAGAGATTGTAATACTGCTCTCTTGAACACGGCATCTGCTCTAGCAATTAAGTCCAATGCATTATGCTTGACAAAAGTCAATGGGCACATTTGTGAAGCAAGCAGAGGATGTTATTGGAGCTCTGGTGGAATAAACCTGATGTTCAGTGGGAGAGGTACACCAGCTAGCTACACTGTGTTAACCATTTTGATACCCTCTGTGAGGAGCTGACTTGACCATTAGAACATCTAGCTGCCACTCTAGATACATAGGGAGATAGTGTAAATGATTTGATCCTGTGAACGTAACAAAGCATAGTCCTGGATACATCCAGTGAGAGTCATTTCCTTCCTCCATGTGCCAAGTGTGGTACTGGGAAGAAAACGGGCAGGATGATTGATGGATTTAGACGAAATTCTGAGATTGCCGTAGGAATAAGCTTGGGGTGCAGCTGCAGCACCACCATGATGCTATGAAAGGCTGTACTGAGGGTGGGGGAAGGATTCAGCCAGAAGTGTCGGAAGCTCAGTCACTCTCCTGGCCAGAGTAACAGAGACTGCGTTCAGAGCAAGGTGATGCAGGCTGACAGAGGTTCAAATGGAGCCTTCATGAGTCACAGGACTAAACTGAGGTCTCAGGAGAGATAGGTTCTCTGCCTTTGGGCAAATGCATAATGACCCTTGGAGAAACTTTGATATCATGGAGTGAGAGAACACCAACCCTGACCATACAGACAGATGGCAAACTGAAATCACCACAAGATGGACCTCAATAGAGCTAACTGACAGTCTGGTCAGTCTGAACTGCAATAACTAGCTGATGATATATAGTATCGAGGGGGCTGGACTGAGTCCAGACTATGTTGGGCAGCCCATTTTGAAAAACCTCTCTCATTGATATGAATGTGTGTTCTTCTGGTACATGCTTTCCTGCTCTATATTACGATTTCCTGGACCTGCAGGAAGCAGACTCTGTCCATTGTACTCAACCAGCCAGCAGCCAGTATCTGACCATGACATTATGAGAACAGGTCTGGACAGGGTGGGAGCTGAATGAAAGGCCGGATACACATTTGCAGCAGGCCATCAGCCAAAACAGTCTTGACCAATATGAAGCCACAACAACAGTTGGAAGGTCCTTGAGCAGCAGTTGCGGTCCCTGCTGGGAGCGAGAGAGGTGGGTCACAGGCATCACTGGAAACATCCTAGCCCTTGGGCAGTGGCTTCCCGTGTGCCCGGCCTAGCAGCACACCATGTCAATCAGTGAGATGTTTGTCACCTTGCAGGGAGTCCTCACTGCTGACCAGAACATCCAAGAGGAGATCAGGAAAGTGGTTCAGACCCTGGAACAGACGGCTCGGGAGATCTTAATGCTGCTGCAGAGGGTTCACCAGGGAACTGGATTTCAGGACATACCAAAGAAGCGTCAGAAGGCCCAAGAACACTTTGGTGCAGTCAAAACATAGCGAGCATCTCTGAAGACCAAGATTCCAGCTGATCAGTGCTACAGATTTCACAAACACTGAAGGCTTGTGATACAGTGCTTGGTGTTTCTGGCAGCATTTGTTGTCTACTTGGAGACAGAAACGTTAGTGACTCAAGAAGCGGTTACAGAAATACTTGGAATTGAGGCTGATTGAGAGAGAGGTTTTCACCTGGACACTGAAGACTACCTCTCTGGGATTCTGACTCTTGCCAGTGAATTATCTAGGCTGGCAGCGAACAGTGTCACCGCAGGTGACTATTCTTGTCCTCTTCGCATCTCCACCTTCATTAACTAGCCGGATTCTGGCTTTCGTCTCCTCAATCTGAAAAATGACTCCTTGAGGAAGCACTGCGACGGCTTGAAGTATAACATCAAGAAAATTGAGGAAATGGTTTATGATTTCTCAATCCAAGAACTCAATCAGAAGGCAGCGAGTGATGCTGGGGGAGAGAAACAGAAGCTGCTGTTCTATCAGCACCATGGATTACCTCAGATGGTTGCCAGTGAGGGAGGTGTGTTAGCAAATCCCTCCTACCATAGTTTAGAAGAACCACAAGCTGAAAAGTACTCTCTAGTTTCTCTTGATTTTGGAAGCCTCCCTGGGACTCAAGGATGTCAGTGGAAAGGCATATGAGAATACTTGGGACTACTGCAAAAAGGAAGTGTCCTGTAACAACCTCAGATTCACGCTTACTTTGGAACAAAATTTCTGGCACTTGGCATTGATGACAACAGCAAACATGTCAACTACTGGCTTTTCCCAATGCAGAAACATCGCTGCTATGATGGATTTCCACAGATCAATTGTTTGCTCAGAAAAAATCCACCATGTTGTTACTGACACCCAGCAGGTGAAGAGCATGACAGTTCTCGAGGGCTGAGAGTCACCCTGTTATCCCCCTGCCTCTAGCGAAAGGGAGTCTTTCTTGTGGTAGCAGGGTGTCAGCACCCTGACACCACCAGGCTTTCAGCCACTCAAGTACTCTTCTCCGGACTTATGCCAGCCCTAATTTTGCCTTATAGACTTTAAGGTCAGAAGGGACTATTATGATCTTCTAGTCTGACCACCTGCACAATACTGGCCACAGAATCTCATCCACCCACTGCTTTAACAAACCCCTATGTCTGAGCTACTGAAGTCCTCAACTTGTGGGTTAAAGACTTCAAGATGCAGAGAATCCTCTGCCAATCTTCCCTGGAGGAAAATTCCTTCCTAACCCGAAATATGGTGATCAGCTAAACCCTGAGCATGCGGGCAAGACTCACCAGCCAGACACCCAGGAAAGAATTCACTGTAGTACCTGAGATCCAACCCCATCTAACATCCCATCACAGGCCATTGGGCATATTTACCACTAATAGTCAAAGATCAATTAATTGCCAAAATTAGGCTATCCTATCATACCATCCTTTCCACAAACTTATCAAACAGTCTTGAAGCCAGATATGTCTTTTGCCTCCACTGCTCCCCTTGGAAGGCTATTCCAGAACTTCACTCCTTGGATAGTTAGAAACCTTCCTCTAATTTCAAGTCTAAACTTCCTGATGACCAGTTTATATCCATTTGTTCTGGTGTCCGCTTTGGTACTGAGCTTAAATAATTCCTCTCCCTCCCTGGTATTTATCCCTCTGATATATTTAGAGAGAGCAATCTTATCTCTCCTCAGTCTTTTTTTGGTTAAGCTAAACAAGCCAAGCTCTTTGAGTCTCCTTTCCTAAGATAGGTTTTCCACTCCTCAGATCATTCTAACAGCCCTTCTCTGTACCTGTTCCAGTTTGAATTCATCCTTCTTAAACACGGGAGACCAGAATTGCCCAGTGTCACTCCCATTCCAGATGAGGTCTTACCAGTGCTTTGTAAAATGGTACTAACACCACCTTATCTCTACTGGAAATATGAGTCTATGAGCCTATGCTCTTGTTGGACCAGAACTGATCAGGACTCCTCGAACTCCATGATCTGTGATGGGACAAGAAATGATTTTTTGGAGTTCACTAGCAGGCTCAGCTAAGGGAACAGAGAGGATGAACTTTAAGGAGCACGGTAGCCTCTTATTAGGTTATGACCCGATCGGCCCATTGTCCAAGCAGGGGAAGACATGAATGCCCATATTCTTCTGATATGTGCTGCTGCTACCACCACTTGGCATTTGGCAAGACTCTCAGCACTAACAGTCCAAATGGCAGTACCTTGTACCTTTGCCCAAACAGGTCTAACTTCTTATAGTCTTTAGGAGGGCCTTTAATGGACTGTGGATTTTTCTTGAGTTGCAGAGACCAAGAACCCTAGGTTTGGGCATTCAAAACTTCTGGTGACACCTGATCCCGTTTCTCTGCACACCTAGAGGTGGGAAGAAGAAGATCTGAGGTCTGCCAGAGTCTTTTGGCTGGTTGTAGGATACCTTCATCACTAGGGAGAGTAATTCTGGCCAGTGTCGTTATGATAATACCCAGGATACCAAAAAGCTTATGAGACTTAATCACAGAATCATAGAATATCAGGGCTGGAAGGGACCTCAGGAGGTCATCTAGTCCAACCCCCTGCACAAAGCAGGACCAATCCCCAGACTGATTTTTACCCCAGTTCCCTAAATGGTCCCCTCAAGGATTGAACTCACAATCCTGGGTTTCACAGGCCAATGCTCAAACCACTGAGCTATCCCTCCCCCCTGTAGAAATAGTCTTATGTCCAGGATCTCCACAATTCAGGGAAGGAGGTCCTGGAGGGCTTTAAAGTCATCTAATGCTGGCGTAGGTGCTGGTGTTACTGCCTCATCCAGCAATGAGGAGGATTCCTTAGTGGGACATGGGGATTGTTGTTGTCCCTCTATTGTCTCCTGTTCCTGTGGTGGCCTAGCCAAAAAAGCCGTTGGGAAACATGATTATCTTTCCCTAGACGTGCAGGAAGGAGAGCTGCTGCTCCTCAGCACGTAGAAGGACAGCCCCCAGTAAGACTAATATGGCCAAAGTGGCCTACTGTATGGGTACTGACCAAAGTGGGACTGGCTGGCCCAGCGTCACTCCCATGCCAGTTGGGGCAGCGCTCTGAATGGGAGCTCTTTAATACCGTCCTTATGGCCATTCTCCAATGATGGAGAGAGAAATCTCTGCTCAGTGCTGGAGAGAAGGAACGCGTTAGCAATAAGAAGGAGGAATCTCTCTCCTTAATTGAAGGGCACTGCTAAGGAATGGCATGCTGCCAGCCACCTCTTTGGTATGAGGAACGTCTCCAGGCGTGATATGGACACTTGAAGTCCTTGCTCAGCTCCGTCATGGGGATCACTATTGGCATCCAGGCCAGGCCTCCTGCTCTGCCCATCTGCTTAGGGGTGTTGCTTTTGGAATGGTGCCCTACATCTTCCCTCCAGAAGCCTCCCTCGGCCTTGGAGCTGTGCTTATGCTCAGACCTGCTATGCAATCTAGTGTCCCGTTCCGAGCAGGCACAGCTACCAGCTTTTCTACCTGAGTTGGGGCAGTCAATAGAGGAGCTGGAGTTGTAAGCACCAGAACTACTGGTGCAGAGGTGCTCGGCATCATGGCTGTCAACACTGAGGTCTTACACACTGGAGATTTCACTGAGGAGGAGGTGGGCAGCATCAGATGCGCTGACTCTGCTGATGTCTTTTCACTCTCTTTCCACTGCCCTATCTCAGAACGTGAAGAGTGTTTTACAGTATCCGATACTGGTTTATCCAGCCTCGCTCTGGCTGTAACCATTTACCTTTAGGTCCAAAGTGACCTGCACAGATTGCTCAAATAGATGCCACTTCAGCCATGTGTCCCTGGACTTGTGGGTCCTGGCAGAAAAGGACTCTCACAAAAAGCCCTTATCCAGGACGTGGCAGTCTCCTAGTTAGAAATGGTATCAGCTCTGTCCATCCTTGATGGAATCAGTCCATTTCAGGAAGGTAGGGTTTGAACCCTGAGAGCTTGGACTTCACCGTGAAACATGGAGCTTGGCACAAAGTGCCTTGTCCCACTGTACAGGGGAGTAGTCTATCAATTTTTTTTTTTTTTTTTGAAGGAACATCTTTCAGAGAAAACCAGTGTGAAGACAGAATTTTTCACTAACTGGGTGGAAAGAACTGAACAGAGTAGCAGTCAGGCACTTGCTGGGTTTCATTTCATTGCCACAGGTGGTAAGAGGGAATTAAGGGAGGGTTGCAGCCACTCCACCCTTTATGCCTCTCATGGGAACATGAGGAGCATAGGGTGCGTGCATGGCCCTGACTACCACTGCTATTCAAAAGAATCCAGTCTCATGCACATGTACATGCACTTGGGCTCCACAGTGACCCATACTCAAAAAAGAGACCTGTGATAGGAGGATTACAAAGATTGTGCTTCCACACAGCTAGAAGCATGGATGGGAATAAGCTGCACTGGAAATCTACCCTGATTTTCATAGGTACCTTTAATAATCTTAATGTTCTGAACTGTGACAAGATTGGGGCAAATCTGTGTCTCTACTATGGATTCTTAGAACCCTGTTTTGATCTAAGATGGGTGAAGGCTCTTAATTTGATGTTCTCACATTTATTAATGTCTTGATGTTTGTCTTATATCAGTAAGATCAGTTTGAGGACCTGAAAACCAAAGCACCAAAGGGGATTTTCTAGGTTAACAGGAGAATCAAGCTCTAAACTACACTGAGTGAAGCATAAAATATTTAGAGGTTTAAAACGCCCCCTGCCTTTTTTCTGGTCAAGAAATTAGACAGAAAAATCTCACTATATATCCAGTACTTTCTGGCTGTGGCTCATCAGAAATACAACAAGGGTAACTTCTCTTGCTGGGTTCTGGCATTTCTACTTCTGGTATATAAAAATCATGCAACACAAAGGAGTGTGAATTTATTCTCAAAAAGTTAAACCAAAATTTCCAACCTTTCAGCTTCAGTTCTGTGAGAAGCTCCAGACTGATTCTCTAATCTAACCTCAAAGACACCAACATTAGTGCTTTAGTATCTTCTGTCACTACTTTCATCGTCTCCCTTCTATTGGAATCCAGATTCCAAAGATCACTTTTTGTGGTATTACAGTTTTTAGTAACTGATTTTATAAAGGAAAACTTGGAAAGAAACAGGAAGGAATTTGCTGCTACAGCACAGTGCTTACAATGTGTAAATGTGGGGCTTCCGCAATTTAACCATAATCCTATAAACACGCAAGTTACTACTTCATTACTGATGAGAGTGTAACCCATGCAAAGTAGCAGCATTTCTTACTGTTTCATTAGGGGGCTGAACCCACATTTATGAGCTCTAATATGTCTGAGTGGCTCTATCAAATAACATCTGTGAGGAAGCACCTGACAGGAATTTTGCCCCACAAACCTGGGATGTTAGGCAATACTCAAAATGGTTACAGATGCAAATGAATCCCTTCACATTTCATAATATTATTGCCACTTACAGTTCTTGTCCTGACCCTGCTTGGGGTTTCCCTCTGAGTCACTGCTTTCTGTATCCACAGGAGAACTACATCTGGGACCTGATTCTGAGCTAGAAAAGAAAAGACCCGAGAATGAACCACAGCTGTTCCGTCCTGATATAGGCTACTTAGAAATAACTCCTAAAAAAGAAGTTATTACAAGCAACCCTAATAACTTACAGTATAGTCAGAGCTGTGCAACAATGACAATATATACAGTATCATTATAGTATGAGACATGGATACCACTGATTTCAATCAGTGTAAACACAGAAGTGAGAATATTGATCCAGAATCCACAGACACTATTTAGAGAAAAGAAAAGAAACATTACAGCACAGACCCCTAGCCATTTATTCGATACAACCACACGCCAAACATTCTTTCACACAGAATTTGTGAAGAAGTTATTGGCATTTATACTTCATTTACCAACAAAAAGGCTGAAAGTCTGTAAATTTTGCCCATCCTTTCTCCTCAGGAGTGGCTGTCTCTGGTGCTGCTGAATCCCATACACTTGATCCAACATCCATGGCAACACAGGGTGCCGGGGGTTTTGAATTCACAGGCTCAAACACGGCTGTCCACTCAGATCCTGAAGATACAAAGATAAACAGGAGTTGCTAAGATTTTGCACAACCTTATGCCTTTACAAAAAAAGTCAAAGTGGAGGACGGGAGGGAGTGGAAATTCCCAGAGGTAAAAACAAAAATTGTGCAGTGGGAATCCTTATGGGAATCTATAGGAGGACTGTAGATGATTCTCATGTTGTTGAAAGAAATCAGACCATTTACCGTTTTATCTGAAAATTGGTTTCTTTGACAAATATTGTAACAGCACAGTAAGGGAGCACTTATCAAGAAAGATGGCTTTATACAGTTCTGTAACTGCAATGCACTAGTTGCAGGCTAACCATGTGCTACAGGCAAGATCTGGGCAGGTTTCTATCTATCTAGGTACTTATGTGGCCCTTACCACCATCCTATCTGAGGCCTGGTCTACACTATGTGTTTAAACCGAATTTAGCAGCGTTAAACCAATTTAACCCTGCACCCGTCCACACAAAGAAGCCCTTTATATATATATAAAGGGCTCTTTAAACCGGTTTCTGTACTCCTCCCCGATGAGAGGAGTAGCGCTGAAATCGGTATTGCCATGTCCGATTAGGGTTAGTGTGGCCGCAAATCGACGGTATTAGCCTCCGGGCAGTATCCTACAGTGCATCATTGTGACCGCTCTGGAAAGCAATCTGAACTCAGATGCACTGGCCAGGTAGACAGGAAAAGCCCCGCGAACTTTTGAATTTAACTTCCTGTTTACCCAGCGTGGAGCTCTGATCAGCACGGGTGGCGATGCGGTCCCAAATCCAAAAAGAGCTCCAGCATGGACCATACGGGAGATACTGGATCTGATCGCTGTATGGGGAGACAAATCTGTTCTATCAGAGCTCCGTTCCAGAAGATGAAATGCCAAAGCATTTGAAAAAATCTCCAGGCTATGATAGACAGAGGCCACAGCACAGTGCTGTGTGACAAGCATAAAGGAAAGCCAAAGAATCAAATGGATGCTCATGGAGGGAGGGAGGGGGTACCAAGGACTCCAGCTATTCCACAGTCCCCGCAGTCTCCAAAAAGCATTTGCATTCTTGGCTGAGCTCCCAATACCTGAAGGGTCAAAAACATTTTCCCATGTGTTTCAGGGTATATGTCGTCAATTTACACCCTTTCCCCCGCCCCAAAAGAAAAGGGGAAAAAAACGTTTCTCGCCTTTTTTCAATGTCACCCTATGTCTACTGCATGCTGCTGATAGATGGGGTGCTGCAGCGCTGAACACCAGCATCCCCTTCCCAGTGGATAGCAATCATATTGTACCGTCTGCCATCATCATCATCAGCCCGTGAGTGCTCCTGGCTGGCCTCGGTGAGGTTGGCTGGGGGCGCCTGGGTAAAAATGGGAATGACTCCCAGTCATTCCAGGTAGATGGTACAGAACGGCTGGTAACCGTCCTCATCATAGCAACTGCAGGCTGAGCTCTATCAGCCCCCCGCTTTCATGTCTAAAGAAAAGATTCTGTACTGCCTGGACTATCATAGCAGCTGGAGGCTGCCTCCCTCTCATTTTATCTCACGAAAAAGTTAGTTTTTCTTATTCCTGCATTCTTTATTACTTCATCACACAAATGGGGGGACGCTGCCACGGTAGCCCAGGAGGGTTGGGGGAGGAGGGAAGCAGCGGGTGGGGTTGTTGCAGGGGTACCCCCTAGAATGGCATGCAGCTCATCATTTCTGCGGGATATCTGGGGCTCTGACACGGAGCGGCTGTGGTCGCTGGTTCTCTAGTACACTTGTCCCATATTCTAGACAGGACTGACTATTTTTTGATGAAACATAAAGAAGGGAATGACCCAGGGAGTCATTCCCATTTTTGTCCATGTGCCCCCGACCGACCTCAGCGAGGCCAGCTAGGAGCACCTATGACAGCAGCAGACGTACAGAACGACTAATAACCGTCATCTCATTGCCAATTTACAATGGCATGGCAGACGGTGCAATAGGGATGGTAACAGTCTGCTACCTTCGAAAGGCAAATAAATGCTGCTGTGTAGCACTGCAATACCGCCTCTGTCAGCAGCATCCAGTACACATACGGTGACAGTGAAAAAAGGCTAAACAGGCTCCATGGTTGCCATGCTATGGCGTCTTCCAGGGCAATCCAGGGGAAAAGGGCGCGAAATGATTGTCTGCCGTTGCTTTCACGGAGGAAGGATTGAGTGATGACATTTACCCCCAGAATCACCCGCGACACTGTTTTTGCATTGGGATCTCAATCCAGAATTCCAATGGGTGGGGGAGACTGCAGGAACTATGGGATAGCTATGGGATAGCTACCCACAGTGCAACGCTCTAGAAATCGACGCTAGCCTCAGTACATGGACGCACACCGCTGAATTAATGTGCTTAGTGTGGCCGCATGCACTCGACTTTATACAATCTGTTTTACAATACCGGTTTATGTAAAATTGGAATAATCCCGTAGTGTAGACATACCTTCAATGTGTCAATGATTAATGGAATTTATCCTCTCAATGTCCCTACGAGGTAGGGAAGTGCTATTTTCCCCATTTTTACAGGGGGGAACTGATGTACAGGGTAGATTATCCAAGATCATATGGGTGGTCAAATAACAGAGTCAGGGATTAAATCCAAATCTCCTGAGTCCCAGTCCACTGCCTTATCTACTAGAACATCCTTCTAGCTCCTCAGTTTCAGACACACAGTTCTAACAGTATTTGCTTCCTGACCTGCAATACAGTACCTCTCTTAACACAATGTGTATTGTGCCAAATCCATCAGCTGTTGAGGAGCATGCATAAATTAGGAGGTGATGCACCAAACCTGTATTCACTCATTAATTGTATCAATATCTGAACTGAGTTTCTAGACAAAGACAATTGCACCAATTACACTGTCCACAGAAAGTGTCTGTAGCATAAATATTCGTAATTTAATTGGCCTGGATGTAGATGTCCCTCGACGATGACCTGAAAATATCTCTGTTTTTGTAACACAAACAGTAGGTAACCGCAGTGGAAAGCTTGTGTTTTTTACAGGAGCAGACTTGCACAATGCTATCGGTTCTTCTGTAGCAACACTGCTTGAAAAAAATAACATTTCTGTCTGCAAATTTTGTAGTCTAGTCACAAGTAACACTGAAGATTAATATAACAAAGAAGTTTGCAAAAAAACTTCTCTCCCTTTATTTCAGTTGATTTACTTTGAGCAACTGACAGTGCAGTGTGTACAGTCAGTTTCACTCTTGTTAATTGTCAGTTGCACTTCCTGTCTCAAGCACTACATGATGACATCATTCCCTTGTGTTGCTCTGGGCCAAGCTCATGTGTGTACACTCCGTCCCCAGACCTGGAAGAATGGGTTTACAACAGCAAAACTGAAACTGAAACAACAACAGGCAGTTCTTCACACAGAGAAAAAGAGGGGGAGAAGAAAGGTTGGGCCTGAATATATTCAGTTTTGCTCTCCATAAAACCCTTAAAAATATCCTGGGGGTCAGCACCTTAGTCCTCTCACTTAATATCTTAGCTGATTTTTAATAAAAATTGACACAGTTATAGTAGTTATACCCTGCTTGAGTCCAGGAGAGTAACTGACACTGGACACTGCAATCTTGCAGAGCTCTAGCTCTCTGCACCTGCAGGATCCAATCCCACCAACATTTTTAAGGCAGGAATACATAGATGCAAATTCACAATGGGCATTTTACTTCCCAGCTGCCAAGGCTACATTACTGAGTCACCTCAGTAGTCATGCGGCTTGCAGGTGGCTATACATACATCCAAGTGGTAGATCTCCGGGAAAGACTGCCTGAGACATGTTTCTGGAGACTTAATTAAGATGGTGTCATAAACAGATAGTTAAGGGTTAATAGAACAGGAGTACTTCATGTCTCTTTTGACTGTAAAGGGTTAACAAGTTCAGTGAGCCTGGCTGTCAACTGACCAGAGGACCAATCAGGGGACAGGATATTTTCAAATCTTGAGGGAGGGAAGTTTTTGTGTGCGCTGTTAGTGTTTGGTGGTTGTTCTCTCTGGGTTCTGAGAGTGACCAGACGTGCAACCAAGTTTCTCTCCAATCTCTCTGATACAGTCTCTTATATGTCCAGAATAGTAAGTACTAGGTAGATAAGGCGAGTTAGGCTTATGTTTGTTTTCTTTATTTGCAAATGTGTATTTGGCTGAAAGGAGTTCAAATTTGTATTTTGCTGAAAGGATTTTAATTTGCACTTGTATACTTAGGCTGGGAGGGTATTCCCGTGTCTATAGCTGAAAGACCCTATAATGTATTCCATCTTAAATTTACAAAGATAATTTTTACTGTTTTTCCTTCTTTAATTAAAAGCTTTTCTTGTTTAAGAACCTGATTGGTTTTTTTATTCTGGTGAGACCCCAGGGGACGGGGTCTGGATCCACCAGGGAATTGGTGGGGAGAAAGGAGGGAAGGGGGAGAGAAAGGTTAATTTTCTCTCTTGTGTTAGGATTACACTCTCTCTCAGGGAGAGTCTGGGAGGGGGAGAGAGAAGGAGGGGAGAAGGTGAATTTTCCTCTGTTTTAAGATTCAAGGAGTTTGAATCACAGTGATCTTCCAGGGTAACCCAGAGAGGGGAAGCCTGGGAGAGGCAACGGTGAGGGAAAGAATTTACTTTCCTTGTGTTAAGATCCAGAGGGTCTGGGTTTTGGGGGTCCCGGGGAAAGGTTTTGAGGGGACCAGAGTGTACCAGGCACTGAAATTCCTGGTTGGTGGCAGCGCTACAGGTTCTAAGCTGGTAATTGAGCTTAGAGGAATTCATGCTGGTACCCCATCTTTTGGACGCTAAGGTTCAGAGCGGGGAATTATACCAAGACAGATGGTATGCTGAACTTTTTACCTTCAGCAGAGTCAGAGTCTTTCTGCTCAGAAGGATTATTCTTGTTGGTGTTCTCGGTGACAGGTGTTGTTTGTTCTTCTGATTCCTCCTCTTCTTCTGAGTCCACACTGCCATCACGATCCCCATTCTCTAGATCACTTTTTGAGGAACTCTCTGAGGTCTGAGACACTCCAAACCTAAATCGTAGAAATTAGAGTTAGAAAAACCTATTAGGCCATGTAGTCCATCCTGTACCTGCTAGTTCCATTAGGAGGGGGAAGAAAGGGGCAATGCGGATGCTTCCTTAGAGTGTGTCTTTTAATGCTTTCATCAATGTAGCGTTTGATATCCTAAATGACATGGTGTCCTACAGGAGATATTCCTCAGCTTAATAAATGTCCTTCATGAATTTCAGCCTAACATTCAGCCTAAATTTTCTGTTTTGTAGTTTCTTCCCATAATTTCCCATTTATATTCCAGTAAACCCCTACAGAATCCGTCCTGTGTTTACCAACTAAATCTGTTAGTCTTTAAGGTGCCAGCGGACTCCTCATTGGTCCTATGTTTACTACACCCTTCAGAAGGGTTTACTACACCCTTCTCCCTGAGCCATCACTAAAGAAAGCTATACAAACAAATCTCAATCATTTCTCATAAGTCAATGATTATTATTCACAGTAGTATCACAGGTATGCACAGCACTTTACAGGCACATCCAAAGACAGTCTTTCCCTAAGGAGCACCCACTTTAAACTAACCATAACAAAAAAGGGAAGAGACCGAAGTACAGAACTGGGTGGGAAGGAAAGAGGAAGAAGACAACAGAATTCAAGGGAGGGTAGATTTGTCATAGAGATCACAGCATACATTGTACAGTTTGATTAACAGATTTCTTTTTAATTACAACTGAAGTCACTAAATTCTTCTTTCATAGTTTCCCCACTTGTAAGATGGGGGTAGGAGGGCTAAATTAGCTAATGTATGCATTGCATCCTGAAGATATAAAACACCATGAATGCAAACAATCTTCCATATTCTAATTTACACATACAAGCATTTTCAAGATAACTGAGTCTGAATAAAAAAATCAATTTTCATGTGATCACTAAAAGTCTGACTTATCTAATCAAATGAGAATATATGACTTTATTGCACCCACAATTTTCATTCCTACTAGGAGTAGCTACATATTTCTGACCATTCAACCTTGTACACAGAAAGGAGACAGAACTCCTAATTCAATTAATATAGGTCCATCTTCGGTGGCACAAGACTACTTTCTTCACTTAAGATCTTTGGGAAAAGGAGAGTTGGATAAGAGGGAGTATACTTGTTATATATAAACAAAAATTACACAGGACAATAAACAAATCTTTCTGCTTTTACATACCTCAAGTGGAAACTGACCAAAACACAGTGATTTAACTCAATTACATTTTCCATACTGCAATGACTGAAAAGGTGGGATGAGTGATCAGTCCAGAACAACAAAAAAGAAGCATCAGAACGGAAGGATAAGCAAAAGATAAACAAAATTGACATTACAAATGATCTTTAATTAAAAAAAAAAGATTTGATCTGGAAGTTGTCCCCTTCCACATCCAAAAAGTTAAAGTTATTGAACCAGCTGGTGTCACAGTTTGCAGGACTGATTTTAACTGAAGGGCTGATTCTCACTGACACCGAGAACGGTCATACCCATCCCATTAGGATTTATTAATTCGCAGCTGATAAAAAGTGCTGGAACTGACTGTCCTGGAGACTGCATAGGCAGCAGCAGGGCAAGCTTCCCCACGCAACCTCTCTACAGTACCTAACCCCTGTCCTAGAAGAATCATTTCTAGGCCAGGGAAGTGAGTTCAATCTCAATTGAGATTGAGAACAAGAACAGCAGGCAAGTTAGTGTCACCTGGCCTGGTGGCTTGTGAGATGCAAATAACTGTCCATTAGCAACTGGACTGAGAATATTACTACATTTCACACAATTCAATTTCAGCCTCTTGGTTGTTTCTGTTGTCCAATTTGTCCACATCTAGAAGAATTTTTTATTAAATAATAAATCTAAGGGATGAATCACAGATTCATTACAATACCAGCTACATAACTTGTAAGGGCCCTAATTCTCATCAAAAACTAATTTTTCTTGTTTTCACAATTTTAAAAAGAACCCTATATCTCCTTCCTTATTAAACAAATTAATCGCTGTTCTCTCTACCTTTTCCTCTGGAACAAGACAGGGGCTTTACATTCAGTTTCTGGGAGGTGAGAAAAGGAATGGCTTCTAAAAAATTCTTCAAATAAAGGTAGTTTCTCTCCTCCACACCTGGTTGTGTATCCTAGTGTTTCCCTCATTATTACATGCCCTCAAGCCTGGCCTCATTTGTACATGACAGGTGTTTTGCTCTAAGTTTAAGACAAGCAATAATCTCTTTATAGGAGCAGCTCATATAAAGCCATTCTGTTTTATACAAGTAACAGGCTTCAAAGCACATATTTATGAGGAATAATGAACTGGAATATACAAACTGACAGTTTTCAGAGAAAAAAGACAGACCATTTGCTTTCACCTTACCGTGTTCTTGATTTGACTTGGGTTGCATAGGTTATTTCCTTCTCCTCCCAGATATCTTCCTCCTCCTCTTTATCATCAAATTGTTGGATCCGTTCATTGCAGCAGGCCTCAAAGAGGGATGCATTTGGCTAAAACAAATTTCAACAGAAATCAGTTTCTGCAGATTCCTGGGGGCGGAAGCAACAAGAATGCTGGTGCAGAGCAGAGTTCACAAAGCACAGTGTCTATATACATCTAGTTCCCTGAAGGCATACATACACTTTTCACTTTACTTTCACCCAGGATAAGGAACAGGCAATATACATAAGTGAAAGGGCCAAGAGTCAGAAAGAGGTCTGGTAAGCCTGGAGGCAGGAAGCCAAGATGATATCAAATAAGAAATAAGGCTGTCACAGCCTGGCTTGCGCCTGAAATAAAAGGTATCCCTGCTTGCTGCTTCATAGTCATCCTGTCATACAAATCTCTCCACTTCACGGCAGGGAGGCTTCTCTGCTATGGGGGGTTGTCTCAGAGATATTTCAGACAAAGTACCATATATTCTCGTTCATAAGCCGAATTTTTTTAGTAAAAAAGGGAAGCACCAGAGAAGGGGATTGGCTTATGAACAGGTATAGAGAGGGAGAGGTGGGACACAGCCCCTCCCCCCAACAGAGTGAGCAAGGAGAGGCAGCACAGCCAGAAGGGAAGAGGCGGGGCCAGAGTCACACCGCTTCTGGCCATACTGCTCTCCCCCCAGCCTCTGAAGCAGCTGCAGCTCTGGAGCTGGCGGCCTGCAGCCATGCCGCTCAGCCCCCGCACCCCAGAGCAGGCTGTGGCCGAGCAGCCCAGCCCAGCCCGTTGGAACATGCTGCGGCCGCACCCCCCGGTCTGGTCTGCCAGAGCAGGCTGCGACCGCACTGCCTGCCTGCTGGAACAGCTCCAGCCAGGCCAGAGATATCCTCCCCTGGTCCTCCCCAGATAAGGTGGGAAGGGATGGGATGGGGAGAGTGTGGGGATCCCAGGCTGCGGGTGGGGTCATGTGGGGGGTGGTCACAGGGGTTACTCCCTTGACCCCGTTTCTCCACCCAAAAAATTTCCCCACCAGTTGCTGTCCCAGCCCTTCAGTGTAAGCAGCTGGCACCCCAAGACATTTTGTTTATTTAGGTTTACCTCCATGCCTGCAGATGCTGGAGGTAAACAAACCATCTCGGCCCGCCAGCAGCTTATCCTGATGGCCCAGAAGCCAAACTTTGCCGATCCCTGAATTATAGGGTCGACTTATGAATGGGTCATAAAAAATTTCCATTTTTACTTATGCATCGGGGGGGGGGGGGTGAGAGGGTGTCGGCTTATAAACGAACTGGCTTATGATCAAGTATATACAGTAAATCATTCACTCACAAATTTTCCAGTTTGGAATTTTGAGAATTAAGAGATGATGTCATGGATACAGTCCACTCCTCATAGACAAATGAGCTTCCCACAGCATAATCTCAGTGTTTAGGCTAAATTTCAACTGAGTAATTACATTCTTCCTAGTTAAAGCACCCTGTAATTCTAACTGGTGTGCTATTCCTGAACTCTTGCTCCGTCCAACACATAGCACTTTCCATCCCAGCAGTGGCTGCATTTCAGTGGCTGGTGAAGTCACATATTTCTGAACAGATACAATTTGTGATCAGTTTGCCAAGTTTGTTAAGTACTTTGGGGATCTTTGGATAAAAGGTTCTAAGTATGTGTCAGTTATGAGGTACTGTCATAAGCAAGGGCTGCAGTGAAATTTCACTACCAAAAATCCTCTCTCTAGTTAGGACAGCACAGCTAAGCATATTAAATGCTATCTGGGGCTGCAGGGTTTAGTTTGCGGTTTCAAGCAAAACACAATGCCTTTTTGCATCTCAGACATGTTGCCGGAGGAGTGGAGAGAGAAAAGGGGAGAAGGAACTAATTTTTCATTGAGCAGTGTAAGGAAAGTTGTTAAAAGCAGCAGTTTTAAGACTAAGGAAATCAAATGCCCTCAGTTCTGAATGGAACAAGGTTTGTCAGGAAACAGGTGTAGCGGACTCCTGACTTGCACCATCATCCAGCTGGCTCAGGACACTATGGTGGAGATACAAACGATGCGGTGGCAATACTCAGATCTGTAAGGAACCAATTTTCTAATATTTTTATTCACCAACTTCTGATCCTATTCAACAGACAGAATGGGTGGCAGGGAGAGACAACGGGCAACAGCAGGTTCACAGGGTATTTACTAGCAAAGACAGAAGCACACGATCCAGCTCCAGTGGCTGCTTCTGTAATGGAGTCTCAGAGCTAGACGATGCAACAGCAGATTGAAAGAGTAAGAGAATTATACAGTAAGGTGATTTCAGTGTCCTGATTCCCTTGCTTGGAGATAGGCACCGGGGCATCTTTTTCTTTACTACATAAATAAAATACAGCACCCCTTTTCTCCAAGATGCAAATGGCTGCATCTGCTTCAAGCATGGACTGACCTGCCGGAGTCAGTCCTGTTCAATAAATATCCAGAAACCCCACTTACACTGTCATCATCCGCATCTATGTTGAAGTTTATCTCTGCAATCCTGTCAAAAGGTGCACTGCAAAGAGAAATCTGCATAAGGGTTTGGAGCAACAGGGTACAAAGACAGCTAAACATATAAAGACACTTTGCAACCCAACTTCTCTGCTGTTCTCTGAACACTCACTGCTGTATTATTCAAACCCAATGATTTCTTTACTCTAGTCCTTTAGGGAAAAAAATAATGTAACCTTGTATTTCTGCTTCTCTGCAGATCGCATTTGTAGGATAAACACCCCTAGATCTTGTTCAGCTCCTTAGAATGAGACCAGTGGGACTATCCTAGCTCATAAGCTATTTTGACTGTATAGAGCAAAGTAGTGGGACAGAGAATAAACCAAACCTCTACTGGCTGTCACGTGCCAACTCCTGCAGAGCACAAATGCTGCCTGCAAACGTTTGTCAGTTCCTTCAACTGAGTCAGAGACAAAGACAAAGCTCCCAAAGATAAAGCCAATTCCAGCTGATCACAAACATCTAAGAGCTTCTCATATAATCATGTTCTGTCCTTACTGATCACTTATGTAGCTGCTCCAAGTCCCTAGTGGATAATGATGCAAATCACAAAAACTATCAAATAGCTCACACTGGCACTTTAGGTTAAGAGAGACGATTACTAGAACAGGACAGGGTTCCACAGGGCAAGAGTGCAGTTAATTGGAATGACCTGAGGGGACTGAGGAGGGGGATTTTATGCGGCATCTACACATGCCTAAATCTGGGCAATGTTATTTATGTCTCAAATGTTATCAGTTAAAGCTATTAAGTTAGTGCATCTGTTGTAAATTATTAAAAAATATTAAAATGACCATCCTACTAAAAAAAAGGGTCATTTTTAATTATATCTTAAGTCATTTCTTTCAAAGGTTTCACCAACAAATATGCTTCACTGGAAGAGCCTTTGTTTTCCTCCCTCTCCCTTCCTATTCATCCTCATGGGAATGGACAGTATGTTCCAGCTACAATTCTCGTTCAGCTCCAGTTTTATATTAACTGTCTCTACATGATTCCAGATAGAACTTATGCTGCTTTTCCCCCCAATAATTGATTTAATTCCTATTTTATTACAAAATGTGAAAGACAATTACCCCATAATCAGTCAATTGCATGCTGGATTGGAACTTGTTGGCCCTATTAATGGCCCTTAGGACCACAAAGCTCAAGAAAAAGGCTAGAGAATATCTAAGATCCTCCCTTCACACTGAAAAGTAGCTTCCATTTATTTAAATATCATTCTAGCAGAGACCCTAGAACTTTGAGAATCCTGAGACCTTCAGAGCTAGATGGTACTGACAGCTTTCAGGACATACTGGTTGGTA
The DNA here is from genome assembly GCF_025201925.1 of Gopherus flavomarginatus. Lineage (NCBI taxonomy): Eukaryota > Metazoa > Chordata > Testudines > Testudinidae > Gopherus > Gopherus flavomarginatus. Next base: position 3,402,613 of record NC_066617.1, on the reverse strand, counting down.
CTTTCCTGAGGGTGACTCTAAAGACAGTACAAACTCATCTGAGGCTGGCATACAACATGAAATAGCAATTTGAAAACAGCTGTTTTACTCAGGACCTGGTAGTGACTTAAGCTCTGCCATGAAGAAAACAATGAACTTCCCAATAACTCAGATTTAATAGGAGCTGCAAAAGACTCAAAGAGCTATTTTGCTACCATAGAGCTTTCCGGGCTCAAAACTGCCCCTTTCCACTGATCACCACATCACTAAGTCCATCAGCCTCTAGCATTTTTCTATTTGAAATTAAGTCTCATAAAATGGAAGGAGACCTCTTACTTTTTAATGCTATATGAACTACAGTTACAAGATGTTATAATTTATTTTTAATGACAGAAACCTATAAGGGTGGTGAAAATCTTGGGAGATGGGGATGGGGAGGTGTTTTTAATGAGATTAGCATCTCTTACGTAACAGCGGCACAGTCATTATCACTTAGGGTATGTCTGTAGTGCAGTGTAAGCCCCAGGTTCAAACTTAGGCATAGTTACAACAACTCACACAAACCGAGGGCTCAGACCCGGGGTCACAGAATCCCACGGGGTGGAGAGTCCAAGCCTGACTTAAGTCAGGACCCAGGGTTCAAATTCTATTGATTTGCAGTGAACTCATGCTGTGGGGGTTTGTTTACACTGCAATAAAACACCAGTGACTGGCCTGTGTCAGCAGACTTCGTCTTGCAGGGCTATAAAATTGCCATGTAGACCTTCAGGCTGGGCTCTCAGACCTCCGCCACTTCAGAGCCCAAACAAGAACGTCTATGCCATTACTTTTAGCCTTGTAGATTGAGGCTGCGAGCATAAGCCCAGGTTCTGAGATTCACCAGCAAGGGCTGGATATATATATATTTTTTTATTATTATTTGGGGGGTGGAGGGCGGCAAGTGTAGACGTACCCTAATATTCTGTAACACGAAATCCATCCACCTCTCCCTTCTTAATAGTTTTTGGAATTGCCTTATCACTTGCATACTTCCTTATACATGAGGAAGATGAAAACTTCCTCTGGGACTTCATCTGACTGCCACTCTTCAACTGTAGACATGACAAAACTGGAAAATTGAACTCACTTGATATTGTCATCCTGGTCTGCAAACTCTTCGTCATTGAAGCCAAACTGATCCACAAAGCTGGCTGTCATCTGTTGGATTTGGTACTCTGAGAATGCCTGAGGGATGCAACCAGAGACTGATTATAAGGCAATTCAAGGAGTTTAAAATAAACATTACAAGAAGATGCTGCTAATCAAGCCTATCCCACCCACGGTCTACGCCTCTATGTTTGTTTGCTGCCTAGCACAATGGGGCCCCATTCTTGGTTGGCCCTTAGACACAACTATAATAAGCTTAACTATATAATAATAATAGTTCAATTTTCCAGGCCAGGCATCTCCACCACTATTGTTTGTTAGGACTTTGCTGCAGTAGCCAGCAAACACCTGTTTTTCTGACCCTCAAGTATATTGAAGTCCTCCTGTTAGCACAGCTGTTGAAACTGCCATCCCACCAGTGCAAGGAGGAAATTTCCATTTCCCTTGTAGAGAGAAGTCAGTTAATTTCCCTTGTTTTTACCGGGGGCTTTAACATAGCAACCAGGGAAAGAAAAATACTGGGATAAAAAGAAAAGTGTTTTTGCAAAACCCCAAAATTTGGCTGGGGGACTCAGGTGAAGGGGTAAGTAACCTGAAACTCCGTTTTTGAACCTCACTAGATTTCAGGTTAAGGCTGTTCCTACAATCCCCACACCTGGTTTTATACAACTAGCTAAAACTGAGGCCTGGTCTACACTATGCGTTTATACCGAATTTAGCAGCATTAAACCAACTTAACCCTGCACCCGTCCACACAACGAAGCCCTTTATATTGCTATACAAGGCTCTTAAAACTGGTTTCTGTACTCCTCCCTGAGGGGAGTAGCACTGAAATCGGTATTGCCATGTCGGATTAGGGTTAGTGTGGCCGCAATTCGACGGTATTGGCCTCCAGGCGGTATCCTACAGTGCACCACTGTGACCGCTCTGGAAAGCAATCTGAACTCGGATGCACTGGCCAGGCAGACAGGAAAAGCCCCACGAACTTTTGAATTTCATTTCCTGTTTGCCCAGCGCGGAGCGCTGATCAGCACGGGTGGCGATGCAGTCCCAAACTGAAAAGAGCTCCAGCATGGACCGTACGGGAGATACTGGATCTGATCGCTGTATGGGGAGACAAATCTGTTCTATCAGAGCTCCGTTCCAGAAGACGAAATGCCAAAGCATTTGAAAAAATATCCAGGCTATGATAGACAGAGGCCACAGCAGGGACTCAACAGAGTGCTGTGTGACAACTGTAACGGAAAGCCAAAGAATCAAATGGACGCTCATGGAGGGAGGAAGGGAGGGGGGACTGAGGACTCAAGCTATCACACAGTTCCTGCAGTCTCCAAAAAGTATTTGCATTCTTGGCTGAGCTCCCAATGCCTGAAGGGTCAAAAACATTGTTGCCAGTGGTTCAGGGAATATGTCGTCAATTTACCCCCACTACCCTCCCCCAAAGGGAAAAAAATCGTTTCTTGCCTCTTTTCAATGTCACCGTATGTCTACTGGATGCTGCTGGGAGACGGGGTGCTGCAGCGCTAAACAGCAGCATCCTCTCCCCTCCCCACCCCTCCCCGGTGGCAGATGGTACGGTACAAAATGACTGATAGCCATCCTCATCATCATCCTGTGAGTGCTCCTGGCTGGCCTCGGTGAGGTCGGCTGGGGGCACCTGGGCAAAAATGGGAATGACTCCCGGTCATTCCCTTCTTTAAGCTTTGTGTCCTGGAGATTCAGTCCTGACAGATGGTGCAATAGGCCTGGTAACCGTCCTCATCATAGCAGCTAGACGCTGAGCTCCTCTGCCCCCTACCCCCTTTCACCTCTAATGGAGATTCTGGACTATCATAGCAGTGGGAGGCTGTGCTCCTCTCCCCCACATCCTTTAATGAGTAATGGAGATGTCCTGCCTGGAACATCATAGCAGCTGGAGGCTGCCTCCCCCTTATTTTATCTCACTAAAAAAAGTCAGTGTTTCTTATTCCTACATTCTTTATTACTTCATCACATAAATGGGGGGATAACTGCCACGGTAGCCCAGGAGGGGTGTGGGAGGAGGGAAGCAACGAGTGGGGTTGTTGCAGGGGCAACCTCTAGAATGGCATGCAGCTCATCATTTCTGCGGGATATCTGGGGCTCTGACACGGAGAGGCTGTAGTCTCTGGTTCTCTAGTACACTTGCCCCATATTCTAGGCAAGACTGACTATTTTTTGACAAAACATAAAGAAGGGAATGACCTGGGAAGTCATTCCCATTTTTGTCCATGTGCCCCCGGCCGACCTCAGAGAGGCCAGCCAGGAGCACCCATGACAGCAGCAGACAGTACAATATGACTGGTAACCGTCACCACCAATTTCCAAAGCAGCAGACGTGCAATAGGGCTGGTAATTGTCTCTGCTACCTTGCAACGGCAAATGAATGCTGCTGTGTAGCACTGCAGTACTGCCTCTGTCAGCAGCATCCAGTACACATACGGTGACAGTGAAAAAAGGCTAAACGGGCTCCATGGTTACCATGCCATGGCATCTGCCAGGGCAATCCAGAGAAAAAGGACACGAAATGATTGTCTGCCGTTGTTTTCATAGAGGAAGGATTGAGTGATGACATTTACCCAGAATCACCAGCGACACTGTTTTTGCTCCATCATGCATTGTGATCTCAACCCAGAATTCCAATGGGTAGGGGAGACTACGGGAACTATGGGATAGCTACCCACAATGCAACGCTCTGGAAATAGACGCTAGCCTCGGTACATGGACGCACACCACCGAATTAATGTGCTTAGCGTGGCCACGTGCACTTGACTTTATACAATCTGTTTTAAAAAACCGGTTTTTGTAAAGTCGGAATAATCCCGTAGCGTAGACATACCCTGAACTACCTAAAATGTCTTTGCTGGATCTAATCTGCCCTGCCCTTTCCTAAACTCCGCCTCTACTGTCCTCATGAATGTAGAGACATTTCTCCTCCCATTCTACTCTCACCTAACAATCACTATGCAAATACACCTTTCAGCAGCCCTTAGAGTGCTCCCGATGATGAGGGTCAGATTTATACACAGGCAAACTAGGCACCTAGGGCCAAAATTCATTGGAGGGGGAGTGGGCCCACCCTGCAGGACACTCACTGTGGTCAGGGTTGCCATACTACAGATCCGCCAGGACCAGCTGCTCATCCTGCCACTACTCAGGGCCCTGCTCACTAGATGGAAGCACAGGCAGGCCAAACCTGAGTGGTCCTGTGACCTCGTGCACCAGGTCACAACACTGTTCATCCATATTAGGCCCGGCCACACCTCCATCAGCACAGGTAGGGGCCCGTAGTGTATGTCTGCCTGGGGCCCAATGATGGGTTAATCCAGCCCTGCTGCTGTCCAGCCTGACTCTACCAGTAACCATCAGGAAATTTCAAACATTTGCCTCCAGACACAAGAAAGCAAAATTCACCCATTCATTTGGCTCTCTCATTTTATAAGAGAAGACCTATACAATTGCCTTCCCTTTCCTTTATAAATAATACCATTTTAACCTATAGATCTCAATGAGCTTTACAAAAGAGCTAAGTATCACTATATCCCCATTTTAAAGCTGAGGAACCTAAGGCACAGAGAGATCATACCGCAGAGCTGCTGGAAAGCTGGGAAGAGAATCCAGGTCTCCCAATCCAGTACTCAACCTAACGGGTCACACTGCCTCCTTCTAACAAAATTCTGGTTTCCCCATGGGCAGCTCCAGCAGAAAAGCAGTCTTCACCAATGGTCAGCTCTACCCTCTGTTGCAGTGAGTGAGTGATATTTTCCACCAGGCACAAAAACTTTAGAGTGAGAAGTTTCAAATACTGGGAAATTGTTCTTCTCTTCCTGTAAAAACATCTCTACTGTTAATGGATTAGACAGACACACAAGCAGCATTAGACCCTGGTAAGAAGTCAGGAAGCTGCACCATAGTGAGAAAGATTAAAGATGAAGCCAGATGTAGTGTGCTTCTTGGCAACAGTACGAAGCACAGAGTCTGTTACCTGTTGGAGGGAGAGTTCATTGGGGAAAGCGCTCTCGATGTCCTCATCCTCACTGGAAGAATGCAGATGGTGGGTGCTCACCTGAAACAAAGATCAAAATGAATGTCAGGGAAAACCAAGAGAGGTCACAGTATAATCTTGCCCTGTTAAAAATTTGTGACAGCCAGAGATCAAAGCGATCTAGTAGGAATTATTTTCCTTCAGAGCCCAACATCATGAGACACAATAGACATCAGAGAGGTTGCCAAGCTACAGCAGTATTGCCGCTAGGTCAGAGAGAAATCCCTCACATTCAGCACTATAGAGGAGAGGTTAACTATAACTTCCTGCTCTGGCCTCTGTATACCCGCTGTAAGATTAAGGAAAACTATCCCGGAAAAAGTCATATAAAACTGACAATTTTCAAATAAAACAGGTGCCAGAAAGCAGCAGGCTCATCTGAAATATGCAGAAGCGTTTAGTACTGTCCTTACCAAATCCACTGTATTCTTCCGGTTTGTCTCTCTCAACGTCTCTTCTACAAAGCTCTCCCACCTCCCTCTGCAATCCTCAGGTAGCTCTGTAACAAATGGGTCACCACCATAGTTACCTCACAGTTCAAGGAACAAAGAACCAGTGCCAGTCAATGGAACACATCAGTCTCACTCTCTCCCATATGTTACACAATGTTCAGAACCCCAGACGAATAAGGAACAGTGTTCTAGGCTATATGCATCTCAACACCTGATGCAATATTTTATATAACGTTTTTAATCCCTCAGCACTTGTATAACAAAAACATGGTGATATTTAAAAAGATTAAACACATTCCTATGACCCAAAACACTGAAAGTCAATCGAGAATCCAACAAAGCAAACAGAAGACAAAACAAATATATGGGGCCAAGACTGGAAATACACACACCTGAGGAAGAGGGGTACATTTGAGGTGTCATTTAAGAGCTCAGAGGGCATTGTTTGAGATGGATATCAGAGCGTGGAGAGATTCCAGCCCTAAGGACTTCCAAAGCAAAGTTAACTCATGCCATTTCATATTCCTTGGATACTATGTACTTTAACTACTAGTTCTGCCCATGCATTATAATGTACCACCTCAGTTCTGGGCCTAGCTCAGTGTTTAACATGCTATTCTCCAATGCAATGAACCGGGTTAGAGAGCTAAAGAGAATAGAAATAAGGCAAATTCCTCAGCCAGTGTAGCCCCTAAATGGCCAAGCAAACTAGAAGACAACGCTTACAAATCCTTGCCCAATGCAACTTCTCAAGTTGCTAACAATAGTGTTTGATAAGCATGTAAGAAGCCAAGAAAGGTGAAAGATTCCTCTCATCTGCACCAATGTGTTTTCAATTAACATACTTAATTGGGTATCCTTATCTTCTCAGACAAACAAAGGGTTAAGTAGGCTACACAGTGCTTCTCAAACTGTAGGCCAAAGTGAAGTGGGGTCAGAAGAACATCATCTGCCCCTGTACATCTCTCAGAGAATCAAACCTTAGTGATAATTTACTAATGGAAACTACTTTCTCCCATAACACCTCTTAAGCCCCAACACCCACACTTTATTTATTGTCATTTCTTGATCAGCTTCCTGGGACAGGGCCCCGTTCTCCTCTGTAAATCTAAGGTACTGCAAAAACGTACAACCTCCTGTTGAACAAGGCATTCGGACTCTTACGAGCATGTAAAACAAGGCAAAATAAAGTGTTTCAGAAGGAGCTATTCAATCAGAAAAACATGTGATGGAACAGGGACTAGGACCATGTACCTTTAATGAATTCACTGATCTGGGTCTGCATGGGCCCCTTCTCCATATTCTGTACCACAGCATTGGCTATTCGGGTAAGGTGGCCCATATTCCCTCGCCTCATTCCACCTTCTGCCCTGAAAACAGCAACAGTCAGTACCAGTTCAACAAAACACTCATCAACAAATTCTTAAGAGTCATCTGCTGCTGCCACAATTTAACATGTGTAAACAGTAATTACTACCAGTGTGGCAGATTTAAAGATGCTGCATCAACACAGAACAGGCTGAAAGGGATGTGCTGTCTCACAACAGAGGAACCAGTTCATATTGTCTCGGTCAGATAGTGAGAAGGGAAGAGAGAAATCCCATTGCACCGGGTTTACTAGTCATCTATAAAAGCAGCTATGAGATACTAGCACAGAACTAGACCGTTTTTTAATCATCACTTCCCTGAAACAAAGACACAGCAACAGAGAAAGATTTGAATCGTTGTATTTAAAAAGCACTGGCATTGCAGTTGAAAGTAAGACAGAATAAAAGAGATCCTATCTATGACGACATCTTTCCCTCAAAGAGAATTAAAAAAAAAATCAAAATTAAGTCAAATAATAACAGTCACATTGTCCCTGTATTTTTGTTGCTCCAATGCTATCCAAGGAAAGTGTCAATCTCAAAATCAATCAGTAAGTGAAATGGCTGAGCCAATCCTCCTATCCACACTATGCAGAAAAGGACAGAAGTGACTCAGGAATCAAAATATATTAGCTTTGATGGCAGGTCAGCAGGCGGCACTTACACAGCTCAGACCAGAACTACTCAGCTAATATAGAAGAACTGCTTTCAAACTGGCAGGTGCTGACAATCAAAAGAATGGCTAGAACTCAAGCAAGTACCTAATTATTCATTTCAACCCTTCGTTCACATTACAGAATATCTCATCAAATATTCTGGTTTGAGTCAAATATTACTTGTGCAGCTCTAACTGTGCGCAAGGTTGACACAGGCAGCCCTGCTGAATATTGTGGAGTCTGGTCCAAACCAAAGCACATTAAAAACATCATAGAAACACAATGGAAAAGAAGTCTCCATGTCACCCACTACTGAACCCTAGACAAAATACTGTAAAAAGCAAACCACCTCTTTTATCTGAGCTCCTGGAGGAGATGTTGATGATAAAAGCATACAGTAGTACTTCAGTGACATGTAAAACTTTTTACTTTATATTTTTGGAGTAACTGAAATATATCAAAAGTTAATTTTGTGATGGTTTGCTGTTCTAAGGTCAATTCCCCATAAATGCTTTGGAGTCTTCATAGACTTATTGATTTTAGGGCCAGAAGGGCACACCCTGATCGTCCAGATTGACCTGTGTAACACCAGTTGCAGGACTCCCCTGTTTTGCTCATGATGTTACTGTAAAATTCAGTATTAGATAATAAGGTGATAGGCTTTACACAAACCCCCTAGTCAGGATGTTCCTTTTAATTACATGAAATTGTGCCTAAAAATTCAAGCATTAATTATGAGCTAAATCAAGAGCTCCACAAGTGTCTCCTGAATCTCAAAGAGTGACAGAAGTCAAAGCCCAAACAGAGATGACAGAGAGGCAAGGTGGGTGAGGTAATATCTTTTATTGGACAAACTTCTGTTGGTGAGAGAGACAAGTCATAAGGAGGAAAGGAAGAGGTGTTAATGGGCCACCTCACCTTGAAATGTGTGTTAACTACCTAGGCTAAACAATCTGTTCTACCTTGTATTAGCTGTGACACTCTGAGTAAGTTTCATCACCCCCAATCATTTAAGTCTATAAAACAAAATTCAAGTAATATGGACAGACACAACTATGGTTATCAGTGCATTATCAACAACGCAGGGGGACTGTCAAGAGAAATTAGCAAATTGCCTCTACAGCACGTTGAAGCTGTAAAGTTCTATAAATAGCAGCAAAATGTTTAGGCAAGCAAGGAAACGGAAGCCCAGATCATTTTCTTTCACATCAGTCTATTTTCTTTATTTTTAGAGTCGTATTTCACACCAATCACCACATTCCCTGAATGGCTTCCAGAGTTAGAAAATTACACAAGAAATCTAATCTCAAATAGGGTTTCCCAGACATTCTTCTCCCAAAAGTGGGGGGAACAGTACATAGGTTATTTTAAAAAAAAAAAAGCAAGTTGATGTGCTATGTGATGTTCTTTGGGAAACCAAGAATGAAGTGTGTGTTGGAGCACTGTGAGGCTCTTACATGTCCACAAGGGTCTATGTATATGTTTACCGGGTATGTATTTGATTTTTAATATCTGAACAATCCGCATTCTGATTTTCTAGCACATTAGCAAACTTCTCTATTGTCCAAACAATTGAAAGAATATTCAACACAATAGTCAAAATTTGCAGCCCTCAAATTGGGCCCTCCATACAATCAAAAACACCCTTACTGTATTTTGTCATTGACTTCCCAGGCATCCAATATCCTTTGCAACAGGCAGCACTTCTGGAACAGCTAGAGTGGGAGAGATAGCGAGAACATTTCAGACACTGGCTAAAGGAACTCCTGTGGCCTATATTAGACCAAGGATCACTTTCATTAATCTCTTTACACCTTTTATCACTTAAAATTACTTTAAGACAAATTTTAAATGGATTCATCTTGACAGAACAAACTGCACAAGAACGCTAAAAAGGTCCAGCAACCCTCTCAAGTTTTCCTTAAGTGGTTCAATCTTCCTCTATGTCACAGAATTTCCCTTCTCTTAGAGGAGGGGAGAGGGAGTGATTCCTGTAAGATTCTTCACCTTACCCTTAGAGGGTTCATCATCATATTAATGAAGAGAGCTATCAAGGTTTTAAGACAACAGCACAGAATATTCTCAGTATTAGAAGCACAGGCACAGAAAGAGTTGGGAATCTGTAATCACGACAATTGTTTTTTGGGATCTTTTGGTCCCAAGTGTCTATGCATCTTTACTAAAAGGAAAAGTGATCTCTAAACTCACGAAGATGGGTGATATTTTTCCTCTTTAGTTGAAAGAATAAATCATCTGTACAAAGGCAAGTACATTTCCAATCAGAACTGGAAGACCAAAGCAATGTCTAGACACCTTGATAAGCATTACGCTCTCTTCCTGAGCAGTTTGTCAGGCTACTCTCTTGTTAACCAGGACCCGTGCTGAATCCATCCATCTAAAGCAGGGCTCTCAAACTCAAATGACCATAAGGGCCACATGAGGACTAGTACATTGGCCTGAGGGCCACATTATTGACACCTCCCCCCACTCCACACTTTCCATGAGGCCTCGCCCCACCTCTTCCCACCCCTTCCCTGCCCCTATTCCAACCCTTTCCCTGAAATCCCCACCCCAACTCCACTCCCTCCCTGCCCCCAAGGGGTGCAGGAGGGGTGGGGTGTGTGTGGTAGGGGATCAGGGCAGGGAGTTGGGGTGTGGGGTGCAGGAGGGATGAGGTCAAGGCAGAGGATCAGTGTGCAGGAGGGGTGCGGCAGGGGGCTCAGGGCAGTGGGTTGGGGTGCAGGAGGCGTGCGGAATGCGTCGAGTGCAGGATGCGGGAAGGGGCTCAGGGCAGGGGGTTTGACTGCAGGGCAGGCTCCCTGCCTGCCTGACCTGCCCCCACGCCGCTCCACTCCAGGAAACGGATGGAACGTGGGGGAGCAAGGGCACAGGGAGAGGGGAGGTGTTGCTGTTGCTTCAAGCACCGCCCCCAGCATCTCCCATTGGCCGGGAGTGGGGAACCGCAGCCAATGGGAGCTGCTGGGGGCGGTGCCTGAAGCATCACCACCACACACCCCTGCATCTCTTTCCCCACGTTCTTTCCGCTTCCCAGAGCGGCGTGGGGGCAGACCAGGAAAGCAGGGAGCCTGCCCTGCCCTTGGTGCGTGCCGGGCCAGAGTTGCACTAGGTAAACGCTGGGGGAGGGCGGGATAGGGGCCACGAGGAACTCGCGGGCCACAGAAAATAACCTTGCAGGCCTCATGCAGCCCGCAGGCCACATGTTTGAGACCCCTGATCTAAAGCTCTCAAGTGACATTACTAGACTTACATGTGTCACCATAATACTCTCTGGACTGTGGTCTGGAGTCTTCAAGTTCTCTGTGGTCACATTCCCATTCAGCACCTCCTCTTTATTTTCCAGATCATTTGTTGCTGATTTCCCTTCATGCACAGAGTGAGAGAGAATAGCTGCTATGCACAGTTCCACTTGGAAGTGCAAAAAGTTATTCCATGTGTATTTAAAAAATAAGTCCTGGAACAAAATAAAGGATAGAAAAAAAAAATCCATTTAGGACATGTGTCTGATCAGACCTTTACACACACACACACACACGACTAAGTGGAAGCATACTGTCAGTCAGCCCAAAGTACAGATAAGGTACTACACTCAACATAAGCTAGTCTGTGTTATAATGGTGCAGCCTGGTTTCTATGCAGGCTTCACTCCAATAACTGAGGCCTCTTGAGACTGCAGAAGTGTAATCCAATTCACCCAAACAAAAACTTTGTTAACATAAGGGTTATATTTGCACAAGTGCTAATTCCACCAAGATAATCACTAAAAATCAAGGAAATCAACAGTTAAGACAATCTTAATTCACATGCCTTAACAGCATTACTCCTGGGAGGGGAATTCTGTGCCACTGCATACGCACAGAATTCATGTCCGGAACAACAACAAAAAATTTCCGCTGCAGAAAATACATTCAACCCAAGAAGTGCTGCAGTGGTGCCAGAACAGCCGGCTGATCGGCAGTAACAGGTAGCAGCAATCTGCGTTCATCACAGCAGCCTACCGGTGGAGCCAGGGTAGGAGGCAGAGTGGGGTACACAGGCCTCCTTAGGGGGGTGGGTGGGTCACCGACTGGGGTTCAGAAGGGCTAGTGGAGAGGGCAATAGACAGGGGCATGGGCTCAGGATCTAGTGGGGTGACAGCACTGAGCCAGGGGATGAATGGGATGGGGCTCCAGGGCCATATGGGGACAGGGAGTAGGGGGGTGCAGGACCACATGGGGTTGGGGAGTGTGAGGATAAGGACAGACATGTTTGATTGAATGGGAGAGGCTCAGGGTCAGCCAACGTCTCCATGGGGGAGGCTCCCCAAATCCCTAACAATCTCTCCCCCACTCCTCCAAAATAAACTGTTCCATACTTCTACCTACACCCAACAATCCTCCAGGTTCACTCCCAGGCTCCATCCCTCTCTCTCAACTCCTCCGTTATCCCAACTCCCCCAAGCTTTTACCCTGCTTCTGCAGGGTGTGGGAAATACAATTCTGGATTGTAGTTTAAATGAATTACTCAAAGTTCTGTATTAATATGCCTAGTAATATGCAGAGTCTATTTGTCAAAAAAAAATGCTTCATTTTTTTTTCTCTTTATTGTTACAGACATACTTGCTGACAAGTATTTTGAAATAAATAACCAAAATAATTGAAACTGGTGTGATTATATTGTGTTATTTTGACAAAATATGAAGAATTTTGCAGAATTTTAAAACATTGTGCGCATAATTTTTAATTATTTGGCGCAGAATTCCCCCAGGAGTATAACATCTAAACAGCATTACACTAAAATGCACTCACAGATATCTCACATCCACAACAAACTCTTCCAACACATAAGTTATAACCAAACATAATGCACTCTAGTTCCTCTAAATCATACACAAATATAACTATGACTCATAGCACAACTAAATTAAGATATACTCTCTACCTTATGGCTTGGTTGGCTATGACAAAAAATAATCACTGACAATAACTTAACTGTGCCACTCAGAAAACATCAGAAATAATTTTTCCTAAGCAATTTTCTTAGTTATTGTGGAGTTTATTTGGTTTGTACCCCAGGGTAAAGATGAGCAGAGGGTAAAAAAATCTGTTCTTGGAGATCTGGAGTCGGTCTCATTAAACATCTGAGCCTTTACAATATGTAACTAGGCTATTCTGCAGACATTCTGCTGAGTCACTTTAACAGTTAATGTTGAAACAATCACAGAATCATAGTGATGTAGGACTGGAAGGGACATCGATAGGTGACCTAGTCCAGTGGCCACTATTATCTAGAGCATCGCTGACAGGTGTTTGTCTAATCTATTTGCAAAAGACTCCAATGATGGAGATTCCACAAGCTCCCTAGGTAATATGTGCCAGTGTTTAACTACCCTAACGTCTAACCAAAATCTCCCTTGGTGCAATTTAAGCCCATTATTTTTTGTGCTGTCCTCAGTGGATAAGAACAACAATTTATCTTTTCTCTTCTCCAGACTAAACAAACCCAATTTTTTCAATCATTCTTTGTAGGTCATGTTTTCTAGACCTTTAATATTTTTTGTGGCTCTCCTCTGCACTCTCTAATTAGTCCCCATCTTTCCTCAAGTGTAGTACTCAGAACTGGACACAATATTCCAGTTGTGGCCTTATCAATGCTGAGTAGAAGAATTACTTCTCTTATCTTGCTCATAACATTCCTGTTAATACATCCCAGAAGGATATTTGGTTTTTTTGTGACAATATTACATTGTTGGCTTGTATTTAGTTTGTGATGCAATAAAACCCCCAGATCCTTTTCTGCAGCACTCTCTCCTAGGCAGTCATTTCCCATTTTGAATTTGTGCTATTGACAATTCCTTCCTAAGTTTAGTACTTTGCATTTGTCCTTATTGAATTTCATCCTATTTAATTCAGACCATTTCTCTGGCTTGTCAAGATCATTTTGAGTTTTAATCCTGTCCTCCATCTCCTCTCAGCTTAGTATCATCTGCAAACTTCGTAAGTGTAATCTCTATGACATCATCCAAATCATTTATGAAGATACTAAATAGAACTGAACCCAAGACAGATCCCTGCAGGATCCCATTCAATATGCCCTTCCAGCTTGATTGTGAACCACTGATAAGTACTTACTCCCTGAGTACGGTTTTCCAGGCACCTGGGCACCCACCCTATGGTAAATTCATCCAGGCCAGCGTTTCTCAAACGTGCCCACTGTGACTGCATGCAGCCACCAGGGGGTTTCTTGTGGCTACAGCCTTCTGGGATGTGATGGGATGGCAAAATAGTGGTCCCTCCACCTCCCTGTTGCTCCTGAATGCACCACTTTAGGCTATGCCTATACTACGCCACTTTTAGCTATATGGCTGCGTCGCTACAGCTGTGCCACTAAAAGTCATGCAGTGTAGCAGCTGTTTGTCAGCTCTCTGGCTGACAAAAAACTTCCATCCCCAATGAGCAGAGTTTGTGTTCATACACTGTTCACGCTGGCACTTGTCGCAGCAAAACTTTTGTCTTTCGGGGGCCAAGGTCGGGGGGGATTAATACCTCTGAAGGACAGAAGTTTTGTCATTCAATTGTCAGTGTAGCCATAGCCTTAGGGCATGTCTTGACTAGCAACATTAAAGCGATGCCGCACCAGCACGGGGAGAGAGCTCTACCAGCACTACAAAAAACACCTTCATAAGAGGAAACAGCTACCATTGCTGGTGCACTGTCTACAGTGCCACTTTACAGCACTGAATCTTGCAGCACTCAAGGGGGTGTTTTTTCACACCCCGAGCAAGAAAGTTGCAGCGCTGTAAAGTGGCAGCGTAGACAAGGCTTCAGTGTTTATTGCTGGGACCGCCAGACAGGGTTGGGCTCTGTGCCCCTCTGGAGGCACCTGGGCACAACGCTGGAGAAGCAGACAGCTGGTAAGTTCCCCATTTTCCATGGGGTGATGGGGATCAGGCTTTGGGCCTCAGTTCTAGGGTGGTGGGGCGGCAGGTTGTGGCCGAGGGGCTTCAGGCTCCACCTACAGGCTCTGGCTGTACAGCAGGCCCCAGGCTCTGGCTGCAGGGCTTTAGGCTCCAGCCCCCTGTTGACTCCCGCAGCCCTCCAATCCCCACTGTCTCTGGCCCCTGCTGCCTCCCCTGACCCCCAATACAGGGCTTAATTTGTCCCCAGGCTTGCCAGGGCTGAGTAAGTCTGCTGTGAAAAGTGATACTTGTATGTTTGTTAGTATCATTTTTCACAACAGACTTACTAGCTAGCAATAAATAAATTACAGTGATTTGGCCATGTCTATGTGCATATTTATTTGTTTTTCCTAAAGCTAATTAAGTATTTTAGGAGAAGTGTGAAAGCAGCACACTCAAGCTCCCAAAAAATTTGTCCTGAGAACCCCTGATCTAGGCTGTATTTCTCTGATTTATGAGAAGCAAGAGAAGATCTCCTGGTTAAGCCAGGGCGGCCTCTTACTATACTTTCTATCTTGCTTCCTATCTTGAAAGCAATTAGTTACACACTCAGACAGGCATACATCAAATACAGTGTATCTGTCTTTGTATTGCACACATCACAGATAATGTTCTCTGTTTAAACAGCATATTCTTCCACAATATGTCACACTGTATTACTCACAAGTAATAAATCCATGGTATTGAGTCTGCATAGTTCATAGTTAATACTGGGAGTGTTTGTGTGAAGCAGAGCAGCTATTAGTCGAGCTCCATGAAGACGAGCATTCCCCAGTGGCTCCTCCAAGACACCAATTGTAGTCAGGATTGACATTTTCTACCGCAAACAGAAAAAGGAACCAGATTTTGAGTCCATCTCTACATAGGTCAAAATGTCATTACTCTAATCAGACATTAGTCTGATTTTACATTCAGTCGGCTTCATGTGAACCTCCTCTGCCAAGGAAACTGTTTGATACCTAGATCAGCCTTTCCTTCTACCCACTGAGTCATGTCCAGAGACAACAAAGTAAGTGAAATTAAAGAACTTCTGAATCAAAACTAACAATATTCAGATAGTATTTTCTATATCAAATTTCAGAACGCTACAGCCACCAATGAGTAAATACAAATCTTTATTATAAAGGGCTCATGACAGGACAGAAGTCCTGCCCTATGGGAGATACAGCCATCTGTTGATAATCTAACTATCCCCTGGGATTAATAGCAGATTTGCACGCCAGTCAGAACATTCATGAATTCCAACAGGCTATAATTGGAAATGCTTCCTTTCCACACACGTCTCCAAAACCCTAGCTACAATAAAACAATATCCTTAATGTTACTCAAATACAGCAACTCAGCCGCCAAATCCCACCACTTGTTACCTAGACATCTAAAGTCTAAAACTCAACTCTGAATTTCTCTTTGAGGGTTTAAGTTAATTTATTGTAGGATTTGGATTTTTTTTAGTACCTGATGCTTTTAGGTGAGCAAAACTGAAAATATCCAGGAGGTAAATGATCCTACACAGAGAGCAAAGAAAACCTCTGATGTGCATGTTGTCAGCTACTATGAATACAGGAAGGGCTGAGGTGCTTTACCTTGGGGGGATTGAGTAGAAGCTGGTGAAAATCCCTTAGCCGTGGTTCAATACCATGTAAGATGCTGCTATTGACAGTGTAAGACCTTTCAAATCCCTGAGAGAATGAGTCCATCAGTCCCTCCACTCTGTAGGGAGAAAGGTAAAATGTAATATTCAAAACTTGGACAAAACCACCAAGAGTAGTCATGCTTGACTTTATCAGAAACCCATCCCAGCAGTATTATCTGCCTTGTCATTCCCTCTTCAAATCCTAAGCTATTTTCCAAGAGAAACTGTTTACTGCTGGCTGAAGTTTAAAACACTATGTAAATACAAATCCATGAAGCAGAGTTTACTCATCATACTAAGGACAGCAAGGAAAAATAATTAAAATATGTCCCTGTGTTTAACATTTCTGAAATATTTAAGCATTAAAGATGTATCTGGAAGTGTTAATCTTGTACACAATTGTTAAACGCTATAATAAAACTTCAAGACATGTTTATCAAGAATAATGCAAATACACTAGCTGATATAGCCCCGGTCACTTGAGTATTTCTGAATGTACAACAAACATTAATGAACCTTGAAAAGCAGGGAAGCATTATCTTCCTTTTACAGATGAAGAAATGAGCCACAGAGAAATTAAGTGATTTTCCCTGAGCTCCCACAAGCAATCTGTGGCAGAGCTGGAAACAGAATCCAGCTGTCAAGTCACTGCCAGTGCCGTAACCACAAAATAATTCTTGCTTCGCAAGCCTCCTAATGGCCTTGCAAACCTATACTTCCTTCCGCCTGTTCTGAGCAAACAGGAAGGAGTTTCCAGTAGACGAGCAGTTCTGTTGAAAAGGATCTGGGGTTCTAGTCAATCACAAACGGAGTCAAGTCAACGAAGTGATGTAGTTGTGAAAAGGACTATTATCATTCTGGGGTTTATTAACTGGAGTGTTGCATGTAAGACAAAAGAGGTAATTTTCCTGCTCTACTCAGAACTGGTGAGGTCTCAAACGAAGTAGTGTCCAATTCCGGGCACCACACTTTTGGGAAAGAGGTGGATAAACTGGAAACAGTCCAGAGGAGAGCAACAAAAATTATACCTTTTCATATAAGGATACAAAAGCCCCCCACTCTACCCCCCTTCCACCCCTTCCATGAGGCCCCACCTTTTTTTGCCCCTATTCCAACCCCTTCCTCAAATCCCCGCCCCGCCTCCTCCCCTGAGCACATGACTCCCTGCTCCTCCCCCCTCCATCCTGGAGAGCTCTAAGCGCTGCCAAACAGTTGTTTGGTGGCGGGAAGTGCCTGGAGGCAGGCAGAGGAGCAGGGACACGGTGCACTGGGGGGAAGGCGGGGCAACGGTGAGGGGAAGTTGGTAGGCTGTAGCAAATAACTCTGCAGGCCGCATCTGTGTGTTTGAGACCCCTGGTCTAGATTTACTTGGGGCTTGGCTACACTGGAGAGTTGCAGCGCTGGTGGTGGGTTTACAGCGCTGCAACTTAGTAACTGTCCACACCTGCAAGGCACATCCAGCGCTGCAACTCCCTGGCTGCAGCGCTGGCTGTACACCTGGCCTGCTTGGGGTGTAACGATTGCAGTGCTGGTGATGCAGCGCTGCTCATCAAGTGTGGCCACCAAAAGTGCTGTTATTGGCCTCCAGGGTATTAGTAGATA
The DNA here is from genome assembly GCF_025201925.1 of Gopherus flavomarginatus. NCBI lineage: Eukaryota > Metazoa > Chordata > Testudines > Testudinidae > Gopherus > Gopherus flavomarginatus. The sequence goes on along the minus strand of NC_066617.1, from coordinate 3,384,760 downwards.
TCCCAGAATGCCTGTTCACAACAAATCGGAAGAATGGCTGAACTCCGAGCTCCCCCGAACTGCTTATTTAAAAAACAAACACAGCTCCTGTTTGCTGAGCGAACGGAGGCAGGCAGGGGAATTGCTTTGGAATGTTCACAGCTGTTTGCTTGAAGAGAGAAACGGCACGCTCACACGGCAGAGGGGGAGGGGGGAGTCCGTGCTGAGCAGCTGCTTATGTGGTCTGAGGGCTATTTAGGAGTGCATAATTTGCATTTAGTGAATAAGAGAGGGGTGGGGGAAAGGCTCGAAACTTTTAAAATGATTGAAGGTAGGTGCTGTGTGTCTTCCAGTCCTTAGAACTTGCAAGGCAGGGAGCTGAGAACAGTGTCAGCTCCAAAAATCCACTCTCTCTGTCTCCCCCACGCTCCCTGTCACACTCCACCCCATCCCACCCCCGTTTTGAAAAGCACGTTGCAGCCACTTGAACGCTGGGATAGCTGCCCACAATGCACCACTCCCAAAAGCGCTGCAAATGCTGCAAATGTGGCCACACTGCAGCGCTGGTAGCTGTCAGTGTGGCCACACTGCAGCGCTGTCCCTACACAGCTGTATGAAAACAGCTGTAACTCCCAGCGCTGTACAACTGTAAGTATAGCCATACCCTTGGTCCTGCGTCAGCACAGAGGGCTACATAGCATCACCTCTTGAGGTTCCTTCCAGCTCTACATATCTAAGATTCCAGTCCCCATTTATTGTTTGGAGAGTTATTGGCCGACCTTGTGAGGCCCTTGCACTCAGCTTGGTGGCATTTTCTGTCTGGATATAACATGATAAGTTTTGAATACTTCATCTGATCAAATTGTCAGGGAATGATCAACCCTATTGATTATGGTAAAAAACAGAAAAAACAAAAGGGGAAAATGGGGGCATGGAGCCCAAGGCATCTGGTTATCACAGCCATAGTTTCAATCACTTCTACTTTTTCTACAGATCAAAGAACCTGCTGATGGCAGAAGCTAGCATATTCCAGCATAACAATATCCCTCTCTGACAGACTGAAGGAGAGAGAGGGAGGAAGGAAGGGGAATGGAAAGGCATTTGGGGAAGGGACACACACAGAGTCCCTGACATGGGGGAGAATGGATTACTCCAGTATGGGGGAACAGGGGTGTGCCGGAGGCCCTGAGATGAGGGGAATGGGTGACTCTTGTATGGGGGGAGGAGGGTATGAGGATGCAAAGAGCTGCTGGCATGGGTGATAGAGGTTGGAGGCACACAGGGAGATTGTGGAGGGATGCTAGGAGTTCCTGGTGTATACAATGAGCTTGGCCTACAAACACAGCGAAGTGTGCCTCCCCTTACTTATAGCATTCTCCCAGTCCAGATGTCTGAAGAATTATTCTTCTGCCTACTGTATGCCACAGATGGGAGAGACCCAGCCAGGAACCCTTGAGCCCTGCCATTTCAGATCATCATAGCCCCTGGCTCTTTGGTGTCCGCATCTCAATTTTTACAATTTCAGCTTTGAATATTATTTTCTATTTGCTGATTGATTGTTTGCCCAAGCCTCATCCCCTCCCCTTCTTCCCCCACTACCGGCCCTCCATGCTCCCCTCCATTCTTCCTTTTGTTCCCCTTTCTTATTCTCCCTACCTCCCCCTTGATGCCTCACTTCCATGTCTTCCTTTTCCCCACTCCCTTGCTCCAGTTTATTCTTCCCCCTTCCTGTCATTCTCCCTCATTTGCCCCCACAAACACAGAAATAAAAAAAAAATAAAAAAAAATTTTAAATGAAGAATTGGAACTAAAAAGCCATGTGCCCACCATAACCATGTTTATGTTGTACCTCTTTTTCCAACCTTCTGTTTTTATTTAGATTGTAAGTTCTCTGATGTAAAGATTTGCTTTCCTATGTGTTTGCCCCTAGCACAATGCAGTTAGAACCCTGAGATGCTACATGGAAGAACAATTACTGCATTTAAAAACAGTTTTTCTTGTATTTATTTTAGGCAGCCCCTGAAAGTATGTCAAGTACTTATTTTTTGAACAGAGTAAAACTAGATTTTGAGCTGTAACATTTCCTTGCTGAAGGGAGTAAACCTACCCAGAGCGCCTTGTCTCCAATAAGGTTAATAAAATCTGAGTTCCATTCACTATGCAGTTTTCAGTCTGGTCTCCATCAAACATGTTTTTCAAAAGCTGCTCCACACATTCCTGCCTGTTAAATGACACACAGGAGTTAAAGAAAGGCATTAGAGATATAAATAGTTCGCAGTATTAATTGTTTTCATTTTAAAACTACTCAATCCCTTTCTGAAATAAAGAAACAGTAATTCTTTGGAAAGACAAATGAGGGGAACTCCCCTCTCAGTGGCAGATATGCCAGGGATGGACCTATTGTCAGGTCTAGGAGTATGCCTATCTATAGTTTGGGCATGTACCTGATTACACCACCGAACCAAAAAGTGGCTCTATCTCTCATGAGCAGAGGAATACCTCTACATTATGTAATATATGCCATCATATGCCAGCAATGCCCCTCTGTTATGTACATCGGCCAAACTGGACAGTCTCTACGGAAAAGGATAAATGGACACAAATCAGACATTAGGAATGGCAATATACAAAAACCTGTAGGAGAGCACTTCAACCTCCCTGGCCACACTACAGCAGACCTTAAGGTGGCCATCCTGCAGCAAAAAAACTTCAGGACCAGACTTCAAAGAGAAACTGCTGAGCTTCAGTTCATCTGCAAATTTGACACCATCAGCTCAGGATTGAACAAAGACTGTGAATGGCTTGCCAACTACAGAACCAGTTTCTCCTCTCTTGGTTTTCATACCTCAACTGCTAGAACAGGGCCTCATCCTCCCTGATTGAACTGACCTCGTTATCTCTAGCTTGCTTGCTAGCATATATATATTGCCCCTGGATATTTCCACCACATGCATCTGAGGAAGTGGGTATTCACCCACGAAAGCTCATGCTCCAAAACGTCTGTTAGTCTATAAGGTGCCACAGGATTCTTTGCTGCTTTTACAGATCCAGACTAACACGGCTACCCCTCTGATACTCTACATTATGAGCTGCTAGTTGGCCAATGCCATGCACTCAATCTATTTAACTTACCAAAGAAAGGTTAAAAGGCAATTTGATCACAGTCTATAAGTACCTTTACAGATCCCATGGAGAAGATATCAAATACTACCGGACTTTAATCTATCTGCCAAAGGCATAAGAAGATCAAATGACTGGAAACTGAAGTCAGAAGGGCTCAAACTGTAAATAAGATGCAAATTTTCAACAGTGGTGGTTACTGTCTACTGGAACAAATTACCATCAAGAAAAGTGGTAAAATCTACACCTCGGGATGCCTTTAAGTAAAGATTTAATGTCTTCCTAAGTAATATTCTCTAGCACCACCACAGGTTATTGGGCTACGTGCACAAATCGATGGGGGAAAGCTAGTGGCCTGTTTTGTGTTGTAGGTCAAGCTAGATTATCATAACCATCACCTCTTGCTTTAAAAACTATAAATACACAGATGTGACTCTCCAACTCAGGCTTAGGGACTGACCAGGACAAATGTAGGCAAGTGTGTAGCAAACAGGCAATCCTTGATTGCCCATTTTGTGTCACTTTAGTCTAATGTGTACATAAACACAAAACAGCATCAAGACAAGGTTTTGGTTGGCACTGTGCACTCTTTCATTCATCCATAATGATTTGGATGCAATCTCTACTTCCACATCTGTGTCCAAATCTCTTTTTCCTAAGTGGCTTCTATAAATATGTTTTGAACATTCCTCCAAAAACCAGTACAAAGGAGCTTTCCCACTTTGCAAGTCATAGGTGGAGCAACAAACAATGCTTCCCAAGTCTATGCATTTCAGTCGTTAATCCCTAACTCCTGCTGCTGCCACAGGTTTTCACAAAGAAAGGTTATTTACCCTGAACAGTCCCTGGAGCTCTCCGAGATGTGTGGTATCCCTGTGTATTCCATTTGTGCTGCACATGTGCACTATGCACCTGAAACAGGAAGATTTTTCACTAGCAGTGTGTCCGTTGTCTAGGCCTGCACCCTTCTCCTCATGCTCCAAACCAAGGGTATAAAGGACCACTGAGGACCAATCACCTCTCCAGTTCCTTCTCTATCCCAAATAACTTTACAATAAGGATCCAGAGCAGAGGAAGGTGCATAGTGGACTACAACTATGTACACATCTGGAAGAACTGTAGTTATCTCTTTTGCTTCTTCAAGTGATAGTTCCTATGTGTATTCCACTTGCGATGACTCATAAGCAGTATTCACTGAGGAGGAGGAGGGTGCAAGGGGCCCAGCTGTTCCACAGAATAGATGACCATTCTTCCAAAGGATGCATCTCTTGTAGAATCTTGTACCACGGTGTACTGTCTCACAAAGGTTATGCACAGAGCCATATGTGGCTGTGCCACAGATCTCCAGAAGGGAAACATCACAGAAGGAAGCTACTGATGCAGACTAGATTCTGATCAAGTGGGCTCTAACACCTTGTGGGAGCGGTCACCGTTAACTCATAACAAACCAGGATGCATTCTGAGATTCTCCTTCTCATAGGTTGGTGAAAGATACCAATAGTTTGGGAGATTTCCTGAAGGGTTTTGTCCTCTGCGGGCAGAATGCCAATGCTCGACGGACATCCAAAGAGTGGAGCTTCCTGTATTCTCTGGAGGCGTGGGGTTTTGAATAGAAGATGGGTAAATGGATGACCTGGCTCAGATGGAATTCCAAGATTACTTTAGGAATCAACTTTGAATGTAACCTCAATGAAATTTTATCCTCACGGAAGACCATAGACGGAAGGTCTGCCATAAGAGCCCCAGCTCACCTGCTTTTCTGCTTGCAATCACTCCAGCCAGAAAGGCAACCTTCACAGATGAGTGAAGATACATGAAGCTAAAGGCTCAAATAGGAGATTTGTTCATGCTGAAAGGACTGAAGTGAGGTCCCATATCACAGTAGATTTCAGCACTGAAGAAAGATTGTGACAAGCCCCTTCTGAAATCTTACTGTAGTCAAATGGGCAAAGGCTGAATGATTGTCCACTGGAGAGTGAAAAACACCAATAGCTACCAAGTGTACTTGCATGGTGCGGAGGGACAGCTCCAAAATATTTAGAGATAGGAGATAGTGAGAATAAGAAGGGATTTTGGAACTTTCTGGTGGTATCCAACGATGCTGACACCAGGTATAGAATGTTTTCCATTTCATTTTCTCCTGGAGTCTTTTCTGCTATTGCTAATGATGAATGGTATGGCCACTGAGCAAGCCCTTTCTAAGCTCAGTGTCCATCCAAATAAAAAGCTGCTAGCTGGAGAGATGTTGGATTGGGACATAGGATCTTGCCCTTGTCCTGGGTCAAGGTGTGAGGACATCTGGAGAAAGCTGGTGAACCTGAATAACCACTAGGATCACTGACACTTCGTCTTGTTTGCACTCTCTCAGGACTCAGGGCAAAAGGGAAAGGACAGGAATGAGTACATCAGTGGTTCCGAATGCTGTACTAGAAATGCATCTCCTCTGGAATTCTGGCCTCTGGCCACTCAGGAACAGTAGGCTGTTCTATTGAGATACAAAGAGATCCCCAAACAAGAATCTCCATTACTGAAAGATTCTCTGCACTGCTCAGTCATGCAGTTCCCACTCATGGTCTCTAAAGAAATGCCTGCTGAGGCAGTCAGAGAATGTTCTGCACCCCCGGAAAGTGCACTGCGGAGCGGGTGATCTGGTGACAGATGCATCAATTCCAGAGATTGACAGCTTCTATATAAAGTTGAGTGGACTCCGCGTGAAACTCTCTCTGTTAGTCAGAAGAGAAAACAGATAAAGCACTAATATGATATTCTGCTGAGGTGCCACCTAAATGTTCCTCCAAAGGGGATTTGTATGGTCTCTCTGAGGGAGTCTCATTCCATTCCTCAAAAATAGGCAGACCCTTTCTGTGGATCTGAGGGGTCTGGTGCAGGCATTGGTGCTGGCAAGGAAGGTTATGTTGGTGCTGAGTGAGGAATAGGCATTGTTGAGGGAATCGGAGCTGAGGGAGGCAACAGTGCCAGAAGAGGTATCAGGATCAGGAGGGAGGTTAATGCTGCAATTGTTCTCAGAGCCTCCAGCAGGGTTTTCATGGAGTCCTGTAGAAGGGCCACACAAGGCCATATTTGGGGTCGGGAAGGAATTTTCCTCCAGGGCGGATTGGCAGGGGCCCTGGAGGTTTTTCGCCTTCCCCTGCAGCGTGGGGCACGGGTCGCTTGCTGGTGGATTCTCTGCAGCTTGAGGTCTTCAAACCAATTTTGAGGATTTCAATAACTCAGTCCTGGGTTAGGGGTTGTCATATAATTGGATGGATGGGGTTCTGTGGCCTGCCTTGTGCAGGAGGTCAGACTAGATGATCAGATTGGTCCCTTCTGACCTATGAGTCTATGAGGAGGTGAAGAGGGCCTTGCATGATGCTTGGATCTGAGAGGAAGGAAGAAGACTGGAATCTCAAAGTCGGGGACTCTCCAGCTTAATTTCTGAAGGTGATGAAACTATTCTGAGGTGGTTCTGGATTGAGACCAGAGAAAGTCTGTCCAGGTACCAAGCGAAGCAACGGAAAAGCATGCAGACAGGTGGCTAGTAGCTTCAATAGTGGATGCCCCTTGGGCAAAGAGAGACTAAAAGGTTTTGGATCCAAAATAACAAGGAGTCTAAATTAGTCAGTCCAGAAACATCCCGCACAGAGAGGAGGTGACAGCAGTGCCATTTGAGCATCTTCAAAGAACTCGTAAGTCAGAAAACACAAAGGAGGAGAGAGATGGCACTTATTTTTCTTCTGCTTGAGCCCCTCTTGTGGGAAGATCTGCTTCCTCTTCTCCTTCCTTTTACCTGGAGGAGCATCCATGTGGACTTTTGGTTCCAAAACAGAGTCATTAGCATCGGAAGACAAGTGCAGAGTCAGTTCCAGGAGCAACAGTGCGAGTAAGGAGCAGACACCAAGGTCGGTGCTTCCTATATCATCACTAAAGGCTGCTGAGGCATTAATAGGTGGTGTCAGTACCTATTTAGATTAAACTGGCACCAGTGGAGTCACATCGTGCTAGGTAAAGGATTTGCTTCCAGTAGTGGGCAAAAAAGATTCAGATCTCAAGCCTGTGATAAAGCACAGAGGTGAAGCCAGAGCAGACAAATGTACCTTGGCATGAAGGCTGGTCTTGGTACCCTTGATGGGCCTCTCTGAATATCAGGGTGAAGGCATTTAGAGCCTGGAACCTCAGGCATCAATCCCTTCTAGCATAGGCAGTGAAGACACAGCAAACCATGCACTGGGCTACTGAGTGGGTCTCGCCCAGACACAGAGGGCACCTGATGTAGGTGCCTATTTCTGGTACGATTGTCCGGCAAGAGGGCACATCTCTTTGAAGCCCATACAAGACTCAGAGTCTAACACAGTCCTGGTGAGGAACCGAAGGCTCTCAGGATGAGGGAAGCTATATAAATGAATCTGTCCTATAAGGCTCTAAACTAACAATCGACAAGAAAACATTAAGCTAGGCTAAGAGAAGATCTAGTCTGAGGGCATGAGGGAAAGTTCGGTTTGTTCCCTGCAGCAGCAGCAAAGGAATTGAAGCAGTTAAAGTTATGGATGCCCTTATATGGACTAGGGTGCTAATACCAACCTCATGTAAGATCTATCATGTGCCTCCTAACAGACCTGGCTTACCAAGGCAGTTCTGCAGTTAAGCAATTGGTGTGCCATATCCCTTATGGGAATGCACAGAGGCTCTCAACCTTTTTTTTTCCTGTATAAACTGAAAGCTTAGATTCTGCAGAATTACCTGCATCCTTCCACACACTAAAAAAGCTACCTACACTTGATGAGACAAGTGAATGAGTAAAATTTTCAAGCCCTAGTTAAACTCTCCAGTTTTTCATTTCACTACTTAAAGATGAGCTTCATTTAGTGAAACCCTATTTCTGATTCCCTCACTCCCTTCTTGACAAACTGATTCCTTTTGGCCTAAAAAAATCTCATGATTAGTCTCAAAACTGAAGTGAATATTTTTAGAATGTTTGATACAATTAGGAAATTACACACAAATCACTTATGTTAAAAAGAACAGTATTAAGGTTGCAAAATCAAGGGCTCAGAGAAAATGCCAGAATTCAGGTTGCCTGTGCAACCTCAATTTGGCCCCTCTGGGCTTATATTTTTCTATGGGGCTCCTTCCAAGTTCAGTGCACAGCATGAACTGTGCTCTGGGAATGGTTGTGTAGTGAAGGAGGCTGTTGTCTGTAGGACCCCTACATCATTTGTCACAGAAATTGGAAGGTGTGTAGAGAATGATGCAGAGAGGATTGCAAGAAGAGACAGGATGGTCTCATAGATAAGGCAACTGAATGCCACACTGGAGACCTGAATTCTATCCTAACCCCGACCACAGAGTTTCTATGCAACACTGGACAAGTCACAAACTAAAATGTTCACAGGTGGCCACTAACTGTGTTTTTCTCACTTTCAGTGTGCCTCACGAGACAACTTGGGCCAGATCTCTAGAAGTGTTGATGCAGCTGTGCCTGGAACATACAGCATGCTAGAGAAATGCTACGTACATTTGAAAATCAAGCCCTAGACGTCTCAAGTTTGGCACCCAAAATTAATGGAGAGATTTGACTTTAAACTGTCTGAGCCTCAGATCCCCAGCTGTAAAATGGGGATACTACCTCTCAATCTCACAGGGGAGTTGTGTAAATAAATTAATGTCTATGAAGTAGTCAGACACTATGGCAAGAACATTACCACCATGACCTTCTTCTCAGTCCCCTTCTGTTTGTCACTCTCAACGGTGCTGCCTCTTTGTTAGTGCAAGCTTTCAGGGCAGAGACCAAGTTTTCCTGTGTCTTGGTACAATGCAAAAGTACAGTATGGCCTGACTGGGGCCTTTGGGTGTTACCATAATGTAGCAACAATAAATATCATTAGTTAGAACAATTGTGAGGAGCGTGTCAAAGGTCTGAGATTATTTACAGCACAGTTCATGCCATGTCAGGAAATAACATTGCCAGCAACAGTCATTTTAGTTTAGTAATACTCCTCTGACATGTACTTACGATTCCAGTGCTGTGAGAAGCGGATCAGGCTCAGATATCTCCTGTAGCTGGTTGCCCTGGTCTCTGCTCAGTCTTATGATATCACACAAGGTCTGGGAAGCATTTGATTGCCTCTGTAAACAATGTCAAAAGGTCACATTTAAGTACTAACTACACAGCTGGGTTCATCATGTCCTTCAGAGGAAATGTAATGCAGTTGGGACAGAAGAGAGAACAGCGGCCAGCAATCCATGGAACTAAGCAAACTAGAATCTCTCAGCTCAAAGCCAACCGTACTCCAACATAACATGGAAGATCAGATATATTCTGCCTTAATTAACTAGCTTTCAATCCAAGCTTATATCCTCATAGCATCATTCATATCAGCAACATAATTAACAGAAAGATTTTAGATTCTTTAACTCATAAGTTAAAATAAACTAAAATTTCAAAATGAAGGTTTTCTTCTTTCCTTTTTAGGGCAAGACCATTACTGCAGATGTTTCATCTTTGCTTCTCTCTACTCTGTAATATTTCTTACTTCCTTAAAAATACGAAATACACAAAAAAATTCTTTGACAAAATTCCTTAAATACCACTGGTTTGTGTTACAAACCTTTAGTTGCTGTATTTTTTTTTTGATTGTCTGTCATAATAGCTATCTGGTTACTAATCCAAGCCATTTATTTAGACACTCTCCATGGCCATCTTGGTACCGTACCCCTCAACTATCCACTAACATTGCTGAAGATACCAAAGTTCACAAACTAGCTGTTTCCCATGTACTTTCACACAGGGGTAACTTCAAATGTGATGACATCAGAATTTGATACTTCCAGTAAAAGCACAAACAGTATAACAAGAAAATCATCATATCACCACTGAATTCATTTTGCTGCTGACAACTGTGGTGATGTGTTGGTGAACAACCAGATCAAATACACCTAGCTAAAATAGAGATGGAAAATTATCCTAATGTTTTCTGGTCTTAACCTTTCTGCATCAGTGATTGCAATCAGGATACCCAGGTGTGATGGACTCATGTAACAGGTTAAATTCCAAAACCAAGATTATATGTTATGCGAAAATGGCGGAAAAAAAAATAAATAATTTGAGCTGTCTTTTTTTATCTGTATAATCTAATACTTGGCACTTTTTTTGCACAGGCTCAAATAATTGCATCTTGTAGATTTTAGTAGGATATTAAAACAAAAACATTGTTTTTGGCTTAAAAAATTAGCTAAAGACCACTACTAGCCAATTGTCAAAGTCTTTCAATTGCATACTCCAAGTAGCATGTTCTCAATAAACCTCATTGAATCATCATCAACTGTAAGGATTCCATCTAAATTCATACCTTACAGAGTTTGGCTTGGAATAATCAGGAAACTTGTACTAAAATGACTAGAGAAAACCCCTTTAGCTCATGTCAGGCTCAGTAATCAAATGAAGGACAGCACTGCCACACATACTCTCCATTACTATGCTCTTCCCATTAGCAAGATGGACATTCTTCCAAGAGTTAGAGAAAGAGTACTCTCAAGTGCCCATGCTTCTAGACCTCTTATTCAGTTTACAAAATCAGACAAAAAATAAATGATGTCACACTCACATCCTCATCTTGGCTCGAATGGATCAGCTCCACAAGTCTCTGAATTACTTTTGCTTCATTAAGCCACTGAGGAGAAAGGAAAGAGCCCCTGGTTTGAGATTACATAACTCGGTCAGTTACTACTTACAGCAAGCACTGCTTAGCATGGGATACATACAGTTAGGAAAATTAGTCTCCCTCTATTTCACAGTCTATAAAACATAAGCACCACACACTACTTCCTCAGGGCTAGAACATGTTGTATGTTAATTTGCACTGACCAAATAAACATCAAATCTTTGCTATGTATTGTTCCTGCAACAACTGCCAGATCTAGTCAGTAAATTTAATGGGAGTTGAAACCAACTGAGATGGATTCACTATGTTTCTTAACACAAATAAATATTATGGAATCACAGAAAATAGAGATGAGTAACCTAATAGGTCATCAGATAAATTTTCTGGCCAATGCATATTCTTTTCTTACAACGTGTCTTGTTTTAAATCTCTAGTTTTATATATAATAGATTAATAGATTCCAAAACCAAAAGGAACCACTGTGATAATCTAATCTAAACTCCTGTATAACACAGACCATAAACTTTCCCACAATAATTCACAGAGCAGATATTTTACATAAAAAATATGCAATCTCGATTTTAAAACTATCAGTGTTGAAGAATCCACCATGAGCATTGGTGAATTGTTCCAATGGGCGATTACTGTTGCTGCTAAAAATGTACATCTTACTTACACTCCAATCTGAATTTGTCTAACTTCAACTTCCAGACACTGGATAGTGTTAGACCTTTATATGCTAGACTGAAGAGCTCATTATTAAATATTTGTTACCCATGTAGGTAATCAAGTCATCACATAACCTTCTCTAAGTTAAGCTAGGTAGATTCAGAGCTTTGAATCCATTACTATAAGGCATGTTTTTGAGTTCTTCATTCATTCTCATGGCTCTTCTCTGAACCCTCTCCAATTTATCAATGTTCTTCTTGAATTGTGGATGCCAGAACCAAACCCTCTAGCACCCCACTAGAAACATACCTTTTCAGTGATGACTGGAAGTTTACAATTACATTTTGAGACGTATCAATTATCCAGATTTTAATCCATTTAATATGTCCTACTTTAATTTTATAACATCGGGGGGGGGGTGTTAATCAAAATTTCATACAGTACCAAGTCAAACACCTTAATTTAGTCTAAAGACTCAAGCAACGGGCCTAGTAATGGTGATCTGACCTCAATCAGAAAGGATACCTGTGCCAATACCACCTACTGTATTATGCCCACAGATGTATAGGCTGTAAGGCCAAACGGGACCACTGTGATCATCTAGCCTGCCCTCCTGCATAACAGGCCAGAGAACTTCCGTGAATCCATTCCTGTCTGAACTAGAGTATATCTTTTAGATAAACATCCACTCTTGATTTAAAGGTTGCCAGTAATGGAGAATCCACCACAACCCTTGGTAAGCTATTCCAGTGGTAAGATGCAATTTTTTAACAGTGACGGTAATTATTTCCAGTCTGAATTTGTCCAATTTCAACTTCCAGATGGCTGGAGTTAAGATCAAGATATAAGCAGACAAGGGAGTAACATCTTCAGAAAACACACTGAGCAAGTTAGTCAAGAATGTGGTTCCCTGTCTGAATCTTAACTATGTTTATAGTCAAAATGGACTTACTACTTTGGGTTTTAACGTGCTTTCTTCTCTTTCCTCTTCAGCCCAGTGGGGAAGCTGTTCTAGGGACATTAGGACCCTGCAACCTGCTCCCCTCTCCAGGAGGCATCATTCCCCACCATTAACACCAGCTGAACCTTTATTAGGACAGACTTTTACAAAGCCCCTCCTCTCCCAGAAGGGTCTCAGCCACCATCAACAACCAGAAAGGAAGAAAGACGTGAGCAGGCTGATTATAAAGGAAACATTTCCTATCTGCGAAGTCTATTCGATCAGGGAATATTCTCCTATGGAAAGTGGACAATATACTGCTATAACAATTCTGCATTGGCTATGGGGAAAGGACAAGATCCATAAATCTAGTTATATGGCCCCCTTCACCCTACTATCACGTGTTTAAAGATGGTTCTGAAGCTCGGTTTACATTACAGAAAACTGTTAAAATTTTCAGTTGCCACAACAGTGCTGCCAGGGTAAACTTGGTCTTCCTACTTTCATAAAAAGTGGTCCTCCTTTGATGTGGGACATTGGTCCAACCCTTTACCTCCTCCTACCTCTCCAGCTATTGCCCTATCTCCTCTTATTCTCTTCACCTCCCAACCGACTAACCATGCCATCAATAACCATTATACTAAAGTTCCTCTCCTCCACTTCATCTCCAACTTGGCTTCTGCCCTCTCCACTCCTCTGAAACTGTTCTTACTGAAGCTGCTAGTGACTTCTTCCTAACCAAATCTCAGCACCTCTACTCCATCCTTTTTGATCTCTTAGCTGCTCTGAAAACCACTGACCATTCCCTAACTGTTCAAAATCCTGTCCTCCCTTAGGGTACGTCTACACTACTCGCCAGATCGGAGGGTAGCAATCGATCTATCAGGGATCAATTTATCACGTGTAGTGTAGACGCGATAAATCGATCCCCAATCGCTCTCCCATTGACTGCTGGACTCTAGCTCGGTGAGAGGCGGAAGCAAAGTCAACGGGGGAGCGGTGGCTGCCGATCCCGTGCCACGAGGACGTGAAGTAAGTGATTCTAAGTCGATCTAAGATACATCGACTTCAGCTACGCTATCTTAGATCGATCCCCCTCCGCCACCCCCCCGCCCGCAGTGTAGACCAGGCCTTAGTTTGTACAATCCCAACTGCTCCTAATTATCCTCCTACCTCTCTCTTCATTTCTTGTGTCTCGTTTAGAGTCTCCCTCCTCCACCCATTTCCCTTTATCAGAGGGGGTCCCTCAGACTCTCTCCTCCTCCATCTTCACCCACTTTCCAGGGGATCTTATCTACTCACGTGGCTTCAACTACCGTCTTTATTCTGACGACTCAAATTTATCTCTGTACCCCTGACCTGTCACTCCCTATCCAAATCCCACATCTTAGGCTAGTCTCTTCAATATCTCCTTGTGTAAGTCCGGCAATCATCTTAAACTCAACATGGCAAAAAATGAATGCCCTTTCTTGCTATTGATATTACTACTATCCTCCCACTCAAACTCATAACATGGGAAGCTTTTACTTCATTCTCTCTCTCTTTAGACCCATACATCCCGTCCATATCTAAATTTTGCTATTTCTATTGCCATAACATTTCCAAGAGTCTATTCTCTTTGTCCATACAACTAAAACTACCATTCAAGTCCTTATTTCATATCTTGACCTCTTCTCTCTGGCCTACCTGACACCCACATCACACAAACAAGCCCAACCAAAACGCTGCTACTAAGACTAACCTGTCATTTTAATCAAGTTATAACTCCTTCTTTACATCTCTCCACTGGCTTCCCTTTCTCCACTGTGTCAAAATCCAACTTCTGGTCCTTCCCTTCAAGGCCCATCCAAATTTAGCTGCTCCCAACTTATCTGACCTTGTATCTTAAACACATAGTTCCTCCCTCTCTATTCCACAAAGGATGCCAGCATCCATCTCCTGTTTGTTTGCTTGTCCTACACATACCTCCACTCTCTATACCACATATGCATCGTATGGCACATGGTGACCCAAAGTTGCAGCTTGGGATAACAGCCTGATACTTTATCAATCTTTCTGGTGTGGCAGGAAATCCCTTTCCCTCTATTACACTCTACCAGGGTGCATGAAGAAGGATTCAACGTTATAGCTTGTCTAGGGCACCTCCTAAGCCTAGTTTCACAATACTCAGTACACTCTTACCTGAGAGAATCTATCCTCTAACTGTTTTTGTTTGTTTGGCTGTTTTTTGACTATTTGATTCCCCATCTCTGATTTGGGCTGTTAGCCTTCCTCCCTAAAAAGAAAGAAGGGCTCCCTTTTGGGGGAGGATGGGGAATATTCATGCCTAGAGGAATCAGCACATGTTCATGGTCTGATATTTGTAGTGCTGATCTGCCATGCTGCACTTCATGAAGATGAGCAGGTGGACCAAGTGTTGATTTTAGTATTCATTTATTTCCCCTTTAGAAGTCTGTCCCCATGAGCCTGTTTCTGATGGGGGAGCAAAACTGGGCTCAGATTGCTCCAGAAATAGTTCATGTGTTTATCAATCTCCCTGTCCTTGAAGAGGCTGGGCTTATTCGTTTCCCCTCTTCCACATGGGCCCTTGATAGGTCTCTCAAGAAATGTATTGGCTTGGGGTTTACTGATGGGCTTCCCAGAAGCTCTAGCCCTCTCTGTGCATTGGATCCACATGGGCCAGGATAGGTCTGTTTTTCCCATGGAGGTCTCAAGAAGGAATACGAGTAGAGATCCCTAAGGAGCCTGTTATTGAGACAGTTAGTCTGCAATAAAGTTTGGAAATTCCCCTCAGAAAAACTTGGCAGCAAAGTGGTCTTGTTGAGCCTGCTACCCACTGGGGGCTCAGGAATAAACAAAGAGAACTTCAGGAGGTGGGACATTCCTGTTGCCAGTGACTGACAGACTAATTCTCCCCCCAAACTACAAGTGGGTTGACGTCCCCATTGCACCAGATCTGTGGATCTTAGCATAAGCAAGAAAAATATGTTTTTAAAAGAGGAGTGAATTTACTCTCGTATTACTTGAAACTGAGTAATATCTCCTCAGAAATACTTTCTCCCCCCTGCACCAACCACAGAGGAACATTAAGCAAGCCTCACATTTAATACTTCCTGACGTAGAGGTGCTGGTTCCACGCAGCTGATCAGACGAAGCAGCAGGTCCATCATTGCAGACGTATCAATATGCTTTAGTACCAGGCTAATAAATTGGTCTTTATTTCTCAAAAATGCAATCACCTTTAAAAGAAAAAAATGCAACATGACTTTTCTCTACAA
Source organism: Gopherus flavomarginatus (assembly GCF_025201925.1). Taxonomy (NCBI): domain Eukaryota; kingdom Metazoa; phylum Chordata; order Testudines; family Testudinidae; genus Gopherus; species Gopherus flavomarginatus. The sequence continues at coordinate 3,369,116 of NC_066617.1, read as the reverse complement.
TAGATAGAGGTGACGTCACAGTGCTCTCAGTACTCCCCAAATTTGTGTTCCAATCAACCAAACAATGCGAAACAGCTAGGAGGATAAATAATTCTTCTTGAGAACAGGGAAGCAAAGGAACATCTGAAAGCAAGGAAGTGCCAAACAGAGCTCCATTAACAGTCCTTTGTCATATCCCAAAGAAATTCTATTCTATAAGATATATGGAGATTGAGGACACTGGTGAAGCTGAAGAAATTTTAATCCCATTGAGGCTCCTTTATATAAAATATCTCCACTTTAAAAGGAAGTACAATTTGGAATGGAGTTAACTCATCCCCATAATACTGTATGGCAAATATTCCAAGCCTCTTAGCTGTATACACAATACTTGTATGACAAGTTTATATGTTAAAACATCAAAGGATGGGCAATGTGCAATACCCCAGACACAACTGCCCCTCTGAAGCAAAAGTGAAAGCTATATACTAGTTGCTAGGTGCATAAACAATCACACATATCAAAATGGTAGGGTTGACAAGATGCCTTACAAAATGCATACTCCATTTCCAATTCCAGCAATCCACTCCACATCTACAAAGCTCAGCATTTTCCTCCTCTGGGGAGGAGGGAAGAAATTGCTAGTTCAGTGCTCATACAATCCATACAACTACATCACTAGTAATCAGTGTGTTTGCATTAGAACAGACCCAAATCACTACCTGTTCAGTTTTTCTTGCAATGAGATTCCCAATAGTCTTGCTGAAGAAACTGGCAAGCAAAGGGTTCAAAGGCGGCTCGTGATTCAAGAAGTCATACAGGATGTTCAATAAAGTTTCATCCCCTCCTAGTTTGTCGTTGATCTGCGGCACATCAGAGGTCAGGAGTTCACAGGCTGTATTCGGATATCTAGAGACACAGAACCAAAGCAGCAACTGAAGGTGAGATTAGAGCCTTCTACAGATTCTTAGAAGACAGTTGAAATAATAATTCCTATGAAATAAAGCCACAACACAAATCCCTCAATCTATTTATGATACAAGAACACACTTCAGAACTCCACTTTGGATGGGTATCCTCAAGCAATGCCCAACTCTATCTGCCCACCTATAAGTGACCCACAGAGGCTCACTCAGGAGATCCCAAGAGTGCACCAGGCACATTGAGAGCTGGGGGAAGGGGAGCAGCAACACCCATCCCTGACAAATAACTGTAGCTGCATTTAGGGCAGCATGAGAACAAAACTCCTTCCCCAAAAAAGTGGGGAGAGCGTGGCCTGACAATGGAGAGGTGGGAGTGCTCTTAAGGAGATGAATAGGCCAGTTACAGTGAAGACAGCTCTGAAAGCTGAGATCCCTGCAGAGCTACCATTCCATCCCATGCCACTTCCCAATGGAACTCTGTGGTCACAAGAGAGAGAAGGAAGAAATAGAACCTGTGGGTTTTCTATCTGAACCCTCTTCCTACTACTAGCAGAGCTGGCGTTTTTTTTCCTTCCCAAACCCCTCTCTGCATCCCAGAGTTTATTTTTTCCTGAGAATACACTGCGAAACAAACCTACAAGTTTTGGAAAAGAAACATAACACTCTCACTTTGTAGTAAACATATTCATTCCTCAAATACAAAATGGTGCACACATCATCCAAAGGAAGCCCTTGCAATTCTATAAGCAAAATACAAGAACAGGATAATAAAATCCTCACAGTCTATTAGTTAAACAAGACCTATCACTCTTTTGTATCATTAGATACCGAACAACTTCTGCCAACTTACTTGCTTTTTCAGGACCTCGTCTATTACAATGTTTTGATCAAATCAATCTAAATATGCTATCTAATGAAAAATCTAAACAAAAAAATAATACAAGACATTAATTAATGCTCAGTATGCTGGGCAGGAGTATGGTTCTCTTAAAAATGAACGAAACTATTTGCTTTCCAGTGGAAGAAGAGAGGGGAGGGGGAGGAATCCAATGAAACCAGAAGCTGGAAATGAGCGATAGGTGATGGATCACTTGTTGATTACCTATTCTGTTCATTCCCTTTGGGGTACCTGGCATTGGCCACGGTTGGAAGACAGGATATTAGGCTAGTTGGACCTTTGATCTGACCCAGTAAGGATGTTATGTTCTTAAAACAGATAGAATATTTTCTATTCAAACTGTTTGGTTAAAAAAAAAAAAAACTATGAAAAAACGTAAACAAAACAATTGTTTAGCTCCATAGCAACACTTATTGACTATCTTCTAAGCATCTACTCCTCAAAAATTGTGTTAGTTTGTGTGGGAAATATATTGTCTGCAGATAAGGGAGTGACAGTCACCGCTGGTGCTGACTGTGTGCACACACTATTGCAAATTTATTGGTAGACTTCTATTTCAAGACAACTATAATAGATATTAAACTTACATTACAGCTCCCACTGAAAATATTTAACCAAAAATGCAGCTCAGCATCCTTTACAAACCAGGATAAGGGCTCCAAGATTGTTCTTCTATGTGTGATTTAATGTCTTATAAAAATTCCACTGGGCCCTTTGTGGAATGTTGGCAGCTTCAGAGAATGGTTAATTATTCAATTTAAGCCCCAACAGGCATAACTGATAAAGGTCACAATAGTTACTGCCCCAATTATATTTACAGACTATGATTCTCCAGACACTAAGACAGAACCCAATAAATCAGCAGTGACACTTGGATAAAAAAAGGAAAATGTCAGCCCTTTCAAGTCAGTGGCCTGTATGTCTCAATTTAGAAGACAAAAGACAGTTACCAATCTGTACAGTAACTATTGTTCTTTGAGATGCAGGTGCAGACATGTACTCCGCTCAGGTGTGCATGCACCCAGAGCATCAAAGCCGGAGAAACTTGCCCAGCAGTATCCATAGGGCAGCGCTTGTGCCCTCTTGCCCAATAATCCCTTCCTTTGATATTTAAGGGCAGCACAGGCTCTTCCTCCCACAGTTCCTTCACGGCGAATGACAAGAGTTGGGGTTCCAATGCAGTGGAGCTGGAGGACAGGTCATGGAATACATGTCTGCACCCACATCTCGAAGAACAGTTACTATACAGGAAGACAACAGTCTTTTTTTTTTCTTCAAGTGGCTGCAGACATGTACTTCGCTAAGGTGACTCACAAGCTGCAACAGTAGGAGGTGGGGCTCAGAGGTTACTGCAGATCTGCCTTTCCAAAGTTTATTACTGCTTCTAGGTCAACAGCATCACTGAAGAATGCTATTGACGTCACTTGGGCCCTCACTGAATGTGCCTGTAACCTCTATGGAGACATGGTCTGAGCTATTTCATATGTCATCATTGTGATTGCATCAGGCGATAGACTAACTTCAACCACACTTGAAGAGGATGATGGCGCAATCTCACATGCTGGACTACGTAAGCGCTTGCGGTCACATGGCCTAGTAACTTCAGGAATACATGGACCATAGCTGAACGTTGAGACTGGAGTGCCAGACATAGGAGACAAATTGCTTGAAATCAATCGTTCAGCAGAAATGCTCTTGAACCCAGAGTCTAGTAGGGCACCAATGAACTCAATGTTTTGAGTTGGTATTAACATCAACTTTCCTTTGTTTAGAATCAGGCCCAGATAATCAATGAGACATACTGTGAACTGGACATGACAGAGGACTTGTTCTCTGGACTTGCCTCTCACTAACCAATCGTCCAGGGATGAAAGGACATGAATCCTTTTTTTTCTGAGATATTCTGCTACCACAGTCACATATTTGGTAGATACTCACAGAGCAGAGGACAGCCCAAAAGGAAGCACAGTGTACAGATAATGCTCACCTGCCTCTAGAAATCTCAAACCTCCTGTGGCTTAGGAAAATCACCTCAGGGAAGGAAGCATCCTGAAGACTGAGGGCAGCAAATCAACTGTTGTGATTCAAAGAGGGAAAAATAGTTGCTAGGGTAACCATGCAAAATCTCATGTATTTGATGTACTTGTTAAGACTGTGGAGATTGAGGATAGGTCTCATCCCTCCCAGGGATTTGGGGAATGAGGAAGTTCTGCGAGTAGAATCCCTTTTCCCAATTCTGAAGAAGAACTTCTTCTATGACCCCTGAAGCCTAGAGAGCCTGCATCTGGTGAAAAAGCAGGGACTTGAAAGGTGGGTTCCTGAAAAGGGATGGGGAATGGGCAGGAATTGAAGAACATAACCCAATCTCATCATGCTTTGGACCCACTTGTCCATAATTATCAACTCCCAAACCTTGTGGAAGTGGGACAGTCTAACCCCAGACGGAGAGGAAATGGCTTGAAACTCAATGATTGGAATGCCAACACTGGAGAATCAGATTGGCTGACTGCCTGAAGCTAATGAAGAATGGACGGACTGAATAAAATCAGCACCAAAAGACCTTCTCCTATGAGACTTGTGCCCCTGATGTCTAGCGGGATAATATGACCTAAGGAACTGCTGAAGGCGATATTGCTGTTGTCGCCCCAAGAAGTGATGCCTCTATTACCAGTGTAAAACCCCCCAATGAATCCAGCTTAGCTTGAAAGGACTTAAAAGGAATGTAATGTTTGTCAGTTATCCCTGAAAACTGAAACTGGATGTCAAAGGGTAGGGTTCTCAATCATCTGTTGGACCTCAGGAACTATACCAGAGTTCTACAACCATGAAGACCTTCTCCTTGTTACAGCAGAGGCTGTAATTCTAGAGGAAGTGTCGACCATGTTCAAAACTGACTGCAGTGATATCCTCACCACTAGACAACCTTCTGCAATGGAAGCCTTAAAACTCTTTCCTGAAGGATTCTGGCAAGCTACCTGTAAATTTTGCCATTGATTTCCAATTTACAAAGTCATACTTTGATAAGAGTGCCTGCTTATTGGTAACGTTCATTTGTAAGAATAAGGTAGAATAAATTTTCCTCCCCAACAAGTCCAATCTTTTGTCTTTGGTGTCAACTTATATCTCCCCTGTATCAACCTCTCACTAGCAACATTACGACAAGAGAGTCAGATGCCAGATACGAGTGGAAGCACTTGAAGCCACGCAGAGGCACATAGTATCTCTTATTGGTATGCTTTGCTGTGGGTTGTAAGGGCATTGGGGCATTCCAAAAAGTTTTTACCAGTTCCAAGATCACTTCATTTATCCTCCCTGGATCTGAGCATTGCAGAATATCCAGCAACTTGTGTGTGTTCCCTGAACAAACCTAGCCTGAATACCCAAGGCTGAAGCCCTGCATCTCAGAAGGTCCTGGTATGATTTAAAATCCTACGGTACAGGGAAGGAAGAGTCTGACATTGCAGAGACATCTTCTGATGAATGAGAGGAAAGAAGTAGAGTCAATCGAACCTCCCGTGGTGCCCATAAGAGTTCAGCCTGAACTAGTTCCGCAGGAGCAACTGCTAAACTGTGGTTGCAGCAATGGATGTTCAGGACGAAAGGCTACAGGAGGAATAGGTGACCTTGCTTAGGCTGCAACAAGGATCAAAACCAAGCCAACTGTAGAAAATCCCAGTGGTTCCAAGGAGCCACTGTGGGCAGGAGTATGACTCTGGTGGCCAGCAGGAACTGGGCGAATGACCTTATCTCTGCTCCAGGAGCAGTGCCGATATCTGCACCAACAGTGATCCCCAGGAAGTCTCAACAACTTTAGAAAGTGGTAACAAGGCAGCATGGAAAAGAAGGATGACGTCTCTGAATCCAACCCTGAGGATCCTTCCAAGTAGTACACAGGCAACAGGAGTCATCGTCCTAGGAGTGGCCAGCAAACGTCTAACTTCATCCCAAGTCCAGCACAAAGGACACATCCATTCTGACAAAGAAAGTAGTCAGTGCCTGAAACACTGATAAAGGCCTCACACACGACACTAGAGCAGACGTCTGCACCAAAGTCGAAACCGGCACGTTCCCACACATGAAGTGTGCACTGGAGTCATCATCGGCACCAAAGATCATGACTGCGCTGACAATCCGCAGTACTGAAAAGGCAGCAACCTCAATTCAGCACAGTGAACAGACAGAGGCCCACAAGATGGCACCAACAATAACAGAAGATGTGTAATCAGTTCAGACAGCACTGAAGACACCAAAGCAGCAGCAACCACAGACAAACATTCCCAAATTAGAGGAGAATCAGAAACGAACAGGCAAAGTAAGTCCAATAGTGGTGTGGAAACCCTTGGTGCTGACCTCGACATCATCAGTACTGGACTCAACAGAAGCTCCACAGACGGTACCAATGTCAACGATATCGAGTCCACTTGCTCTTATCTTAGCACCAGAGAGCAGGTAGATGGCCCTGCTCTATCTCACATACTGGATGAATCATGGTACTGGTCTACACTCCTCTTAGACGGGAAGGAGGAATACCTCCTAGTGCTGGAACGGCCCCCGTCCATTTTATAAGATCTTTGTCTAGGAGGACCAGAGAAAGGAGAACAGTCCCTTCCTCCTAGGACAGGAATCTGAATCTGGCTAAACAACAGCCAGTGCCCACTCGGACATCGTCAAGGGGCAGCTGACAATTTGTGGATGTCACCAGTATCGCAGTGGGACTCATGGCCTGCTCCAGAAGGTGCTGCTTCAAACATAAGTCCCTCGCCAGCTGGGTTCTTTTCTTGAATGATCTGCAGATGGAGCACCCTTCTTTAATGTGCTCCTCTCCCAGGCACAACAAACATCACATGTAGGGGGTCACTAGTGGGGATAACCACCCCACACAATGGACAATGTGGGCATCTGTAACAGAGTGCTATCAGCAGTACCTCGGTCACTTACAGTGCTGCATCCTGGAGAAGGCTGCAGGCCCAGCTGAGGGCAATTACATGTGTTCTGGTGGGGAACTGAGAGCACCTGGGTGACAATCACAGGGCTAACAAGATAACTAGGGAGAATACAAGGAGAAAACAGGAAGTAAGAGGGAGCACAAGAGCCACGCAGAAGAAAACTCAGAGGGTGAGCCTGGGCTGGGGAGTGAGGGCTACAGGGAAGCCTGTCTTGGCTATAGCCAGTGATGCACAGTATTGTTATGTAAGAGGGGAATAAATGCACACCTTGGTGAAAGCTAAACGGCCTGGTGTGCATTTGTGACTGCGAAACCATCTGAATTGGCTAAGCAGAGCGGTTCACTGGGTAGTGACGGAGGCACCTTGTAACAGCAAGACACCACATAACTATCTTAACTAACTACTACTCACTAACGCTAAGGGTACTACTGAACTATACTATTAACTACATACAACAAAGTCCCAGAAAGACTGAGACAGAGAACTGTCAGGTGCATTACCACACGGAACACTCCAACTCTAGCTACCAACCGTGAGAATGAACTAAGAAGGATCAGGGTGGCACTGTCCTTAAATAGCTGGAGAAGGAGCTTTTGGGAGAGAGGAGGTGAGCGCCAACCCTATGGGTAATGATAGGGAACGTTCTCCCGCTCTGGTGCACTGAGAGTGTTAAGTGGAATACACATCTGCACGCACTCAAAAAAACCAACAACAACAACAACCCACAAACTGCTGAGCAGTTCCACTTCCACCTAGGTGAGGCTCTGTGAAAACTCCATGTAGCATTTGCTTCTCAGACAACTTTAGCCAGGTATGCTGCTGCTCACTTCGGCTGGGTCTTCTGGCAGTTCTTGTATCAGTAAAGCTATTTCAGTTGGGGAGAGGATGATTTTTTACCAAAATAGTTTTATACTGGACCAACCTCTAATGTGAACACCATGATATGGGAATCACTATGCAGGTATAAAGCATCTTAATACTGGTATAACTATATCCACAATCGGGGGGTTGCAGAACTTTAATTATACCAGCATAGTTAAAGTAATACAACTTTTGTGTGTAGATAAACCATTATACTAAATTTAGCTTCAGGAATAAATCATCCAGAGAGGAAGTTTACTAAATATTTCTCAGATTAGCTGATAACTCTGCACTAACACAAAAACTGTATGATACACAATTCACCCATGTTTGCATTAACACAAAGATTGTATTATATATACATACACTTCACCCATGTTGAAATATGAGTATGCGAATGGTTCGGCGGATGGAAGGCAAACCACACTACACAAAGGCAAATACACACAATCTAAAACTCATAAGACTTTAAGCACACAGTTTAAGATGAGAAGACAACAATGAGCATATCTCATTATCTTTCTTATTTGTAACTCTCACTCTCTTCACCCTTAGTTTAGAGTAAACCCGGGCTGTTACATCTAGTTTAGACTATAAACTCTTTGGAACAGTAACCCGCCATTGTTCTGTCTGTGAAACGTCATGCACATTTAATGGCACAGTTTAAATAAACCTTAAAATTCTACAGATCCCTTTGCAAACAAGGTGCAAGTATAAGAAGAGGTTTTCTCTTCTGCCTCTCAGCAAAAACATTAGAGGTACTAACTGTTTGGTGATGATGCTGAGCAGTGATGCTGATGACAACCACAAAAAAAAAAGTGAAAACAAAAAAACTTAAAGAACTAGGTCTGGTTAATTACAGTGCTCTGCTCTAACACATGAAACTCATGGATTTATTTTCTTGGCAGTGATCACTCTTACCCCCAGAACATGCTTAGACTCTAGCTTGCCTCACATTGTTCAACATCACTCAATCTCATTAAGTAGTAGCACTAATGGACTCCTGAAGCAAATCCTGCCTAGTCCTCCTTAGCCAGAAAGGGGAAAAATGGGTGGAGGGCTAAATTAAGGACCCTGAAGATTAGCCTCACCAATGCATATTGTTCTGGAATGTAAAAGAACAATAGAGAAAGCCATAATAATGTTGCCTGCATAAACTGTGGTATTACAAGTTACTTAATACAAATCTTCATTCATAAAATAATTACAATCTATTAATGCATTCCTGGTTCCTTCTGACTTCACAGATTTTATAACAGAAATATTACCATAATAGTCACAAGAATACAGTAACTTTTCACATTGTTTCACGACATTCACATGCCTGAATATATTCACACACAAAAATATTTCACTATCTTACATACGCATTAAGTTACGTACACTGTCACTATAGACAGTGTTGTTAATTTAATGCGTATTTAAGATAGTGAGATATAGATTGCTAGTGACAATGATAATAACTGACCCCTGATCAAACCCCAGGAGCATAGTCACATACACTTGCACATGTACATCAAGATTTCTGACATAAATTTAACAAAGAAAAAAAAGCAAATTCTCCAACTCCAAAATAAAGGCGTCTGGTCACATAATAAGAGTAATAAGTGAAGCATGCATGTGTAAATACAATTCAATATGATAAGCAAACACTACAAAAAGAAACAAGCTCTTTCCACATACCCTAATCCAAAAGTGTATTCACTATTTTAATGCACCTTCAATTTTTACGTATGCCGAACTCCACAAATTTTAAGACTTTATTCCTGGGAGAAGTCCCTATATTTTATGGACTGTACTGGTTTCAAGTCAATGACCCTCAATGAATCTATATCTCAGTGAGCATTATTACTGTCATTTCTGGGTTCTGACCACAGAATGATGGCCTGGGAGAGATTCTGAAACAAAACTGATCTCTCTGCTGCCAGAGTTTCCAATTAAAAGAAACAAAACAGATGAATTTTTAGACAAAACACTGCATATAAACTCAATGGAGTAATATGAAAAACAGAGCAAGAAACAGAATATTGTGATGTAACATTCACTGTGAATCACAAAATAATCAAGTATTTATTTCACAACCTGAACCTCAAGGCCTTTTTCCAAGGCAGGTTTCATCAGCCTTGCACCAGAGAAGAATTTCTGCAGCCAATTCTCCAATTCAGTTTTCTTCCCATAAAAGAAGAATCTGTGTACGTACTTGAAGCGGACCTTCTCGTCCATGTCCACAGGGGGCTCATGTGTGATGAGGCTAACCAGCTCCTCCATGCAGTGCTGCTGGCAGATGAAGTCCAGCAGTTTGCGGTTCTGTGCCTTGCACTCCTGTAGGATGTCATCTTCATCCATCAGCTCGTGCAGTGTCACATCCTCCTTATCCAGCAGCTTGTCCACATGTGATGTTGTGTTTAAATCAAACTTCCAGAACATGATGATGGAACACACCCAGCTGCAATGCAAGAGGATAAGTGTTAATACTCAGCCTCCATAAGTCAAGTGAAGATACAGTAAGGGTCTTTTCAGGGTTCCCTTTGTGTCTCTGAAAAGGAAATAAAAATGAGTTAAATTATTTAAGCAAAATGAAGTACATATTTATGTGACTAAAAAAATTAATCAGCACCCTCCATGCTACATCTCTATGCCTTAAGGTTCAATCCTGCAAGGTACTAAGCACTGTGACCCCAATAAAGTAAAGTATTTAAGTATGTGCTTAATTTTAAGTAAAATATTTCCACTGAAGTCAATGTGAGTGCTCAAGAAAGTGCTTAAATGTTCTGCTGTGCTTAAAGTGCTATCTTGCAGGATTAAGCACTTCCATTGTAAATACAGGGTTAATTTTTCAGGACATTAGTTATAAGGATCACAACCAAAGACGTTAAATAGGTGAAATTTACTTATCTATCTACTCTGAAATGAGCACCTTCTGCTCCATAACTGGTTTATTGTTTTCTCATCTTCCAAGCACAGAGAGGCGCTCCTTAAAAACCCTCTTTCTAGCTATAAAATGGAAAGGGAAAGACTAAGAACCTTTTGTCCAAGTGTCGTATCAGACAAAGACAACACATCTATTTTAAAATGATAAAGAAATGCACTGAAGACCAGACAACCACACTGCAAAATGTTTTGAATGAAGCACTATGCTGTTCTGTGCAGGAAATGGTCAGACGTTTGAGTGAGTAAGTCCTCACAGAAGGAGATGGGATATTTTATGATATTTCGTAGGCCTGAGAAACCCCTGAATGTATCCATCTGGAAACAGGGGATATGGATACTTTGCACCCTTTCTTAGGTCACTCATCTACTCCTGAACTTGCATCTTATTTCCTGCAAGGATTAGTTATGCATAAACAGAATTTGAACATCCCAATCATAATTAAAGTCCACCACGACTGGTTAAAAGAAGGCAAATAGACTGGATCAAGTTAAAATCATAATTCTGGAGGACAAAATTCTGAAGTAGGCCTGAAAATTATCTCATCTGGGAAAAACTGTAAGTATTCCAGATAAGTAAGGCACCTGATTTTACTAACTCTTCAGGTCAACATAACTGATAACAGGAAAAACAATATTTTAAATGTAAACGACAGGGAAGGTCCTCTCTGTAAATGAAGGTTCAGAGATTACATCAAACCATAGTAGTCTCAGGATGGCATCTCTATAGAGACACAGCTTTCAGGAATTAGAAAATGTGAAGTTGCTGCCAAAACAGGCTAGAAATGGAACCAATATGCTCCAAGACTCCTAACACTGAGTTCTGGACTGTCAGGAAGCTGGGAATCAGACCCAATCAAGATCTCAGTTTAAGAGAAGGAATTTCAATATATCCCTGGTTGTGCGGCCACGTGGGATTTTTGTCCTTTAAAAGGTCACCATGAGGATCAAATTTTCAGAATCTCTTGAAATGTCCAGATTTGGGGACAGTTTTTAAGTTTACAAGCTCTCCTGAATATTCATCGCTTTAACAGGCAAAACCTCTCAGGTTCCAAGCTAAGAGTCTCAAGATGCTTTAAATCTAGGAGTTTAAGAGAATCCAGCCCAGGATATTCAGGAATGCTGAACTGACATATGCAGGAGTCTGAGAGACTGTGGGTCTCTGCACCACTACATTTCTGTTAACCACTTGAAGACTAAATTATTTAGTTCCTATTCTCATTTGCCCAAGTGGCATGTGCTTAGAAAGCTGACCTATAGGTTTCTCTTTTGCTAAAATGAAGGTGATTTTAACTCTGAGATGCCTTAAGCTGGGAGCTCCCCAGAAAGGACCTAAATGAGGCTTTTGAAAGCACCCAGTGGGTACTACTATAAACAAGCCATCTAAGTAATAAATCAACAAAACCATCTGCCTCAGGAGCAAGAGAATTTCCCCTTGCTTCATTCAGAACTTTTAACTTCTATTTTCTTGCTCCAGCCTGGAAGTGCCAGTACGCAATAGATGTCTTACTGTTGTTTCTCATATGAATCACAATCAAGTCCAGTAGAAATCTCATGAGTAGAGAGAAAACCACTTTCTTAACTGCTTTAAACCCTAGGACATTGTTGTGATCAGCTTCCTGGGAAAACCATTTGCCTAGAATTGTATAGGGCCAACCTGAGCTTACTCAGGTGCGCAGAAGCTAATCTGGTTCCTGATACTGAACATAATCAGGATATTTTGTAAAGTACAAAAATGCATCACTACCACGGAACAGTTTTCAAATCCAGCAATTGTCATAACAAAAGTAACTATAGTCTCTGAATAGCAAGTACTTGAGGAGTTCCCAGAAGAAATACAAATTGTAACATCCTTCTGGGCAACTGGCTTAGAGCCACAAATGTCTCACGGAATGCCTAGAGGTGGGCCAGATCCTGACAGGGCACTAAGGAATTCCTCTGAAGCATCTATAAAGAAGTGAAGGATGCAAGCAGCTGAAAGACCTCATCAATATGTGCAGATACTATTTCATAAAGGTTGGCTATAAAGGAGTTGCCTATGATCATCCTGTTACAGACTGCCCATCAGAGACACTATCAAACTGATGAGAAACAAGGAATGGGAGAAAAGTGAAGGCCTGGGATTGAAAATGGGGCCACAATTTTACAAAGTGCAAGTAGTTTTGGTACTACAAGCAAACTAGCACATGCATACCATCTTCCTTGTAGGACAAAGAAAATCCTGAGGAGAATTCTGTATCAGAAAGACCAACACTTCATGAAGAATCGGGCCTTGAACATCATCAATCAGCCTGGACAGAACCAGCACTGGTGAAGTCTGTCTGTTCCCTTTCCTTCCAAAAATGAATGAACAAACACATCCTCAAAAAACAAAAAAAATCTTCAGTAAAAGGAGTACCTGTTACAGGAGAAATGGTTACTTACTTGTAACAAGAGTTCTTTGAGATGGACTGTATATTCACATTCTTGGGACTTGTGTCAACCGACGCCGGGACGGTAGAACCTTTCAGTAGCAGTGCCCATTAAGCACCCATGCTCCCCTGCCCTCCCTGTCTAGCACTCCAATGTGTTCTAAGGGCTTGAGTGTAAGGAGGCCGTGGCACTATTGACACCTCAGCTCCTTCCTCTGCTAACACAGACGTCTTAATCTGCACTCCAAAGGAGTAAGGAAGGTGGGCGAGGAGTGTGACCATGCAGAATCCATCAGGAAGAACTCCAGTTACAAATAACCTTTATTTCTTTCTTGAGTGTTCTCTGCTGTCCTTCACTCAGTGTTTAGTGGTCCAGAGGCAGGAGAAGTGGCAGGATGGATGAAGGAGAGAGACTTGGAAATCCATGGGTACACCTCTCTCCTTTCAGTTTTGAGTCCACCTAATTGAAGGTCTAATCTTTGGAAGAAAGCTCTGTTCTAAGAGGGAAAAAATTATATCAATCCAAGATGGTTTCTTTATTAATTTATATATTTGTTGCCTTTTTTCCTCTTTCCTCTTTTCATCTCTCTCCCTGTCCCTTCCTCTTACCCTTCTGGGTCACTTATTTGGCCAAAGGACAACAGGCATATTACTTAAGGTTTAAACTAAACAACTCAGGAATGGTAAAGCATCCCCCAATCTACTGGGCTACCCAGGCCCAGAACCGTAAAGACTTTTTTGCATCTGCAGTTACAGCCTTTGCAGCTGAGCCAGCCTATGAACTGCCCCTCTCATCCCTTAATGCTGACATTTTACTGTAGACTCACAGACAAATGGGTCGTCCACTGGAGCTGACAGGCTAAGTGAGGTGTGAGCAACCAGACATTTTACATGTTGCTTGGCTGAAAGCTGCTGCCAGGCCGCAAGTGAACCTGACTTCCTCAGATAATCTCATTCACAGTCATCCTCTCAATAATCCAAACACTTGCATTTAGGGGACAATTAAGTCATGTACTCAAGCCCCATTCCAAGAGACCTGAACAGAGCAGAGAGGAAAACAAGAGGAGAGAGATTAGGGGATGTGGGCTGTTTGCAGGATCTGGGGAAACAGTCAAAATGGGAAGAGAGTCCTACAGAAAGTGTGTTTTGGAAAAAGAAACATTTATAAGAAATGAAACTATACAGAAAAAAGAAAACTAAGGATGACATTAAAAATAGAAAAAAGGTGCAGAATAGGGCCAAAGATGCTCTTGAATAAACAGATCCACATATCAGGCACAGATGTCATATCTGAGATGTTATTCTGCCTTAACATTGCTGAGGTCACTGTTAAGGCTCTATGCTAGAGGATAAGTTTCATGAAGTTGGGGTATATATCGCTTTTCAATATCTGTTGGACATAAAAACATAAGAACAGCCATATTGGATAGGACCAATGGCCCATCTAGTCCAGTTTCCTGCCTTCCAACAGTGGCAAGTGCCAGATGCTTCTGAGGGAGGGAACAGAACAGGGCAATTTTCAAGTGATTCCTTCTGGCAGTCAGAGGTTTAGGGACACCCAGAGAATGGACAGAGAAGTGAAAGCCTTACGAAGCACTGGAGTATGCTATAAACAGTGTCGTCAGCAATGTGAAGTGGCAAAGCAGCAGATGAACCTTAATATGTCATTACCTCTACTTTTCAGGGGAGGGTTCAAAAGTTTTTCTCACACATACACACAGTGTTCCAGGGTCACAGTGGGGCAGATAAATGACTGAAATTACAATAATTTAAAGATTATAATAGTTCAAAAGGAGGAGAAGGACAAGTGCAGAGTCCTACACTTAGGACAGAAGAATCCCATGCACTGCTACACACTAGGGACCAAATGGCTAGGCAGCAGTTCTGCAGAAAAGGACCTAGGGGTTACAGTGGACAAGAAGCCGGATATGAGTCAACAGTGTGCCCTTGTTGCCGAGAAGGCTAACGGCATTTTGGGCTGTATAAGTAGTGGCATTGCAGATCGAGGGATGTGATCATTCCCCTCTATTCCACATTGATGAGGCCTCATCTGGAATACTGTTTCCAGTTTTGGGCCCCACACTACAAGAAGGATGTGGAAAAATTGGAAAGAGGCCAGCAGAGGGCAACAAAAATGATTAGGGGGATGGAGCACATGATTTATGAGGAGAATCTGAGGAAACAGGGATTGTTTAGTCTGCAGAAGAGAAGAATGAGGGGGGATTTGATAGCTGCTTTCAACTATCTGAAAGGGGATACTAGAGGATGGATCTAGACTGTTCTCAGTGGTACCAGATAACAGAACAAGGAGTAATGGTCTCAAGTTGCAGTGGGAGAGGTTTAGGTTGGATATTAGGAAAAAATTTTTCACTAGGAGGGTAGTGAAGCACTGGAATGGGTTACATAGGGAGATGGTGGAATCTCCTTCCTTAGAGGATCAGAGGGGTAGCCATGTTAGTCTGGATCTGTAAAAAGCAACGTCACATGAGTCTGACGAAGTGAATATTCATCCACGAAGGCTTATGCTCCAATACATCTGTTAGTCTATAAGGCCCCACTGGACTCTTGTTGCTCCTTCCTTAGAGGTTTTTAAGGCCTGGTTTGACAAAGCCCTGGCTGGGATGATTTAGTTGGGGATTGGTCCTACTTTGAGCAGGGGGTTGCGCTAGATGACCTCCTGAGATCCCTTCCAACCCTGAGATTCTATGATTCTATAAAAAGTCCTTACAGAATCTTCTCATTTTATGAATTAACTAAGCTGTTTAAAAAAAACCTTAAAAATCAGAAGCTGTCACATGCAACTGAGTCAACAACAGGGATTAAACCCACAACCTTCACACTGACAACTCAGCTCTATACCACCTGAGCTAAAGCAGTAATAGATAACCTCTATTTAGTTCAGCCCCTAGAGTAGGACTTGACATTTTCCCACTGACTTACAAAATTGTTTGCCAGACAGCAGTATCATCACAGAGACTAGAAATACTGGATTCTATTCCTGACTCTGGGAAAAAAGTGTTTGGTTTAGTGGTTAGAGATTGAATGTTCTCTGGTTATATTATCTGAAAGCCAGGGCAACTGAGTAGCTGAGATTTGGGTCTACCATGTTATGATGTGTAACCTCCATTCATTTATTTGTAAAATGGGGTTGAACCGCAGACTTGACTGCCTTTTACAGTTGGGGTTTATCACCTTTGTCAATAACAAGGTTGGTGAGGTGCATGAGAACGTAAACCACAGTTAAGAGATGAAATCTGAACTCATGGTCTCTGTTTGCAGCTCAGGGAACTTCCCCCTAGTCTACAAGAAGTTTTGGTGGGGGACTGTTGCTGTCCATCACCACCAAGCCCCTGATGGAGGTTTTTATATAAGTAGATACGTTACATCATCACTGCTAACTACTACCTATTTGTTTTGGCATAGTTCTTTACAATTATGAAGAAAAACTAACACAAAAAACCACACTACCTGTTTGTAACTGATTAATCAGCACATGAAATGCCACATGGGGGACACTGCACAGATCGAGAGTGTTTTAGATTTCTTGCAACAGATACCCAAAGAAAGGTGACACAATCCAGTGAAAACTTCATAAAGGGTTGATTTGGGAACTCCTTACTCTCTGTGTATCAACCCAATTTTCATCAAACCACCATGACAAATTCAAATAGTACTTAAAGTTTACATTCTGAGTTTATTCTTTTTTTACCATTTTAATTAGATTAAAAGAAAACACAAAATAAATAAATAAAACACATGCATCTGATGAAGTAAGTACTCACCCATGAAAGCTTATGCTCCAACACGTCTGTTAGTCTACAAGGTGCCACAGGACTCTGTCGCTTTTTACAGACCCAGACTAACACAGCTACACCTCTGATACTTGACACAAAATAAATGTTTATACATGCTTGTTATACTGAAAATTGACTCAGTCGTAACTATTGAGTTGTGACCAAAGCCTCCATAATATTAAAACACAATACAGCAAGTTGGAATTACAAATATAGTATGGGTATGGCATGACTGCAACAGTGAGCCAAAATGCCCTGGCCCACGACAGAAATGATGAAATAAAGGACAGAAAAAAAAAAGGGGGGGGGGGGCTTTTTCAATAAAACAATATGCTTGCCATAAAACAGAGAAATGGCTGACATACACACCAGTCTTCAAAAGTGCAAAGTAATATGCCTCCCAAGAGTATCCTCCACATTGAAGTTACAGGATAAAAAGCTGTTTGGAAACCTGCTCCTCTTGACTGGTCCTGCCTCCCACAAACAATTTCAGCTACATGATTACCACCTACTTCTTCTGTGCTCTCAACTGCTCTGAAAGGGTGAAGAGTCTATATTTTAATAGCTTCAGACTCCTTGCCTTTCCTGTTGCTCTGCTGTCTGCTATAAATCAAGTGACAGCCAGGCCTCGTGATATTGGTACCTCCTACCATTTTGAATTAGTGGCTCAGACCAGCCTCAACTGGCTTACTTTTTCCTCTGTTCCAGAACCAGCCTATTCTGCATCATATCTCAAGCCCATCTTTGAAGTGAGAAAAACAAACATATTTCATGATTTGCTTCCCGGTTGCCCCCTCACTCCATAGTAATAGATAAACCAGTTTTCTAACATTGAAGGAAAGAGTTCTGAGCCACCTTTCACTCAGGGCTCCAAACTCTAGGCCAGGGATTGGCAACCTTTCAGAAGTGGTGTGCCAAGTCTTCATTTATTCTCTCTAATTTAAGGTTGTGTGTACTGGTAATACATTTTAATGTTTTTAGAAGGTCTGCTTCTATAAATCTATATTATATAACTAAACTATTGTATGTAAAGTAAACAAGGTTTTCAAAATGTTTAAGAAGCATCATTTAAAATTAAATTAAATTAAAATGCTGATCTTATGCCTCCAGCCTGCTCAGCTCGCTGCCAGCCTGCTCAGCTTGCTGCCAGCCTGGGGCTCTGATCACCTAGGCCGGCAGCAGGCTGATCAGAGCCTGCGGCTGGGACCCCAGACCTCGGGGGTGGGGGAGTTTAGGGGTCAGGGCAGAGGGCTGGGGGAAGGATTTCAGGGCAGAAGGCTGGGGGGGGGTTCAGGATTCAGGGCAGAGGGCTGAGGTGGGGAGGTGTAGGGCAGAAGGCTGGGTGTGTGTTGGGGTGGGGGGTTCAGGGTAGAGGGCTGGGAGTGTGGGGGGTGCAGGGTAGGAGGGTGGGTGCGTGTTGGGGTGTGGGGGTGCAAGGCAGAGTGCCTGGGGGTGTAGAGGGTGCAGGGCAGAAGGCTGAGTGTGAGGGGGGGTCAGGGCAGAGGGATGGGGCTGTGGGGGTGCAGGGCAGATGGCTGGGTGTGGAGGCGTTTCAGGGCACAGGGATGGGGCAGTGGGGGTGCAGGGCAGATGGCTGGGTGTGGGGGGGGTTTCAAGGTTCAGGGCAGAGGGCTGGGAGGTACGGGGGGCGCACGGCAGAAGGCTGAGTGTGGCGGGGGGGGTCAGGGAAGAGGGCTAGGGTGCTCTGCTCGCAAGGGTGCTCCCAGCCTGATCAGCTCATGGCAGGGGGCTGGGAGGGATATGCCCTGTTCCACCCTCTTCCCCAAGGCTCCGCCCCTACCTCTCTCTGCGCCCTCTACGGAGCTGTGGGCAGGCTGTCGCTCTTCGCCCTCCCACTCGCAAGGGCCATCAACTGATTGGCACAGGGAAGGAGAGGGGGTGGGGCAGGAAAGCACCACGCTGCGGGAAGAAGCTGGGGAGGGGGAAGCTTGGCTGCCACAAAGCCAAGCTTCTGCCTCCTGCCCCCGCAGGGGAGAGCGGTGGGCAGGGGGGCTGAGTTAGGCTGGGGGCCGGGATTGCGGCAGGCAGCTGCGTGCCGCTCAGAATTGGCTCACGTGCCATATTTGGCACGCGTGCTGTAGGGTGCCGACCCCTGCTCTAGACTCTAGAAAACCACAGAGAAATCAAGTCTAGCTTATTATTAAGCAGTAAGTTGTCCTACCCAGAAACTCTTTACTTATTCCACCGTGCCAGCTTGCCCTGTGACACTGAGAAAAGATGAGGGTCACAGTGATATCAGAGAGTTACTCAGCTAGGTATGAAAACATCTTGGTGTTTCACTTAAGTATTTTGTTTATTTTAAAATAATATTTGCCACGTTATCAATTTTATAGGCATGGAAGACATGAGTCTTAAGCAAGGATTTAACTGTCCTTTTCCCAAATTAATTGCTGTAACTGTGGCAAGTTATATGAATAAAGGAAGAGCTTATATTAAAATTTGTGAAAGAATCATATATTTGCATTTTCATTCTCTTTCACTGGCACACAGGGGGAGGGGTAGCTCAGTGGTTTAAGCATTAGCCTGCTAAACCCAGGGTTGTGAGTTCAGTCCTTGAGGGGTCCACTTAGGGATCTGGGGCAAAAATCTGTCTGGGGATTGGTCACCCTTTGAGCAGGGGGTTGGACCAGATGACCTCCTGAGGTCCCTTCCAACCTTGACATTCTATGAAAATAATTAGGAGGAGAATTCTAAACTAAATTTTGCCCCTGAAGTGACACGTTTTAAAGTTGAGCTATTCATTTTAAAATCAACAATTGATGGATGGACTATCACGGCCATAATAAAAATAATATAATCAAAGATTCCTCTTCTCTCCCAGACCCCCTCCCCCAACCCATCTTTCCCCAAGGGCTTTTACTTCCCTTTGTTTAACATAGTGCCTCAGGGAGAAGAGATTACTTTCTAAGGCTGGATAACAAATCCACCCTTGACAGACAATCCTCAAATGGTTTATCTTTTGGTAAGTTGTGCAATCTCAAGAAAGGCAAAAAGAGAGAGAGTGGAAACAGCTAGAATTTGAAATCTGGGTTTTCTAGGGGGAATCAATTAATTAGTGGTTCAATCAGAGAGTGCAACAGAAATACATCTTAACCAAATTCTTCCTCAAAACTATTTTGGCTCACTCTGGGAGTTTCTTTGGTACCCCAGGGGCTATATTTAATAACACTTCAGCCAGTAAAAGCTACCCACAATCACATCATCTTCAATTTGATTTTTCTGTTTCCCTCCAGTGATGCAAGCAGAACTCCCTCCTCTGGTCTTCATAAGGATACACACCTCTAGGAAGCCAAAACAGGGACTTCACCTTTCCCCCACCTCATATGAAATTCTCCAAGCTCTTTAATAAAATACAGATATGACTTTATTCCCTCAGTAACAGATGTTCTGACTGTAAAATACATTTAGCTGTTTTCTTAACTAATGAGAACTTGTGTACAGAATTTTCCAATTCTGGCTCTGACCAGCTCTCTCTTGGGCTGGATTCCTCCTCAGACATTACCTCATCCTCAATCAGAATTCTGAAGTCTACTATGTTTGGAAGAGGGCTAATATGGGGAAATGAAGCTTTTCAAAGAGGAGGGGCCTTCCCACACAGGGGTCATTGAGATGTGACACTAGATGGTACTCAGAAGGGGCAACTGAAATTTGAGTCCCTACCGAGATGGCATGCCTTTAGATGTTATGGGGATCTGGGTTGTTTTTCAAAAATAAAGCAAGATTAATATTGTTGGTTTAGAACAAAATGATTATTGCCCCTGCGGTGTTCCCCTGGTGTCATCTGGACCAATGAACTGCTAGGCCACTCCAATCCTTAACTCTCGGAGCCAGTCTTACCCTGCTCTGCTGTGAGAACCCCCACTCCTGGGCTGTTCACACACAGCCTCTGGCATGTAAGCTGCTCCTTGGATTGTGCAACCAAATGACATTAGCCAATATCTCCGGTCCCAGACTCAACCCTAGGAATCTTCATCTTGCAGTGCGCAGTTATGCCCGCTGGACGCTGCAAGCTTATACAAGTTCATCAATTTAACAAAGAAAGTGATACGTACCAGGCCTGTTATCCCAAGGGGAGAGTCTGACATGCTTCAAACTAAACGCACTGCTTCAGGTAAAACAAACAAATGTATTAACTATATAGATTTTAAGTGATTATAAGTCAAAGCACAACAAGCTGGATTTGGTCAAATGAAATAAAAGCAAAACGCATTCTAAGCAGATCTTAACACTTTCAAAGCCCTTACAAACTTAGATGCTTCTCACCACAGGCTGGCTGGTTGCCCTTTGCGCAGGCTCTCCCCTTTGATCAGTGCTTCAGTCATTTGGTGGTGGTGGTGTCTGCAGAGGTAGGTGGAAGAGAGAGGAAGAGCCTGCCAAACATCTCGCCCTTTTATTGCGTCCTTTCTTCCCTCTTGGCTTTGCCCCCGCTCCCCCTTCAGAGTCAGGTGAGTCTTACCTCATCGTAGTCCCCGACTGACAAAGGGAAGGGGGGTGACTCATTCAAGAGTCCAACAGACCCTTTGTTGTTGCCTAGGCCAGTGTTTTTTGTTCCTGTGAGGCTGGGCTGGGTTTGTCCCATACATGCCCTGATGAGGTGTGAACTGCCTCTCTGCTTTTGGAGAATTTCTGTCTGGACTTATTTTAAGCCATGAGGACACATTTTCAGCCTCATAACTATGGACATGAAATTACAACCTATAACATTATTACAACATTACTGTAACAACAATTACTATAACTCACTATAACAACGATGCTCAGTGCATCATGAGCCTTCCGAAGACACCCAACATGACAAACTTTGCATTAGATGCCATATAATAATATTATAAAGATGAACATGGGGGTGTGGGATGTTCCCACAAAGGTACAGAACATCACACACTGATCTAGTGAATGCGGCTTCTCTTTCTGCCAGAGGCTGTTTACAGATTCAGGCAGATGTCAATGCACCATTTACACCGAGGTCATATTTTCAAGTTCTTCTTCCCAACCCTAAGTACCAGACAACTTTTTTAAATAGATGAATGTTAAGAATCTGAGGTTATCACTTGATTCTGGTAAGCAAGAGCTCCAGACATGTGCCTGTTGTGCTTATGTCTTAATTTGACCCTTCTCTCAGGTGTATCAGAACTCATGAAGGAGTGCCCAACCTGAGAAGCCCAGCACTGCGTACAAATTTATATTCTGAAATCTGCACAATCTACCATGAGCTGTGTCAAGTGGGCAGAGCTTGAGAGATTACCACTATTCCCCACAACCTCAAATCAAGCCCTGCCCAAGGTTGACAGCAACAGATTTTTAAATAAAGTAACTGACCTCTCGAGATCCTTTCCAGTCTTCTATGATTCCATGATTAATTTCTAAAGGAGAGGTTGCAAGTGCGTATAGCTGGAAACATTAAGGCATTACTGTTTGTTCTCTTAATTAAAGAAACGTCTGGTGTTTGGAAAAAGTGTTTCTATGACCTTTCTAAGAATGCTGCCAGCCTCAATGGTGTGTTGATTTGCTTCTTCCACAATCATGTTCCTGCCTTCTTCCATGCCGCCCTCACACTTGGAATGAACTCAATGATTCACAAGGCTGTAAGCTCTTTGGGGCAGGGACTGTTTTTTTTCTTCTGCATATGAACAGGGACACAATGGGGTCCTGGGCCATGACTAGAGCTGCTACCTCTACAGTACTACAAATAATAATAATTAGTCTTGTTCAAATTCCTTCTTCGCACTCTCTTCTACTGTGAGGTGTACACGAAATGAGCCATCTAA
This sequence comes from Gopherus flavomarginatus, assembly GCF_025201925.1. Classification (NCBI taxonomy): domain Eukaryota; kingdom Metazoa; phylum Chordata; order Testudines; family Testudinidae; genus Gopherus; species Gopherus flavomarginatus. The sequence goes on along the minus strand of NC_066617.1, from coordinate 3,346,587 downwards.
TTACTAATGGGTACAGGTGTAGTTAGGGATTGATTGCGCATACAAAAAACCCCTAACGAAAGTGAAACTAGGAATATACATTCCAGTCATCATGCTGACCATCATTCTTGTATTCTGTATCTCATTCTCCAGTCTTCTTTTTTTTTTTTTTTGCCAGGGTGGGGAGGTCTTTCCAATAGTAAGCGTTTTTCTATGTGTCTATACACAAAGCAGCACATTTTGGGTGCTACCACAATAAATATAAATAATAAATGTAAAAGGCACCAGATTTGGAACCTAACATTATTGCTTTCTTGAGAAAAGAGGAAGTCTTAGAGCCAAGAAACATTTAGAGCTTGCATGAACAAGACATCCTACTTGCAACATTTTAGCTTACAAGTTACAAAGATATGTAGATTAAGGTGGTGATGCTATTTTATTTTATATACTTTAGAAATCTTTTTCGATTTACTCTTTAATGGATCATTCATTGGGTTAAGTAAGAGAAAATCTGAAGGGTTTCCCCAGAGGGGCAGGATTAAGTGAAGCAACATTCATAGAATCATAGAATATCAGGGTTAGAAGGGACCTCAGGAGGTCATCTAGTCCAACCCCCTGCTCAAAGCAGGACAAATCCCCAACTAAATCATCCCAGCCAGAGCCTGTCACTATCCTTAAAAACCTCTAAGGAAGGAGATTCCAACACCTCCCTAGGTAACCCATTCCAGTGCTTCACCACCCTCCTAGTGAAATAGTGTTTCCTAATATCCAACCTAGATATCCCCTACCGCTACTTGAGACCATTGCTCCTTGTTCTGTCATCCGCCACCACTGAGAACAGTCTAGATCCATCCTCTTTGGAACCCCCTTTCAGGTAGTTGAAAGCAGCTATCAAATCTCCCCTCATTCTTCTCTTCTGCAGACTAAACAATCCCAGTTCCTTCAGCCTCTCCTCATAAGTCATGTGCTCCCAGCCCCCTAATCATTTTTGTTGCCCTCTGCTGGATTATTTCCAATTTTTCCACATCCTTCTTGTAGTGTGGGGTTCAAAACTGGACACAGTACTCCAGATGAGGCCTCACCAATGTCGAATAGAGGGGAATGATCACATCCCTCGATCTGCTTGCAATGCCCCTACTTATACAGCCCAAAATGCCGTCAGCCTTCTTGGCAACAAAGCCACATTGTCGATTCATATCTAGCTTCTCGTCCACTGTAATCCCTAGGTCCTTTTCTGCAGAACTGCTGCCTAGCCATTCAGTCCCTAGCAGAGCATGGGACTCTTCTGTCCTAAGTGCAGGACTCTGCACTTGTCTTTGTTGAACCTCATCAGATTTCTTTTGGTCCAATACTCTAATTTGTCTAGGTCCCTCTGTATCCTGTCCCTACCCTCCAGCATATCATAGAATCATAGAACATCAGGGTTGGAAGGGACCTCAGGAGATCATCTAGTCCAACCCCCTGCTCAAAGCAGGACGAATCCCCAACTAAATCATCCAAGCCAGGGATTTGTCAAGCCTCACCTCAAAAACTTCTAAGGAAGGAGATTCCACCACCTCCCTAGGTAACCCATTCCAGTGCTTCACCACCCTCCTAGTGAAGAAGGTTTTCCTAATATCCAACCTAAACCTCCCTCACTGCAACTTGAGACCATTACTCCTTGTTCTGTCATCTGCCATCACTGAGAACAGTCTAGATCCATCCTCTTTAGAAACCCCTTTCAGGTAGTTGAAAGCAGCTATCAAATCCCCCCTTATTCTTCTCTTCTGCAGACTAAACAATCCCAGTTCCCTCAGCCTCTCCTCATAAGTCATGTGCTCCAGCCCCCTAGTCATTTTTGTTGCCCTCCGCTGGACTCTTTCCAATTTTTCCACAACCTTCTTGTAGTGTGAGGCCCAAAACTGGACAAAGTACTCCAGATGAGGCTTCACCAATGTAGAATGAAGGGGAATGATCACGTCCCTTGATCTACTGGCAATGCCCTTACTTATACATCTACTACTCCTCCCAGTTTAGTGTCATCTGCAAACTTGCTAAGAGTGCAATCCACACCATCTGCCATCCTCCAGATCATTAATGAAGATATTGAACAAAACCAACCCCAGGACTGACCCCTGGAGCACTCCACTTGATACCGGCTGCCAAGTAGACATGGAGGCATTGATCACTATCTGTTGAGCCCGACGATCTAGCCAGCTTTCTATCTCCTGTGACAAAGTTCCTCCTCTACCTTGGTGGGTCCTGCGCTTATTGGCGGATTTGCTCACCTCAGCGATCTTTCCCTCTGGTGGAACCCACAGTCTGGGTCAACTTCTCCTGTGTCTGATCAGGAGTGGGGAGGTTTGGGGGGAACCCGGGCCCACCCTCTACTCCGGGTTCCAGCCCAGGGCCCTGTGGATCACAATTGTCTATAGTGCTTCCTGTAATAGCTGCATGACAGCTACAACTCCCAGGGCTACTTCCTCATGGCCTCCTCCAAACACCTTCTTTATCCTCACCACAGGACCTTCCTCCTGGTGTCTGATAATGCTTGTACTCCTCAATCCTCCAGCAGTACACTCTCTCACTCTCAGCTCCTTGCGCCTCCTGCTCCCAGCTCCTCACACGCGCACCACAAACTGAAGTGAGCTCCTTTTTAACTAGTTCCAGCCAGCCCTTGATTGGCTTCAGGTGTCCCAATCAATGGCGCTATCTCTACTGCCTTCTAGAAAGATCTTAATTGGCCCCAGGTGTCTTGATTAACCTGGAGCAACTACCACTTGGTTACCATGGTACTAGGGATTTGTTTAGCCTGGGGCTAACATACCTGTTCCTCACTACTTTACTGTAGCCATCTGGCCTTGCCCCATCACACCACCTTATAGTTCATTCATCCAGCCTATACTTCTTTAACCTGCTGTCAAGAATACTGTGGGAGACCGTATCAAAAGCTTTGCTAAATTCAAGGAATAACACGTTATCTTGGCTAAGTGTAACGTCCTAATGTTTTCTATACTTTTATATCACTTAAAATGACTCTAGCGGGAGTATTCCAGAAATTGTAATTCCATATATACTGCATGTGAAGTTATCTGTCTTTCACCAGTGAACTATTAATAGTTCATTTAGAAGGAATATTACTTCATTTTCATTTTTTTTAATACCTTAGTAGTGCCCAAGAATGCCTATCAAGGCTCAGAACCCAATCTGTTAGTCACCATACAGAAAAAGAACAATAGTCCTTGCCTCAGTGAGTTTACTATCCATACTGTTTGGTGAAAATTATACTGCAAGAATTCTTTGAAGATGACACATAATTTGTAACAAGATTTTTGCTTCAAAATTGGTTTACATGTTATTTTGATGAAAAGGAAAAATAAATTAGAGCACTGTAGGTTGTCAGCAAATACCTTAGTCAATAAAACCCACAAAGGAAAGAGGAAGCTTTTTGCATTGCACATCAGAATTCAATACAACTCCTCAGACTTGTACGAATAAAAACCTAAATTAAGATGACCTATGGCAGATGTGAAGCAAACTGACTACTTCTACACAGCTCAGTTAGCTCTAGTTACAACTCAAGTGTTATCCCTAACCTGACTCCCATCTCCACACAAAAATCTCCAGTTAAACAATGCTGTAAGCTACAGTTCACTGGCCTGTGGGGGTAGAAGGTGAGGTTGTTCATAGATTCAAGAGCAGAAGGGACCACAGTGATAATCTAATCTAATTTCCTGTATAACTGGAATATGTCACAGACCTTCCCCAAAAGAATTCGTAGAACAGATCTTTTCGAAAAGCATCCAATCTTGATTTAAGAATTGTCAGGGATAAAGAATCCACCACAACCTTTGGTAAATTTTTCCAGTGGTTAATTACTCTGTTAAAAATTTAATCATATTTCCAGTCTCACTTTGTCTAGATTCAACTTTCAGCCATTGGGTCATGTTAGACCTTTCTCTGCTAGACTGAAGAGTCCACTATTATATATTTGTTCCCCACGTAGATATTTCTAGATTGTAATCAACTCACCCCTTTGCCTTCTCTTTGTTAAGGTAACTAGACTGAGCTCTTTGAGTCTAAATTCTCTAATCATTCTCACAGCTTTTCTCTGAACCTTCTCCAGTTTATCAACATCCTTTGTGAATTGTGAGCACCATGACTGGACAGAGTATTCATGCAGTGGTAGTACCACTGCCAAATACAGAGGTAGAACAACCTCTCCACTCCTACTCAAGGTTCCCATTTATGTATCTCAGGAAAACATCAGCTCTTCTGGCCACAGTGCCACACTGGATGTTTATGTTCAGCTGATTATCCACCATCGCTCCCAAATCTTTTTCAGAGTCACTGCTTCCCAGGATAGGGTCCCCCATCCTTTAAGTATGGCCTGCATTCTTTGTTCCTATATGTATACATTTACATTTATCTGTATTAAAATGTAGTGTTTGCTAGTGATGCTGATGCCTGAGCTAGTCATGCAGCTGCAGTGCAATAGCTCAGTTTAAACAACTGAGCAGCTAATCCACTCTCTTTTCTAATCCAATTACTCTGTGCTGCTTGCTAATCACTGAATCATAGAAATGCAGGGCTGCAAGGGTCCTCAACAGGTCATCAAGTCCAGACCCCTGCACTAAGGCAGAACTAAGCACAGTAGACCATCCCTGACAGGTGTTTGTCTAATCTGCTCTTAAAAAAGTCCAAGGATGGGGATTCCATAACCTTCACTGGAGGCCTACTCCAGAATTTAACTACCCTTATAGTTCAGGCAGGTGTATACTTTGAAAGCTGCAGCTGTGTCGCTGGAATGCTTTAGTGAAGATGCTGCTAAGCCGATGGGACAGCTTGTCCAGTGGGCATAGTTAATACACCTCCATGAGAGGCAGTAGCTATGTTGAAGGGAGAAGCTCTCCCATCCACATAGTGCTTTCTACACTGGGGATTAGGTCAATATAATTGCGTCACTCAGGGTGTTGATTTTTCACACCCTGAGAGATGTATATATAGTAATGCACATTTGTAGCGTAGGCCGGGAGTTAGAAAGTTTCCCCTAATATCTAATCCAAATCTCCCTTGCTGCAGACTAAGGGCATGTCTGCACTACAAAATTAAGTTGAACTAACCTACGTCAGCATACAGCTGCCACAGTAATTACATAGCTTGAGCATGTCTACATTTTGCTCCTTATGGTGCATGCAGGGCTGGCTCTAGGCACCAGCGCAGGAAGCAGGTGCCTGGGGAGGCACATCCAGCTCTTTGGCGGCAATTCAGCGTCAGGTCCCTCAGCCCTTCTCAGAGGGATGGACCCACCAGTGAATTGCCGCTGAGGAATGAAGCGGCAGGGTAGAGCTGCTGCCAAAGTGCCACTGATCGCGGCTTCCCCCCGCCACCGCTTGGGCTGGCAAAAACACTGGAGCCGGCCCTGGGTGCACGTCACTAGAAGTGCTTATATCGATAGTTCTGTCAGTGTGGGGCCTTGTGGAACTGCTTCTGAAAGCCAGAACAGTCGACATAAGTAATGCGGTGTCTACAATGACTTACGAGGAGAGGCTGAGGGAATTGGAATTGTTTAGTCTGCAGAAGAGCAGAGGGAGGGGGGATTTGATAGCAGTCTTCAATTACCTGAAGGAGGGTTCCAAAGAGGATGGCGCTAGGCTGTTCTCAATGGTGGCAGATGACACAATAAGAAGCAATGGTCTCAAGTTGCAGTGGGGGAAGTATAGATTGGATATTAGGAAACACTGTTTCACTAGGAAGGTGGTGAAGCACTAAAACGGATTACCTAGGGAGGTGGTGGAATTTTCATCCTTAGAGGTTTTTAAGGCTCGGCTTGACAAAGCCCTGGCTGGGATGATTTAGTTGCGGTTGGTCCTGCTTTGAGCAGTAGGTGGAACTAGATGACCTCCTGAGGTCCCTTCCAACCCTGATATTCTATGATACACTGACACTGCATCGACCTAACTACATCAACATTGGCTCTGCACCTCTCATGGAGGTACAGTTATTAAGTCTGCACAGCAGGGCAGTCGGTGGAAGCAAAATTTTAGACACTTCCATAGCTCGGTCAATGTAAGCTGCCCTGCATCGACCTAACTCTATAGTGTAGACCAGGCATAAGCTCTTCATTTTTTGTCCTACTTTCAGTGGACACAGACTCATAGAATCGTAGGACTGGAAGTGACCTCGAGAGGTCATCTAGTCCAGTGGCTCTCAACCTTTCCAGACGACTGTACCCTTTTTAGGAAACTGATTTGTCTTGCATACCCATAAGTTACACCTCACTTAAAAACCACTTGCTTACAAAATCAGACAGTGTCACAGCACACTATTGCTGAAAAATTGCTTACTTTCTCATTTTTACCATATGATTATAAAATAAATCAATTGGAATAGAAATATTGTATTTACATTTCAGTGTTTAGTATATAGAGCAGTATAAACAAGTCATTGTCTGTATGAAATTTTAGTTGGTACTGACTTTGCTAGTGCGTTTTATGTAGCCTGTTGTAAGACCAGGCAAATATCTAGATGAGTTGATGTTCCCCCTGGAACATCTGTGTACCCCTGGTTGAGAACCACTGATCTATTCCAGCCCCCACATTCATTGTAGGATTAAGTATTATCTGACCATCCCTGACTGGAATTTGTCTAACCTGCTCTTAAAAATCTCCAATGATGGTGATTCCATAATATTCCTAGGCAATTTATTCCAGTGCTTAATCATCTTGACAGTTAGGATGTTTTTTCTAACATCCTACCTAAACCCCCCTTGCTGCAATTTAAGCCCAGAACTTCTTGTCCTATCCTAAGAGGTTAAGGGAATAATTTTTCTCCATCCTCCTTGTAAGAACCTTTTATGTACTTGAAAACTGCAATCATATCTCCTCTCAGTCTTCTCTTTTCCAGACTAAACAAACCCAATTTTTTCAATCTTCCCTCATGAACAGGTCACTGCAGATGACAGAACAAGGAGTAATGGTCTCAAGTTGCAGTGGGGGAAGTTTAGGTTGGATAGTAGGGAAAATTTTTTCACTAGGAGGGTGGTGAAGCACTGGAATGGGTTACATAGGGAGATGGTGGAATCTCCTTCCTTAGAGGATCAGCCATGTTAGTCTGGATCTGTAAAAAGCAACGTCACATGCGTCTGACAAAGTGAGTATTCACCCACGAAGGTTTATGCTCCAATACATGTTAGTCTATAAGGTGCCACTGGACTCTTTGTTGCTCCTTCCTTAGAGGTTTTTAAGGCTTGGCTTGACAAAGCCCTGGCTGGGATGATTTAGTTGGGGATTGGCCCTGCTTTGAGCAGGGGGGTGGATTAGGTGACCTCCTGAGGTCCCTTCCAACCCTGATATCCCTGTTTCCTAGACCTTTAATTGTTTTTGTTGCTCTTCTCTAGACTTTCTCCAATTTGTCCACATCTTTCCTGAAATGTGGGGCCCAGAACATGGACAGCTGTTGAGCACCTTCCTCTTTACAACAGTTTTTAACATATTTGAAGGCTGGTATCAGATCCTCCCTCAGTCTTCTCTTCTCAAGACTAAACATCCCCAGGGTTTTTGATCTGTCCTCAAAAGTCAGGTTTTCTAAACTTTAATCATTTTTGTTGTTCTCTTCCAAACTCTCTCCAATTTGTCCATGTTTCCTTAAGTGTGGTGCTCAGAAATGGACATGGTACTCTTGCTGAGGCCTCAGCAGTGCCTAATACAGCAGGACACTTACTTCTCATGTCTTATATATGACACTCCTGGATAACACACCCCAGAATGTTATTAGCCTTTTTCACAACTCCATCACATTTTTGGCTCATATTCAATTTGTGATGCACTACAGACTCCAGATCCCTTTCAGCAGCACTACCACCTAGCCAATTATTCCCCATTTTGTAGTTATACATTTCATTTTTCCTTCTTAAGCATTGTATTTTGCCCTCATCTTTATTTAATTTCATTTTATTAATTTCAGATCAATTCTCCAATTTGTCAAGGTCGTTTTAAATTCTAATCCTGTCCTCCAAAGTGCTTGCAATCTCTGCCAGCTTGCTGTTATCCATCAACTTTATAAGCATATTCTCTAGTCCATTATCCAAATCATTTATGAAAATACTAAATAGTACCGGACCAAGAACAAGCCTCCTGCAAGAGCTTTAAGTTTGACAGCGAACTACTGATAACTACTCTTCGAATATGATCTTTCAACCAACTCTGCACACAACTTACAGTAATTTCATTTATACCACATTTCCCTAGTTTGCTTATGAGAATGTCTATGAGACTGTGTCAAACGTCTTACTAAAATCTCATCTACTACTTCCTTCCTATCCACTAAGCCAGCTGCAGCCATAGTCATAGAAGAAAATGGGGTTGTTTGCAGTGATTTGCTCTTGAAAAATCCATGTTGGCTATTACTTTTAACCAGTTACCGTCTTACTTACCAATTGATTGTTTAATAATTTGTTCCACTATTTTTCCAGGTATCGAAGTTAGGCTCACTGGTCTGTAACACTTCTGATCTTTGTTCCCCTTTTTAAAAACAGGTACCGTACTATGTTTGCCTTCTCCAGTTCTCTGGGACCTTATCTATCCTCCATGAGTTCTCAAAGACAACTGCTAACGGTTCTGTGAATGCTTCAGCTAGTTCCTTAAATACCCTAGATGAATTTCAGCAAGCCCTGCCAAACTGAATACATCCAAATTATCTAAATATTCTTTAATATGTTTTTTCCCTATTTTGGCTTTAATACCTTTTCCATTGTTAATATTAATTGTGTGGAGTATCTGGTCACCATTAACCTTTTTAGTGAAGACAACCAAAATAGGCATTGAACACCTCAGTCTTCTTGATGTCATCTGTTATTAGCTCTCCTTCCCCGCTAAGTAAAAGGACGTTTACTTTCTGTGTTCTCTTGCTCCTACTGCATTTAAATCAAATCAGGCCGTATAACTCCAATGTAGTTTTGAAACTCCAGTGTTTTCTAGAAGTGTGGTCACTCACTCTAGCTACAGTAATTCAAGTGCAATAACTCAAGCATGCTAACTTGAGCTAACTGTTCCAGGGAAGACAAGCCTTAAATGTGTCAAAATATCTATCTGGGCTTTTTTTTGGCGGGGGTTGGAGGGGAACAGAGCCAGAGAAAGGACACAGTATTTACCACTATGAGCTATTAAAATGCCAACCACTAGATGAATCATTTAGTCAGTGTGATCTAACAGAAGATGCAAGATTGACTAACTGCATGTCTTTGAAAGCTTATATATTGGCATTTTATAACTATTAGTCTTCATTTAACTGTAAAAGAATGCTGCAAACATTTTGTATAGATCTCAGTGCTCAAATGGTCAGAAGAATTTTTTATATGAATTGCACTTGACAATACAGTTATTTAATTAAAAAGTCATTGCTCAGGATATTGTAGCAACACTTTATCTATCTATAAGTGTGTACTTCTGTGGATTATAAACAAGCACTCCTAAATTCTCTGGCAACACTGATCTATTTTATTGCCATAAAATATGCTTCATCCTCTCCCTTTCTCCCTTCCAATGCAAAAAATACACATGTGCAGCTCAGGTGAAAACAATCATTGATACAAAACTTACTGAAACTTATAATAAAGAACAAGACTGTCAGACACATAGATGAACACAATTTGTTGAGGAATAGTGAACACGGTTTTTGTAAAGGGAAATCGGGCCTCACCAATCTACTAGAATTCTTTGAGGGGTTCAACAAGCATGTGGACAAGGGGGATCCAGTAGATATTGTGTACTCAGATTTTCAGAAAGCCTTTGACGAGATCCCTCACTAAAGACTCTTAAGCAAAGAAAGTTGTCATGGGATAAGAGAGAAGGTTCTCTCATGGACTGGTAACTGGTTAAAAGATAGGAAACAAAGGGTAGGAATAAATGGTCAGTTTTCAGAATGGAGAGAGGCAAATAGTGGTGTTCCCCAGACGTCTGTACTGGGACCAGTCTTATTCAACATATTCATTAATGATCTGGAAAAAGGGATCAACAGTGAGATGGCAAACTTTGCAGATGACACAAAACTACTCAAGACAGTTAAGTCCCAGGTAGACTGAGAAGAGTTACAAAAGGATCTCACAGAACTGGATGACTGGGCAACAAAAATGGCAGATGACATTCAATGCACATGGAAAACATAATCCCAACTACACATATAAAATGATGGGCTCTAAATTAGCTGTTACCACTCAAGAAAGATCTTGGAGTCATTCTGGATAGTTCTCTGAAAACATCCACTCAAAGTGCAGCAGCAGTCAAAAAAGCGAACAGAATGTTGGGCATCATTAAGAAAGGTATAGATAATAAAACAGAAAATATCATATTGCCTCTATATAAATCCATGGTAAGCCCATGTCTTGAATACTATGTGCAGAGTGGTAGCCCCATCTCAAAAAAGACATACTGGAATTGGAAAAGGTTCAGAAAAGGGCAACAAAAATTATTAGGGGTATGGAACGGCTTCCATATGAGGCGAGATTAAAAAGACTGCGACTATTCAGCTTGGAAAAAAGAAAACTAAGGGGGGATATAATTGATATCTATAAAATCATGACTGGTGTGGAGAAAGTAAATAAGGAAGTGTTATTTACTCCTCATAACACAAGAACTAGGGGTCACCAAATCAAATTAACAGGCAGCAGGTTTAAAACAAACAAAGGGAAGTATTTCTTTGCACAAGGTACAGTCAACCTGTGGAACTCTTTGCCAGAGGATGTTGTGAAGGCCAAGACTATAACAAGATTCAAAATAGAACTAGATAAGTTCATGGAGGATAGGTCCATCCATGGCTATTATCCAGGATGGGCAGGGATGACGTCTCTAGCTTCTCTTTGCCAGAAGCAGGGAATGAGCAACAGGGAAAGGATCATTTGATGATTACTTGTTCTGTTCATTCCCTCTGGGGCACCTGTCACTGGCCACTGTCGGAAGACAGGATACTGGCCTAGATGGACCTTTGGTCTGACCTAGCATGGCCGTTCTTATGTTCTTACTGATTCTTAAAAATTATAATTTCTGAGGCTTCCCTCCTCCCCCATGCTCTTCAGGTAGCCCAGCTTCCCAGGCTGTGGCTCCTCATTATTCTCATCAACCTAGCTTAGAACCTCTTTCCCCAGAAGTACACCAGAGAAGTGGGCAGTTTGTAACTGGTTCCAGCAAGTAATAAATTGGAGAGGGTTCAGAGAAGAATCATAAGAATGACTAAAGGATTAGAAAACCTGCCGTACAGTGATAGGCTCAAAGAGTTCAATCTATTTAGCTTAAAGTAAAGGTTAAGGGGGGGACTTGATAACAGTGTATAACAATCTACATGAGGAACAAATATTTAATGATGAGCTCCTCAGACCAGCAGAGAAAGATGTAACACAATCCAATGGCTGGAATTTGAAGTACACAAATTCAGAGTAGAAATAAGGCATCAATTTTTAACAGTGAGAGTAATTAAGCATTGGAACAAATTACCAAGGATTCTGGTGCATTTGCCATCCCTGACAACTCTTAAATCAACATTGGATGCACTCTTCACATTTTCAAAATCTTCGCCACAATTATATGAGCTAAAAAACATTTTGAAATGAAAGCTGAGATTCTGGAGCACAATTATCCATCAAGGGCTGAATTCCAAGACAAATTCTATGCCTATGAAATCATGAAATATGCAGGACTCTTCTTATATGATCCTCATAACATTTGTATCTGAGCCCCTTCTAATTAAAACATGTAATAAAAAACAAAATTGTCCCTTTCTTTGTGAGGATCACTTGAAAGTTAACAGATAGGGGTGCTTGGAAGAGAGAGATAGTATATGAAGAGAGACTATCTAATGTGAGATCGGTTTTGCACTTAGTTCTGAATGCTGCAATACTCTGTGAAAGCATTTGTTGTCTATGGCAAACCAATCAGTCCTCTTCAAGCAAACCTCCAGAGAGGTGATAGGCTTCTCCTTACCAAGAGCACATTCCCACGTGTCCCAGAGGTATCCATTTTAGTTTGCCTCCTCTTCAAAATCTGCATGAGACCACTTGAAGAGGTGTTAAGTTACCACAGGCTCCAATGCCAAACCTACGCTAATTAAACCGAGCTGATCATCTACTTTTCTAAAGTTGTACCCAGTCCCATCACCAGACTATCACAATGCCTACAAAAGATAGGCAGCATTTGATGTTGATCATGAGATTCTGCTGGCTTGCCTGAGAAGTGGCATGGGTCCAAGATAATATACTAAAATGGTCTGAGTCCTTCCTGGTGGGATGAACCCAGTGAGTAGTAATGGCGAACTGCAGCATCACCACTAGTCCCCTCGCTTGTAAAGTTCCACAAGGATCAATTTTCAATCTGCTTCTTTTCAGTATGTACATGAAAACACCAGTTGAACTGGTCAGAAAACTTGGACTCAAATGCCAGTGATACACAGCTGACCTGACACAGAGCTCTATCTATCCTTCACGACTCCACTACCACCAAGATTGCCTGGTGCTTGGAGAAAACCAGCTGGCTGAAACTGAACCCAAGCAAACCAGAGGTGATGCTGGTGGGCAGAAGAAAATATTTTGAAGAGCTTGCAGATTCAGTGCCCTCTCCATTGGTTGAAGAGACACACCCACAATTAGTCTAGTCTAGTTCGTAGTCTAGAAGTTATCTTGGATTCCTCACTGATGCTGAACTCTCACATAGCAGAATCCACAAGTACTGCTTGCCACCCCTCTGCTTGGCTAGGAAACTTCATCCTATCCTGGTGGAAGAAAATCTGGTTTCAGATATTCATGCCTTGATCACCTCTTGGTTGGATTACACCAAGACAATACACCTGGGCATGAAGCCTTCAGCACTTAGGAAACCTGAACTAGTTCAGAACACTGCAGCCCATCTCTTCAGGAATACAAACTACCATAAACATACCAAACTGCCCTCTGCTCTCTATACTGGCTTCCAATAAATTTTCAAATTAAGTTCAAGGTCTCAGTCCTGATCTTCAAAACACTCCGTGGCCTGAGCCCAGGACTTCTAGAAGGCCATCTAAAGCACTGGGATGAAGAATGGGGGAAACAACTATGGTCCTCTCATACAATGGAATTCTCAACAATAAAGAGTAAAGCTTATCTGTGCGAAAGAGAGAACCTTCTCAGAGACATCTTAGACCGTGGAATGAACTCCCCCAGGAACTAAGAGCCATCAGAACCTCATAAAAGACGGTTACTCACCTTTGTAACTGTTGTTCTTCGAGATGTGTTGCTCATATCCATTCCAGTTAGGTGTGTGCGCCGCGCGTGCACATTCGTTGGAAAACTTTTACCCTAGCAACTCGGTGGGCCGGCAGGTCGCCCCCTAGAGTGGCGCCATCATGGCGCTTGATATATACTCCTGCCGGCCCACCCGCTCCTCAGTTCCTTCTTGCCGGCTACTCCGACAGTGGGGAAGGAGGGCGGGTGTGGAATGGATATGAGCAACACATCTCGAAGAACAACAGTTACAAAGGTGAGTAACCGTCTTTTCTTCTTCGAGTGATTGCTCATATCCATTCCAGTTAGGTGAATCCCAAGCCTTACGTAGGCGGTGGGGTCGGAGTGAAATGTGGCAGAATGAAAACTGCTGAGCCAGAGGCTACAGCATCTCTTGACTGTTGAACCAGGGCATACTGCGAAGCAAAGGTATGGACCAAGGACCAACGGAGCTGCGCGACAGATCTCGTGGGTAAGAACACGAGCCAGCAAGGTGGCAGATGAAGCCTGAGCCCTGGTAGACTGTACGATGATGTGGCTTGGGGAAATATGAGCCAAATCATAACAAGTGCGGAAGTCCGCCATCACCCAAGATGAGATCCTCTGAGAGGAAAACAAGCAAGCCCTCCCTTTGGCCCGCTACTGTGACAGAGCTGGGGCACCTTACGAAATGGTTCTGGCAGCGCAATATAAATGCGAGCACTCCACAGATGTCCAAGGAGTGCAATGGTTGTGCCCATTGCGTTGAGCTGTGGGTAACATGAAAGGCCGAAACCACCTTAGGGAGGAAAGCTGGGTGCGGTCATAACTGCACCTTGTCTTTGTGAAACCTAGTGTACGGCGGAACCACCGTAAGAGCTCTGAGCTCGGAGACCCGTCTGGCCGATGTAACAGCTACGAAGAAAGTTGTCGTCCAAGACAGGTATAGCAGAGGGCCAGTCGTGAACGGCTCGACTGGGGGAGACATAAGTCTGGTTAAAACTAGGTTGAGGTCCCAGGTTGGGGCTGGGCGGCGCACCCGAGGGTGCAAGCTCTCCAAGCCCATGAGGGATCTCGAACCCATAGAGCGTGAGAACACGGAACGTCCACCTTAGCCTGGCTGGAAGGTAGAGATGGCTGCTGAGTGTATCCTCAGCGATGATACCGCCAGGTCCTGCCGCTGAAGGCCAGAGGCAGGCCAAATAGAGGGGATCGAGACCTCAGTAGGAGCAAGATTGAGCGTATTGCAGCTGTAGAAGAAACGCTTCCACCTGGCCCGGTACGTTGACCAGGTGGAGGGCTTCCTGTCACCCCGGCTCAGTTACGCAGCAGCCACACCGTGAGGCGAAGAGGCTGCAGGTCCAAGTGACGAAGCCTGTCGTTGCCCTGAGTGATGAGGTCTGGGTGGGGTGGCAGGGTAATTGGGTCTGTTATTGACAGGTCAAGCAACGTGGTATATCAGTGCTGCCTGGACCACTCTGGAGTGATCATGATGATGCGCGCTCCGCCCCTGTGGAGTTTGAGCAGGACCTAATGAACCAGTGGGAACAGTGGGAAGGCATAATAGAGTTGGCCTTTCCACGGCATCAGGAATGCGTCCAAGATCGATCCTGAGGAGAGACCTTGGAAGGAGCAGAACATCTGGCATTTTCTGCTCTCGCGGTGAGCGAACAGGTCTATGTGAGGAAACCTCTCCGCTTCTGGAAAGCAGAACGCCTCACATGGGGCAAAGTGATCACTCGTAAGACAGGAAAGACCTGCTGAGTTAAAGCGCCAAGACGTTCCAAACGCCTGGGAGAAAGGACGTCACCAGCTCCATCGAGTGGGCTATGCAAAAGTCCCGGAAATGGATGGCCTCCTGACAAAAAAGGGGGGGAAGGACCATGTCCCTCCCTGGATATTTATGAAGCACATGGCCGCTGTGTTGGCTGTAAACACCGAGATACAACGGCCTCGCAGCTGCCGCTGGAACCCCTGGCAAGCCAGGCGGACTACTCTCATTTTTGGGGCATTGATGTGGAATGCCAGCTCCCGAGAAGACCAAAGGCCTTAAGCTCGGAGGTGACCATGAGCACTTGAGCAGAGAGATGACGCGTCCGTCGTCAGGGGCAGTGAGGGCTGGGGCGGATGAAACCGCATCCCTGCCCACACCAGGGAGGGAGTTAGCCACCACTCTAGGGAGCCTAAGGTGCTCGAGGGAACGGTGACTACCATGACCATCAGCTCCCTGTCCGGGTGGTACGCCGAGGTGAGCCGGACTTGGAGAGGACGGAGGCGGAGCTTGGCGTGTTTGGTTACAAACTTGCGGGCAACCATGGACCCAGGAGACTGAGACAAGTACGAGCCGAGGTCGTTGGGAAAGCCTGCAGACCTCAGATGAATGTTGCCATCGCCTAAAACCGCAGTTGTGATAGGCAGGCTCCGGCTAGGTAGGAGACCAGGATAGCCCCTAGGAAGTCCAACCTCTGCGTGGGAACCAGAGTGGATTGCTCTATAGTAATCATCAGGCCTTGACCTGTGAATAAGACCGTGACGATGCCCACGCGCTGAGTGGTTTGTGTCTCAGAGTCTCCTCGGATAAGCGAATCGTCCAGATACGGAAAAAAGCATATCCGACATCAGCGAAGGTAGGCGGCGACTATGGCCGTAAACCAGAAGTACTGATTGCGAAAGTATGCGTCCTTCATATCGAGGGCGGCATAGTAGCCCCCAGGAGGCAAGGATGGAATAATGGTTCCCAGGGATACCGTGCGGAACTTCAACCTTATCCTAAACCGGTTGAGTCCGTGCAGGACTAGGAAGGTCTGAGACCTGCGTTCGAGTGGGGGACTAGGGCATAACGGGAGTAAAACCCCTTGCCCTTTTCGTCCATCGGCGTCTGCACCTCTTGTACGAGGAATTGCTCGTGAGAGGGGTCCCTGAAGGGGGACAGGGCTGGAACAAATTAGAGGTGGTACCTATGCTCCACCGTGCGCAGGATCCAGCGATCTGAAATTAACTGGGGCCACGCCAGGAGAAAGCGGGATTGGGATCCCGGCCTGTGACTGGTACACCGCCCTCAGGCGCACCTTGGAAGGTTCGTCTTTGGTCCCAGTGGTAATTGCGAGTGACCTTGACCTTGGCTCTTTAGGGGTCCTGACGTTCGTCTGCGACCACCTTGGCCTCGGCGTTTGCCAAAGTCCTGTCTCTGGCCAGGCACAGAGTATGGCGGCTGGGGAGAGAAAGGCCTGTGTTTGGTCGCTGGCATATGCATGCTGAGAGAGCGCATTAGGACCCTATTGTCCATCAGGCTTGGCAGCCTGGGGCTGTCTTTGCCGCAAAAGGCCTTTACCAACAAAGGGTAAATCCTGAATGGCATACTGCAGCTCCGGCCGGAGGTTTGAAACCTGAAGCCATGAGATGCACCTCATGGCGACACCAAAGGCCAGAGTCCTGGCTGCAGAGTCTGCTGCGTCCAACGAGGCCTGGAGGGACGCTCTGGGTACCTTTTTTCCCCCCGTCCTCCAAGACGGCAGCGAACTCTTGGCGGGAGTTTTGAGGGAGAAACTCCATAAACTAAACTACCTTCACCCAGGTGCTATAACTATCGCAGCTAAGCCAGGCTTGTTGCTTTGCTACCCAGAGCTGCAGGGCCTCTGCAGAGTGCACCTGGCGGCCAAACAGGTTCATTCGCCAAGCCTCTTTCGGTTTCGGGGCTGGCGCCCGCTGGCCATCATATCAGAATCGTGGTCCTGAGCATAAGATCTGTGCATGTGGGATGACACGGATGCGTGTCCGGATGGCCATGGAGGTACTAGAAGAAGGCACAGGCAGAGTCTCTGACTCTATCGGACCTTGCCCAACTCGGCACCGGGAACCAGCACCGGGAGGCGTACTGGTACCTGGAACGAGATCCAGACCCGCAACCAGAACGGTGCCGGGAGGTCGACCGAGATCTCGGGGCTCGGGGAGAGGCTACAGGAGTCAAGGTACCTGTCGCGGTGCCGGGAGTTGGAACGGTGCCGATAGCGGGTCGGCGAACGGGATACCGACCGGTGCAGTGAGTGCGACCAGTACCGATGAGGAAAACAGCACCGGGACTGCAAGTGATGTCGGGCGTGCCGACTGGACCTGGAGTGTCTGCGGGACCGTGATCATGAACGGTGCCGCTCTGCTGTGCTGACAGAGGACGGTCACATGAAGAGACTGTATTACCCGCACCGGCGGTGCCGGGGTCAGGCAGCATCGACTCTGTCATGGCAATGAGATCCCTCGCCGTTGGTAATGTCTCCGGCGTGAAGGGAACAGCAGGCTCAACCACAGTGCATACTGGGGAGCTGTCAGGCACCGGATTCCATGGCCCTCGTGGGACCGGGATCGACGGTACCGAGGCCGTCAGAGCTTCGGTAGATGTCGGTGCCAGGCGATCCGAGTTAGATGAGCTGTCTGGCTGTGGTGCCGTCGGCACGGAAGCAGCAGGAGCAATAAGCTCAACCACGGCGCGCACCGGGGAGCCGTCAGGCACCGGATTCTGCGGCCCTTGTGGGACTGGAATCGACGGTGCCGACGTTGTCGGTGCCTCAGAGGTGTCGGTGCTGGGCAATCCGACTTAGACGAGCTCTCTGGCTGCGGTGCCGTTGGCACGGAAGCAGCAGGAGCAGTAGCTCAACCACGGCGTGTGCCGGAGAGCCGTCAGGCACCGGATTCTACGGCCCTTGTGGGACCGGGATCGACGGTGCCGACGTCGTCGGTGCCGCAGCAGGTGTCGGTGCCAGGCGATCCCACTTAGACGAGCTCTCTGGCTGCGGTGCCGTTGGCACGGAAGCAGCAGGAGCAGTAGCTCAACCACGGCGCGTGCCGGGGAGCCGTCAGGCACCGGATTCTACGGCCCTTGTGGGACCGGGATCGACGGTGCCGACGTTGTCGGTGCCTCAGCAGGTGTCGGTGCCAGGCGATCCGACTTAGACGAGCTCTCTGGCTGCGGTGCAGTTGGCACGGAAGCAGCAGGAGCAGTAAGCTCTACCACGGCGCGTGCCGGGGAGCTGTCAGGCACCGGATTCAATGGCCCTGGGGGACTGGAATCGACGGTGCCGATGTCATCGGTGCCTCTGCAGGTGTCGGTGCCGGGCAATCCGACTCAGACGAGCTCTCTGGCTGCGATGCAGGTGGCACGGAAGCAGCAGGAGCAGGGGGCTCAACCACGGCGCATGCCGGGGAGCCATCGGGCACCAGCAGGAATCGTAGGCTGTCTCGACCTCGGAGGAAGGGAGCGGTGCCGAGTCGACTTCGGTGCCGGCGACGGCCGGTGCCGAAAGGCCTTGGCAGTACCGGCGGGGTCCGGTGCCGAGGAGGCGCTTCTGCCAGCCGCTTGATCATCGCTCGGCGCTCCTTTTTGTTCTCGGCTTAAAAGCCTTGCAAATGGGGCACTTAGCTGTCAAGTGCACTTCAAACAGGAGTCGTGTGGATCTCCCTTCGGCATCGGCTTCTGGCAGGCCGAGCCCATTTTAAAACCCGGTGAGCCGTGCATGGGCTCCGGCACCGGGTTCATGGAAGGGGCTATTTCCTGAACCCCGCTAACAATTACTAAACTAACTATGTTAGCAAAGAAAAAATGTATAACTATGCAAATATATATATAAAAGGATTATAACTGCATAACTATATACGAGAACTACGAGTAGCTAGGGAAGTGGAGGTCAGCTAAGCCGCGCTCCACTGTTCCAACGACCGACACGGGCGGTAAGAAGGAACTGAGGAGCGGGTGGGCCGGCAGGAGTATATATCAAGCGCCATGATGGCGCCACTCTAGGGGGCGACCTGCCGGCCCACCGAGTTGCTAGGGTAAAAGTTTTCCGATGAATGTGCACGCGCGGCGCACACACCTAACTGGAATGGATATGAGCAATCACTCGAAGAAGAACCTGCTGCTCCATGTTTCTTTGATGTTGCTTTCTCTAATGTGAACACAAAGCAACAGGTACATTTAAAACACACACACACACACACACCCCTAAAACAAGACATTCCACTGCACACAACTCTCCTTCTGGGTAGAGGATGAGGGAACAACACAGGAGAGATGTGTAGTCACATTCCTTAATGCACTACTGAAACACGCTCAGACACTATAGTCTAGTCTATATACAACCTATATAGACTAGACAACACAGATCAACTGGCTCAGATTGAATACTAGCAAGACCAAGTAAATGCCGGGCAGAAGTGAGTTAAATGCCCTGGAGTAGGAGAAAAATCACAGCTGTAAGCTGACGCACTCTACTGATCAAGGGCAGTAAGAAGGAACTCTGGGGCAGGGCACTGTCAGCCCTGCCTTTCATACCATTGTGCAGCAGCGCAAGGATGCTAAGGAGACATGCATAACACCTCAAAAGGAATGAAGGTGCAATCACTCGAAGAAGAAACTTGCCTTATGGTGACTGAGCTCCTTGAGACTATCTAGCTTAACTTCTCTTTAAGGGGTGACCGGATGACAGTCTATAAGTACCTACGTGGGGAATAAAAATGTGATAATATGCTTTTCAATCTAGCAGTCAAAGGTCTAACAAGATTCAATGACTGGAAGTTGAAACTAGACACATTCAGACTGGAAATAAGGTCCACATTTTTAAGAGGAAGGGCAAGGAACCGTTGGATCAACTTAGCGAGGGTTGTGGTGGAGTCTCTGTCATAGGAAATTTTTAACTCAAAACTGGAAGCTTTTCTAAAAGAGATGTTCTAGTTCAAAGAGTTCAGAAGTCTTATGGGATGTGTTATAAGGAAGTCAGATTATCAGTGATACTTCTTGGCCTTATCATCTATGAGTCACAGATTTACAGAGTTTAAGGCCAGAAACAATCATCAGATTAACTAGACTGAGCTCCTGTATATCACATACCTCCAAACGGTGGTAGAGGAGATGAACCACATTGGTTAGAGCCCTTCCAGCATCACCACTCTCCTCTTGTCTACCTCTCAGTATGAAATGCCAAGTAAAATTTTCAAGTTCTGAATACTGAGATGCATTGTAAAGTTGTATTTATTATGAAACAAATGAGCTTTAAAGAGGAAGAGTAAATATTCATACCTTCCGTAGAAATCTTGTTTCAAAAATGAAATCTTCTCCACGGACAGAGAAACATTTGGGTTACAGTTCCTGGGGTATAGTTAACTTTAAAAAAAAAAAAAAAAAAAAAAAAAAAAAAAAAAAAGAGCTTTCTTTCAATGTGAAGTTTCGCTCCAGTCTCTTTTTCCTGCAAATTACAGAAAAAGAAAATACTGTTACTATTCACCAAGGAAAGCCCTTCAAAAGCTACTGTGGTATGAAGTATCTTCTACATGTAACCTCACCTAATGGGAAATTTAAGTTAGAATAAAGAAAGATGGAATTTATTGTAGATGCCAAGTTTTTTCTACAATCATTATCACATATGAATATACTCCCTTCCATCACACTACCTGTAGCTTTACCATTTAATACTGTAGATAACCATGAACATTTATTCTGGTTTCTGGAAGCACAATGTGTTACCAGTCCCTCCTCTCTGCAGTCCTTAGACTAAGCTTGTGAAATACCTACTTCATTCAGGAACACACTTTGTTTTCCTGACATCATTCTAAAAGAAGTTCTAAGTTGCCAAGGAAACCAAGAGGTCATTTTCCTTGTTCCAAGAATAATTACAACAGAATACATGTATTACATATTCAGTCTGAGGCCTCTATTACTCTGAAGGGACAGCAAGACACAGGAACTGAATATACAATACATTGAAAAGGAGACTCACATTGAGGAAAACTGTGAAAGAACTGTACTTTTCTTAGCTTCCCTTTGCTTTTAGTGAAGTTCTGTTTTAACTAGGGCTCT
Source organism: Gopherus flavomarginatus (assembly GCF_025201925.1). Lineage (NCBI taxonomy): Eukaryota > Metazoa > Chordata > Testudines > Testudinidae > Gopherus > Gopherus flavomarginatus. Next base: position 3,325,567 of record NC_066617.1, on the reverse strand, counting down.
CGATTAATCGCAGTTAACTCAGGCGATTAACTCAAAAATATTAATCATGATTAAAAAATTAATTGTGATTAATCGCAGTTTTAATCACACTGTTAAACAGTAGAATACCAATTGAAATGTACTAAATATTTGTGGATGTTTTTCTACATTTTCAAATATATTGATTTCAATTACAACACAGAATACAAAGTGTACACTTATTTTTATTACAAATATTTGCACTGTAAAAATACAAAACAAAATAGTATTTTTCCATTCCCCTCACACAAGTACTGTAGTGCAATCTCTTTATTGTGAAAGTGCGACTTACAAATGTAGATTTCTTTGTGTTACATAACTGCACTCAAAAACAAAACAATGTAAAACTTCAGAGCCTATAAGTGCACTCAGTCCTACTTCTTCAGCCAATCACTAAGACAAACACGTTTGTTTACATTTACAGGATATAATGCTGCCCTCTTCTTATTTACAATGTCGCCAGAAAGTGAGAACAGGCATTCACATGGCACTTTTGTAGCTGGCATTGCAAGTTATTTACGTGCCAGATATGCTAAGCATTCATATGACCCTTCATTCTTCAGCCACCATTCCAGAGGACAGGTTTCCATGCTGATGACACCCATTAAAAAAATAAAGACTTAATTAAATTTGTGACTGAACTTCTCAGGGGAAAATAGTATGTTTTCTGCTGTTTTACTTGAATTCTGCCAGATATTCCATGTTATAGCAATCTCAGATGCTGACCCAGCATGTTGTTCATTTTAAAAACACTTTCACTGCAGATTTGACAAAATGCAAAGAAGTTACCAATCTCAGATTTCTCAAGATAGCTACAGCACTCGACCCAAAGTTTAAGAATCTGAAGTGCCTTCCAAAATCTGAGAGGGATGAGGTATGGAACACGCTTTCAGAAGTCTTAAAAGAGCAATACTCCGATGTGGAAATTACAGAACCCAAGCCACCAAAAAATAAAATCAACTTTCTGCTGGTGGCATCTGACTCAGACAATGAAAGTGAACATGCATCGGACTGCACTGCTTTGGATCGTTATCGAGCAGAACCCCCATTAGCATGGACGTATGTCCCCTAGAATGGTGGCTGAAGCATGACGAAACATATGAATCTTTAACACATCTGACACAAATATCTTGCAATACTGGTTACAATAGTGTCATGTGAACACCTGTTCTCACTTTCAGGTGACACTGTAAAAAAGAAGCGGGCAGCATTATCCCCTACAAATGTAAACAAATTTGTTTGTCTGATTTCAGAGTAGCAGCCGCGTTAGTCTGTAGCCGTAAAAAGAACGGGAGTACTTGTGGCACCTTAGAGACTAACACATTTATTTGAGCATAAGCTTTCGTGAGCTACAGACCACTTCATCGGATGCATAGACTGGAACATACAGCAAGAAGATATTTATACATACAGAGAACATGAAAAGGTGGAAGTAGCTCCTCTGTATGTACAAATATCTTCTTGCCGTATGTTCCAGTCTATGCATCCGATGAAGTGGTCTGTAGCTCACGAAAGCTTATACTCAAATAAATTTGTTAGTCTCTAGTCTCTAAGGTGCCACAAGGACTCCTGTTCTTTTTGTTTGTCTGAGTGACTGACTGAACAAGAAGTGGGACTGAGTGGACTTGTAGGCTCTAAAGTTTCACAGTTTTATTTTTGAATGCAGTTATTTTTTGTACATAATTCTACATTTGTAAGTTCAACTTTCATGATAAAGAGAATTTATTATAGTACTTGTATGAGGTGAATTGAAAAATACTATTTCTTTTGTTTTTATAGCAGAAATATTTGTAATAAAAAATAAAGAACACTGTACACTGTGTTGTGTTATAATTTAAATCAATATATTTGAAAATGTAGAAAACATCCAAAAATATTTAAATAAAGGATATTCTATTATTAACAGTACAATTAATCAAGATTAATTTTTTTAATTGTTTGACAGCCCTAGTTTTAACAAGGTATTTTTATACAATCCAGGATCTTCTCGTCAGATCTTGAAGTGAGGTTCTAATCTTGTGTTTAAGACTAAACTAAAGCGCAATATTAACAATGAACATGCCTTGAGAAACCTTATGTATCAGGTTATGTATAAACCTTCAGTACCACACCCATGAAGAATGGGCATTAGATAGAAGTATTAGACAAGTACTCTAACATCTAGACAGTATTTCAAACTAGAATTTCAAAATCTATGGAAAGCATGAGGAGATTACAAATCATATAGCACTCAATGGAAAAGTACTATAGTCTCTCACCTTCTCCATTCTGAGTTACTTATGATTTCATCAGAATTATTAAAATTTGTGAAGTGGGTTGCAACTTATGAAACCTTATACCCAAATAAATTTGTTAGTCTCTAAAGGTGCCACAAGGACTCCTCACTGTTTTTTCACCGCAGAAAGGATTTTGAATTCTGTTTCTAGCCATTGTGATAAACATACCACTTTAATTCACACATGGAATTAAAAGCACAAATTTAAAGATTGAAATTTATCCTTTTTAGAGGCACAAATACAAAGAGCATGTGATAAAACATCCCACAGTCTGAAGATATGCTAAATGATACGAGTAAGCAAACAGATGGACATCATACCAAAAGGACTGAAGATAGAAAATCCATTACAATCAACATACCACACCGACTATGGTGAGAGATTATGCCACACAGTCTCAAAGAAACTGCAGAACCACCTGATCAACATCGTATACAGCAAACAGGAGAAGATCAAGAATGAGCTCTCAAAACTGGAGATTCTCATAAAAAACCAACCTTCCACACAAACTTCCTCATGGCTGGACTTTACAAAAACTAGACAAGCCATTTACAACACACACTTTGCATCTCTGCAGAGGAAAAAGGATCTAAACTATCTAAACTCCTACATGCCACAACAGTGGTACCCTTAACTCACCCAACAATATTGTTAATCTATCCAGCTATACTCTTAGCCCAGCAAGAGAGTCTATCCTATCTCAGGTCCTCTCCTTCTGCCCCACCACCTCCAAGAACATGACAGTTCTGTGGTGACCTAGAATTCTACTTTCGCTGTCTCCGACTGAAGGAATATTTCCACCACACCACTGAACAGCACATTAACCCACAGAAACCTTCCTACCAATGCTACAAGCTGAAAGATTCTGCATGGACTCCTCCTGATGGTTGAAACTACAGACTGGGCTTCTAGACAGAATGCTTCCGCTGATGTACATGAGCTGAAATAGTGGAAAAGCAACATCACCTGCCCCATAATCTCAGCCATGCAGACACAACACTATCCACAGCCTCAGAAACAACTCTGACACTATAATAAAAAAGGCTGACAAAGGAGGTGCTATAGTTGTCATGAATAGGTTGAAGTATGAACAAGAGGCTGCTAGGCAGCTCTCTAACATCACATTCTATAGGCCATTACCTTCTGATCCCACGGAGGGGTACCAAAAGAAACTTCACCATCTGCTCAAGAAACTCTCTGAAGCAGCACAGGAACAAATCTACACAGACACATCCCTAGAGCCCTGACCAGAGGTAGTCTATCTGCTACCCATGATCTATAAACCTGGGAATCCTGGACACCCCATCATCTCAGGCATTGGCACCCTGACAGCAGAATTGTCTGACTATGTGGACTCTCTTCTCAGGCCCTATGCTACCAGCACTCCCAGCTATCTTCAAGACAAAAATAACTTCCTGAGGAAGCTACAATCCATTGGTGATCTTCCAGAAAACACCATTCTAGCCACTATGGAGGTAGAGGCCCTCTACACCAAAATTCCACACAAAGATGGACTACATGCCATCAGGAACAGTACCGCCGATAATGTCCCAGTAAACCTGGTGGCTGAGCTTTGTGACTTTGTTCTCACTCACAACTATTTCAGATTTGAGGACTATTTATACCTTCCAAGTCAGTGGCACTGCTATGGGTACCTGCATGGCCCCCCGTTTGCCAACATTTTTATGGCTGACTTAGAACAACATTTCCTCAGCTCTCTTCTAGAGCCCCTACTTCACTTGCGCTACATTGACGACATCTTCATCATCTGGACCTATGGGAAGGAGACCCTTGAGGAATTCCACCAGGATTTCAACAATTTCCATCCCACCATCAACCTCCGCCTGGACCAGTCCACACAAGAGGTCCACTTCCTGGACACTACAGTAAAAATAAGCGAGTCACATAAACACCACCCTATACCAGTAACCTACTGACCGCTATACTTACCTACATGCCTCCAGCTTTCATCCAGACCACATCACACGATCCACTGTCTACAGCCAAACCCTAAGATACAACCGCATTTGTTCCAATGCCTCAGACAAAGACAAACACCTACAGAATCTCTATCAAGCGTTCTTAAAAATACAATATCCACCTGGGGAAGCGAAGAAACAGACTGACAGAGCCAGAAGGGTACTGAGAAGTCACCTACTACAGGACAGGCCTAACAAAGAAAGTAACAGAATGCCACTAACCATCACCTACAGCCCCCAACTAAAACCTCTTCAGTGCATCATCAAGGATCTACAACCTATCCTGAAGGACAATCCCTCACTCTCTCAGACTTTGGGAGACAGGCCAGTCCTCACTTACAGACAGCCACCCAATCTGAAGCAAATAGTCACCAGCAAGTACACACCACACAATAGAAACATTAACCCAGGAACCAACCCCTGCAATAAACCCCATTGTCAACTCTGTCCGCATATCTATTCAAAGGACATCATCACAGGACTTAACTACATCGGCCACACCATCAGGGGCTCGTTTACCTGCACATCTACCAATGTGACACATGCCATCATATGCCAGCAATGCCCCTCTGCCATGTACACTGGCCAAACCAGACAGTCTCTATGCAAAATAATAAATGGACACAAATCAGACATCAAGAACTGTAACATTCAAAACCCAGTAGAAGAGCACTTGATTCTCCCTGGACACTCAGACTTAAAAGTGGCCATTCTTCAACAAAAAAAACTTTAAAAACAGACTTCAACGAGAAACTGCAGAACTGGAATTTGCAAACTTGATACCATCAAATTAGGCCTGAATAAAGACTGGGAGTGGCTGGATCACTACAAAAAATAATTTTCCCTCTGTTGATACTCACATCATTTTATCAACTCTTGGGAATGGGCCACTTCCACCGTGATTGAATTTACCTCATTAGTACTGGTCCCCTACTTAGTAAGACAACTCCCATCTTTTTACGTGCTGTAAATTTATATCCGCTTACTGTATTTTCTACTCCATGCATCTGATGAAGTGGTTTATAACCTACGAAAGCTTATGCCCAAATACATTTGTTAGTCTCTAAGGTGTCATAAGGACTCCTCGTTGCTTTCACAGAAGTACAGGGAGTCCTCAGACTTACGATGCCCGAATTACATCAGACACCATTTACAATGCTTTTCAGTTGACTACCTGTTTTGCCCCAGAACACGTGTTTCGTCCTTACGACGCTCGATTTGCATAAAGTTTGCTTGAAATCACTTCCTGGTTGTGTTATACTGTATGGAGCTGGAAGGGGTTGCTTCTGTTTGGCTTTTGAGGCAGCAGGGTAGCTTGTTGTCAGGTAGGGTTGCTGCTTGGTTTTGATTGGCTCCCAGCCCCGGGCTCAGTCAATCAGAAAACTTGAACAGTGATTGGCTGAGGCGCAGCATGTGTATCGTTCTCCCTGGCTTTCTGAGCCTGTGTTGCTAGCATTCTGAGCAGCATTTGAGAGTTTATATGTTTATCTGAATGCTGTTTACAAAATACAGTACACAATACACTGATGATGCAACATTTGTCTATAATTCATTTAATACAAAAATCTGTGTTATTGTGGTGAAAATAGTGTATAAAGCCTTGGTTCAGGAACCAATCCTGCCTTCATACCATTAATTCCTATGGGAAAAGTGGTTTCGATTCATGACACAATTCGTTCCTCAGAATAGCATTGTAAATCTGAGAACTCCCTATAAATTATACCTGTTACTATTTTATGTCCTTAGCTTACTATCATAAAGTCTCACATATAAGCTAATCTATATATAAGAAAACATATTATAATGAAGGTGCGTGAAACCTCTTTGAAGCTGGTGGATATGAAAGCATCATTCAGGATAACTGTAAGAATTTAATCTCCTTTTTGGAGTAAGCTGAAACAACAGTAACCACTGCCAAAAACACAGGCCATGTGCATGGCCAGTCAGAAGCTGAAGAATGAATGCAAATGCAGGTAGCTAGGTCCTGTTTGGTGAAAATCCATGCGTCTGTGAGCAGCAGCACATAGAAAGGCAAGGAGACAGCTAGAAAAGCACCATGGCAGTGGCTCTGAGAGAAAACCCGGAGAGATCTTTTGAGGCAGAGTGCTAGCTGGAATGAGGCTAGGAAGTGTTGCAAAGAAACTGCCTCCTGTTTGATTACATTTGCTTCCTATTCTATTCAGAAAAAATGGGACTTAGTGTGCAATTCTTTGTAAATAAACCAGAAAGCATCAAAGAAATACCTGACTTCATTATCACTTTCTCTTCCTAATAGATACAACCCTGAATAATGGCCAATTGCACGGATCAAAACAGGTAACAACACTACCAATGTATGTCACAGTAAGCCATGATTATCTATAAAACAGGATACCTATTAATTGAAATGCCACTATAGTTCTCATCTTACCATCTGCAATGGCTGCACTCGCATATACCTAATCAAACTGATGATGTAACTCAGCTATACTCAGCCTTGGACAGCTAGCAGTATCTTCCTGGTTAACAAATAGAAGCACCAAAATTGATGTAAAAGTTATTTGGTTGCAAATCAACATGTTTTAATGGTAATCAACTAATAAGAATAAACTTTTATTTAGGAAAAGATGTAAAAAGCACAAATGCAAAACAATTAAAATCAGTTATTTAAATCACAGCTTCCTGCTTGCTCACTTCTATCATGATTAAAATGGTGAGTTAAATCAATCTTCTTTGCCATTTGGTCATCACATGTAAAACAGAAAAAAAAATAGAATAACTGTAGACTCTCATCATGTCACTATGTTGTGATCTCTACCTGGAATAGGATCAGACTACATGAGAAGGCCCTTCAGGCCTTAAAACCTAGATCCAAAATGTTCAAAGGTCACTAGTGATTCAGGGTACTTTGAATTTTTGGTTTGCCCAACTTGAGATGCCTTAGGGGGTCTGAATTTCAGAAAGCGTTCAGCACCCACACTCTGAAAATCAGAATCTCAGGTGTCTCAAGTTGGCTACTTCAAAATTAAATCACCCAAAAATTACTAGCCCCTTCTAGACTTCTGAAAATCTTGGGGCAATCTATTAAAAAAATTGGGAAAAAATCTATGAAACTATTACATTTTTCACCAATCTGGTGGGAGGTAAGTGAATTAGCACTGCCCTGGATCCAGTCATTCCCAGACAAATCCCAGAGACTCCTGATGGACACATGCCCCTTACCACTCAAACTCCTTTACTACAGAATCCTGTACATCTCAATACTCTCTCTCCCCCCTCACTTAAACTAATTGCTCTTCTTAAAACTCAACCAATGATAGAATTACACTGGCAGAACGGAGAAAATATTTTGACGAATTGGCCATATCCTGACTTCACCAACATTCAAAGTCACCAGACTATTGATTGTCAAGGTGCTACCTAGCATCAGGTCATGCAGGACTCATCACTACTTCTGAATATGCCAACAACACCTTTGTTCATCTTTCACTGACTAGACTACATCCCTTCCTCCCAAACAAAGACAAACATCATGATCCACAATTTTGATTCCTCCAGGTTAGACAACCACAAATTTCTCTATATAGGATTAAATGCAACCATTTTAAGTTAGTACAACACGCACCATCAGCAATCAAAATAGTTATATTTGTACTTCTAAACCCTATACTCCATTTCACAACAGAATTCAAAGTTCTGGTCCTAATATACAAAACATTTACTTGGATGGAACCAAGTTCCTTCAGACTGCCTCGCCCTCCATGACCCTCCAAATAAAGTAATGCTCCACAAAAGCAATTAACATAAAAAGGCCCAACTTTAGACTATTTGGGAGGATCCCACAGAGAGTTCTCAGCGTCAGGAAACTGGCTATGAATTTTTTTGCCAGAAGAAATCAGACAAAGCCCAATCCTGAGAGCATTTAGAGCTAAATGAAAGCCATTTTTCCAATTCTGCCTCCTTCACAAGGAAGCACCTCTAAAAAACAAACATCACACTTACCTTTGTACATTCCTATACTTGAAAGACTCAAGGGAAAGCTCATCGTTTTTTGTATTTGGTCATAAATTTGTTCACCCTATATAGATATATATACACATCAAGATAATAAATTCCTTACAAATCCTGTGACAGGCAATCCATAAAATGTTACACATTACAAACATGATAAAGCAACACAAGCCCAGGACACCACAATTATTTGCAGATCTCATACTCCATTTGGCACATTATCACCCATTTCTCCTCTCTCCTTACCTAGCTGCTAGGAAAAACTGAGGTGTGTCTCTTTTTTCTCTGCATCTCTTACATTCCCAGCCGCTTGCAGAAAAATGGAGAAAACCCACTGGGTCCAGTACATTTTCTCAGCATTATATGTGGTGCCTCTCATTTGTCAGCATAGGTTCCACTCAATACCCATATCACTCAATATGCCTAAAAACCGAAAAAGCAGTTCCATCGAAACACTATTTGCCCTAAGCTAGGGTGCCTCTAGATTTAATCAAATGAATAGACACCGACAAGAGTCCTAGACAAACTGCCATACTGGGTCAGACCATGGCCCATCTTGCCCAGTATCCTGTGTCCAATGGTGGCCTGTACCACACCCTAAGGGGGAGCATAAAGAAAAGGGAAATGATGGAGTGATCCACCCATTTTCTGGTAGTTAGAGGTTTAGGGTCACCTTGAGCATGCAGCCTTAGAACCTCAGGATTATTATTAACGGCCTTTCTATACTTCTGGCTGGTTTTCACAAATCCACCTATGCTGATGTCAGTTTGTCACACCTGCCCATTAGTAATGGTATTTGAATTCTGAAAGCAACCCGCACGTAAATCAATTCAAATGTGCAAATATTAAGATTATCCAACTAAACTTTTCAAGCTCTAGATACAACTCTGACAAGATACACAAAAATGGTGAGGTCTTCTGTCTGTATGTGTGTTTACTTGGTAGTCCAGTGTATTAGCATTCCAGTATTTACGTTGAGAAACTCAGAGATACTTTTCAGCTGAGTGCTTCACTGCTTTCAGGTAAGTTTACAGTGTGGGGTAAGTATGAATGTAATGAGCAAATCTGCAACAAACAAGAAAGCACCACAGTCAAATGTAAGTCACGCTGTGATGTGATGAAAGCTCCTTAGGAAACCACTTTGAGTAGCCACTTACTATGAACTGCTGTGAACAGTATTCCTTCTAAACTTGCATAAATCTGAAAGGGGAGAAATAGCCACACATACACCACATTTTCTGACTCTAGGAATATCTCTGTTCTACTTTCCCTATATTTGTTAATTTTAAATTCACCTATTCACCCGTGTCACTGTATTATTGACTTCTATGAAAGCATCTTTAGGACAGTTTGTAAAGAAGATTCTATGCAAAATAAAAGTGTGATATATACAGGTTACAGAGATCCCAAATGGAAAACACACTGAACCCATGTGCACGTAGAAGATCTTTTAATTCTTCATCTAGATAAATTTTGCTGATGTGGCAAAAGCATTTTTTTTTTTTTTGGACACAGTGGAGAACTGATGAAACACACTTGGCCTCCTGATGTACAGCTCATACTAACAGTGACCTGAAAGTGATTTTATACTTTTATTCTAGATGATACTGTTTTTAAAAAAGCAGCTTCACAGTTATCTTGATGTTAATTTTCATAGCGTCTTCTCTTTAATCCCACTAACATCTGAAAGGCTCTGAAACATTTCTCTTTGAACCATCAGAGAAACAATTTTGCAGAGTAAATGGAAAAAGGGGTTGGTTCCAAATCCTTCAAGAAAGACTTGGCTGCCTATTGCTCCAAAGTAGCATACTCTGAGTCTTATTGTCCATGAATAGCTAAAAAAAGAAGCATTGTTAAGTTGCTTGGGGCACATTAACAGAGTTATAGGCTTACCAACAGCAGAAATATGTCTGGCTAGTTCCTACAGCAACATCTTCCTCTGCACCAACAGCAACACGCACACACACACACACACAAAGCTACAGATTCTCTTGGCAGCCTGCCAGGTAACCTTGACAGGAAGAAACAGCAAAAAAAATAAAGACTGCTAACTGAAAGATGCTTGTTCTCTCATTTCTGTTTCCTTCTCTTACCCTCTCATTATGTATCCTTGTTTATAAATTACTACTCCCCACTTTCAAAAGATCACTATGCACAGATGTGAACCACACAGCACCACCAAAACCTTTGAAGAAAAAAATGTATCTGCTTACCTGAAAATTTCCTTTCTTTGAGTTAATGAAGTCCATAGATCTGTACAATGGGTTTTTCAGCCTGCTTGCAAGTTAGAAACAGAGTCATACTTGTCAGTCACTGACAGCAGGGAACTGCCCTGCCCTCTTAAATTTCCTCTAATTGAAACAACTTCAACAGCCACGGTAATTTCACTCTATTTTCCAAAATTACAGACTGTTTTAAATATACATTGAAGAAAAAGAACAATTTATCCTCCTGCAGAGCACAGGGATAATTTCCCCTAATGAAATAAACCTAAATGTTTAGTTGTCAATTTCCATCTCTATTCTGGATGATCCCATTTGTCTCTAGGAGAACCGAAATCTGTGGGAATTGTTTCAAGGAAAGGAAATATGTAGGTAAGTGCAGAAAAATGTTCCTATTCATCATGCTAAGATACAGATATCTATTACAGTAGGATTTTCAGAGCAGTAGCCTCCACAGTGAGAAGTAGGATCATCCTTTAAATATGTACATTTAAAATAGTGTAAATTATATTTCTTCTCTTTCCCTGGGCACTGAGGCAGGGAGAAAAGACTTACATCAAAAATGGTACTAGCTAAAGATTGGATGACCAAAATGCAGAATCTAGTGAATTTATATACTGGTGGCTACTTCGCTGCCTCGCATGTCTCACTATTGGAGATATGACTTCTCTGCCCTGAAATTGTCAGCACTTCTACAGCTTGGACTTTGATGCTTGACAGAAGGAAAAATATTTATTGAATTTCCTTTGGGCATGAATGATATGACAGTTGTAAAAACTATTTGTCAGAAATCAAAATAGACAATGGGTCTCTCATTCAGGAGAGTTCCCAAGTTCAAAAGCTCATCTGATTGGAGACAGCAGTTATCAGGAAGTCTCCTTTAATGGATAAATATAATGACACTTGCAACAGGGGGTTAATTGAGGTAGTGTTGTAAGGACCAGAATGAAATGTCAAGGTTGCATTCTATAACCTGTGCAGCTGGAAACAAGGTAGTTACCCTAAGGAGGTATTAAATTTCAGGGTTTACAGATCTTGTCTTTAACATGCTGAGACCCTTATACTAGAGAAACTTTACATTTTTGCTAGACATCTCTCATTAAAGCCCTCCTGGAGGAATTCAAATTCATTTGTTTAATGTGGTAGTTAAACACAGACTTTGCTTCTACCAATAAAATAAGTTCTATTTATCGACTTTTCTGCAGTCCATGGGAGTGATCATCACTTCATCCAAGTATCCATTTTGAACCTGCTGGATGAAGGATTGCTTTTCACAACAGCAGATCTTCTCTGAGATGTAGAAACACTGGAAGGTCCAACACTAGATTAAATCAGGCCTAGGAGCTATAGCCTCTTCAGCAAGGAAGACAGAGTGTCTTTGACACTCTCCTTCCTTTCTTGTGCCTGGCTCTTGGGAGTGGTGGAAAGGAATGGAGCAGAGACCTTGGCCAGCTTTCTAAGGGATCATCCACAACCTCAAATGCTGAGTCTTGATACATGGCGAGGACACAGGGCACTTTATTGCTATTTCCAGATATAAATAAATCAACCACCAGCCCATCAAACTGACTTACAAAAAGTGAGGATATGTCTGGGTCCAGGTCCACTCTGTTTAAACCAACTTCTGCCACGTAAACCTTGGTCTTCAACTTCTCCTTGATGGTCAGTACACAGAGATAGGAAACTCTGCTCTGCCCATGAAAGGAGAAGTTGATTTTCTCTTTGGGGCAGGGCTGACCATATTCTTCCTAAATTATTTACAAAAACCTCATCAGACACGTTGACTGTCAAGACTAGACTAAATCTCTTATTCAGTGCCCAAAAACTCCATTGTCACAAAAGTTAAGGTTTACTGGCAGTGCCTCTTACCCTTCCAGAACATTAAGTGCAGCTGCGTACAAACCTCTGAAAGCCAGGAAATACAGAGTTACAGTACACTTCAGCCCCCACCATGCAATATTAACGTCATCCTCTGGAGCTGGCAAGATCTACTGGAGATATACTATATGGATGTTTCAGTCAAGGTTGCCCTATAATAAGGAAACATGAGGAATCACTAAGTATATATGCCATGTTAATATGGTGTGATGTGTTCCACATAACTATATTCTTTTGTTAATCTGCATGCATTCCAACTTCCTGCACCAGTCAATACAGATGACCTTAACACAGTGAAGAGGATTACTTGCAGCACGTTGCCAGAGGTCATACTGTGATACAAGAAAATGTGCATCTGCACCCAAAGGTATAATGGGCCCCTCATTTCTGTGCGGAATCATGCAAGAATTGCAGCACATCTGTCTGTTCTTGTTGTGGGGTTTGTAGCAATCGGGTGGCATATATAACAGTGCGTTATAGGACACAGGCAAATTCAGTGATGTTCCAGAAGGAATCCTTGTAACAAGGGTCAAGAGGTGATAAACATCTGCCAACTCTACGGTGGTTTGTGTAGAGTAGGCAAAGTGGTCAAGCATAGACTATGCACAGCCAGCTAGCGTTCCACCCTGAGACAGGCAAAAACATGATGCCTGATACCTGATGGGATGCTCTCAGAGATCAGAGAGGGAACGGAGATGCAGCCAGCCTTGTGAGTGAGACAATCTGTCTCATTAATGGTGGTTGGCTTTGAAAAATCTGATATCTGTATTTACCAGTTGAGGGAACAGAGAATAGACAATAGGGCCTCTACCAATAGATGTGATAGGTTGAAATGTGGAGGGATAATAGGAATTACTGGATAAAGCTCATATGAACTCAGGTTCACTGAAGCATGTCTGTGCATGAAAGCAACATTCCTAATAGGATTTACTAAGAACTGGATTTTTGTTTGACTCCATTTTTTTTTTCCCTTTAAGGTCATCTTTATTTTCAGTTATCGTTCTTCTGAGATGAGGCCTTGTACCCAATAGGATTTATCATCAGCTCAGAGCTATGACTGAATTTTTCCAGAAGCCCATATTAATACCACTGTGATTTCAGGAGACCCTGAAAGCATCTGTCAGTCGAAATAGTAGTGAATGGAACTCGGCAGGAGGGGGGGAGGGGGCGGGAATAAGAGCTCTGCGCGCGGCAGTGCCATGCAAGGACTTCCATCCATATGCAAACTGTGAGAATTGAATATGGAACGGTAAAATGGGCATAAGACTATAACCCTCAGATGTTACAGAGATCCCTGTTAGCTCCCTATTCTCTGAGTTTAGGGGTATGTCTGTACTTACTGGAGATTGAGGTTAGAGCGATCGGTGCACTGGGCGTTGATTTAGCGGATCTAGCAAAGACCAAATCGACCACAGATTGTTCTCCCGTCAACTCCATTATTCCACCAGACGAGAAGCGTAAGGTAAGTCAACAGGAGAGTTTCTCCCGTCGACCCAGCATGGTGCAGACATTGCAGTAAGTCGACTTAAGCTACCTCAACTCCAGTTGTATTCACTTAGCTGGGGTTGCGTAACTTAGGTCGACTTAACGCCACAAAGTAGACCTGCCCTAGAAACAGGATGAGTTATATCGCACTTATCTGAAGTAGGTATTGTACAGTTACATTCATATCCTGTCATTTCAACGGGCGGCCTGAGTTTGGGAATGAGACAAAATTGTGCCTGTGATTCTTGCTAAGCTCCAGAGAGTACCCCTCTTTGCACGGTGTCCAGTGATCTTACTGCAGTCAAAATTGTAGGTTCCCAATTGAAAGAGCTTGGCACCATTCAGGGGTCTAACTCTAAACAGGGCTGGCAGCAAGTCATGCAAATTACTCTGAGGCAGTTCAGGGCAACTACAATAGAATCTCAGAGTTACAAACTCCTTGGGAATGGAGGTTTTTCCTAACACTGAACAAAATATTATGGCTGTTCTTTCAAAAGTTTACAACTGAACATTGTCTTAATTCAGCTTTGAAACTTTATTATGCAGAAGAAAAATGTTTTCCCTTTATTTTTAAGTAATTTACATTTAACACAGCACTGTACTGTATTGGCTTTTCTTTTCTTTTTTTTCCCCCCGTTTCTTTTGGTCTCTGCTGCTGCCTGATTCCAAACTTCCAGTTCCAAATGAGGTGTGTGGTTGACTGGTCAGTTCATAACTCTGGTGTTTGTAACTCTGGGTTTCTATGGGGCTGACCTTGCCTCAGCTCCCTCAATTTGTTCCTCCCACCACTTGCAAAGTAGTATTCTCTCCCGTACTTTAGAGACTGTTTTAACTTGCTATGTAATCTTTCAGTAGTGTCTGGCAGAAGCCAGGATTATAAATCTACTTCTCTGACAGCTCTGGATAGCTTTGGCTTTCCAAAAAGTTTCCCACTATAGAATTACAAGCTGGAAACCAATTTGCCTGAGAAGGCTCCCTATACCCTCATGTAAAGATTTAGGTCCCACTAACGTTTGCACAGAGAAGCCCTTAACTTTTAAGTTAGGACAACCATATAAGCAATACTCATGCTACCGGACTCCCTGTTGTTTATATGAGCAATACTGTCCACCCATGCAAGCACTGCCTATGAAAGCATGTGAAGAGCATCAAACAATACTTTATAATTTTTATTTTTGTCGTTGCTGGGCCCATGTGACCTGAGAGCTTTTACACCCAGGGAAGAGACTGAGGTGACGTCTGCCCAGACCTGGCTACCTGCAAAGCCAGGAGGCTATCCTTTCAGATTTAAAAAAAAAAAAAGTCTCGCTCAGTTAGAAATGCTGCGTCCCTGACCACCAGGGAAGATACTACCAAGGGGAAACAGGGCTAACACCAGGTTGAATTTGGACTGGTGTACATGGAGGAACTTTATGGCCTTATAAAATTGAGGTTTGGGGGGCTAGAAAAAAGTAAATGATGGGCCAAGAGGCTCCTTACTACCTGCTGCTCTTCCACATATGGGCTGTCCTCATCACTCCATGGACAGCTACTATGGAGCAGCTGTGGCAGGGCAAGGCAAGGCAACTCACAATGACAGCCAGAGTCAACAGCTAATAGTTAGAGTGTAGCAACTTACACCGGCATCTGGGACAACACTCCAATACTTTCCTAATCGTTTAGGTTGGGCAGGAAATCCCCAACCTTCATCATAGTTTGTCTAGGGCATCAGCAGACCTCCTAAGCATAGATTCACAGTACTTAGTACTTTTCCTGAGAGTATCTTATTATTTGATCCCCATCTCTGATTCAGGCAGCTGGCATCCCCTAAGGAAGAATTCCCTTTCCCATCCCACTTTATGCATGCATCAACCAAGAGGAATAATTCAGCAAAGATCAAGCCACAGATCTGTGCTAAATCTGTCAGGCTGCACATACTCTGTGAAGGTGAGAAGGGGAACTGGGCACTGATCTTACGTATTTATATCCCCTTTGGGAAATTCTCCTTATGATCCTGCTTCAAAAGAAGGAGCAAACTTGGGTTCAGATATTGCTCCAAAAATATTTCAAGTGGTAGCAAGCTCCTGCCCTCACAGAGGCTGTGCTTATTGCCCTCCCTCCTCAACAGGGGCCCCATCTGGGTCTCTCAGGGAAGTTACTGGGGTTGAAGAATGGATTCCCCAGAGGCTCACCACTTTTCTGTTAGGGGGTCCACATGGACCAGATGATCTGGGATGTCAGTAAGGATCCCCTGGGAGGCCTGTTACAGAGAAGAAAGTAGGAGGAGGAGCTAGCGTTGCCAGTATCTGTGCTGCGTGTACTGCCTTCCATCCATGGCCCAAGGAGAATCAGAGGGGAAAAGATGGCTGCACTCTGCAGTTGAGGAACAGCTTTGGTGCGGACTTTAGGAACTAGGGCACAATATTTCATCTTGTGCATTGCTCCTCTCATGGAAATGGGATGGGGGGAGCGGGGGTTGCTTGTCATTCCAGTCCTGTCTGGCTCTTTTCCTGCAGGGAAAAGAGGAGACACATATGACACAACAGGACTGAGGAAATCCTGCCAGACCCGGCTGAGGCAGGAGCAGAGATGTCTGAGCTTCCCAAAGAGACAACTGACAGTGGGTGAAGGAGGCGCTAACCCTTCCTTTTGCCTTTGGTTCTCTCAGTCTAGCTCTCTTCCCGATATCTGCAGAGGCGCTAGCCACTGTAGACTCCTAAAAAAGGGAAAATCTCCCCAGTAAGCAAACACAGCCCTGGGACACGGCCAGGAATTAGTCACTACTGAGCCCAATGTTAATCAGAAATTTGAAATAAAGGATTGAAATTTCCCTCAGAAGAGCTCTGCAGCAGGGAGGGTTCAGAGAGCCATCTGCTGATGGGAAGGCAGATAAAACGAGAGGGAACTGCAAGGATCAAGACACTGGCCTGTTGCCAGAGACCAGATCTGTTTCTGTCCCAGGATGCAAATTAACGCAAATACCCACTGAAATGGATCTGTGGACCTTATCACGATGAAGAACGGAGATGACCACTGGCATATTTTAAATCATAGTATTGTTTATTAAGACCCTATTAAAAAGCTGAAACCTAAAAGGTCCCCAAGAAATGCGATTAATTTGCTCTGCAAACTGCTGTCTTTAGCTCATAAGTCATCGCTCAGTCAGGCAACTCAGTCTGTATCTGCTTGTCAAGGGCAGCAACAGCTAAGTAGGAAGCAGGCAAAGCAGCAACAGGATGGTTTTGATGAGTAGAAAGTGTGGAGGGATAAGGAGGAACAGTAATGGGAGTAGCCACTTAAGTGCCCCACTAGGCAATATTTAAGTACTGTAAGTTTGCTATTAAAACCTATTTGTAAAGGCATCTACTAGGAATGTTGATACCTATTCCTTGCATTGGTTTGTGCTAGGAGATCTAATCTGTTTTTAAAATCTTAGTTAATATGAGGTAAAGTCAAATATGCTTTATGAAGCACAACAGAATTGTTACTAAATGTGAATGAATGAAAGCATGCTTTTCTTTAAAACCTGTTTCACATTGGAGAGCAATGCTGCAATATTCATCTGTTCCAGTTATGTTTATACAAGATGGAACATTTTCCAAAAAAAATACAGCTCAGTGTTAATTAGGAATCTCAACATTTGACCTTGATAAAAACTGAACATAAAGTTCCTCGTCACACAACGCACCATCAACTTGTAGAACTCTTTGCCAGAGGATGTTGTAGAGGCAAAAGACTATAACGGGGTTCAAAAACAAAGTAAATAAGTTCATGGAGGATAGGTCCATCAATGTCTATTAGCCAAGATGGGCCGGGATGCAAAACCGTGCTGTGAAGTGTTCCTAGCCTCTGTTTGCCAGAAGCTGGGAATGGGCAACGAGGGATGGATCACTTGATGATTACTTGTTCTGTTCATTCCGTCTGAAGAACCTGGCATTGGTCATTGTTAGAAGACAGAATACTGGGCTAGATGGGCCAGTATGGCCATTCTAACGTTCTTGTACACTGTTGGAAACACACCGCCTCCTTCAAGTGTACTGATATATAAACACTTCTAAAGTGACCCCCTTTGACAATGAATGTTTATGACGTGCATCCTCTTCCATACCATAGAAAAGAACAGGTACTCAATTAAAACTTGTGACCCTGAATACATACATTAAGGTTTTGAGTCCACATTTTCAAAGGGATGTTGGAAAATTGGAGAGGGTGCAGAAAAAAGGCACAAAAATTAGCGGAGGACTGGAGAAAATGCCTTACATTGAGAGATTTTTAGAAAGCTCAATCTCTTTAGTTTATTAACAGACGATTGAGAAGTGACTTGATTATGATGTATAAGTACCTTGGGGAGGGGAACAGGTATGAAGGAGTAAGTGGAGAATACAGTGGAGAAAGGCTTCACAAGAACCAATGGCTGCAAAATGAAGCTAGACAAATTTAAACTAGAAATTAGGCACACATTTTTAACAGTGAGGATAATTAACCATTGGAACAAACTACCAAGGGAAGTGGTAGATTCTCCATCTCCTGGAGTCTTCAAATCAAGATGATGCCTTTCTAGAAAATATGCTTGGCTAAACACAAGATATGCTTTAGTCCAGGGGTGGGCAAACTTTTTGGCCTGAAGGCCGCATCGGGTTTCGGAAATTGTATGGAGGGCCAGTTAGGGGAGGGGAGGGGGCCGGTTAGGGGAGGGGGTAGTGGCCCAACCCCACCTAGTAGCTGCCCCATCCAACCCCCTCCCCTGTTCCCTGACAGCCCCCCCGACCCTTGCCGCATCCACACACCCTCACTCCCTGTCCCCTGACCGCCCCCGAACCTCCACCCGACTGCCCCCCGCCACCCTATCCAACCCCTCCTCTCATTCCCGACTGCCCCAGAACTCCTACCCCTGACTCCCCCCTGCCATCCCATCCAACTCCCCCTCCTTCCTGACTTCCCCCTCAGGACCCCTGCCCCCATTCAATCCCCTATTCCTCACCCACCAACCATCCCAACCCCTATAAATGCCCCCACCCCATGACCACCACCTCGAACTCCCCTGCCCTCTATCCAACACCCCCTGCACCATGCCCTCTTATCACACTGCCTGGAGCACAGGTGGCTGGTGGCGCTACAGCCGTGCTGCCATCACCGCGAGGCTCAGAGCACTGGGTCTTGCAGCTGCGCTGCCCTAGGAACTCATAGCCCTGCTGCCCAGAGCACTGCACTGGTGCCGGAGCAAGCAAGCTGAGGCTGTGGGGGAGGGGGGACAGCAGGAGAGAGGCTGGGGGCAAGCCTCTCGGGCCAGGAGCTCAGGGTCCGGGCAGGACAGTCCTGTGGGCTAGATGTGGCCCGCAGACCGTAGTTTGCCCACCTCTGCTTTAGTCAAACAAATTACTGAGTTTAGTACAGGGGCAACTTGATAAAATTTAATTATCTGTGATATACAGGTCACACTAGATGATCTAATGGTCCCTTCTGGCTTTAAACTCTATGAAAAGGTTTCAGAGCTGATCGTTTTAGATAGCAGCTCTGGCACATTCTTCTCCAACCTCATGCTTTCAATGCTAATATAGAGGATACAGAATAACTGTGATGTTCATCTGAATATTTTTCTAGTGTATTTTTAGTAAACGTGGCAAGAAAAAAAACAAAACAAAAATATTTTCAGAGTAGAGTGGAAGAAATATTTGAAATAAGAAAAAGAAAAACTAAGTTGGCAGCTTCATCCAAAGCCCACGAGCACACTGGAAATTTGATTTCATACTACAGGTCTAAGAACATCCTACTTAACACAATCATTATTAGTGTCCATTTTATCAATACAAGGAAATTAAATGGAGACTTCAACTATTTGTCTTACATTTTTCCATCCACAGAATTTCTATAGGTATATGCTACTGACTGCTAAAGTTATCACAGCAAAACAGCAAATACTTACAAGATTTTTTAAATTAGAAAATAACCCTTTAGGCCTCCTTTCCTTTACAACTGCAAAGCTTCCTCTCATTTCAAGATTTTATACAAACTAAACAGTACTGCAGTGACTCCTCTAACAACTGCTATAAATATGATAATCAGGAACTTTGCTCATAAGATTCATGGAGCTCACTCCACCAGTATCTATTTGCAGTTTGGAACTCTCTTCAGACTTCAAGGTTAAGAGAACATAATAGCACTCAAATATCACTTTACATTTTCATACTGATGTACTAGTTTTCACACAACTCCTGTGACAGACAATTATTCCATTTTACATATTAGAAAAGAGACAGACAGAAAGTCCTACAGAATCAAGCAAGACAATGGATTCCTGAACACCAGAGTTAACATAATTCTTAAACAGAATCATCTTGACCAGCTGCAGACATGGACTGCAGTTTGTCAAATAGGAGGGCACACCTGAACCCCATCTGCAAACTGTAATGAGGTACTGACATAAGAATGGTCACCAGATGATGGGAAATGTGAACTAAATTGCATAACTGTCCATCAAAAGATTCTTTGGCCAAACAGTAGAGGATCCTGCCTTTGTTTCCCTCTTCTGGGTGCTATGCTTTCCTTTGAGTAATTTTTCTTGACACCAAGATGTCTCCTACTCAACTGACATTACCTGAAAATTAAAAGGTCTGTTTGTGGATGGACACTTTAAACAGGCACACATTAACCTAACTAAGCGTGCTTCAAAAGATTCAGTCTGAAACAGCAGAGACTAAGGGATTTTCTAATAGAAAATGACTGCAGGAAACATGAAGGATCAACGTGCCATAGTAATCCAATATGCATCGCACAGAAAGAATTAATTCTAGCTATTCTGGGGCTATGAAATCCTCAAATTAAAATATAGCAAAGATTTCCCTGATTCAATGACTAATATTATCCATACCCACTAGCCATCTAATCAAACTTCCAGCTAATGCCCAAGGCTACTTTAAGAACTGAATATGCAGGGGTTTAGACCTATATTTTAATTATTTTTTATTAAATGTGAGACACAGTTGCTGAATTGGCAAGACATGAGTAAATAATCAAAATCAAAACAAAGCACGTAAGGAGCAGTAAATTTACATTAGGCTAATGGTGAACTGCAACATAGTTATAAAACAAACAAAAGGATATGCTCTAGTGCAGCCACAAATTATTCAGCTAGACACAGGGAATCAATGAGGAAATTATATTAATCTATATTTTTATCTCAATTTCCATATGAATATGTGCAGAGATTTAACAGTTAAATATTTTCAATATAAAACAAAATTTCAAACAAACAATCTTGTTAAAGATTAAGTGACTAACTTATTAAAAAAATTTAAACAAATGAAACCGAATACTAGATTATTTCAGTTTTAATATTGATTTACCTTCCAATAGCATTCTTCAAATGTTCCATTAACCAATCTTCTCTGTCTACATGTAGTTCTCACATTGCTGAACAAGACTTTGATGTCAACTATATTTTAGGTTAAAACTTGTCTAGGCCAGGAAAATTGAAACATACTGGAACTTCACAGCCAACTGTAAATTCTTCCAGACATAGGCTAAACTAATCTACTCTGGTAATAAGTAATTTGAAATGCAGATGTTTGCCTCTGGACTTCATCTCTTTACTGCAGATGAGAGCTAGGGAATGCTGCAATTGCACCAGACCCTGTTGACAATTAGGAAGCAATATCTACAGACTGAAAATTCCTGTTGCACTCTATTGGAAGGTAAAGTATTATAAATCAACTTCACCTATATTGCCAATACTATATCATCATAATGGAGCAAACAAAAATCACAATGTTTGACAGTATTCCTTTAACAATATCTCATGCAAGATATAAATTGTAAAATAGTTCCAAATATTAAAATATAAAATCACATCTACAACCATTCTACAACAATACTATATGTTAAAATGCTTAAATCCTTTGAATACTGTGATCAGAACCAGTTTGACCTCAGAACACACTGGTGCTATTAATTTACCTATATGTTCTGTTGTTGTTACAATGCTGATAAAACTATCACTTTAAAAAAGATATTTAAAAAATCATTTTTAGTTCTTTAATCCTTAGAAGCAAGAAAGCAGCACATTTTACATGAGTAAATAATAAGCCCATGATTTTAATTTTTTTTTTCCACAGCATGTCTTAGAGCTAAATATTGATCATCAGGAAGCTTCACAACTCTATGGGCAATACCCTTCAAATACATAGATTTAGCAAACCTTGCCCATCTTCTATAGCTCAGTTTGTTCTGGATTTTATGAATATAAAGTTGACGCTCATTACAGTTCAATGCATTTTAGGCACAAACGCCAGGAACAAGTTCACACTGACAGCCTTAATAGCAATTCTAACTGTCGAAAAAACAAATCAATGTACTCTGGAACAGAAAATATCAGGACTTCAAATTCTTGGGAAGCAAAAGGGCCTCTGAGGTTGGTGCCTTTTATACAAGATTTAATAAAGGACTCTAACAGATTATATACACACTAATGTGAATTTCCCATAAAAGACAGGCAGTACATATTCTGGTGACTGGGCCACTATAAATACCTTAGAGAGAAAGAGTACACAATGTAATGTTCAAAGAGCAAAAGTAATTCAAAGGCTATCAAAAATTTTATTGTCATAAAACCTCAATTATAATCTCAGTCTTGTCTGAATTTAAATTTTAATTGCCATGTTTTAAAAAACAGAGAAAAGCTCAGGTTATTGATTTGTATATATTGTTAAGAGTATATCACTGTTGTGTACCAATGCCTGAAATAAAAAATAATTTTCAAACGAAGCATTTTTTCAGTGACAGACAGACCCATGTTTATCCAAATGCTATGTCAGTGGAACATTCTCTTTGATTCTTGGAGTTGCCGAGTACCATTAACTCAAACTCACTGAAGGGTTTGAGCAAACTGAAGACTGATGGCTGGGCTACACTACCGATTAAGTCAATGTAACTTACATTGCTCAGGCATGAAAACGACACCTCCCTAAGTGATATAACTTATATCAACTTAAAGGGCTGGCCACACAGCACTATGTCCATGGGAGACACTCTCTCAGGGGAATAGCTTCCGCCTCTCGCAGAGGTGCAGTAATTATGCCAATGGGAGAGCGCTCTCGTGTCAGCATAGTGCGTCTTCACCAGATGATTCCAGCAGAGTAGACAAGCCCTGAGTCCCCTGTTGCAACAACTAACCACGGAATCCCCAAGTGACAGTTTAAAGAATCTGGTTAATATCATTACTGCTCCTCAGAATCTTAAGACTGTAAGTTTCAATCTACTGCTATAAACAGCAGCAGAAGTAAGTACAGGAAATGGACTGGGGAGGCAGTCTGGGTTTAAAAATATAGGAAATACCATAAGAGGTCAGACCAATGGTCCATTGTGTCCAGTATCCTATCTCTAACAGTGGCCAGTACCAGTTGCTTCAGAATTAGGTGCATGAATCCCCACAGTGAACCATGATGGAACAACTTGGCCCCCATTAACATAGCGTCTGAGCATCTCCAGATGGCTGATTTATGCCACATTTTATGGTATCTAATACATGGATGGTCTCATTACCCTAAAAGAGTAGAACCTCAGAGTTATGAACACCTCGGGAATGGAGATTGTTCGTAACTCTGAAATGTTCATTATTCTGAACAAAACGTTAACAGTTGTTCTATCAAAAGTTTGCAACTGAACATTAACTTAATACAGCTTTGAAACTTTACTAGCCAGAAGAAATTTTTTTTTTTTTTTAGTAGTTTACATGTAAAACAGTGCTATACTGTATTTGCTGTGTGTGCGCGTATGCTCTGCTTCCTGTTAGCTTACTTCCCATTCCAAATAAGGTATGTGGTTGACTGGGCAGTTCATAACTCTGGTGTTTGTAATTCTGAGGTTCTACTGTAAATATCTCATCTTTTTTTGAATCCTACTAACTCTTGGCCTAAATGATCTATTGTGGCAATGAGTTCCACAGACTAGCTACATACCATGTAAAAGCAGTTCCATTTAGTACTTCTAAATTTGTCATCTTTCAATTTCATCGGATGTCCCTTTGTTCTTGTATTAAAAAGGATGGTATACAGCAGTGTCTCTTAAACTGGGGTCACCGCTTGTGTAGGGGAAGCCCCTGCTGGGCCGGGCCAGTTTATTTACCTGCCCCGTCCGCAGGTCCGGCCGATTGCGGCTCCCACTGGCCATAGTTCGCTGTTCCGGGACAACGGGGGCTGCTGGAAGCGGCACAGGCCAAGGGACATACTGGCCGCCACTTCCAGCGGCTCCCGTTGGCCTACAGCGGCGAACCGCGGCCAGTGGGAGCCATGATCGGCCGGACCTGCGGACAGGGCAGGTAAACAAACCGGCCCAGCTCGCCAGGGGCTTTCCCTACACAAGCGGTGACCCCAGTTTGAGCAACACTGGTATACAGGAACCATTCATGTAACCTACAACTCTATAACATACATTTTATATACCTCTATCATGTCTCTTTAATTTGTCTCCTCTTTAAACTAAATAGTCCAATTCTTTTCAGTATCTCACCACATACAAGTCTTCCTATATTTCAAGTAATTTTCACTACTTGTCTCTGGATCCCTTCTATTTCAACTACATCTTTTTGAAACTGAAGAATTTGTCTCCTCTTTAAACTAAATAGTCCAATTCTTTTCAGTATCTCACCACATACAAGTCTTCCTATATTTCAAGTAATTTTCACTACTTGTCTCTAGATCCCTTCTATTTCAACTACATCTTTTTGAAACTGAAGAATTTGTCTCCTCTTTAAACTAAATAGTCCAATTCTTTTCAGTATCTCACCACATACAAGTCTTCCTATATTTCAAGTAATTTTCACTACTTGTCTCTGGATCCCTTCTATTTCAACTACATCTTTTTGAAACTGAAGAATTTAACATAGTATTGAATATGAAAGTATACCACCAATTTATATAATGGCACTTTGCTATTTTCAGACTTATTTTCCACCCCACTTTCTCTTTATACATCAACATTTTGTTTTGCTTCCACATATTAAGAACATATATTCATAAAGCAGCCCATCTTATTCCCACCTCAACTGACTACAGTTAATTTCAAACCCCATACCATACATGATTAATTTCTTTTGCTTCCTACATACATGATCTTGTATTTGTCAACACTGAATTATTGTGCCATCATGCTGCCCATCCACCTAGTTTCATTAGGTCCTTATGAGTTCCTCTCAGTCATCTTACTGATGTAAATAATTTTTGCCATTTGCAAAAATTATTAAATAATTAACTCCCTTTCCTGATCATAAATTAATATGGCACTAATGCTTTTACAGATCAGTGTTTCCCACTGATAACCTTGCGCCATGCTGAAAGCTGTTTTCTGTCTAGTAGCCAATTTCTAATTCATGATGGCACTAAATTCTCACCCTGTGACTACTAAGTTACCTTAACTAATTCTTGTGATGCCCTCTGTCAAACATTTATTGAAAGTCGAAACACATCGATTGCTTCTCTTTTATTCACTATTTTACGGACACATTCAAAGGTTCAAATAAATTGGAGATAACCTTCCTGCACAGATGTTGTGCTTGTTCACCCCTATATTATGTTCATTCATGTGTTTTATATGAAGTGCTTGAAAAATCCACTTACTCAAAAGTGAATAGAAGCTTTGTCCAGGTAAGTGGAATTAAAGAGATGAAGTTCCCTCCTGTGGAGGCAGGATAAGATCAGCCTAGGTATTGCTGTTTTAAGAGGAGGGGAGGGAGTAGAGTGCCCTCTGAGATGCTACTACTTTATGAAATGAAGTGAGAAGCAGAAGCTGGGAGGCCATGGGCCACCAACACACCCAGTATGGGAGGGTGGCAGCAGCAGCCACACCCAAGGTACTGACTGATTAGGAAATGAAATTTATTTTTTGTAGGGACCAAAACTGATTGAAATGAAATGTGACAGCACTGATTGAGGAATAAAAATGATACACTGGGAAGGAACAATTGATCTCTTAAGGAGACGGGTAGGTGAGGGGGCAGAATGCAGATGTGCCAATGGAAATCAAATATGCACATTTTGAGGATCATACCACAAGTTTCCTCGAGAGACTTAGTAGATTTAACCTCTGGACAAGTAGATGTCAGGAACATTTTTCAAGCCATGTTTCTAACTATTTTTAATTATTGTTTCCATAAATGTATCTCACTGTCCCCTGTAGCAAGGCTCACTGGATTGTAACTACCAGGATCACACCTAATGCCTTTATGTAAGAGTTGCTATCCTCCAATTCTCTGGTATAGGAGCTAACATTAATAAGTACAGTAACTCCTCACTTAAAGTCGCCCTGGTTAGAGTTGTTTCATTGCTGATCAATTAGGGAACATAGTCGTTTAAAGTTGCCCAATGCTCCCTTACAATGCTGTTTGGCCACCACCTGCTTTGTCCACTGCTTGCAGAAAGAGCAGCCCGTTGGAGCTTGTTGGTGGGGGCTAGGAACCAGAGTGGACTGAGAGCCCGCCATCAGCTCTCGGTTCCCCTAAGTTCCCTGGGCTGCAGCTGCCCAGCAGGCTATCAATTGCCCAGCAGTTCAGCTGTCCCTCCCCTACTGCCGCGCTGCTTCTGCCCTCTGCCTTGAGCTGCTCCCTGGAGCCTCCTCCTTGATGTGCACAGGGATTGGGGGGGGAGGATAATGTCAGGGTGTCCCCTTCCACCCCACTCCTTTACCCTATCTCCCCAGGAGGAGAATACGATAGGGCTCAGGATGGAAGGAGCTTCCTGGCAGCAGCTGCTGTCTCAACTTGCTGATCTACTTTAAAAGCCAGTGTACTTAGAGTGGGGTCAGTGTACTTAAAGGGGCAATGCTCATCTCTCTCTCTCTCTCTCTCTCTCTCACACACACACTCTCCGCTTCCATTCGTGCTGCCTTGTAGAGTGTGAGGCAACACTGACAACATGTTAACCTTTGAGGGCTCAGCCAAGCGCTAGTTCATAGACTTTAGGGTCAGAAGGGACTAATGTGATCATCTAGTCTGACCTCCTGCACAAAGCAAGCCACAGAACCCTACCCATCCACTTCTATAACAAACCCCTAACCTATGTCCGAGTTATTGAAGTCTTCAAATTGTGGTTTGAAGACCTCAAGCTGCAGAGAATCCACCAGCAAGTGACCCATGCCCCACACTGCAGAGGAAGGCAAAAAACCTCCAGGGCCTCTGTCAATCTGCCCTGGAGGAAAATTCCTTCTCGACCCCAAATATGGCGATCAGCTAAACCCTGAGCATGTGGGCAAGACTCACCAGCCAGCACTCAGGAAAGAATTCTCTGCAGTAACTCAGATCCCATCCCATCCCATATCCCATCACCAACCACTGGGCATACTTATCTGCCGGTAATCAAAGATCAATTGCCAAAATTAAGATATCCCATCATACCATCCCTTCCATAAACTTATCAAGCTTAGTCTTAAAGCCAGATATGTCTTTTGACCCCACTACTCCCCTTGGAAGGCTGTTCCAGAACTTCACTCTTCTAATGGTTAGAAACCTTCGTCTAATTTCAAGTCTAAACTTCCTAGTGTCCAGTTTATACCCATTCGTTCTTGTGTCTACATTGGTACTAAGCTTAAATAATTCCTCTCCCTCCCTAATATTAATCCCTCTGATATATTTATAAAGAGAAAGCATATCCCCCCTCAGCCTTCTTTTGGCTAGACTAAACATAAACCTTTGAGTCTCCTTTCATATGGCAAGTTTTCCATTCCTCAGATCATCCTAGTAGCCCGTCTCTGAACCTGTTCCAGTTTGAATTCATCCTTCTTAAACATGGGAGACCAGAACTGCACACAGTATTCCAGGTGAGGTCTCACCAGTGCCTTATATTACGGTATTAACACCTCCTTATCTTTGCTGGAAATACCTCGCCTGATGCATCCTAAAACCACATTAGCTTTTTTAACAGCCATCTCACATTGGCGGCACATAGTCATCCTGTGATCAACCAATACTCCAAGGTCCTTCTCCTCCTCTGTTGCTTCCAACTGATGTGTCCCCAATGTATATCTAAAATTCTTATTATTAATCCCTAAGTGCATGACCTTGCACTTTTCACTATTAAATTTCATCCTATTACTATTACTCCAGTTTACAAGGTCATCCAGATCTTCCTGTATGATAGCCCGGTCCTTCTCTGTGTTAGCAATACCCCCTAGCTTTGTGTCATCCGCAAACTTTATTAGCGGATTCCCGCTTTTTGTGCCAAGATCAGTAATAAAAAGGTTAAATAAGATTGGTCCCAAAACCGATCCTTGAGGAACTCCACTAGTAACCTCCTTCCAGTCTGACAGTTCACCCTTCAGTACGACCCGCTGGAGTCTCCCCTTTAACCAGTTCCTTATCCACCTTTCAGTTTTCATATTGATCCCCATCTTTTCCAATTTGACTAATAATTCCCCATGTGGAACCGCGTCAAATGCCTTACTGAAATCGAGGTAAATTAGGTCTATCGCATTTCCTTTGTCTAAATAGTCTGTCACCTTCTCAAAGAAGGAGATCAGGTTGGTTTGGCACGATCTACCTTTAGTAAAACCATGTTGTAATTTGTCCCAACTACCGTTGACCTCAATGTCCTTAACTACTTTCTCCTTCAAAATTTTTTCCAAGACCTTACATACTATAGTTACTTGGATCACTTTTTTTCCCTTTCTTAAAGATAGGAACTATGTTAGCAATTCTCCAGTCGTACGGTACAACCCCTGAGTTTACCGATTCATTAAAAATTCTCGCTAACGGGCTCGCAATTTCATGCGCCAGTTCCTTTAATATTCTTGGATGAAGATTGTCTGGGCCCTCCGATTTTGTCCCATTAAGCTGTTCAAGTTTGGCTTCTACCTCAGATGTGGTAATATCCACCTCCATATCCTCATTCCTGTTTGTCATCCTTCCATTATCCCTAAGCTCCTCATTAGCCTTATTAAAGACTGAGGAAAAGTACTTATTTAGATATTGGGCCATGCCTAGGTTATCCTTAACCTCCTTTCCATCCTCAGTGTTTAGCGGTCCCACTTCTTCTTCCTTCATTTTCTTATTTATATGGCTATAGAACCTTTTACTATTGGTTTTAATTCCCTTTGCAAGGTCCAACTCTACTTGGCTTTTAGCCTTTCTCACTTTATCCCTGCATGCTCTGACCTCACTAAAGTAGCTTTCCATGCTAATCCCACCCTTCTTCCACTCCTTGTAGGCTTTCTGCTTTTTCTTAATCACCTCTCTGAGATGCTTGCTCATCCAGCTTGGTCTACAACTCCTGCCTGTGGTTTTTCCCCTCTCTCTTGGGATGCAGGCTTCATTTAGCAATAAGGCACTCCCTAGGAAATATCTCACCCTCTTCCACCCTGATTCCACCACCTCAGCCAATCATCATTGCTGTGTACAGTATTAAATTCTTTGTTTAAAATGTATACTGTGTGTGTATATATACAGTCTTTTGACTGTCAAAAAAAATTTCCCTGGAACCTAACCCTCCCTATTTACATTAATTCTTATGGGGAAATTGGATTCGTTTAACATCATTTCGCTTAAAGTAGCATTTTTCAGGAACATAACTGCAACGTTAAGCGAGGAGTTACTGTAATCACATATTTTTATGAACTCAGTTACTTCAGTTCCTACAGAATTCATGGACGTGCATCATCTGGTCCTGGCGACTTGTCACTATTTAATGCTCTTTCTCCCAGCAGCCAGAGCAGGGTAAAGTTGGGGCTTCTATTATTATTATTAGGCATTGGTATTATGGTAATGCCCACAGGCCCATGTCAGGATAAGGATCAGGGCCCCACTGTGCTAGGCACTGCACAAACTTATAGAAAGACACATGGACCCTGACCTAACATGCTTACAATCTAATTTTAAATAAGGTGCAATAAGTGATTACCACGAACAGCATGAGAGTAAGAGGAAGGAAGGATAAGGGAGAAAATAAGACAATAAGGTTTCACAGATTATTTAATTATTTGTATTTTAACTAGGGCTGTCGATTAATCACAGTTAACTCACGCGATTAACTCAAAAAAATTATTCTTGATTAAAAAATTAATCTCGATTAATAGCAGTTTTAATCCCACTGTTAAACAACAGAATACCAACTGAAATTTATTAAATATTTTGTATGTTCTTCTACATTTTCATATATATTAAATAGAGTTGTAATTGAAATCAAACTGTATATTATTTTTTATTATAAATATCTGCACTGTAAAAATGAAAAAAGTTTTTTTCAATTCACTTCGTAAATACTGTAGTGTAATCTCTTTGTCATGAAAGTGCAATTTATAAATGTAGATTTTTTTTTGGTTACAGAACAGCACTGAAAAACAAAACGTCAAACTTTAGAGCTTACAAGTCCATTCAGTCCTACTTTGTGTTCAGACAATTGCCAAGACAAACAAGTTCATTTACATTTGCAGAAGATAATGCTGCTCTCTTCTTATTTACTATGTCACCAGAAAGTGAGAACAGATATTTGCATGGCACTTTTGTGGCCGGCATTGCAAGGTATTTTCGTGCTAAACATTTGTATGCCCCTTCATGCTTCGGCCACCATTCCAGAGGACATGCTTCTATGCTGATGACACTTGTTAAAAAAAAAATGCATTAACTGAATTTATGACTGAATTCCTTGCGGGGAAGAACTGTATGTCTCCCGCTCTGTTTTACCCGCATTCTGCCATATATTTCATGTTATAGCAGTCTCAGATGATGATCCAGCACATGTTCCTTTTAAGAACACTTTCAGATCTGACAAAATGCAAAGAAGGTACCAATGGGATATTTCTAAAGATAGCTAGAGCACTCGATCCAAGGTTTAAGTGTCTGAAGTGCCTTCCAAACTCTGAGAGGGACAAGATGTGGAGCATGCTTTCAGAAGTCTTAGAAGAACAACACTCCAATGCGGAAACTACAGAATCCAAACCACCAAAAAAGAAAATCAACCTTCTGCTGGTGGCATCTGACTCAGATAATGAAAATGAACATGCATACTGCTTTGGATTGTTATCGAGCAGAAACCGTCATCAGCATGGATGCATGTCCCTTGGAATTGTGGTTGAAGCATGATGGGACACATGATTCTTTGGCACATCTGGCACGTAAATACCTTGGAACGCCGGCTATAACAGTGCCGTGAGAACACCTGTTCTCACTTTCAGGTGACACTGCTAGCAAGAAGCGGGCAGCATTATCTCCTGCAAAGGTAAACAGACTTGTTTGTCTGAGCTATTGGCTGAACAAGAAGTAGGAATGAGTGGACTTACAAGCTCTAAAATTTTACATTGTTTTGTTTTTGAATGCAGGTTTGTTTTTACATAATTCCACATTTGTAAGTTCAACTTTCGTGATAAAGAGATTGCATTACAGTACTTGTATTAGGTGAATTGAAAAATACTATTTCTTTTGTTTTTTTACAGTGCAAATACTTCTAATCAAAAATAAATATAAAGTGAGCACTGTATTCTGTGGTTGTAATTGAAATCAATGTATTTGAAAACGTAGGAAACATCCAAAAATATTTAAATAAATGGTATTCTATTATAGTTTAAACAGTGCAATTAATCGCGTTTTTTTTTTAATCACTTGACAGCCCTCATTTTAATAATACCTAGATGTCTCAGTCAGGATCAGGAATCCAAACATGTTGTACACACATATATGCAAGAAAGCTTATAATGTAAGTAGTGCACAACTTAAGTGTACTGAATCATATAAAAAGGTTATACATAAATACAAGATATTCTTGACAAGCTGAACATAGCTATTATCGGTTGACCAATTCCTTGTAGGCATTCAGATTTATCCAATGCCTAGCAAGAAACTGAAGTGAAAAGATGGCAGCCGCTGAGCAGAGTTCACGGACATCACTCTAGGAGGACTCTCCATATCCTTAACTTTTCTAGTAGCTAGGGTTCCAAATTATCTTATCACACTTGGACAACGGGGTCCCCATCTTCCATATGAACCTTTGGACAGTAAGTTTAGTTCTCTGGTTATTGGTATTTAGTGAAATTTCTATGCCCTCTGAATGGAGGTGAAGATGTGAGACAGATGGGATGTGTTATTAAAAAAAAAATTAAGGCATTGGGAAAGAGATTGATTTGAAGGGGACCAGTGCCAGAAAAGGGAGACAGAAAGTATAACGATAACATGGGGAAATGGTGGAGGGCATAATTTAAAGAAAGATATGTAAAAGGGTGGAGGGAGAGCAAAGGAAGAAAGGAACACATAGAAACAACTCTGGAAAAGATTCAGCTTGATCTGTTATAGGAAAACAGAAAAAAAGAAGACAAGAAGGGGAAATAGATATAACAAAACCAAGTCAAGATGCAAAAGTTACTTTTTTAAAAATTATTAAACAGAAAGGTAATTGAGAATATTAATAAAGTTCCCGGTAAATGGCAAATAACTATTTTAAACTGCATGGAGTATGACTTTGGAAAGTGGTCTTTCGGACTATGGATAGTTAGTAGGCTTAACTCCTGGGCTAGTAGGAGCTGGCTAACATTTAAGCATGCTAACAGGTATCCATTTAAAAAGTGGAAGATTGGCCAAAATGAGACCAACCAAAAGGAAAAAATAATAGTAGCTACAACTAGAGAACTGGAAGAGCAATAGCTAAAGACAATAAATAACAAGAAATTATTCATATAAGAACCAAGAAACCTGTGAAATAATTGGTGGTGGTCTGCTGGCCTCCCAGGAAGTAAAGGGAGCAAGTAAAAAGGATAAAGCCACTAAAGAGAAGCTAAAATATTTATCTGAATTTGTTTTCATTAGAACATATTGGGGATATCGTTACCTCAGATGTATTTTTTCAGCTAATACAGATAAGACTGCCAAAGACAGAGGAGTCAAAGGAGGCAGGGCCAGAACACAATGAAAATTTCACTGCTATTCCCTCCCTCGATCTCCTGGGGCATTGTGAGGGTGAGTAGGAGGAACTCCACAACTGAACCCCACCCCCCAACATCCATTTTTTAATCCTTCTTTCAGAAAATAGCTCCAGTATCTGTCTCTATTGCTACTGCTACTCCTAGCTTTGCTAAACAAAACCAGAATCAATTTGACCTAATACTTGTCAATTTCATTGCTGTCCACAGGGTTACAAACAGAAGCAATGAAAACTGACAAGACTGATAGATATTTTTACTCTGCTTTAACCAGCCAAAGATAGGAGCAGTAGCAGAGCTATGAAGTAGTTCTGTCTTACATTTGCACACAGATTGCACAGGTTACTTTTGATTCATGTTTGAAAGGGTTTTTTTTTGTTTTTTGCAACCATAAAGGTTAGAAACTCAGTTTTATTTTGTTTCAAAATACACTTCTACCTTGATGTAATGCTGTCCTTGGGAGCCAAAAAAATCTTACCACGTTATAGGTGAAACTGCGTTATATCAAATTAGATTTGATCTACCTGAGTGCACAGCGCCACCCCCCCGGAGCACTGTTTACTGTATTATATCCAAATTCATGTTATATCGGGTCGTGTTATATCAGAGTAGAGGTGTAAAAGCTTAACTTTTACATAATCTAATAGCACTTGCTTGAGAAAGCTTCCTATTTGCACAGCCCAGTAGAATTTAAGCCCTATATATATGGTTTAAATAACCTACTCAACTTTGCCACTTAACCATAATGTTCTTTTCTCTTACCTTCCTGTTTCCTTTTTGTGTAGGGGTATGAATGAGTTCATGACTGCCTAAGATTATCACTTATTATTTGCATTCAGGTTGCACCTGGGGACCCCAGTCATGGATCAGGGCCCACTGTACCAGACCTTGTACAAACACAATATAGAGATGGTCCCTGCCACAAAGAGCTTATAATCTAAGTTTAAGATGAGAGACGAGAGACAACAGATACAACAAGGACAGGGGACCACAAGGAAGCAGTGAGACAATACTAATTAGCTGTCACCAGCTGCTTATCTTCTCCATGCTCAGACTAAAGATTCTGATTTCCTTATTTTTCACTTCAGGTTCTTTTGAACTGGCGTCTTAATTTTTCTCAGCTCCCCGCAGAGTTCATGTTTGGTATGATCCCTCCCATAAAGATGTTGACCTTAGTTACACTCTATTCATGGTTATGTAATGTTTCTACTAGAGTTACTTCTTGCACCAACTTGTGCATTATTTAGGACTAATTTTAGAGTAGCTTCCCTTGTTTGTAAAACTAACTACTCAAAAGAGCAATCGTTTAAGGGAATGGTGTCAAACTCCCAACCTGCAGGCCAGATCTGGCCATTTAATGCATTTATGTGGTCTGCATGACAAACTCAAATTCTGAAAAATCTGTGTTTTTTGTTCGCTTGGGGTCGGGGGTTAGTTTTGGTTCTATCCCTGGTTTTGAAAGATCATCTTCCAACTGTGGAGTGAATGTAACCAATACAGTGAAGTCTTCCAGAATCTGCAAACAGACAATGCCTGAAACAATTGTGTGTCAACCTGCATCTCTCACTAAGGCGTTAATTCTAAAGCCTTATGACAACACGTTAATGTCAACATTAACTATTTCATTGCTGATTATTTTAGCAGGTCAAATGGAACAGAGACGAGAGGAGCCTATGGCAGGGGGAACTGCAGAGGGAAGAAAGGAGGGCACACAAAGACAGGAAGGGGCAATAAGGAAGAAAGAGAAACAAGAGGCTTAGAAATAGTAGTGATCATAGAAGATTGCATATTTTCCTGTTAAGTGATATTGACAAAAACCAAGGT
Source organism: Gopherus flavomarginatus (assembly GCF_025201925.1). Taxonomy (NCBI): domain Eukaryota; kingdom Metazoa; phylum Chordata; order Testudines; family Testudinidae; genus Gopherus; species Gopherus flavomarginatus. Next base: position 3,291,031 of record NC_066617.1, on the reverse strand, counting down.
ATTTAAATAGCAATAATAGTGACTGGAAGTTTAGTTATCATCTAGGGGCCATATACTGTCCTTGATCTTTGTATAAACCTATTGATATCAAAAAAGATTCACCACAGAGAAGGATAGTATGTTATCTTATATTTGTAAGCTGTCCAACAGACCATAATCAAATACAGAACTCTGCCTTTTCCACAAAATAAGCAGAAGACCCTGTTAAGGGTAAGATATGGACAAATCGCTTGTTTAAATGTCTCTCAACATTTGACCAGTTTATACAGATAGCTGAAGTCACTAATTAAATCAGTTGTATTAGCTCTGAGCTATCTCAGCACTGTACAATCTTTCAACTTCCTGATTTAGAAACTGGTAGAGAAACTCTGCTACTATATTTTTATTCTTATGACTTGGGATTTGTATCCCTCCAAGTCCTCTTCACTCAGAAATTTCACCTTAGAAAACTCTATGGAATCTTTTAGTTATTGTGCTACTCTCCCAGCTCTTTGACCCAATCTCTCCACTTTATACACAAGTACCCCAAGGATGTTGGCATTCTACCACGTTTCAGAAGTACCTATAATATCAAGATCCTCTTCCATTTTCAAGCATTCTAGTTCACCTTTTTTCGTTCAGCTTCTCACATTGTTAAATAGAGCAGTATCCCATCCATGGCTCCTGAGGCTTCAACTGTGTTAAGAAATGTATAGTTGACTATGAATTTTAAATATTTTCCCTGAGCCATGACCTGCTATTTTTGAATGTAAGTGTTTGAATCAGAATCAAAAGAGCTCAGCTTCCCCAGCAGCCACAATAATGACAGCCAGGAGAGCTCTAGGCAGATGCTCTCTATTCCTGGTGAAGCTGCTCAGTAGATCTCCCACTTGCCACCTGCAGCATCACTGGGGAAAGTGAGAAGTTCTGGCTGGGTTGATTGCCTGCTTACCTGCCAGACTGTGAGCACCCCAGGAACAGCAAGGTAGTACTCAACTGGCTATGCCTGAACACAGAGCAATGCATGGAAAGGACGGCTCCCCTCCCACATACAGCCATCAGAAGGGAAGAGAATAGGTACAGAACCATGTGATTCCCTCTCTCAGCCCATGTTAGAACAGTTCACAAGAGCTGGGGAAAGCCAGTGTGCAACTCATGCCAGCTAATTCCTCACCCAATGCAACCCATGCACCACAGGGTGCAGGGAAAGAGGTGTCTTTGCCAGCTCTATATTCACTTGTGACTTCTCTCTACCAGAGGAATCCTCAACTGGAAGGACCTGAGGGGGTTTTCTGCTCCCTGCTCACAGGGACCACAAAAGGAAAGAGACTATGCCCCTAAACAAGTAATGACAGCAGCTCTTACCTTTCCTAAAGTAATACATTCCGCCTCCAAGTTGAAAAGTCTAGACACTACTGGAATAAAGATATTAAAGATTTTATTTTTGAATCATGTGCCAGTTTTTATTTAACTCTTATATGACAAATTACTTTACTGAAATATACATCTGTGATGGCAGCCTCTCTCTCTCTTCCAGCGCAGCTGTAATTCCTGTTCTTTTCCTCACTATTGGGTTACCTTTATATAATTTGACATCCCCAGCATCCGGGCTTTTTCCTACATAAGTGCCTTTCAGCACCTCTCAACTTTTCTGCACCTCCAAGTAAAAGTGACTCCCCCAAAATATTACAAGTTTTCTATGCCAGCAATCTGTTTCTCCTTTGGTTAAAGCGGAGCCTATCCCTTCTTTATGGGTTCCCCCTTCACTAAAAAGTTTCTCCAGTGCATAGTAAGTTTTCCCATGATTCAGGCCAGGATACTGTCTTGGGTCCCCAAATAGAAGCCCCACCAACTATTTAACTTTTGAATATGAACCATCATATTCTACAACAATAAAGTACAGTAGTCACAAGTTAAAATCCAGCACCCCAGAAACAAGGAAAAACAGTCAACTTCAAAACAATTGTGCTCATATCCAATCTTCCGCAATTCTGATGCACCAACATTTATTATTAGGGATGTTTCAATGAAGGCATGATCTTTATCTGCTTCTTTTGCACATTCCAAAACTTAAACCAATTTGCCATGGTATCACAATCAGTTGCTATGGAAATTACTATACCACCACCACCAACTCCCACCACCAAGACAGCAAAAGTTGCCCTGATAGTTTGGGGGTGTGGGGGAGGGGAAGTGTTAAATCACAAGAGTCACAGCAAAAAATGTGGCAAAAATCAGTTATTTTTATAATTTTTTTTCTATAACTCGGACAAACTGCCCTAAGACCACCCCAGGTCTGCAAATATTTACTCACATGCTTAACTTCAAGCTCACGCATAATTTATTACAAGACTGTGGCCTAAATAGGCAACACAAAATTTTCTTCCTTCTTGAGAGGGAAAAGGTTTCACTAAGGAAATAAGCTTCAGTTTCATCTTTTACTAGGTTAACAAAATGAATATAATATTTTTAAGATTATGAAAATACCTCAAAGCCTTTTAAACTTGTCTTAATTTCTCCTTTTTCACTTCCTAATTTTCTCTAGCTAGTACAAAACAAGCCCTTCAAATTAGGAAAGAAGCTTTCACTAGATTTGCCAAGAAATACAATCTTCCTGTAAGAAAGTTCCAAGGCTGAAGCCACAAATGGACTTGCTACAATTCCCACCACAATTTCTATATAATCACAGAAGTAGTGTATTACTGTTATTTCATATATACAATACGTACCAAAGTCCAATGGCTTCTCTAATTCAAATCTATGCAATACAGATTCAAAGTCACTCGTTCCTCCTAATCAAACTGACCATGGACTCCATATGACCTTGCCAACATGATCTCCTCTGCCAGTTTCAGTGTTTAGTCAATTGTTATGAATGACTTAGAAAAGGCTAGGTTGTAATATTCTCTCTCTCACTCTTCCTCACCACCTTTTACAGAAGCCCAGAGAAGCAAGCTTTAATGTCTCCAATCCAAGAAAAAAGTGAAATTTAAACAAACTTTTTATACAACAATACCCTGAAACTTAGAATTATTCACCCAAATCCTATATTAAAAGGATAAAATAAGACTCAAAACATCTGATAAAATAAGACCCAAAAAAAGGAATTTCATAATTAAAGGTATTTTGAATTTCTGAAGCAGCTGGCTATTTTTTAAATAAAACAGTAACAAAAACAATTTAGTAGCATGTAGTTTAATTGTGGTTTGAGGATTAAGAGTTTCAGTAATTAAAAAACGAATTTCTGTTCAAACGGACAAATATACAGGATGTAGTAACCAATCCAGATATTTTATTATGCACCCTGAAATATGACTTGGAGAAATACTTTGCCTTGAGAAGTTCTTCTGAAAGATGAAATCTAGGCTGTGAACTTGAAATAAGCAAAACTTGTAAAGGGTCAAAGGAGTAGCTAATACAGTTAAAAAGCTCAAGGGGAAAGTAGGATGGTGTGGCAGAAAGAATGCACAGGAGGAGGCATATTGTTAGGGCTGAAGCTGGGGATCAAGATCCTCAGGACTGGAGAAAGGGGAGATAGAGAGAGATGTCTTTGAAGACACTTGGCCTTCCCAGCATTCACAGCCTGGAACCCCTTCAGGGAAGGCAGGTGCCTTTCAGCTACGGTTGGGAGAAAAATACTATCAGATTTGGGGACCTGGCAAGCAGACACATCTGAGGCTCAGAGTGTCACAGGGTGGCAGGTCGGGGGACTGACACATCCAAGGAGAGTCAGTGCTGTTGCAAGTGGGAGACAGACACTGGGCTGAGAAGGTGTCATGGTGGGAAGTAGTGGGCTGACAGATCCAGGGGGTGGGTAGGAGGGGTCATGGGGGAGGTACCACATCCAGGTGGGGGGAGGGAATGTCAGGGGGTTGACATGTCTAGGGAGGATCAGAGGTGTGCTGTGGAGGCGGATACATTTGGGGGAGGAGGAAGGCAGGCTGGGGGTAGACATTTGGGGGGACTCACAGGGCAGACACACTGAGGGAGGCCTAGGAGTGTCACAGTGGAGAAGACAGGGAGGCAGGCGAGCTGACAGCTCCGGAGCTCAGGGTGTCACAGAGACGCAAGCAGGGGGGCTAGGGCTCAGGGATGTCAGGGGGCGGCAGGCACATCTGGGGCGGGGGGCTCAGGAAGGCAGGCACCTTGGGCCGGACTCAGACACGGGGGGGGCTCAAGACTTTCACTGGAGGCTGGCTGGGGAAGGCAGCCACTGTGGGGAGGGCTCATGATGGCTCAGACCCCTCTGGGGGGACAGACACCTTGGATGTGGGGGGGCTCAGGGACAGCCAATGGGCACAGACACCTCGCCTGGGGGGGGGCCCACGCGGGGGAGAGACACCTGGGGAGGGGCGCGGGGGACCGGCACCTGGGGGTGTCCGGGCACGCAGGCTGGGAGCTCAGACAGCCCCGAGGCCGGGGCGCTCGGGCACCTCCGGGGCGGGCTGGGGGCGCCGCCAGCAGGGGCTCGGCCGCAGAGAGCCGGAGGCAGCACCAGCCGCGGGTCTCACCTGCTCCGGGCCCGGCCTTCCCCGGCGGCGGGCCCGCAGCTCCGCTCCCGCTGCTCCCTGCGCTGCAGAGGCCGGCAAGGCCGCGGACATGGGACACGTCCCCGGGCCTGGCAGCGGCTCGCTCCCCGGCCGGGCTGCGCTGTCACCGAGCGCCGGGGCTGAGGGCTCGGCCACCACAGGCTCGCTCACTCGCTCCAAAATGGCGGCGGGAGCGGCCTGCCCAGACCCGGGAAGGGGGCGGGGCGGAGGGAGCCGAGGGGCGGGGCCTGAATCAGGGACTGGGCGGGGCCCAGAGTGAGAGGTGGGCGCGTGAAGCCCGAGGGCCCTGCCAAGCTGGGGGGGGGGGCCGTAGCTCTGCCGAGGGGGGATGGGAAAGCTCAAGGAAGGGAGCATGGGAAGGTTCCATTGGGCCTGGGGACGGGGGAGGGCTTCATGGGCCTGGGGATGGGAAGGTTCTATGGGAGGGGCGAGGTTCCATTGGGCCTGGGGAGGGGGGATGGGTAGGTTCCTTGGATCTGGGGAGGGTAAAGTTCCATGACAGACAGCATTTGGCGAAGGACGGAATGGGGGGGTAGGAAGGCGCCGTGGAGGCGAGAATGGCATTTGGCGAGGGACGGAATGGGGGGGTAGGAAGGTGCCGTGGAGGCAGGAATGGCATTTGGCGAAGGACGGAATGGGGGGGTAGGAAGGCGCCATGGAGGTGGGAATGGCATTTGGCGAAGGACGGAATGGGGGGGTAGGAAGGTTGTGTGGAGGCGGGAATGGCATTTGGTGAGGGATGGAATGGGGGGGTAGGAAGGCGCCGTGGAGGCGGGAATGGCATTTGGTGAGGGATGGAATGGGGGGGTAGGAAGGCGCCGTGGAGGCGGGAATGGCATTTGGCGAGGGACGGAATGGGCGGGTAGGAAGGCGCCGTGGAGGCGGGAATGGCATTTGGTGAGGGACGGAATGGGGAGGGTAGGAAGGCGCCATGGAGGTGGGAATGGCATTTGGTGAGGGATGGAATGGGGGGGTAGGAAGGCGCCGTGGAGGCGGGAATGGCATTTGGTGAGGGATGGAATGGGGGGGTAGGAAGGCGCCGTGGAGGCGGGAATGGCATTTGGCGAGGGACGGAATGGGGGGGTAGGAAGGCGCCGTGGAGGCGGGAATGGCATTTGGTGAGGGATGGAATGGGGGGGTAGGAAGGCGCCGTGGAGGCGGGAATGGCATTTGGCGAGGGACGGAATGGGCGGGTAGGAAGGCGCCGTGGAGGCGGGAATGGCATTTGGTGAGGGACGGAATGGGGGGGTAGGAAGGCGCCGTGGAGGCGGGAATGGCATTTGGTGAGGGACGGAATGGGGGGGTAGGAAGGTTGTGTGGAGGCGGGAATGGCATTTGGCGAGGGACGGAATGGGGGGGTAGGAAGGCGCCGTGGAGGCGGGAATGGCATTTGGCGAGGGACGGAATGGGGGGGTAGGAAGGCGCCGTGGAGGCGGGAATGGCATTTGGCGAGGGACGGAATGGGGGGGTAGGAAGGCGCCGTGGAGGCGGGAATGGCGTTTGGCGAGGGACGGAATGGGGGGGTAGGAAGGCGCCGTGGAGGTGGGAATGGCATTTGGCGAGGGACGGAATGGGGGGGTAGGAAGGCGCCATGGAGGCGGGAATGGCATTTGGCGAGGGACGGAATGGGGGGTAGGAAGGCGCCGTGGAGGCGGGAATGGCATTTGGCGAGGGACGGAATGGGGGGGTAGGAAGGCGCCGTGGAGGCGGGAATGGCGTTTGGCGAGGGACGGAATGGGGGGGGTAGGAAGGCGCCGTGGAGGCAGGAATGGCGTTTGGCGAGGGACGGAATGGGGGGGTAGGAAGGCGCCGTGGAGGTGGGAATGGCATTTGGCGAAGGACGGAATGGGGGGGGTAGGAAGGTTGTGTGGAGGCGGGAATGGCATTTGGTGAGGGACAGAATGTGTAGTTGGGAAGGCGCCGTGGAGGCGGGAATGGCATTTGGCGAGGGACGGAACGGGGGGGTAGGAAGGCGCCATGGAGGTGGGAATGGCGTTTGGCGAGGGACGGAATGGGGGGGTAGGAAGGCGCCATGGAGGTGGGAATGGCATTTGGCGAAGGACGGAATGGGGGGGTAGGAAGGTTGTGTGGAGGCGGGAATGGCATTTGGCGAGGGACGGAATGGGGGGGGTAGAAAGGCGCCGTGGAGGCGGGAATGGCATTTGGCGAGGGATGGAATGGGGGGGTAGGAAGGCGCCGTGGAGGCGGGAATGGCGTTTGGCGAGGGACGGAATGGGGGGGGTAGGAAGGCGCCGTGGAGGCGGGAATGGCATTTGGCGAGGGACGGAATGGGGAGGGTAGGAAGGCGCCGTGGAGGCGAGAATGGCATTTGGTGAGGGATGGAATGGAGGGTAGGAAGATTGCGTGGAGGCAGGAATGGCATTTGGCGAGGGACGGAATGGGGGCGTAGGAAGGCGCCGTGGAGGCGGGAATGGCATTTGGCGAGGGACGGAATGGGGGCGTAGGAAGGCGCCGTGGAGGCGGGAATGGCGTTTGGCGAAGGACGGAAGGGGGGGGGGTAGGAAGGTTGTGTGGAGGCGGGAATGGCGTTTGGCGAGGGACGGAATGGGGGGGTAGGAAGGCGCCATGGAGGTGGAAATGGCATTTGGCGAAGGACGGAATGGGGGGGTAGGAAGGTTGTGTGGAGGCGGGAATGGCATTTGGCGAGGGACGGAATGGGGGGGTAGAAAGGCGCCGTTGAGGCGGGAATGGCATTTGGCGAGGGACGGAATGGGGGGGTAGGAAGGCGCCGTGGAGGCGGGAATGGCGTTTGGCGAGGGACGGAATGGGGGGGGGTAGGAAGGCGCCGTGGAGGCGGGAATGGCATTTGGCGAGGGACGGAATGGGGAGGTTAGGAAGGCGCCGTGGAGGCGAGAATGGCATTTGGTGAGGGATGGAATGGAGGGTAGGAAGATTGCGTGGAGGCAGGAATGGCATTTGGCGAGGGATGGAATGGAGGGTAGGAAGATTGCGTGGAGGCAGGAATGGCATTTGGCGAGGGGATGGAAGAGGGGGTAGGAAGGTTCCATGGAGGCGGGAATGGCATTTGGTGAGGGATGGATGGCTACTTAGTTTAATAAGTTTGGTGAAGATCCTTGTCAAAGACTTTCTGAAAAGCCAAGTACACTATATTGACTGAATCACCCTTATCCACATGCTTGCTGACACCCTCAAAAAATCCTAATAGACTGATGAGGCATGACTTCTCTTTACAAAAGCCATGGTGACTCTTCCCTAACATAACATGTTATCTATGTGTCTGATAATTCAGTTCCTTACTATAGTTTCTACCAATTTGCTGGGTACTGAAATTAGACTCACCAGCCTATAATTGCCAGGATCTCCTCTGAAGCCCCTTTTTAAAATCAGCTCAGTTGCCCTGTACATTCCAGCACTGTAGACTCATAGACTCTAGGACTGGAAGGGACCTCGAGAGGTCATCGAGTCCAGTCCCCTGCCCTCATGGCAGGACCAAATACTGTCTAGGCCATCCCTGATAGACATTTATCTAACCTACTCTTAAATATCTCCAGAGATGGAGATTCCACAACTTCCCTAGGCAATCTATTCCAGTGTTTAACTAACGTGACAGTTAGGAACTTTTTCCTAATGTCCAACCTAAATCTCCCTTGCTGCAGTTTAAGCCCATTGCTTCTTGTTCTGTCATTGGAGGCTAAGGTGAACAAGTTTTCTCCCTCCTCCTGATGACACCCTTTTAGATACCTGAAAACTGCTATCATGTCCCCTCTCAGTCTTCTCTTTTCCAAACTAAACAAACCCAATTCCTTCAGCCTTCCTTCATAGGTCATGTTCTCAAGACCTTTAATCATTCTTGTTGCTCTTCTCTGGACCCTCTCCAATTTCTCCACATCTTTCTTGAAATGTGGTGCCCAGAACTGGACACAATACTCCAGTTGAGGCCTAACCAGCGCAGAGTAAAGCGGAAGAATGACTTCTCGTGTCTTGTTTACAACACACCTGTTAATGCATCCCAGAATCACGTTTGCTTTTTTTGCAACAGTATCACACTGTTGACTCATATTAAGCTTGTGGTCCACTATGACCCCTAGATCTCTTTCTGCCATACTCCTTCCTAGACAGTCTCTTCCCATTCTGTATGTGTGAAACTGATTGTTCCTTCCTAAGTGGAGCACTTTGCATTTATCTTTATTGAACTTCATCCTGTTTACCTCAGACCATTTCTCCAACTTGTCCAGATCATTTTGAATTTTGACCCTGTCCTCCAAAGCAGTTGCAATCCCTCCCAGTTTGGTATCGTCCGCAAACTTAATAAGCATACTTTCTATGCCAACATCTAAAACGTTGATGAAGATATTGAACAGAACCGGTCCCAAAACAGAACCCTGTGGAACCCCACTTGTTATACCTTTCCAGCAGGATTGGGAGCCATTAACAACTACTCTCTGAGTACGGTTATCTGTACAAGAAAAGGATTAATTGAGATTTGAAAAATGTCACATTGGATCACTTCCCCTAGTCTCTGAATGTGTCTTGTCGTCTCTTTGCCCGTTTTATTTAGGCTCTCATCCTGCAAACACTTAACAAACATATTAATTTTCAGCATTTGTGTAGTTTCGTTGAAGTCAAAGAGGTTACTCACTCGTGTAAAGTTATTCATATGTAAGCATTTGCAGGTTTGGAGACTATGGCCAGGTCTCCAATAGAAAAGATTTTCCAGTAACACTATACTGGCACACACCCCACTGTAGACACAGGTTATATGGGCAAAAAAGTGCTTTTGCTAGTATAACTGCTACACAGGGCCCGTGTCTTTCACAGAGGTCATGGAAGTCACGGATTCTGTGACTTTCCATGACCTCTGTGACTTCTACAGCGGTCAGTGTGGCTGACCCCAGGGCCAGCTGCTCAGGTGGCCCCAGGGACAGCCACCCTGGCCACTGCTCGTGTGGCCCAGGCAGCTGGCCCCAGGGACCACCCAAGCAGTGGCCGGTGAGGCTGGCCCTCAGGACTGCCTGAGCAGTGGTCCTGGGGGCGGGCAGCAGGAGCAGCCGCTGTCAGCTGCCCCTGGCAGTGGTCCCAGGGGTGGTGGAAGCAGCCACTGTTGGCAGCCCCTGGCAGTTGGTGCTGATGCCCCTCTCCCCACCAAGCAGCAAGTAAATTCTTGTCTCTCAAATGGTAACAATGTAGTTCTAATATGAAGTAGGAAGATTTCCAAGGTGATACTTCTTATTGTGAAATATTTGTGGGGCATATTGTGGGCAGTTACAGCTGTATCTTTTTAACCGAAAGTTCAGGGGACTAAACTGACCATTCTCCATTAGTCTGGTTACACAAAACTAAAGGCTCCAATTCCAAATGACTGTGATGGAGTCTCACGCTCCAGGAACATGATATGGAAATTGTGCATATAAAGGGAAAAGAGAGCATGGTGGCAGACATGCTGCCCGGGAAAGAGGGCTCTGGGTCAGCCAGTGGCTAACCCTCCTGCAGCTTTTAAGGGGGGAGGTGTGACTGAGTGCACCCCTGTATTCACACCCTGCACACTATGGTAATAATCTTTGTACAAAGTATGCCTTGTGAGGTATTATTTTAAAACTAATAACTCACTTCTCTGGATTGCACCCTGGAATGTCACAAGCACAACAGCTCAACAAAGCCAGAGCTTTGGTGAGGATCAGTCCTGTAATGCTCTTAAATTCTGCAGGACCTTAGGTGCAAAAATGTGGTCCAGCAGAATTTAGGAACTTCATAGGCCTGAAACTCTGGACCTGTGGTACTTAGATGCTTCACAGAAACTGAGCTCGTGGGAGGCCGAGCCCTCTAGACTTCAGGAGCTTACCTTCACTGCAGGAAAGGAGCTCTTTGCATTTGTCTCCTGCAGATTTCCTAAATGCCACAGGCCCAGAACTCTTGGGAAGCTTAAGTCTGTTGCTGTGTGGAAGCTCTGATGCTCATTTCCATTTAATCCCCTCACCTTCTTATTTTCCTTTAACAAAAACCTGGGAAATTAAATGTAAAAGCTCCATATTAATACAATATTAAAGTGAAATGCTCAGGGACTGAGCCTCAGAATCGTCAGAACCCCTCAAAAGTCAGTAAATATCAATGTTGAGATTGAATGTCAAATCCTACCTGAGTTCTCATGGATGTGCATTCTGGTACAGTCTTTAACCATGAGATCACAAACTGTTTCTCAAACAACACAATATTACAATGCAATCTTTAATTTGTGGATTCCAGGATCTCAGATATACATGCATCTAAGGTTGCAGAAAAAAATGTATTATGGTACACTATTATCTGAGAAGTACTGTAGTATGCAACCACACAATTAATGATTCTGTTGTAATATATAAATGCAAGGCGCCAAGATAAGGTCCTTTATTCTTCATATTGTTGAGGGCTTAACCTGTTCAATCCAACCCACTGCACTGATATAATTGTATGAAAATTGGATTAAATCACTATTCTGCAAAGGTCCACATAAGGCCTATATACCATTTAAGTCCCACTTAAAAACACAAAATAGCGTTAATGTGGTGTTGGCCCGCTAGAGAGGACTGAATTTCTCCCTTGATAACTATATAGGATAAGTTATTGAGGAAGACAAATGAAGCACAGATTAAAAAGGACGTTAAGAAAATTAAAATCCTTGTTTATTTCTAGAGAAAGGGCTTGAGGGGTCTGATGAAAAACATTAAAGTGGAGTCAACATGAACTAAAAATACCAGCAAATTTAGCCAAACCACTTTTTCCCTCTTTAAAATGCCTTCTGCTCCTATGATCAAAGAAATTCATACAGCTGTAGCCACCACACACATATCTGGGATGCTGTTCACCACAAATATTACCGTGAATAAGAATGGTAATGATAATTCTAATAACATCTGAGATGCACACAAACAATAGATAGCCATAATTAACATAGAAATACACACTGTCTCTTCAAACAGGATCAATAATAGGCATGAGTCCAGCACAGACCCTGGGTGATCTCCAGTTGTCTCCCTTGGCAGTTACAGCTTCCAAGACTCTGGAGCCTGCTCTACACTACAAAGTTAGGTCGACATATGCCACATTAGGTCGAGTTAATAATGCATGTATCTACACTACCGAGTCCCTTCCGCCAACCTAAAGGGATTGTAAAGTCAACTTCTGTACTCCATCTCCGCGAGAGGCGTAGTGCTTCAGTCGACATCCATGTGTTGACATGAGGATAGTGTACATACAGTGCTGTGTAATTAGAATGAATTGGCCTCCAGGAGGTGTCCCACAGTGCTCCACTGTGACTGCTCTGGAGAGCACTTTCAACTTCACTGCACTTCAGACAGGTACACGGGAAACAGCCACCCCCGTTAAAGCCTCGGTAACTTTTGAATTTTAATTTCCTGTTTGTTTGGTGTGGAGAGCTTGTCAGCTCAGCTGACCATGGATGCTCATGGCCGCAAACATGCTCCAGCATGGAGCACACAGGAGGTAGTGAACCTGATTGCTGTGTGGGGAGAAGAGTCTGTGCAGGCAGAGCTCCAATCCAGCAGAAGAAATGCTGACATCTATGCCAAAATCATGCAGGGCATGGGGGAGAAGAGCTACACCAGTGATACACAGCAGTGACACGTGAAAATAAAGGAGCTTCGGCAAGCATACTAGAAGACAAGGGAGGTGAACAGTCGGTCTGGTTCTGAGCCACAGACATGCCATTTCTATGAGGAACTGCGTGCGATTCTAGGCGCCAACTCCACCACTACCCCAAAACACTCTGTGGATACCTCCCAGGAACCCCAGGTGACAACGAAGAGGACACTGTTGAAGAGGAGGAGGAGAATGCGAGGCAGGCAAGCGGAGAATCCATTCTCCCCGACAGTCAAGAACTTTTTTTAACTCTGGAGCCCATCCCCTCACAGGACAGATTGTCGGCAGAGCATGATGCCTGGGAAGGCACCTCTGGTGAGTACACATTTTCAATCAAACTGTAGGAATCACATGCTATTATTTTTAATGTTGAATCTGAATTAAAAAATTGGGACAGTAGTTATCAGTGGCCACTCCAGCTATGCAGACAGTGCTCTCCGAAAGAGACTGTTTATGTGCCTGGGATGCCCCGGGAATCCTCCCTTGAGATCTCTAGAAAGCTTTCATGGAGGTACTCTCTAATCCTTTGCAGAAGGTTTCTGGGAAGGGCTGCCTTATTTCGTCCACCATGGTAGGACACTTTCCCGTACCACTCCTGTATTAACTCATCTGGCATAATTGTGGCACACAGTATTGCAGCATAAGGACCAGGTCTGTACCCAGACGCTTGCAGCATCTGCTCCCTTTCTGCCTCTGTTACCCTCAGGAGAGTGCATCCGACGAAGTGGGTATTCACCCACAAGAGCTTATGCTCCAATATGTCTGTTAGTCTATAAGTTGCCACAGGACTCTTTGCTGCTTTTGCAGATCTAGACTAACATGGCTACCTCACTGATACTCAGGAGAGTGATAGCTCATATGGTCCCCTAGGGGAAACGGGGGAAGTTTTAAATGCTAGCCCATAAACCCCAAGCAATTTGACAAGTAATCCACCCGTTTGGTGAATTCTGGGTCACACAACCACACTTTCCCGAGCATGCCCTGGTTGTGGCTGTATTACAGCCAGCATTTAAAAATCAGGGTTGGGGGCAATGCTTCCTGTTTGTCTCCCTTCCACTTGAACTCAGTGCTGCTTTTGTAACAATCAAATTATTTGTGGGCTTTTATGCTGGTGCCTGTCCTCAAGCACCATTCAGGTTGCTATGGGAAATGGGGCTTTTCTGAGGTTGGAACCACTGATCCCAAGGATGTCTTCACAAAATCTGCAGCACAAGACCTCTGTAGTTAGGGAACCCCATCGTGGGAAAATCTCAAAATCCCACTATGTCCTGGACATTTTCCAGAGTCACTACTCTCCTTAGCAGAAGTCCATTGATGGCTCTGGCAAGGTGGATCACAGTAGACCCTATGCCAATACAAAGGAGCTGAGGCAGGCCTACCAGAAGGTAATGGAGGCCAACCATCACTCTGGTGTGGAGCCAAAGACATATTGCTTCTACAAGGAGCTGCACGTCATACTCGGCAGCAACCACACCTCCACTGCTAAGAGCCCCATGGATACTTTGGGGGGACTGGAGGCAGTGGTCAGCAGATTCAACCCCTATGATAAAGTGATGGATGAGGAAATGGAGCTTGAGGATGATATGGAGCAAATGGCAAGGTTGTCCAGTGGTGTGGCGAGTCAGGACCTCTTTTCCACTCTGGAGGGGTCTAGGCATTCTCAGCACTCTGGCTCTGGCACACAGGATGCAGGAGAGGCAAGCTCCAGTAAGTGCTCATTTTGCTTTGATACTGCATGGTGACAGGAGAGTGTGCTCTCATGTACTCTTTTATATGGCAGAAGAGGGATAAGGGACAGATATTAACAACAGAGCCTATGCAGCAAGTCGATGGTGGAAAAGTTTGTTAATGTACACGGGGATGTCCCTGGAATCCTCCATAGTGATCTCTAGGAAATGTTCCTCTAGGTATTCTGCAATCCTTTGCCCAAGATTCCTTGGTAGAGCTGCCTTGTTTCTCCCCCCACTGTAGGAGACTTTGCCATGCCACCTGGCAATTATTTCTGCAAGGACCAGCGTGGCACACAGGTGAGCAGCATACGGAGCTGGTCTGAAGCGGCATGCATGCAGGAGACACACCCTTGAATTCTGGGTTACCCTCAGGAGTGAGATATCGGGTTTGATTACTCTAACACAGGGGTCGGCAACCTTTCAGAAATGGTGTGCCAAGTCTTCATTTATTCACTCTAATTTAAGGTTTCGCGTGCCAGTAATACATTTTAATGTTTTTAGAAGGTCTCTTTTTATAAGTCTATAATATATAACTAAACTATTGTTGTATGTAAAGTAAATAAGGTTTTTTAAATGTTTAAGAAGCTTCATTTAAAATTACATTAAAATGCAGAGCCCTCCAAACCGGTGGCCAGGACCGGGCAGTGAGTGCCACTGAAAATCAGCTCACATGCCACCTTCAACATGTGTGCCATAGGTTGCCTATCCCTGCTCTAACATGTGGAACAGGGTGCCAGTATTCAGAATAGTCTCCCTAACCACTTTTAGTGACCCCCTTTGCAAACCACTCTTTATAACTTCTTGCACATTCACTCTTTCCACCTCTCTCCCCCACAACCTCACCATATTTGGGACTCATGCCAACGTGTATGCTAGCTCAGGGACAGTGAGAAAGAGGTGTGTATAACTTTTGTGATTCACAACTGTGAGTGCACTCATAATATTGTCTCTGTTCATTGTTTCTTTAGCTTCTGCAGATGTGCCTTGAGGACCCAATCCTCCAGCAGAGTGCCTCCATCAGATAAGGTGGCAAATCAGGAGGAGTAAGGAAGATATGTTTTATTAAGTGCTGCTGTCAACAGATGCAGCACACAATGAAACAAGAGCATGGAGGGAGACAATTAATGAAAGACTGAGGCTGGATAAGCCTGGAAAGGACCTGGGGAAAGGAGTGGATGATAAAGCTACTGGAAGGCTAGACAGAGATGATTAAGTCCCTCATTACCCTGGAATCTGAGCACACCTGTGCACGACTCACCCTGCACCCATTACAGAACTCCAGTCCATGCCCTCTCCAAACTCCCGCACTGCAGTCCTCGCAAGTTCCCAGTCCCTCACAGTACCCTGTGCACCCCATGCCTAGGATCTGGTTTCCCAGTGAAAGCTGGAGTTACACACAGCTGTGAAAGCCCTAACTGCGAGACTGTTCCTCGTTGCCCAAGTCACCTGTTTGACCAAAAATGTGTGTTTTGTCCTATTACTAAACTTGAGTCTTTGAAATAAAGTGATTCTTTATTTGTGACATACATACATTGGTTAGTGCTAACACTGAAACACAGTGGCTATAGATAGGACTATTTGCTCACTACAACTAATGGTGTAATTCAAGGCAGCAAGTAATCATTGCCTGGTCAAATGCCTCACATAAGGACACATTACTGGAAATTGTTGCCAAAATACTCCTTCAAAGCCTTCTTGATTGGAATAGCTTCCCACTGCACCCCTCTAATTACCTTTGTATCCTGCTGCTCAAAATCAGCCAGCCAATCAGCCTCAGCAGCCCACCCTTGGGGAAACTTTCCCCCCTTCACTTTGCAAATATTATGTACAGTACAGCAGGCTGCAATGACCGTTGGAATATTTTCCTCACTGAGGTCTAACCAGCCAAACAGACAGCACCAGTCAGCTTTTAATCAGCCAAAGGCACATTCAATGGTCATTCAGCACCTGCTGAGCCTGTTGTTGAAGTGCTCCTTCTCACTGTCTAGGCTCCCAGTGTAAGGCTTCACATGTCATGGAAGCAAGAGGTAGGCGAGATTTCCAAGGATCACTATGGGCATTTGCACATCCGCCACTGGAATCTTCTGGTCTGGAAAGAAAGTCCCAGCCCGCAGTTTTCTTTACTGGGCTGCATCATGCACCTTCCCTGACCACCCTGCACTGATGTCAGTGGAATGGCTCCGGTGATCCACCAGTGCCTGCAAGACCATGGAGAAGTAGCCCTTTCAGTTGATGTACTCCATCACAAGATGGTCAGGGGACAACACTGGGATATGTGTTCCATCTATTGCCCCACTGCAGTTAGGGAATCCCATTGCCTCAAAGCCATCAATTATTTCCTGCACATTACCAAGCGTCACAGTCCTTCGTAGCAAGAGACGATTAATGGCCCTGCACACTTGCATTACTGCAACCCCCACAGTGGACTTTCCAACCCTAGAGTGATTCACAATTGATCGAGAGCAGTCTGGAGTTGCTAGCTTCCACACAGTGATCTCCACTCACTTTTCCACAGTGAGGGCAGCTCTCATTCTGCTGTCCTTATGCTGCAGTGCTGGGGCGAGCTATGCACACAGTTCCATGAAGGTGGGTTTCTGCATCCAAAAGTTCTGCAGTTACTGCTCACCATCCCATAAATGCATCACAATGTGATCCTGATGCTCAGTGCTTGTTTCCCTAGCCTAGTTCCAACAGTCCAGCCTGGCAAGCTGCTCTGTGAATGCCAGCAGCAGTCTTGAATTATTTGTTTGGCAGACAGCAGGGCAGGCATCACCAATTCACTCTCCATTTAGCAGCTCATTAAATACTGCAGGACCAGCCACATTGTGTTCATAAGGCTCATCACCAGACTAGTCAGCAGCTTAGAATCCATGCTGTCAGGCAGCAGTGGTGGGCACACAGTTTACAAGGGTAATTGAAAAATGGCACAAAACAAGTAGGAAGCACATGGAATGATGGGACAGAAAGAATTTCATCACAAGATGGTGAGCATGTCCCCATGATGCACCGCAATCCATTCTCAGAACTCCCAGAGGCAGAGGGAGACAAAGGATGGCGAGTTACACAGTGGAATAACTATCTCTGTCAAAGCTAGAACAAGTACTGTGGACGCATTCTGCTGACACAAGGAGTGTTGTGTGGATGTGCACAACTGATGTTATTAAAGCGACTTATGATCTTTGACATAATTTAAGTTGACTTAACTCAGTAGTGTAGACATGGCCTAAATATAATGTCATGTTTCCTGTATATTCTTCCAATCCTCTTGTCTTGTCACATGCCCAAACCATCTAAGCCTGGACTCTCTCAACTTTTCTATAATTGGTACCACCTTTCCCCTACTTTGTTCATGCCGAACATGGTTCACCCTTGTATCTCCAAGCATCCATTTTAACATTTTAATTTCAACCATATTAAAGATTTGCTTCTATTTCTTTCTCAGTCCCCCACCATTCACAGGCATACAAAAGTGCAGGCCAGATAGCAACTGTGAAAAAACGGAACAGAGGTGGGGGGCAATAGGCGCCTATATAAGAAAAAGTCCCCAAAAACAGCACTGTCCCTATAAAAATGGGACATCTGGTCACTCTAGGCCTGATTGCAAGATAAAATGATGATTATTTATATCGCATTAGTGCCTAGAAGCCACAGCCCGACTATGTGCTAAGAACTGTACAAACATATAACAAAGAGACATAAAATTTACATTATTTTTAAAAACCCAAAAATTTCTACTAATAATACCTTAGTTTACTAAACTGAAATAATTAAAAATATCTAATTTACTCTTCATCATTCCTTTAACACTTTGCATAAAATTCACCTGGGGCATTGGGTCTCACAAGGCCTATGCACTACTTAAATTTCACTTAAACCTTTAAGTGGTATATAGAGACTAGTGCAAGTTATGTATTTTACTTCACTTACTGGAAACAGGCTGGCCATTTTCTGTGTATAATCAGTTTCAGTCTTTTCTGCTCAAGCACTAACACATGCCGCATGCAGAGATTCAGGAATAGGCTTAGTTTAAAAGAAAAAGGATGCATTGTGAGTCTGAGTCTATGGTGGCTCTTCTCTATTCTGTGGTGCCTCCCATGATGAATCTGATCATCTACAGTATGAAGAACAAGGAGATCAAAGGTGCTCTGAAGAAACTGACTGGGTGATTATTATCCACCACGAATAAAATTTCCAGATTTGTCCCATGACCATGGCTTCATTTTATGCATCTTTACTGCTATAATGAACTGATGGCATTATTGTCTCTGTGGGAATTTGATGTGTTATCTGTTTATGCAAAATGCTGTGTTTCACAGTGATAACCCAAATTAAGTTCACTGCAGTCAATCTCGTTACTCTAGATTTACACCAAGGTAAATTACATAAGGATCTATATATCTATCATAAATAAATGTAAAAAAAAAAAAAAAGCAAGTCATTGTTAACGCAGAGTTAGGGTTGCCCAGTGGTATCTCGTGCCCTTCCAGAATGTCGGGTTCGGCATGGCTCAAACTTTGGAAAGCCTAGAAATTAAAGTTAAAGTGCCCATACAACCTTCACTCTGCCCCCCTGGAGCTGACAATACCGCTGGGAATTCTCTGCATGCACTCCAGCTGCACTCTCTGTGTTAGATGTAACTGTATTGAATGGTGAAGGTAGTAGGTGATGCAAGTAGGCAGAGGTGTATTTGTGATAGGAGGAGATCTGTGTCTGATCCCCCACCTCTCTCCCGGCCCCATATTTGTGATCAAAACAAAGATGTGCACGTGTACCTAGAGATTCCCGCCTGCATGATTTCAGTTCAGAATTGTGAAGGTGGTGTCAGTAGCAAGGCACTGGGGTCTTCTTGCCATGGGTAAGGTTGGTACAGAGGGGGGATATGAGAGCAGGCTGTGGATTTAATGAAGTATAAGTTTAGGTGGTATCCTGTATGTGTTTTTGAAGAGGTTGTAAAAGGGTAGAAAGTGGTTGTTAAATTTTCCAAGTGTGGTATTCTGTGGGGATATAGTCTCAGTGTTTGACTGTAGGGCAAGTAGAGTGAAAAGGCAGAATGTCAAACGTGTCAAACTAATCTGATAGCATTCTTTGATAGGATAACAAGCCTTATGGGTAAGGGAGAAGCGGTGGATGTGATATACCTAGACTTTAGTAAGGCATTTGATACGGTCTCGCATGATATTCTTATAGATAAACTAGGAAAGTACAATGTAGATGGGGCTACTATAAGGTGGGTGCATAACTGGCTGGATAACCGTACTCAGAGAGTAGTTGTTAATGGCTCCCAATCCTGCTGGAAAGGTATAACAAGTGGGGTTCCACAGGGGTCTGTTTTGGGACCGGCTCTGTTCAATATCTTCATCAACGATTTAGATGTTGGCATAGAAAGTATGCTTATTAAGTTTGCAGATGATACCAAACTGGGAGGGATTGCAACTGCTTTGGAGGACAGGGTCAAAATTCAAAACGATCTGGACAAATTGGAGAAATGGTCTGAGGTAAACAGGATGAAGTTCAATAAAGATAAATGCAAAGTGCTCCACTTAGGAAGGAACAATCAGTTTCACACATACAGAATGGGAAGAGACTGTCTAGGAAGGAGTATGGCAGAAAGAGATCTAGGGGTCATAGTGGACCACAAGCTTAATATGAGTCAACAGCGTGATACTGTTGCAAAAAAAGCAAACATGATTCTGGGATGCATTAACAGGTGTGTTGTAAACAAGACACGAGAAGTCATTCTTCCGCTTTACTCTGCGCTGGTTAGGCCTCGACTGGAGTATTGTGTCCAGTTCTGGGCACCGCATTTCAAGAAAGATGTGGAGAAATTGGAGAGGGTCCAGAGAAGAGCAACAAGAATGATTAAAGGTCTTGAGAACATGACCTATGAAGGAAGGCAGAAGGAATTGGGTATGTTTAGCTTGGACAAGAGAAGACTGAGAGGGGACATGATAGCAGTTTTCAGGTATCTAAAAGGGTGTCATCAGGAGGAGGGAGAAAACTTGTTCACCTTAGCCTCCAATGATAGAACAAGAAGCAATGGGCTTAAACTGCAGCAAGGGAGATTTAGGTTGGACATTAGGAAAAAGTTCCTAACTGTCACGTTAGTTAAACACTGGAATAGATTGCCTAGGGAAGTTGTGGAATCTCCATCTCTGGAGATATTTAATAGTAGGTTAGATAAATGTCTGTTAGGGATGGTCTAGACAATATTTGATCCTGCCATGAGGGCAGGGGACTGGACTCGATGACCTCTCGAGGTCCCTTCCAGTCCTAGAGTCTATAAGTCTATGAGTCTATAACAGGTTTATTATTCGGATACTGACTGGTGACTATTTCCATCTTCAGACTCCCTCCTTAACTGCCATCCACTGAAGAGTGGATATAACAGCAGTTGGGTGGACCGAAGATGCTACCTGCTGTTATGTCTGTGGTGAAATTGATCTTAATTCACAGGAACTCCTGCACTACACCAGCTCTTGAGTGTTGAAGTCTCTTTTATTAGCATGTTTGAGAATCTTCCCTAAAATGATCTTTTCCAAATTATTTTCAATGTAACTAGGAATGTTAGGTGGTTTGTTGTTTCTGGATTTGTTTTTTTACGGAATGTGGGGCAGCCAAATAGCATACAGTAGAGGCAAGTGCTGTGAAAGCCTCTGACACTCAGTTTTGCAATCACACCTCAATTTAATAGCATGCCTGCAGTACTGTTCCAGTCCTGGGTTCTACACACACCATTCTGCCAATTCATATGAATTCTGACCAGAGCTGCACTTTTACAGCCTGTTATTCCAGTCCCAGGCCCCCACACAGGTCGGTGGATACCTTTGTAAGTTTGTCCTGTGAAGCAATAAGAGGTGCTGCTGTTGTAAGGTAGCACTGTTCAGGCAGAAATCTCTCCCCTCCCCGTTGTTAATTTTGACTTAGCTTGCCTGGACTAGGGAGTGAGGTGGTAAAATCCGGAGCAGTGGTGGGGTCCTTTAGAAAGGTTAACGGCGCAAAGGAAGGCTTGGTATTTATACTGTACCTGAGGCCTTCCATGAAAGGGGCAGCTCCCTGCGTCCAGGAGCAGCAGTGTCACCCCACGGTAAACTGAGGCACAGAGGGCGGAGCGGTCACACAGCAAGCGGGTGATGGGGGGGGTGGAACCCAGGAGTCCTAGCTCCACAGGCCGGGGCACTACGCGCCCCCTTCCCTGCTATCAGCCCTCCCCCCGAGATACCCCGCAGACCCAGCGCGCCCCACGTGGCTGCCCCGCCTGCTCACAGCCGGACTCGCTGGCCCCTGCGTTCCGGAGAGCCCGGGGGCGGCCGCTCTAGCTGGCTGGAGGCTGTCTCTATGGTCATTGCCCGCGGAGCAGGTCCTCCCGGGCGGCAGGGGGCGCTGCGGGCGGGTGGGCCCGGCTGTCGCGGCCGCGCAGGGGAGGGGAGCGGCCGCCGCTGGCTGCCATGGACGCGCTGTGCGGCGCCGACCCCCGGCCTCGCGGCCGCCGCGGGGAGCCGCCCGCGTGCTCCTGCCCGGAGCCGGGCCCGGCGGCCTCGCTGCTGCCCTGGGCCCGCTTCTGCGCCTGGCTCGAGTGTGTCTGCGTGGTCACCTTCGACCTGGAGCTGGGGCAGGCCATGGAGGTGAGGGGGGCGGGGGGCTGTGGGGGGCAGGCCATGGAGGTGAGGGGGGCGGGGGGCTGTGGGGGGCAGGCCATGGAGGTGAGGGGGGCGGGGGGCTGTGGGGGGCAGGCCATGGAGGTGAGGGGGGCGGGGGGCTGTGGGGAGCAGGCCATGGAGGTGAGGGGGGCGGGGGGCTGTGGGGGGCAGGCCATGGAGGTGAGGGGGGCGGGGGTCTCGGGGGGGGGGCAGGCCATGGAGGTGAGGGGGGCGGGGGGGCTCTGGGGGGGCAGGCCATGGAGGTGAGGGGGGCGGGGGTCTCGGGGGGGGGGCAGGCCATGGAGGTGAGGGGGGCTGTGGGGGGCAGGCCATGGAGGTGAGGGGGGCGGGGGTCTCGGGGGGGGCAGGCCATGGAGGTGAGGGGGCCTGTGGGGGGCAGGCCATGGAGGTGAGGGGGGCGGGGGGCTGTGGGGGGCAGGCCATGGAGGTGAGGGGGGCGGGGGGCTGTGGGGGGCAGGCCATGGAGGTGAGGGGGGCGGGGGGCCTGTGGGGAGCAGGCCATGGAGGTGAGGGGGGCGGGGGGGCTCTGGGGGGGCAGGCCATGGAGGTGAGGGGGACGGGGGTCTCGGGGGGGGCAGGCCATGGAGGTGAGGGGGGCTGTGGGGGGCAGGCCATGGAGGTGAGGGGGGCGGGGGTCTCGGGGGGGGGGGCAGGCCATGGAGGTGAGGGGGGCTGTGGGGGGCAGGCCATGGAGGTGAGGGGGGCGGGGGTCTCGGGGGGGGGCAGGCCATGGAGGTGAGGGGGCCTGTGGGGGGCAGGCCATGGAGGTGAGGGGGCCTGTGGGGGGCAGGCCATGGAGGTGAGGGGGGCGGGGGGCCTGTGGGGGGCAGGCCATGGAGGTGAGGGGGGCGGGGGGCCTGTGGGGAGCAGGCCATGGAGGTGAGGGGGGCGGGGGGGCTCTGGGGGCAGGCCATGGAGGTGAGGGGGCGGGGGGGCTCTGGGGGGCAGGCCATGGAGGTGAGGGGGGCGGGGGGCTGTGGGGGGCAGGCCATGGAGGTGAGGGGGGCGGGGGGCTGTGGGGGGCAGGCCATGGAGGTGAGGGGGGATGGGGGGCTCTGGGGGGCAGGCCATGGAGGTGAGGGGGGCGGGGGGGCTCTGGGGGGCAGGCCATGGAGGTGAGGGGGCGGGGGGGCTCTGGGGGGCAGGCCATGGAGGTGAGGGGGGCGGGGGACCTGTGGGGAGCAGGCCATGGAGGTGAGGGGGGCGGGGGGGCTCTGGGGCCGGGGGCCTGTGGGGAGCAGGCCATGGAGGTGAGGGGGGTGGGGATGGGGGGCTCTGGGGCCGGGGGCCTGTGGGGGGCAGGGGGTACGGAGTGGGGGGGAGGCTCAGGTCCACGGGGCAGAGGCACAGGGGGCTGTAGGGTGCAGGGTGAGGGGGCCAGTGAGGGTGGGGCTCTGGGGCCAGGGGTGTGGAAGGCAGGGGTATGGAGTGGAGGGGTGCAGGCCCACGTGGCAGGAGTACGGGGGGCTGTGGGGGGCAGGGTGAGGGGGCCAGTGAGGGTGGGGCTCTGGGGCCAGGGGTGTGGGGGGCAGGGGTGCAGAGTGGGGGGGGTGTGGGCCCACGGGGCAGGAGTAAGGGGGGCTGTGGGGGGCAGGGTGAGGGGGCCAGTGGGGGGATAGTGGGTATGGGATGGTTGGAGGAGTGAGGGGGACTCAGGGGGTGTGGGGTGCAGGGTGAGGGGGACCCTGGAGAGAACAAGAGTGGGGGGACATGGGCTGAGGGTATCTCTGGGGCCATGGGGAGCAGGGGGGTCATGGTTGTACAGGGTGAGGGGGGGCTCTGGGAACATGGAGGTGAAGGTTGGCATGGGGTGAGGGGGGCTCGAGGGCCTTGATGGGTACAGGATGAGGGAATGGAGATGACTAAGGGGTACGGTGGGGAGGACAGGTATGGGCAAAGCGGGGCCATGGAGGTGAATGGGGGGAACCTGAAGGGAGGAAGCCATGGGGTGAGGAGGGGTTGAGGGGTATGGCATGAGGAGAGTTGGGAAATACACCCCTCTCCCTGTATTGGGGGCCATGGAGTTGAGAAGGGTCTGGGGGTATGAGGTGAGCGGGAGGTGAAGGAGCTATGGAGGGAGGCCTTAAGGGAGGTGAGGGAGTGCAGGTGGCCAAGGGGGTGCATGGGCAAAGGGGGTCCATGGAGGCGAGTATGAGGAGCCATGGGGTCAGAGCTGTCCCTTAGATATGTTGAATCGGGGCAACTGCTCTGGGTCCTGTGCTTTGAGGGATTTCCTGCTTCAGTGTGCCTGTGTCATGTGGGGGGCGCTAGGCTGGCCAGGGGAGCTGGGGTTAGGGGTGCCTGGGGGGCCAGGCCAGCCTGGGGTGAGATTAATGGTTTAGGGGGCTAGGCTGGCCAAGGAGTTAACAGGGGGCCTGGTGCCGGCAGTGGGGGTCAAGCCTGCACTCACCGGTGGGAAGCGCGCATTGTATTTCTTTTTCTTACTCGTCTACCTCCACACTGGCCTGGTGCACTCTAGTACCGCCAGAAAACGCCAGGTTGACCCCATCCATTGCCCTTCTGCCCCGGACCCTTCCCTTTTCTGGGACCCTCCTGCATAGGGGTCCCCTCGCCCTTAGTACAGGTGCTACCCGGTGCCTCTCCATCGTCCATCAGCCCCCAGCACTGGTGTCCCCTCCCCACACCAGATTTCACCTGTATAAAAAATGTTTAGGGGACCCATACAGGCTGATTTGTCCCAGGCTCCACACTCTCCTAGGGAAGACCCTGCATGGGGTGATGGGGGAGCTGAGGAGGGGAGGCCATGGGGGTGGGGGCAGATGGCTATGGAGGTGAGCTGATGAAAAAGGGTAAACTTTGGCCCACACCTGAACCCCATAGAGAATTCCCCATAAGGGATACAGGGAATGGTTTGGGGATGGGGAACACTTAACTGAAAGGGCTTGAGTTGCCTCCTTGGGAGAACATGGAGCCTGAGAGGGGACCCTGTGGAGGAAGGGAATTGGGAGATACACAAAGGGAGCTAGGTGTATGGGAAATATGAGGTGGCTGAAGGCTTGAAGCCCACCCTGCTCAGAGGAGAGCTTGAGGTCCCATCATAAGAAAGGATCTTGCAATATGGGTTAACAGACATTTCCACTGATAGCACTGAACCCCAGGTTTGAACCCCATCTCCTGCCTGTAATTCACTGTGTGATCACAGGAACTACCCTTCTCCATGCCGTTTATTTACAGTCTGTAGAACGGGGATGATCCTGACCTCTGACTCCTAGAGAATTGAGACTTAATTATTGTTATAGCACTTTGAGGTCCCTAGATGGGAGGAGCTAGAGGTCAAACTAGCCCATCCCTGCTTAGGAATTGTTTGGGTGAGTTTTTTGCTTCCTGGACATTTACATTTATTTTTACTTTCTAAGTAGTTTGAAAATAAAATATATATAAAAATAAAATAATTCCACCCCGCAATTCAGTCAGTTTTAGATTCCCAGTGGACTTGTTTCTTCATAGCTAGGTCTACTAAATCCTAGAGAGAACATGCAGATCTGGGGGCTGTTGTTGCATATCAGGATAATTCTTAGCATAAATATTACATAGATCCTAATGAATATTTAACCTGAAAGAAGTTGAACTCTTACCCTTCACTACCTGTCCATTGTTAGATGAGAAGTGTGACTTGAACTTGCGTATAGTTGACTTGGCAACGCAGCAAATCATCTTGAAATGGGATAGTCTCCTTCTGTTTGGTGTAAGGGCCTGGAGAAGCACTTATCTGACAGCACTAGGCGCCTGGAACATAGTGGGGCCATCTCAGGACCTTGGTGATGCCACGTCCTCTTTTTACCAGTTTATATTTAGGATACGCCACACTGTCTGGTCCTTCTCACCTTTGTGAGGAAGCAGAAGGGGAACCCCACAGTGTTATCTGCAGCAAGGTAGAGAGTTTGGGGAAGAGGAAGGATGTGGGTGGAATTAAGCATGGAAACTCAGAGTGTTTCCTGGGTGGGAAGGAAGCAAATGATTAGAGGGCTCAAACTGTTGTGTTTTGGTAGAGAATTGTAAGAAGGTAATTTAAAAAAAATCTTAAATGGTTTTGAACCATTGAGATATACGCTAGTTAGTGTCTTTAATTCTGTGATGTTATCATCATTTCCCTAATCCTTCCACACAGACATCCGTTTCCGTCCTATTATCTCGCTGGTCTTAAATTAGGTCGTGATCCTGTGATTGACTCCACTCGGACAGATCAGTGCATCCACACAAGGTCAATTACAGGGTCAGAACCTTAGACTGTAAGCTCTTTGGGGCAGGGAGAATGTCTTACAATATGTTTGTATAGCATCTGGTGTGATGGGACCTCAGTCCTGACTGGGTCTTTGGACGCTACTGTAATACTGCACCGTTGACATCAAGTGATTAAAGAAATGTGTGTCTATATGTGGCCCAGTATGCTTCTGAAGAGATGTTTATAGTTATGGTATGTCTACAGCAGCTGAGGAGGGTGCTTCCCAGCGGGGATAGATGGACACACACAAGCTCTGCTCAAGCTAGCATGTAAAAAATAGCAGTGTGGCTGCAGTGGCACAAGCAGCAGCAGCTCCGGCTGGCTGAGCACAATCCCACTCGACCACCTGGGTCTGGTACTTGGATGTCTAGCCTGAGCTGCAGCTTGTCACTGTGGCCACACTGCACTTTTTAGCATGCTAACAGAGCTAACATGTGAAGCACTCTTCCAGCTGCTGTGCAGATCCTCGGACTGACACTTCATAAATACTTAGAAGAAGAATTTTGCCTTTGCCAGTGACATTGCAAAATTGATATAGAGGTGGAGAGAAAAGCTTTTCTGCTTTGCCCAGGTTGGGTGTACATCATACTTCTTTGCAGCAACCTCTGGCAATCTGTGCATGAAGATGGACTGGTGCCAAAAAAGGCTTTCGTTCTGCGTGTTTGTGGAAATCCATTAAACAGCAGTGATGTGACTTATTCCAGAGTAGGTGTATTCCACATATGGCCACCACAGTTCTGCAGTAGAGGTAGATCTGGTTGGAGCAAGATTTGCGTTCTGAGACCTGTAATTATTGTGGGCTGTGCCTGTGTATTAAGCAACGGGGAAGCTGCATTGTACTCCTTTGGATACAAATTAGGTGAAGGGCACTGGATCTGCCAATTTGCCTATAGCCTATGTTGAGACTAAGTCTGAGAATTCTTAGTGTGTGCCTTATCTTTGCCACTCTTTGGCACTGCCTGTTTGGCCTCTCAGTACATAAATTGGCACTGACATTGTTCCAACCCCCACCCACCCTTCAGACTTCACCTTCCACATCTGAGACAGGAGAGTAAAAAATTACTCCTTCTGTGTACTTTGTAGAAACACAGTCATCCTGGACACATCTATTCTAAATACTGGGATTTCTTAACTGTTTACTGGACTTTATTTTATTTTTCAGTGCCTAGCTAGGTTTTGGAGATGTATAAAAAATAAAAACATAGGAGACCTAATCAGCCTGGCTGTAGGGTTCTTCGAAACTGTACAGTCTCAAATATTTTTTTCTGAATAGAACTCTTCCAAATGGATCTGATTGGATGGAGCTTTCAGTGTTATTAAAATAAGTTCATTTCTTCCTTCCCCTTGCTGCTCTAGATCAGTATTAAAGGCATGTAATTGGAGCCATCCTGGTGCACAGTTCTTGTCCTTTAACAACAATGTGCATGAAGGCAAGCCTAGTTTGTATTGTGGATCCATCAAATGGAATGGGAACTCTTAGTACACCTTTACAGCTGTCAGTGTGGCCTAGAGATTGCACGTTTCCAAATGTTGCATGATTTGTATGCTGTCTGCACAGCAATCCCCAAGCACAGATATTCAATCAGTCTTGAACATAAAGCGTTCCATTGGCTTAAGTCAGGTCCTTGGTGGTGGTCAGACATATAATATAATGTGAAGTGTAATAGGTGCTACGAAAGGAGGAATCAGCTGATTCAGGAATCAGATAGAATTACAGTGGTTATGAGTCATGCACCAGCATGTTTCCTCAAATAGCCTATGAAGTGACTATCTCAGATCAGGGCAACTGCACCTGTATTTCCCCTCAGTGGTCCAGCAAGGGCACTCACTCTCAGACGTCCTGTTCCGCAGCTGTTGCCTCTCTTAGGTGGAGAACTGCATCTCAATGTCCAGGCAGAACAGTTCCTGGCCTTCGCTATAGATCCACAGATTCTAGGGTCAGAAGGGACCAATGTGATCATCTAGTCCGACCCCCTGCACAAAGCAGGCCACAGAACCCTACCCATCCACTTCTATAACAAACCCCTAACCTATGCCTGAGTTATTGCAGTCTTCAAATTGTGGTTTGAAGACCTCAAGCTGCAGAGAATCCACCAGCAAGTGACCCATGCCCCACGCTGCAGGGGAAGGCGAAAAACCTCCAGGGCCTTTGTCAATCTGCCCTGGAGGAAAATTCCCTCCCGACTCCAAATATGGCAATCAGCTAAACCCTGAGCATGTGGGCAAGACTCACCAGCCAGCACTCAGAAAAGAATTCTCTGCAGTAACTCAGATCCCATCCCATCACCAACCACTGGGCATACTTATCTGGCGATAATCAAAGATAAGTTGCCAAAATTTGGCTCTCCCATCATACCATCCCTTCCATAAACTTATCAAGCTTAATCTTAAAGCCAGATATGTCTTTTGCCCCCACTACTCCCCTTGGAAGGCTATTCCAGAACTTCACTCCTCTAATGGTTAGAAACCTTCGTCTAATTTCAAGTCTAAACTTCCTAGTGTCCAGTTTATACCCATTCCTTCTTGTATCTACATTGGTACTAAGCTTAAATAATTCCTCTCCCTCCCTAATATTAATCCCTCTGATATATTTATAAAGAGCAAGCATATCCCCCCTCAGCCTTCTTTTGGCTAGACTAAACAAGCCAAGCTCTTTGAGTCTCCTTTCATATGACAGGTTTTCCGTTCCTCGGATCATCCTAGTAGCCCGTCTCTGAACCTGTTCCAGTTTGAATTCATCCTTCTTAAACATGGGAGACCAGAACTGCACACAGTATTCCAGGTGGGGTCTCCCATGGGGACTATATTTCCAGCACAGATAGTCTGCCTAAACCAAGCCTGCACAACATACGGCCTGCGGGCCGCATGCGACCCGCGGAGGCTCACTGTGCGGCCCACGGGGGGTTTCTAAATCCCGTGCACACAGTGCTCTGCGGGCAGCCCAGAGCTCTTTGAATCCCAGCCGCAGCTGGGAATCAAAGGGCTCTGGGCTGCCCGCAGAGATTCCCGGCTGTGGCTGAGATTTAAATGGCTCAGGGCTCCCCGCTGCCGCGAGCAGCCCAGAGCCCTTTGAATCCCAGCCGTGACTCCAGCGGATGGGCTGGGGCTGGGATTTAAAGGGCTCGGGCTCCCCTCAGCTGCAGGAGCTCTGGGCCCTTTAAATCCCTGCCCCAGCCCTGCAAAACTCCAGGTTTCCCCAGCTGCTGGAGCCCCAGGCCCTTTAATTTGCCCCTGAGGGCTCCCAGCCACCTCTTCAGCTGGGAGCCCCTGGTTGATTTAAAATCAAGTATCACCTCCCCACCCCCAACCTTCCTTTTTGGCTCACAGCTGATTTGGTGGGACGGAGCTGGGGAAGGAGGGTTTGTTTCTTCAGGGCTGAGCGGTGCTGGGGTGGGGTTTTCTGTGGGGCCGGGAGGTGCTTGGGGGAGGGTGTTTCCCCGGGGCCAGGGGTTTCGGCCCTCAGCTGTTTTTTTTGGAGTAATGTGGCCCTCGCTGCTTTACGAGTTGTGCAGGCCTGGCCTAAACAGACTTACTTGCTTTTTCTTCAGAGACTGATAACAATGATTGTCAACAGTTGTAAGTTACTGCACTGTTCTTTCTAAGCAAGCCAAATGTAAGGTAAAAAGCATTACGGAGAAGACGCATTAAAAACAATAAAAGAACTTACACACATGCTAATAAGCTTATCTGGAACTTCCGAGTTCCTAACATGGATTCTGGCAGATGAGTCCTTCAGTCCCCCACCCTACAGGAGACCCTGTGGTTATCAGTTCATCACAACTCCAGCTCAGAACAAGCACTCAGTCTTATGAGGCCTCAGTAGGCCAAGTCCTTCCAATCCTTCCCTAAGGATTGGGGCCCTCTGTGGACCAGAGGTCCTGTCTGTTTACTGTATGAGGAAGAAGGTCCTGAGACACTTTAAACCCAGGCTTTTTATCTAAAAGTCTCTTCTTTGTCTCTTGGTTTCTGGAGAATTCAGTTTGAATTAGTGTCTGTATATATCCCTGCAGGGGTGGGTTCCAAGCCTGATAAAGGATGAAGTCCATTAGCATCCCCCTTTCCTACTAGAGAAGGTCTGTACAATGTCACAACACATACACAATTGCATTGTTAATACAATGTACTCCAAGATATTAACCTTCATAAGTTTATCTTAATTCCATAAGGCTATTACAGGATTTTGTCAGTCTGTCACCCTGACAACAAAAATAGGGAAATTTTCAAAATATTTCCCTATCTTTTTTTGTTTTTCTCCCTCCAGTTAGTTTGGAGTCTGTAGCTGCTGTTGGGAACAGATCTTACTAGCACGTTGCTTTTGAACTCTACAAGGGCCCTGACTGCTCGGCTGCTGCTGTCATAGAAACAGACAGTGGAGTGCTGAAAATGGGGTCTGGTAGTTCTAAAATAACCCATTTCACAAAAGCACAACCCCTCCCTTCCTAAACCCCTCCAAACACAGGCGCTTTGTGTAGCAGGGACTATTTTAAACTACCAGACTCCATATTCAGGGTTACAGTTTGTGTTGCTATGACAGCAGCGGAGCACTAGGGACCCTTGTAGATTTCAATGGGGGAGCCTTAGTGGAATGGCCCTTTCTCAGCAGTACAAGCAGGCTGCACAGTTAACTTAGCTTGGGTGGGAGAGCTCCTACTTCACAGAGAATGCTGAGTGACTGCACCAGTTGGGGCTCCTCTTTAGATTTCAAGGGATCTTTACAATGAAATGTTCCTTTTTATATACAGTACTTTTTTGCAATTGAAAACTGCTATATCCTAAATATTCTGGATTTTTTTTCATCCACAAAGTATTTAATGAGTATTAACTTATTCCCAACCCTCTCCTGGGTGGGTAAGTATTCTTGGCTCATTTTACTGGGGAAGCAGAGGTATAGACGTTAAGGATCAGACTTCCAAAAGTGACCTTTGATTTTTGAGTGTCTCAATGTTTGGGTAGTCAGCCTGAGACATTTGGGCCTGATTTTCCAAACTGCTGATCGCCTGCAGCTCCAATTGAAGTAAATACTTAACATCTCTGAAAATCAGGCCTAAATAAGGGGGCCAACCTCAGTGTCCATTTTTGAGAATTTTGGTTTGAGTGGCTTGCTGGAGGCCATAGAACATGTGGTATCAGAATTAGAATTCTGTTCCTGTCTTCTGGTCCAGCACTTAGACCACAAGCAGTAAGTCTTCCAGAAAGAGTGGTTGTACTGGATTCACGAGCTGTTCAGTTGGCTGATCATTTGAGAATGAATAGACTTCAGGCATGCAGGACTCCACTCTTGTTGGACCCTTTGCTCTGTGTGTGATAAATTGGAAGTTACAGAAAGAAAAATTGGACTGAAGATCAAATTGGTCATAGCCATATGAGTTTGGAGTCAGCTGCTCATTGCAAAAATACATCAAGCATTTTATGAAAATAGTTATGCTCCTCCTGTGCAGTTCTAATGCATCACATCTTGGTGTCTAAAAGAACAGATTTTTTGGCCTTGCTTTTATCACACATCTGCCCCTTCACTGCTGCACTGTACCTGTCATAACTTCACTCCTGGCATTTTATAGCTTATGCCTTTTTTGTGTGGTGAGGCTGTACTGTCAGCGTAGTCTCTAATAGTTGACTCATTTTCAGAAGCTGATGAGGCCAAGCTGCCAAAGAAGCTGTGAGGAATTACTAGAGCTAGGACAGGCTTGATCCTGTGAACCTTCAAAGCTCTGGCTTGAAGCCCAGAGTAGCTATTAATAGACAGGTAGGAGAAGCCAAGTTTTGAAAACAGCTTCTGATTTGAGTACCAGGTGGTCCTCATACAGTCCTGAAACAGAACTACCTCCTGAGACCCTCAGAATTAGACTGTGCCTAGAAAATCCTTGTCTTGCAGGTCATCCAGTACAAGTTGCTTTCAAAGTGCCAATAACCTGCCTACCTAAAATTCCCCCCTGCAATTTCACTTGGCTACGTTATTCTTCATTTTCTGTCCAGAAGGGCTGATTGGGGCAGCTGCTGCATGGTTTATTAATAAAGTGTTGTAAATACTTTAGGATCCATCTGGGTAAAAGGTGGGATATAAAGCTTAATATCATTATCGCTGTGTCAGAATTCCTCACATCTCTTTGTATTTGTGATTGAGATTATTGTTCTGGAAAGAACCTTGCTAGTGTATGTCAGTTGCACACAGATTTTTGTACTTGCCACTGAACTGAGAAATGCTGAATGAGTTTACTTCTCCTTAGCTGGGTTACGCTGTCTACAGGCACACAGATGCAACGCTAGCAGCTCTTAAATATTTCAGGTACAAAATGGAATTTGTTTTCAATTTAGATACATAGAATCAGCCTAGTTTCTTTTGC
Source organism: Gopherus flavomarginatus (assembly GCF_025201925.1). Classification (NCBI taxonomy): domain Eukaryota; kingdom Metazoa; phylum Chordata; order Testudines; family Testudinidae; genus Gopherus; species Gopherus flavomarginatus. The sequence continues at coordinate 3,258,916 of NC_066617.1, read as the reverse complement.
ATTTGAAGCATTAGGTGACAAACCCCATTGACTTTATAGCATAATTCTTTAGGCATTTGAGGTTGGAATCAAACATACAACATGCCTCATCAATCTGTTAGAATTGTTTGAGGGTGTCAACAAGCTTGTGGACAAGGGTGATCCAGTCGATATAAGCAGCAAAGAATCCTGTGGCACCTTATAGACTAACAGACGTTTTGGAGCATGAGCTTTCGTGGGTGAATACCCACTTCTTCAGATGCATGTGGTGGAAATTTCCAGGGGCCGTATATATATGCTAGCAGGCAAGCTAGAGATAACGAGGTCAGTTCAATCAGGGAGGATGAGGCCCTGTTCTAGCAGTTGAGGTGTGAAAAGCAAGAGAGGAGAAACTGGTTCTGGAGTTGGCAAGCCATTCACAGTCTTTGTTCAATCCTGAGCTGATGGTGTCAAATTTGCAGATGAACTGAAGCTCAGCAGTTTCTCTTTGAAGTCTGGTCCTGAAGTTTTTTTGCTGCAGGATGGCCACCTTAAGGTCTGCAATAGTGTGGCCAGGGAGGCTGAAGTGCTCCCCTACAGGTTTTTGTATATTGCCATTCCTAATGTCTGATTTGTGTCCATTTATCCTTTTCCGTAGAGACTGTCCAGTTTGGCCAATGTACATAGCAGAGGTTCATTGCTGGCATATGATGGCGTATATTACATTGGTGGACGTGCAGGTGAATGAACCGGTGATGGTGTGGCTGATCTGGTTAGGTCCTGTGATGGTGTAGATATGTGGGCAGAGTTGGCATCGAGGTTTGTTGCATGGATTGGTTCCTGAGCTAGAGTTATTATGGTGCGGTGTGGAGTTACTGGTGAGAATATGTTTCAGGTTGGCAGGTTGTCTGTGGGCAAGGACTGGCCTGCCACCCAAGGCCTGTGAAAGTGTGGGATCATTGTCCAGGATGGATTGTAGATCCTTGATGATGCGTTGGAGGGGTTTTAGCTGGGGGCTGTATGTGATGGCCAGTGGAGTCCTGTTGGTTTCTTTCTTGGGTATGTCTTGCAGTAGGAGGCTTCTGGGTACACGTCTGGCTCTGTTGATCTGTTTCCTTATTTCCTCGTGTGGGTATTGTAGTTTTGAGAATGCTTGGTGGAGATTTTGTAGGTGTTGGTCTCTGTCTGAGGGGTTAGAGCAGATGCGGTTGTACCTCAGTGCTTGGCTGTAGACCATGGATCGTGTGATGTGTCCGGGATGCAAGCTGGAGGCATGAAGGTAGGCATAGCGGTCGGTAGGTTTTCGATATAGGGTGGTGTTAATGTGACCATCACTTATTTGCACCGTGGTCACATTAACACCACCCTATATCGAAAACCTACCGACCGCTATGCCTACCTTCATGCCTCCAGCTTCTATCCCGGACACATCACACGATCCATTGTCTACAGCCAAGCACTGAGGTACAACCGCATCTGCTCTAACCCCTCAGACAGAGACCAACACCTACAAAATCTCCACCAAGCATTCTCAAAACTACAATACCCGCACGAGGAAATAAGGAAACAGATCAACAGAGCCAGACGTGTACCCAGAAGCCTCCTACTGCAAGACAAACCCAAGAAAGAAACCAACAGGACTCCACTGGCCATCACATACAGCCCCCAGCTAAAACCCCTCCAACGCATCATCAAGGATCTACAACCCATCCTGGACAATGATCCCACACTTTCACAGGCCTTGGGTGGCAGGCCAGTCCTTGCCCACAGACAACCTGCCAACCTGAAACATATTCTCACCAGTAACTCCACACCGCACCATAATAACTCTAGCTCAGGAACCAATCCATGCAACAAACCTCGATGCCAACTCTGCCCACATATCTACACCAGCGACACCATCACAGGACCTAACCAGATCAGCCACACCATCACCGGTTCATTCACCTGCACGTCCACCAATGTAATATACGCCATCATATGCCAGCAATGCCCCTCTGCTATGTACATTGGCCAAACTGGACAGTCTCTACGGAAAAGGATAAATGGACACAAATCAGACATTAGGAATGGCAATATACAAAAACCTGTAGGGGAGCACTTCAACCTCCCTGGCCACACTATTGCAGACCTTAAGGTGGCCATCCTGCAGCAAAAAAACTTCAGGACCAGACTTCAAAGAGAAACTGCTGAGCTTCAGTTCATCTGCAAATTTGACACCATCAGCTCAGGATTGAACAAAGACTGTGAATGGCTTGCCAACTCCAGAACCAGTTTCTCCTCTCTTGCTTTTCACACCTCAACTGCTAGAACAGGGCCTCATCCTCCCTGATTGAACTGACCTCGTTATCTCTAGCTTGCCTGCTAGCATATATATACGGCCCCTGGAAATTTCCACCACATGCATCTGAAGAAGTGGGTATTCACCCACGAAAGCTTATGCTCCAAAACGTCTGTTAGTCTATAAGGTGCCATTCTTTGCTGCTTTTACAGATCCAGACTAACACGGCTACCCCTCTGATACCAGTCGATATAGTGTACTTGGAGTTTCAGAAAGCCTTTGATAAGGTCCCTCACTAAAGGCTCTTAAGCAAAGTAAGCTGTCATGAGATAAGAGGGGAGGTTCTTTCCTGAATCAGTAGCTGGTTAAAAGACAGGAAAGAAAGGTTGAGAATAAATGGTCAGTTCTCGCAGTAGGGAGAGGTAAATAGTGGTGTCCACCTGGAGTCGGTACTGGGACCTGTGCTGTTCAACATATTCTTAAATGATCTGGAAAAGGGGTGAACAGTGAGGATGCAAAATTTGCAGATGATACAAAACTACTCCAGATACTTAAGTCCAAAGCTGACTGCAAAGAGTTACAAAGGAATCTCACAAAACTGGGTGACCGGGCAACAAAATATAAGATGAAATTCAATGTTGATAAGTGCAAATTAATGTATATTGGAAAAATAATCCCATCTGAACATACAAAATGATGGGATCTACATTAGCTGTTACCACTCAAGAAAGAGATCTTGGTGTCATTGCGCATAGTTCTCTGAAAACATCTGCTCAATGTGCAGCGGCAGTCAAAAAACTAATAATGTTAGGAACCGTTAGGAAAGGGATAGATAATAAGACAGAAAATATCATAACATCACTACATAAATCCCTGGTATGCCCACACCTTGAATACTGCATACATTTCTGGGTGCCCTATCTCAAAAAGATATATTAGAATTGGAAAATGTACAGAGAAGGGCAACAAAAATGATTAAGGGCATGGAATGGCTTCTGTATGAGGAGAGATGAATAAGATTTGGACTGATCAGTTTAGAAAAGAGACAACTAAGAGGGAGTGTGTATGATAGAGATCTATAAATAATGAATGGTGTGGATAAAGTGAATAGGGAAGTGTTATTTACCCCTTTACGCAACACAAGAAATGAGTCACCTGATCAAATTAATAGGCAGCAGGTATAAAACAAACAAAAAGAAATACTACTTCACACAATGCACAGTCAACCTGTGGAACATGTTGCTATAGGATATTGTGGAGGCTAAAAGTATAACTGCATTTAGAAAGAATTAGATAAGTTATGGGCACAGGTCCATAAATGGCTATTAGCCAAGATGGTCAGGGATGGAATCCCATGCTCCAGGTGTCCCTAAACCTCCATCTATCAGAAGCTGGAACTGGCTGACAGGGCTTAGATTACTCAAAATTGTCATGTTCTATTCATTCCTCTGAAATGAAGGCACTGGCCATTGGCAGACGACAGGATACTGGGATAGATGGACCATTGGTCTGACCTAGTATGGCCATTCTTACGTTCTTATATGTTTGCTGTTCCATTGCAGTGGTCACAGGGTGTGGTTCCCTCTGCAGCCTTCTGAACACTTGGACCATTTTAAAGAAACATAGGTGCTGCCTTAGCCAGGTTCAAAAGCAGAAAAAAACAACTATAGATATAGGCCCATGCTCAAGTGCTGTCCTGAATGGAGATGCTTTCCTGAATTGGGGCCATAAAGAGGAAGGGACTTGGAAACAATTTCAGGCTGAATGAGGATAGTTCTGTTTGGCTTGCTCTAGAGAGCACAGTCACCAAATCAGCAATCTCTGCTATCAGGTTTAAGCTTCAGGCTAGTTAGTTTTAAAGTTCAGAGAACTGCTAGTTTTTAAACCAGGGATGTCAGAATTAAAATGTGAACGATTCTTTCTGTCCACAGATGGGTTTATCTAGTAAATGTGGCTTCTGCCACAGACTGCCTTTCAATAACTCACTGTACTATCAGCTTCTAAATGGGTATGTTTACCTGTTAATAGTGTGAGTTAGTCAGTGGATTATATAACCTGATTTTTTCTTACAGCCAGGAAGCAATGTACATTTAAAAACATTGGCCTGGTTGGGTTGAGTTTTGGGGGGACATGCTTGTCTACAGCTTGTCATCTCATGTTTGTTTTGTAGTTGGTGTATCCTTATGACTTCAGACTGACAGAAAAAGAGGTAGGATTGTTTCTTCTGTTTTTAAGATCGGTAGGTGTCGTAGAGGGTGTCTTACAATGTGTTCTTGTTTGTTACAGAAAACCAACATCTGCTACTTGTCCTTCCCAGACTCCTACTCAGGTAGGTGGCATCTGTGGGCTCTGCATGGAGAGTGAGGATGGTTCCTGTTGTTGTGAAAGAGACATTAAGGCTCATATTAGAAAGAGTGAGTCAGCATCTGTAATGTAGCAGAGAGAACAATCGGCTGTATCTTCCAGAATGAAGACCTCAGAGAGCACTCTGGCATCAGGGCTGCATGGAGAGGTTTCCAGTTGAATTTTGATCCTTATCTAAATAGATGCAGAACCTGTGATCTAGCGGCTGACTGGAGAATTTCTCTATGTGCAAGCTTTGCTCATGCTTTTCAGGTGCCAGAAGAAGTATTAAAAATAGTAATTGGGGCTAAATTTCCCCAGACTTGCAGCAGTCCATGCTGATATGAGCATTTTGATGCAGAAAATGGCTCAGCACAGGGAGAAATGCACTTAGCTTTTCTGGGGAAGGGGTTCTCTCCGAACAAAACACAACAAATTCAGAGTCTGTGTTTGCAAATCAGAAAGATAGCTATGAGAAGGAAAGTTGTATTAGGCCACTTCGAGTAAATCCCTCCATGATTGTTTCCTATAGTCTGCTCTCCAGGGCTTTGGCCAGTTGAGTTTTAATTGTCATTAGAGATGGTGCTTCCACCACTGCCTTTCTGAGCCCTTTCTACTTCTGCTGTCCATCCCAAATGTTTTTGTTCTTAGTGTTATCCCTTTATTTCTGGCTGTACTCCTTCATAACACACAAAATAATCCCTTTCCTTCCTTGGGGCTTAAGCATCTACAAAAATGTGAAGGGTGTTTCATGTCTCACCTCTATGTAGTGCATTAGTTATTGATTAGCCTAAATTAGTGTTTAGCGAAGTTTTACATATGTAGCTTTTTCATCATAAATCAGTCCTTCCAGCTTCCTGCTGTAGTTGCTGTGGGTTGCACTTGTATATTAGAGATGAGAATGGCAGCATGGTAGAACTCTGTGGGCTGCATTTTGCCCATCCTTGGACTGTCGAGTCAGTTTTCTATAGACCTGAATATTGGTCTCAGTTTGGCTCTCCTTTCACATGTATGATGATGATTTGGAGCCTAAAATGATGTGAACTCACTTTGCACATATTCTGTAGGTGTCTCTCTGCCCATCCCTCCAATCTGGGGTATTTCTGGAGAGAATTTCATGCTCTTGTACCATGTGCAAAGTGTTCTCATTGTGGGGGTTCCCAGCTGGGGAACTCACTCAGCTTGGCCATTTGCCAGAACAAGTACATCCTGGCTCTCGGGGTACGGTGCACTGGCTGTGTTTTCAGCCAAGCCTTTATGCAGTTTTGGATTAAAACTATATATGTGTAGGTTTCCAATCTGGTGGATGGTAGCGGGAGGGCTGCAGCTGCTCAGTGTGGGCAGTACTGGCTGACGTTTTTAATGTTCCCAGCAAATGAGTGCATAATAAATACATGAATACAAATTCCTGTGATCTGCTGCATCTCCTTCTTAATTGATCCTACTGTTTTGCTGTTGCTCTCTCACTGCTAATTTGAGTTTGATATATTTTAACTAGTTTTTACTTAAATTTTTTTGATAATCAAAGTCCCTAGTCCTTGCTTTACTGAACCTTCTTCTTGAGTGTGTGTGATCTTGTCTCTGTCTCAGGCGGCCTAGGAGATAGTCAATTTAGCTTCCGTCTCCGTCAGTCTGGGGGGCAGAGAAACACTCATTTTGGGGATGATGGCGAATATAACAGAGAAGCCCCCCTAACACTACAGGTCAGTTATTGCACAGTATGCAGCTTGCACCTGCGAAATGAACAATAGCATTCATGTGTTTAAAAACAAAATGTGAACGTGGATTTATTTTTCCTGTAAATAATTGTCCTGTTTGACTGGGAATAATCACAAAGGGGTAAATTTTCAGCATAAGGATTCCTATTCATTTTAATGTGAGTAGAGGGACATACTGCCGAGGATTTAACCTCTCTGTGGGAATAAAGCTCAAGATATGATGTGTTGGAATGAGCCAGGCTGAAGGAGTGTTATTGCTCCGCTCAAACAGGGGATGAATGTTAGAGCTCTGATGACCTAGAATAGCTTTCTACCCCTGGAGTTCTGGTCTGTGATTCTCTCTTGTACTGGCTAGTCCATTTCACACAGAGAAGGTAGGTGTGGTTAGGTACTGATTCTCCTGCTAGAGCAGGAGTTTGTCCTTACTTCCTCTTCCGTCTTCCCCTGTTTGGTGTCAGGGTCCCTCAGGTGCCGGTGTAAGGTTTCTTAACGCCAGCCATCATATGCCCTGGGGAGTGACTTGTGGTGACTGCTGCGCAGAGAAGGAATTCTGGGAATATTCTGGACTCTCTCATCACCTAATGCTCTTACAACACACACAATTGCATAGCTCTCCAGTCAGCAAGGGAAGGGGGCCCGCTCAGAAATCACACCAAGTGGTGCTAAAGAATTGCCAGGGGAGCAAGACTGCTAAAAAACTAGATGCTGCTCCTGGGAAAGTAATGCCTGATGTGTTATAAGTGCCATGGTCAATAGAACTCTGACACACCAAGGAATAGTAGGCCTGGTCCACTATGTTGGTAATTAGACTCCATCACTACCCCAGTGCCAGTTGTGGGAATGTAGGGATGTTGTAAATGCCAACTAGCGGTGAGAGATTTTTATCAAATCATGTGGGTTTTGGTTTTTTTGCCTTACAAGCTCTGTCCTTCAGGTCCTTTGTCAAAGCTACTGTCCTAGCTAAAGCCAGAATGGTATTGACTCAAGAGTTCGTCTGGAGAGAGTGCTATTGAGTGATGGAGGGCAGGCATTTCTTCCTCTCAGGAGATGTGTTGCCCCCACAGCACTCCAAGCCCGTCTTATCCCAAGAGTGAAGCTGGAAATCAGACAAGAGCTTGCTACATAGCAACAGGGAGTTACCAGGATTAGCTCACTGAGCAAGCCCAGCTGGTTTGTTTCAATGGGAACAGCAAGTAACCCTTTTAATAAGGGCCACAGATGGAATTACAGCAGTGGGTGTAGTACAAGGGGCTGGGTAACACCCTGGAGTTCAACTCCTTATGCTGCAATTGCGAGTTCAGTGGGCCGTCTCATCCCTACATGCCCATTTTATAAAATCTGCCATACAGTTTGTCATTGACAGTTGCCTCCAAGAGGAGACCAGGCCTGAAGTAATGGGGGGTGCTGTCATTCAGGGCTGAGGCGTACTTGCAGATCTCTGAGACGAGCAGTGGTGGGCAACGTGCGGCCCATCAGGGTAATCTGATTATGGGACACGAGACATTTTGCTGACATTGACTGTCCACAGGCAAGGCCCCCCCGCAGCTCCGAGTGGCCACGGTTTGCTGTTCCCAACCAATGGGAGCTGCGGGAAGCGGCGGGCCACAGGGATGTGCTGGCCACAGTTCCCATTGGTTGGGAATGGCAAACTGCGTCCACTGGGAGCTGCAGGGAGCCGTCTCGGTGGATGGTCAACGTCAGCAAAATGTCTCGCAACCCGCAATCAGATTACCCTGATGAGCTGCACGCGGGCCGCAGGTTGCCCACCACTAGACTAGAGGGAGGCTCAAGACTTATGGCAGAGGTAGCAGGTTCCTTGACAATGGTATTGTTGTCCTCTTTCTTGCAGCGAGAGTCAGCTCATTACTTTGGCTATGTGTACTTCAGGCAAGTCAAGGACAGCTCAATGAAGAGAGGTTATTTCCAGAAGGCAAGTATTGAAACTAGGTAACTTGCTGCTTTAAAGGAGTACCTAGCTGTAAAATGGCATCTATCCATCATTCTTAACAATCTCACCATTCCCTTCAATGACACTGGAAATGTTCCTCAAGGAAACAGGAGGGACCCTGGGGAAAAAAGCTGCAACAGTTGGACTATATGGAAAGTGTAGTTTGAAACAAACTTGCAAGACACTGCCGTACTAGATAAATCATGTGACCAGTGATTTACAGTCCATCTGTGGCATAAATTCCTGAGAAATCCCTGAAGGAACATCTCCCTTCCCATACACTCCAGCTTCAGGAGCGCAGAGATGGTGTATTTTGTTGTTATTTGTATGATGGTACCACCCACAATGTGCTGGACACTGTCCAAATGTAGAGGAATACACAACTGGTGCCTCAAGGAACATGGAATTTCAGACTAGTTCTTTTTCTCAAGTCTAGTGAAGGAAGATTTTCCAATTCATTGCAGACATCTATTTCTCTTTCTTTTATCTTTATCCATTGAATTACCAGTTTTGTTTTGATCTTCTCATCAAAACTGAAGTGACCTCCTATTAAAGAATTTGAACCAGAGGGGAATTAAAACTGTCGTTCAGAGACCTCTGCTTTACAATAGGCCAGTCTGATAATTTGACAGAAGATTGAGGCTCTTTTGCCCCTATAATTGTTTTGTGTGCTTCTCCTCTTCTGTCCTGCTCTGTGCTCACACCCCGGAGTATCTTCCAAAGACCAGTCTTGTCTTAACACTCATCAGCTTGTCTCCTCAGTAAAATAATCGATCAGTCACTGAGAGAAAAACACTTAAAATCAGCTACAAAGAGTCCTGGTGCCACAGGACTCTGTCGCTTTTTACAGATCTAGAGTAATATGGCTACTCCTCTGATACCTAAAATCAGGAGGATAGTGGAAAATTGGATCGCACTGGAGAGTTTCTGTAAAACACCTCTTGCCATGCTAACTTAATTGCTTTTGCGAGAGAATTACAACAGAAGAGGGTAATGTAAAAGCACTGGATACAATACACTGTCACACTAAGGGCTGGTCTGCACTACCGCATTAGGCGTTGTTGCACCAATACAGCTGCGCCGCTGTAGTGCATCTGATGAAGATGTGCTATCCTGACAGGAGAGCGTTTTCCTGTCTGCTAATTACTCCACCTCAACGAGAGGCGGAAGCTATGTCAGTGGGAGAGCGTCTCCTACCAACAGCATGGGGTGGGTATTGCTTTAAGTCAATGTAAATTGCGTCGCCTGGAGGGATGGTTTTTCACACCCTTGAGCAACATAAGTTACATTGACTTAAGTGGTAGTGTAGACAAGCCCTTAGACGGGAGTAAAACGGAGGGCTAGACCAAATGGCAAAGTACACCTCTACCCCGATATAACATGACCCGATATAACGCGAATTCAGATATAAAGTGGTAAAGCAGTGCTCTGGGGGGCAGAGCTGCGCACTCTGGCAGATCAAAGCAAGTTCGATATAACACAGTTTCACCTATAACGTGTTAAGATTTTTTGGCTCCCAAGGACAGCGTTATATCTGGGTAGAGGTGTACTGAATTGGAGAAAATGTCCAGGGGTTATTGAAGAGATTTGAGTTGGAATAATTTGAAAAGCAGAGTAAGCAGCACACTGAGGGGATACTGAATTGGAAGCTGGTATAAAAACCAATGACAGAGATGGTATAAAGGGACCCAGTGAGATTAGAAAAATGGGCAGAAAAAGCAAAATGAAATTAACTTGGAAGAATGATCTCTCATTTCCCTTATTTTGTTTGTCTGCTTCAGTCTTCCACATATTGCTTCCCTGCCTGGTCCCTGATTCCTGCTCTGCTGGTTTGTTCCCCTGTGCCTGGTCTCTAGCTCTACTCGGTACCCTCCTCCCTCAGGTAGCTCCTGGTGTGCTTGCACTGGCAGCTTTGTACCTACTGGCAATCACTGGTTCTTTGCACTGGTGATCTTTTTTCTGCTGGGCTGCAGACTCATCTCTTATGGTTGCAGTGGTCCCTAGTGGAGGCTGCTAGACTGGCTCCTTCCACCTTACAGCTGCTTCTACAGACATCCAGGCTCTTCCCTGAGCGTGGACACCTGGAGAATCCAGTACAAAATAACCATCAAGTGTTCCACAGACTGTGAGCAAGTGCACTGAAACATCATTTGGGGCAAAATAGATTCAGCTTGTGGGCTCCTAGCAAGAGTCCATTGTACATCCGGTGGGCAGAGTCTGAACACCTCTTGTAGATGGAGTGCTAAAAGTGCTGACGATGGTGCTACTGTGTATCTATTTCAGTCTCTAGTGCTGGTGTCACGCTTGCCTTATGTGAACCTGTTCCAATCTCTGCTGCAGCTGATTGCTCCTGAGTACTTTGACAAGCTGGAGCCATGCCTGGAGGCAGGTAAGGAGAAAGGGTGGGCATGAGGGTTTTGTAATGGGGATAAAAATCTAATATTAGTAAATGTGGAGGCAAATGAGAGATGTATGCCATGGAAAATGGAAAACAAATTGATAAGAAAGGGTTGCAGAGCTGCACGTTACTGGTAGGGAGAAACGTCAATTAGTTCCATTAAACAAATATATATATATTACACACGCACAGCTGTTAAAAGACTATTATTAAGACTGGAAAGTTAAATGCTCAGAAGTTAGGAAGTGCAAGAATTAAGGTGGTCTGTGCAACCTTAATTTGGATCCGTTGTGTGCATGGATTGTGATATAGTCTTTAATCACATGATCATACACTATTTTTTCCACATTCTCCCTGACAGACAGAGAGAATAAGGTCAAAAGTATCCACTTAATTTCGCATCCAGTTTGAGACACCTAGGACCTGATCTAATCAGAGTACTTCATGTTATATGTCACTGTGTGTATTTAAAGCACAGCTCCCATTGACTTCAGTTGCTATTTGAAAGCACAGGAATGACAGTCTCCCAGCTCTCAGTTATTGTCCCTGGACCTATATAGCCCCTAGGAGCCCAGAGCTGCTATAGACTTATAGACTCATAGACTCTAGGACTGGAAGGGACCTCGAGAGGTCATCGAGTCCAGTCCCCTGCCCTCATGGCAGGACCAAATACTGTCTAGACCATCCCTAATAGACATTTATCTAACCTACTCTTAAATATCTCCAGAGATGGAGGTTCCACAACTTCCCTAGGCAATCTATTCCAGTGTTTAACTAACGTGACAGTTAGGAACTTTTTCCTAATGTCCAACCTAAATCTCCCTTGCTGTAGTTTAAGCCCATTGCTTCTTGTTCTGTCATTGGAGGCTAAGGTGAACAAGTTTTCTCCCTCCTCCTGATTACACCCTTTTACCCTTGGAAGAATGATCTCTCATTTCCCTTATTTTGTTTGTCTGCTTCAGTCTTCCACATATCGCTTCCCTGCCTGGTCCCTGATTCCTGCTCTGCTGGTTTGTTCCCCTGTGCCTGGTCTCTAGCTCTACTCGGTACCCTCCTCCCTCAGGTAGCTCCTGGTGTGCTTGCACTGGCAGCTTTTAGATACCTGAAAACTGCTATCATGCCCCTCTCAGTCTTCTCTTTTCCAAACTAAACAAACCCAATTCCTTCAGCCTTCCTTCACAGGTCATGTTCTCAAGACCTTTAATCATTCTTGTTGCTCTTCTCTGGACCCTCTCCAGTTTCTCCACATCTTTCTTGAAATGCGGTGCCCAGAACTGGACACAATACTCCAGTTGAGGCCTAACCAGCGCAGAGTAAAGCGGAAGAATGACTTCTCGTGTCTTGTTTACAACACACCTGTTAATGCATCCCAGAATCACATTTGCTTTTTTTGCAACAGTATCACACTGTTGACTCATATTAAGCTTGTGGTCCACTATGACCCCTAGATCTCTTTCTGCCATACTCCTTCCTAGACAGTCTCCTCCCATTCTGTATGTGTGAAACTGATTGTTCCTTCCTTAGTGGAGCACTTTGCATTTATCTTTATTGAACTTCATCCTGTTTACCTCAGACCATTTCTCCAATTTGTCCAGATCGTTTTGAATTTTGACCCTGTCCTCCAAAGCAGTTGCAATCCCTCCCAGTTTGGTATCGTCAGCAAACTTAATAAGCGTACTTTCTATGCCAACATCTAAATCGTTGATGAAGATATTGAACAGAGCCGGTCCCAAAACAGACCCCTGTGGAACCCCACTTGTTATACCTTTCCAGCAGGATTGGGAGCCATTAACAACTACTCTCTGAGTACGGTTATCCAGCCAGTTATGCACCCACCTTATAGTAGCCCCATCTAAATTGTACTTTCCTAGTTTATCTATAAGAATATCATGTGAGACCATATCAAATGCCTTACTAAAGTCTAGGTATATCACATCCACCGCTTCTCCCTTATCCACAAGGCTCGTTATCCTATCAAAGAATGCTATCAGATTAGTTTGACACGATTTGTTCTTTACAAATCCATGCTGGCTATTCCCTATCACCTTACTACCTTCCAAGTGTTTGCAGATGATTTCTTTAATTACCTGCTCCATTATCTTCCCTGGCACAGAAGTTAAACTAACTGGTCTGTAGTTTCCTGGGTTGTTTTTATTTCCCTTTTTATAGATGGGCACTATATTTGCCCCCTTCCAGTCTTCTGGAATCTCCCCCGTCTCCCATGATTTCCCAAAGATAATAGCTAGAGGCTCAGATATCTCCTCTATTAACTCCTTGAGTATTCTAGGATGCATTTCATCAGGCCCTGGTGACTTGCAGGCATCTAACTTTTCTAAGTGATTTTTTACTTGCTCTTTTTTTATTTTATCTTCTAAACCTACCCTCTTCCCGTAAGCATTCACTATATTAGACATTCCTTCAGACTTCTCAGTGAAGACCGAAACAAAGAAGTCATTAAGCATCTCTGCCATTTCCAAGTCTCCCGTTACTGTTTCCCCCTCCTCACTGAGCAGTGGGCCTACCCTGTCCTTGGTCTTCCTCTTGCTTCTAATGTATTGATAAAAAGTCGTCTTGTTTCCCTTTATTCCCATAGCTAGTTTGAGCTCATTTTGTGCCTTTGACTTTCTAATCTTGCCTCGGCATTCCTGTCTTATTTGCCTATATTCGTCCTTTGTAATCTGACCTAGTTTCCATTTTTTATATGACCCCTTTTTATTTTGTAGGTCATGCAAGATCTCGTGGTTAAGCCAAGGTGGTCTTTTGCCAGATTTTCTATCTTTCCTAACCATTGGAATAGCTTGCTTTTGGGCCCTTAGTAGCGTCCCTTTGAAAAACTGCCAACTCTCCTCAGTTGTTTTTCCCCTCAGTCTTGATTCCATGGGACCTTACCTATCAGCTCTGAGCTTACCAAAATCTGCCGTCCTGAAATCCATTGTCTCTATTTTGCTGTACTCCCTTCTACCCTTCCTTAGAATTGCAAACTCTATTATTTCATGATCACTTTCACCCAAGCTTCCTTCTACTTTCAAATTCTCAACAAGTTCCTCCCTATTTGTTAAAATCAAATCTAGAACAGCTTCCCCCCGGTAGCTTTTTCAACTTTCTGAAATAAAAAGTTGTCTGCAATGCAGTCCAGGAACTTATTGGATAGTCTGTGCCTCGCGGTGTTATTTTCCCAACATATATCTGGATAGTTGAAGTCCCCCATCACCACCAAATCTTGGGCTTTGGATGATTTTGTTAGTTGTTTGAAAAAAGCCTCATCCACCTCTTCCACCTGATTAGGTGGCCTGTAGTAGACTCCCAGCACGACATCACCCGTGTTTTTTACCCCTTTTAGCCTAACCCAGAGACTCTCAACACGCCCATCTCCTATGTCCATCTCTACCTCAGTCCAAGTGTGTACATTTTTAATATATAAGGCAACACCTCCTCCCTTTTTCCCCTGTCTATCCTTCCTGAGCAAACTATACCCATCCACACCAACATTCCAGTCATGTGTATTATCCCACCAAGTTTCAGTAATGCCAACAATGTCATAGTTGTATTTATTTATTAGCACTTCCAGTTTTTCCTGCTTATTACCCATACTTCTTGCATTTGTATATAGGCATCTAAGATACTGGTTTGATCTTGCCTCCCAGCTTTGCCCTGACCCTCCTTTCTTTCTGCCATTATAGCCCGTGCTCCCTCCTGTTTCCAACCCATCTCCCAGGTCTTGTTCCCCACTTACCTGTGGGCTTTGCTCACCTGTCCCCGTCGAACCTAGTTTAAAGCCCTCCTTACTAGGTTAGCCAGTCTGTGCGCAAATAAGGCCTTTCCCCTCCTCGAAAGGTGAACACCATCTGTGCCTAGCAGTCCTTCCTCAAATAGCATCCCGTGGTCGAGGAAGCCAAAGCCCTCCTGGCGACACCATCTTCGCAGCCAGGCATTCACCTCCACAATGCATCTGTCTCTGCCTGGGCCCCTACCTTCGACAGGAAGAATCGAAGCGAATACCACCTGCGCTCCAAACTCCTTAACCCGTACTCCCAGAGCCCTGTAGTCACTCTTGATCTGCTCAGTGTCACACCTCATAGTATCATTTGTGCCCACATGGATGAGTAGCATGGGGTAGTAGTCAGAAGGCCGGATAATCCTCGACAATGCCTCTGTAACATCTCGGATACGGGCCCCTGGCAGGCAGCATACCTCCCGGGATGAACGGTCAGGGCGACAGATGGGTGTCTCCGTCCCCCTCAGCAGAGAGTCTCCAACCACCACTACCCTACGTTTCTTATTATCAGTGGTGGCAGCAGACCTCCCAGCCTTAGGGGTACGAGGCTTCGCCTTCTTAACTGTTGGGGGTGATTCCTTCTCTCCTGTATCAAGAAGAGCATAACGGTTATCTATTACCACAGCAGGAGGGTTTGCAGCAGGTGTGGAGCACTGCCTGCTGCCAGAAGTAACCAGCTGGCTGTGTCCACCCTGAGCCATCTCCTCCTCCACTGGTGTGTCAGACACACCCTGAGCCATCTCCTCCTCCACTGGTGTGTCAGTAGTCCTGTGATCTGGGACAGCTACATCAGCTGTCTCCACATGGATACTGTCCAGGAATTGCTCATGGATATGGATGTTCCTCAGCCTAGCCACCTCCTCCTGTAGCTCTCCCACCTGCTGCCTGAGAGATTCCACCAGTAGGCACCTTTCACATTGGATGCCACCCCCAGCCTGGATATCAGTAAGTGGAAATTGCAAATTACAGTCTTTGCAAGCCCACACCAGAATCTGGGTAAAAGCATCCATGCTTTGGTGCTCAGTCTGGCTACAGGCGCAGGTGGAGGAGACAGAAGCAGTGCTGGCACAGGTGTTGCGGGTCCTCCTCACCATTGCAAGCCTCCCTCTGTCAAACTCTCTCAAATTCCCGTCTGCAGCTCCCGGTCCACTCTGCTCTGCTTTAAACAGAAAGGTTT
Organism: Gopherus flavomarginatus; assembly: GCF_025201925.1. Classification (NCBI taxonomy): domain Eukaryota; kingdom Metazoa; phylum Chordata; order Testudines; family Testudinidae; genus Gopherus; species Gopherus flavomarginatus. The sequence continues at coordinate 3,243,318 of NC_066617.1, read as the reverse complement.
AGGATGGGGCTTGGTTTATAGGTTCAGAGGACCAATGGGTCACGGATGAGACCGACAAGGGACCCCCACTCCCTTTCTACTCCCCTTCCAAACTCCCTTGCAAAACTCCCTGTTAGCAGCTCCTGTTTGCTAAGCTCCTTGGTCGCTTGTGCGCAGCTTTATACAGCCCTGGCCTGAGTGAATGCCCCGCCCACTGGTTAAGGCTCAGCCAATTACCAGAGGCTTCTAGCTTTCAAACCTTCCTTGGTAGCTCCGCCTCCAACTGCCAGCTACAGCACACGGTCCTTCAAACAAACAAACCAAACAGACTGACAAACGCAAGCTCAGCACACAGCATAAGAACATAAGACTGTCCATACTTGGTCAGACCAAAGGTCCATCTAGCCCGGTGTCCTGTCTTCCGATAGTGGCCGATGCCAGGTGCCCCAGAGGAAATGAATCGAACAGGTAATCATCAGATGATCCATCCTCTGTTGCTCAATCCCAGCTTCTGGCAAATAGAGGCTAGGGACACCATCCCTGCCCATCCTGGCTAATAGCCATGGATAGAGTTATCCTCCATGAATTTATCTAGTTCTTTTTTTAACCCTATTATATAGCCTTGGCCTTTACAATATCCTCTGGCAAGGAGTTCTTATTAATCTCTCCTCATACAGCAACTGATCCATATCCCTAATAATTTTTGTTGCCCTTTTCTGAATCTTTTCCAAGTCCAATATATCTTTTTTGAGATGGGGTGACCACATCTACACACAATATTCGAGATGTGGGCGTACCATGGATTTATATAGAGACAATATTATATTTTCTGTCCTATTATCTATCCCTTTCTTAATGATTCCCAACATTCTGTTCACTTTTTTGACTGCCGCTGCACATCGAATGGATGTTTTCAGAGAACTGTCCATGATGACTCTAAGATCTCTTGAGTGGTAACAGCTAATATAGACCCCATCATTTTTAAGTATACTTAGGAATCTCTTTTCCAATGTGCATTACTTTGCGTTTGTCAACATTGAATTTCATCTGCCATTTTGTTTCTCAGTCACCCAGTTTTGAGAGATTCTTTTGTAGCTCTTCACAGTCTGCCTGGGATTTAATTATTTTGAGTAGTTTTGTATCATCTTCAAATTTTGCCACTTGACTGTTTACTGCTTTTTCCAGATCGTTTATGAATACGTTAAATTGGACTGGGCCCAGTACAGACCCCTGGGGAACATCACTATTTACCTCTCTCCATTCTGAAAACTGACCATTTATTCCTGCCCTTTATTTCCTATCTTTTAACTAGTTACCAATCCATGGGAGAACCTTCTCTCTTATCCCATGACAGTTTACTTTGCTTAAGAGCCTTTGGTGAGGGACCTTGTGAAAGGCTTTCTGAAAATCTAAATACACTATATTCACTGGATCTCCCTTGTCCACATGTTTGTTGACCCCTGCAAAGAATTCTAGTAGATTTCCCTTTACAAAAACCATGTTGACTATTCCCCAACAAATTATATTCATCTATGTGTCTTGACAGTTTTGTTCTGTACTATAGTTTCAACCAGTTTGCCCGGTACTGAACTCAGGCTTACCAGCCTGTAATTGCCGGGGTCTCCTCTGGACCCCTTTTTAAAAATTGGCGTCACATTAGCTGTCCTCCAGTCATTTGGTACAGAAGCTGATTTAAATCGTAGGTTACAAACAACAGTTAGTAGTCCTGCAGTTTCACATTTGAGTTCATTCCGAACTCGTGGGTGATACCATCTGGTTCTGATGACTTATTACTGTTTAGTTTATCAGTTTGTTCCAAAACCTGCTCTAATGACACCTCAATCTGGGACAGTTCCTCAGATTTATTTCCTAAAAAGAATGGTTCGGGTTTGGGAATCTCCGTCAGATCCTCAACCAGAAAGACTGATGCAAAGAATTCATTTATTTATCCGCAGTGGCCTTATCATTCTTGAGTGTTCCTTTATCATCTCGACCGTCCAGTGGCCCCACAGGTTGCTTAGCAGGCTTCCTGCTTCTGATGTACTTAAAACAAATTTTTGCTATTACTTTTTGAGTCTTTGGCCAGCTGTACTTCAAATTCCTTTTTGGCCTTCCTAATTATATTTTTACACTTCATTTGCCAGAGTTTATGCTCCTTTCTATTTTCCTCATTAGGATTTAACTTCCACTTTTTAAAGGATGCCTTTTTGCCTGTCACAGCTTTTTACTTTGTTGTTTAGCCACGGTAGTTCTTTTTTGGTTCTCTTATTAGCAAGCAGAGTTAGATACCTTATCCTGTAATAAAGACCAGCAGCAGTGGTCATATGTTCACAGCAGGATTCACAGAGACAACCTAAATCGGCTGCATTGGTCCCTCGGGTTAAAGTTTTGCCTTTTGTCCATGTTTTTGCAGTGTGCAATGAGATTGATCAGTGGCCACCTCCGGTGCCAGGACAGACGCTAAACCTTCCTGTGATGGGAATTGTCATTCAGGTACTTGCTACTGCTGTTCCACTCACAAACGCTCCAGCCACAGGCATTGATGGACACTGAACCCGAAAGGTGGCATATTTCCTTTATACTCCTTTGGATATTAATGTTCCTGACGGCTCTAAATTCTTTCCCTTTGTTCCTACTCTCTGCACATTTAGACATAAACAGGAAGTTTTCATGCCTGCTAGCTGAGCCCATCTCCCCAAATAACTTCTCTGTGTTCCTCTTTGTAACCCAGGTGAGAATCCCATCTAGGGTGGATAAACCCGGATCAAGTCCTCTGAAGCAGTTCAATCAGGAGGTGAGATGAAGAAGAGAGTGGTATAAAATGGCCCAGTAGCAAGCAGAGTCTAGATTGCTGAGTAAGAGAAGGGTACTGTAGAATTGGAGCTCTTTGGAGCTTGTCCAGTGTTGCTCCCTGGAACAACAGCTTCCTAAATATTCCTCTCGAGTGTTTTCACTCAACTCTTCAAACTCCCGCCGAATAAGAATGACACTAACCCCTGTCTGGACTGAGAAATCCCTGAGTGATGCTGCTTCAGCCTCCTGGGTAATTTTACATCATCATTGCTCCTTGTTCTGCCATCTTAACCCCTGCCAGTAATCCCTTCTCCTTCCCTCCTTTATGCTATTACCTTTCACAGATTTCTGGACTCTTAGCATCCACCGCCTTCCCTGATTATCATTTTCCCAAGCTCTGCTTGGATGCAGTGGGAAGGTTTCTCAGGCTTGGAAGGCAGGGGTTTTTGGCTGGCTCCTGGGGTAAGAAATGAAATTCTTACACCTCGACTGGCTCAGCAGTTTACCTCTGGTCAGTGCTGTCCACGTTTGCTCCTAGCTTGGCTCTCCAAACATTATCTTTGAGCTTTTTGATGCTTTGGTACTTACTGTAGATGGAATGTCTTTCTGTGACTGAGGTGGGCAACTCAGAGTGACCGTGGTTTGTGCTCATTCATTAACTGCCTTTCTCCTCTCTCCCATTCAGAACTTGTTACCAGCCCCATTAGTTCTCCCCAGTGTTCAGGAACTGGATCTCTTCAGGTGGGAGTTAGCTTCTCTCAACGCACTCCTCCCATTCTACCTCCTTCCTCTCTGCTCATGATGTTCTTTAACTGAGTGGGAGGTTGTGGGCATTCAGTGTGATCTTGTTACTTCTTGTCGGTAAAGTGCATCAGTCTGAATGTGGGGTTGGTAGGAGCCACATAGTGCTTAAGAGCATTAGGGAGCTTTGTAGTGCATGTATGGGCTTCTTGTATGCACAACCACCTGGACTGTAGAGACAGGAATTTCTTCCTGACTTTGGCTGGGGATCAGCCTATGCCCTGGCAGATTGGTTACCCTGGACATTTTTAATGTAACTAATCTACTGTAGGTCCTATTTCAATGTTTCTCAAACTGGGATCGCTGCTTGTGTAGGGAAAGCCCCTGGAGGGCTGGGATGGTTTGTTTACCTGCCCCATCTGCAGGTCCAGCCGATCGCGGCTCCCACTTGCGGTTCGCCACTGCAAGCCAATGGGAGCTGCTGGAAGTGGCGGCCAGTTTGTCCCTCGGCCCTCGCCGCTCCCATTAGCCCAGAGCAGCGAACCGCTACACAAGCGGCAACCCCTTTGAGAAACACTTTCCTATTCCCTTTTACATGTATCTTATTTTGCTTAAAATATATCAAATGAGCAGTGAGATCCACAAGGTAACTATATATTGCTTAAAATGTTTCCTTTTAACAGATTTGAAATGGTTTACAGGAAGTGTGTGTGTGTGTGTGTATGTATATATATGTGTATATATATATATATATATATATATGTATGTGTGTATATATATATATATATATGTATGTATGTATGTGTATATATATTTACCTTGTGGAACTCTCTGCTGCAGGATATTAGAAACCCATCCTAGACCTTAAATGTGCAGATGCAGAGGAGCAGCTGAATGTGTCTAATACCAGAGTCTGTTCTTTCAGGAACTCCATTTCTAGCCTTACCCTGTTACTCTCTCTTTCATGAACAGATGTTTCCAGTCAGTGCTAATTCATATCCAGATGCTGTGGGAGCTGATGCTACTGGGGGAGCCAATAGTTGTAATGGCGCCATCCCCTACAATTTCCTCAGAAATGGTTCTGGCACTTGCCAGGTAATTTGTTTGAATCGCAGGTGACTGTCACAGGATACTATTAATACTCCTCCCTTTAGAACCACTGCTCTGTCCAATAAATTGCATCGGATCTAATTTGTGTATGCAAGTACAATAACTCCTCACTTAACATCAGTTAACGTTGTTTCGTTGCTGATCAGTTAGAGAATGTGCTCGTTTAAAGTTGTGCAATGCTCCCTTATAACATTGTTTGACAGCCACCTGCTTTGTCCACTGCTTACAGAAAGAGCAGCCCGTTGCAGCCAGCTGGTGGGGCTTGGAACCAGAGTGGACTGACAGCCCCCCATCTGCTCCCCACTCCCCTAAGTTACCTGTGCAGCACATGCCCAGCAGGCTATAAGTTCCCCAGCAGTTCAGCTGTTGTCCCCGTCCTTCCCCTTCCTCCCCCCATGTGGTGACGCTGATGCAGAGTGGGGCCACCAGGCTGGTGGGGGCTGTTTTGTCCTGGGCTCCGCACCACTCTAAGGATGGCCCTGTCAGCAGCACTCTTAGGGTATATCTGCACTTGGAGCTAGAGTGTGATCCCCGTCTCAAGGAGACATACTTCGCTAGCTCTGATAGAGCCAACTCAGTAAACACAGAGTGTAGCCATGGCAGTGCGAGCAGCAGCAGAGGCTAGTTGCCCTGAGTATGTAGCCATGGGAGACCATAGGCACGTATTCAGGGTGGCTAGCCCCTCCTGCCACTTGCACTGCCGTGGCTACGCTCTACTTTCAGCTGCTGGCTCTGTCAGAGCTCGTGTGAGTGTGACTCCTCCATCTGGTAATGACACCTCCAGCTCGAAGTGTAGACGTGCTTCCAGTTTAGAGAGGGAGGGTGGGGAAATTCTCCTGTGTGTTTCATCTGGCAGTGCAAAGCAGTGACCACTGGGAAACTGGCCTGTCCCAAAATTGTTCCTCTCCAACATGGGCTGTCTTTCGTGATGACTACAATACTCCTGTATTATTCTTGCAGCTGTCTCACCCCTCTTAAGTACTGCTGTGACTATCGTCCATATTTTACTATCCATGACAGCGAATTTAAGGAGTACACCACCAGGACACAAGCCCCGTAAGTACCCTGGTTGTGCTGTGTGAAAGGAACCTCGAGACTCATTACTCAGTCAGCACAAGCTGCATGACAGAACTTGGGGGCACTGTTGCTCTGGATTCCACTTTCGTCTCAACCTTCTCTCTGTAGGCCGAACATTGTCGTGGGAGTCACAAATCCTTTCTTCATCAAAACGCTCCAGCACTGGCCTCACCTTCTTCGGATCGGGGAGCTCAAAATGTCAGGTAAAGCTCTAACTCAAGCTCGTCTTTCTGCATTAGACTCAGAGTTTGATGGTGAGCTGGCCCATGTAGTGGTGACTCAGCCACAATTTCATGTGCACATCACCACCTCTCTGTGGATTGGGGACTCAGAGAGGGTAGTTCAGGCTGCTAGCCTGGGAGCTGAGGTGACAGCAGTAAAGGCAAAGTCTTAAGAAAATTACAACAAAGTTCGTTTTTATTTCTTCTAAGCTTTAAGGAAATGGAAGATGGAAGGGAATAGGAGAGAGATGCTTGGTAGAGAGACACTGGTTTTATTTTCTGAAAAGCCAAGAGCGCTGCTGTAGGCTGGGCTGAGGAGTTGTTCTCTACGTGACTCGTTATTACCTTTTTCCTGTCACCACCGTGGACTGTCAGAGGCAGGTCTGAAAGCTCCCGTAGCAGTTGGGATACTAGCGCTAGCTCAGGATTCACTTCACAGTTTGGCATGGATGGTCCTAAGTGCGACTCCTTTCACGTGTGTGCTGTGGCTGTGAGTGTAGAAGTGCCGCCTTTATAACCTGGTACTAGACACTGTGTGTCTTTCCACAGGTGACTTACCCAAACAAGTCAAGGTGAAGAAACTAACCAAACTGAAAACTCTGGACACTAAGCCGGGTAATTCCCATTTAACATCAGATTTGGTTTAATTGCGTTTATCCTCCCTCTTTGCTGAGTTTGAAGGCTTTGCAGCAATTCGTGTGTTGTGGGCATTGCCCTCTGCCTCAACTTAGAGCAACTCCAGGGCTGTAACTTCTTCCAGCTCCTCTGCTGCTGTGCAGTAGTTCTTTACGGTTACGTGAGTGTCCTTCCTGACTTGCACTCTCCTGAGCTCTCCATTGTTGTTACTGGGCCATCTAAAGGCTTCTGATACAGAAAAAAATCACAGAAAACGTGGAAGCCCCTCCCCCCCCCCCCATCTGGTTTTAGAAACCTCCCTGAGGAAGACTCTGTGTGAGGAAGGAGAAGCCTTGGAGATGGTAGAAGCCTCATTAGAGGTTTCTCCCGGTGGTTGCTGGGAAGTACTTGTGTAGCCTTATGGCTCTGACTGGCTGAAGAAGGTGGGGTTTTGTGAGGCTGTTCTGTCTTCAGGGGTCTGGGGCTGGACTGAATCACCTGTCTATTCCCTCTCCCCAGTGCGGCTACTCTTATCTCTGCATTGCAGTGATGCAACTCAAGCTTCCTTTCTGCTTTCCTTAACTCACCCCATTGTGCCTAGGCATTCCAGCTCACATGAAATAAGGGAAACTCAGAGCCCAGGTCAACTGACTCGAGCTCGTGGTGCTTGCCCTACGGGGCTGAAAATAGTAATGTAGACACTTGGGCTCTGAGACCTCCCTCTGATGGGTTTCAGAGCCCAGACTCCAGCTCGAGTGGGAACAGCTGCACTGCTATTTTTAGCCCCATAGCACGAGCCTGAGTCAGTTGACTTGGGCTCAGAGACTTGCTGCCATGGGTCTCTTTTTGCAATGTAGACTTACCCTGAGTCTTCACAGGTTTGCATGAAGTCTGGGGCTCTAGTCCCTTTGCAGTGAATTAGCATTTCTAAGGAAACATCAGTTGGTGGGTAGGGACATGGGTAAAAGCATGTGCTGGGGAGTGAAGCATCAGAATGTTTGACTTGTATATAACTTTCCTTTAATTGTAGCATCTGGTAAAACCCACTATGGGTGCTGGTTGGCTTGGCCTGTCTCAGGCCAAATGAGTCCTGAAAGTGGCAAAAAGCACCCATGTCCATCTGCACCTAGCCAGAAGACACTGCCTCATCCTCTCAGCCACAGACTTGGTCACAGTGATCCATGAGTTGGTGATAAACTCTCTACAGCTAATTCACTAACAGCGTCTCGCTCTGAAAAATGTACCGCCTACCCACTTAGCAACAGGATCACATGCATATGTTGTGATGGTGCCCTATGCTCTGCACTAGCTCCCGCTGACAGTCCAGTTCGTAGTCCCCTCTCTGGAACTGACCCTAACTATCTGAGCAGCTTCCAGGACAGTTCTGTTGTATGGGTGAAATGAAGCTGTTGGCCAGTAGGGAGAGGCTCCTGAGGTGAGAGACAGAACTTTCAGGGGAGCTGGGCCTAGACTTGGAGAATAGATCCATCAATGGCTATTAGCCACGATAATCAGGGATGCAATCCCATGCCCCATGTATCCCTAAACCGCCAACTGCCAGACGCTGGGACTCGGTGACAGGGGTGGATCACTCAGAATTGCCTTGTACTGTTCATTCCCTTGGAAGCAGCTGGCACTGGCCACTGTCAGAGACAGGTTACTGGGCTAGCTGGACCATTGGTCTGACCCAGTATGGCCATTCTTATGAATTCATTTCTGCAGGAGATGAGGCCACCGGCCTTGCCATGCTCAGAACTCATGCTGAGACTTTGGATATGTTCTTGTCACAGACACACAACACATCTCCTTGCTCTCAGATGTTAAACCCTCCAATATAAATTATTCAGGCTATTTAACCTGCAGGTTGGGAGTGGAGAGAAATTTATATCACTTCTGTTGAGTATTTGGGAGGTTGTCAGGTATAGTGAAGGGACTCATAAGTATCTAGGTAGGTAGATACAGCTGTCTAACACCACTGAACTATTCAACTCAAGTCTAGTCCTGAGCTAATGCTGCTGGTTACGTGTCTTTTCCTGTGACATTTTTTGGGGGAGAGGGGTGCCCTGGGACAGTTAAAAGGTCTCTAACGTTAGTCCTACTGTGAGTGCTGTTGTGGCAGCAACTCTTGTCATTTTAGGAGGTTTCTGTCATCAAAGCTTTTTCTCTTCTAACTAGCCAGAGTTGAGATTGGGAAATTCACCTCCCCTGCCTGTGAACAAGGCTTTACTGCACAATGATGTGACCTTGAGAAAGTGGCGGCCGGGGGTGATTTGTTTTTAAGCATTTCTGTATTTTTAATCTAGGAATCTACACCTCTTACAAGACGTTTCTGCACAAAGACAAAACCCTGATAAAGAGATTGTTAAAGGTGAGCATTTCCTGTCTCTATCCCCCATCCTGTAAAACGCTGCAGGAAAGCAGTGCTAAAGTCTGGATTAAACCATTGAAGCCCAAAGGAGAAATAGTACTGGTTTTCCCTTTGGCCCGAGGTGTTTGACTTCACCCTGACTCCCGGCATGGTTTAGTCCAGGCTATCGAAGTGTGGGTTAAAATTACTTGGACAGTCTTCTCAGGCTGGTGCTCTCAGAAGATTTTCACTTGATTGAGCTCTGTAGCCTAATGATATCTTAACCGTTAGCATTGTTAGCAAGAAAGGAGAGGGATGATCCTATTAGGCAGATTTAAACAATCTAGTCTATGTGAGTGGCATCTTACTTTAGTGTCACAAGTGAGTGGAGCTTGTATTATGGGCCAGGCTTGGGAGAGTGCACAAAATTATTCTTTTCTAGTCTGCCCCTTGACTGGCTGCATGCAGCTGCAGTATTTTGCTGAGAACAGCACACACTTGCATAGCCTCAGCTCTTACCTACTAAAGCTGCTGGTTGTTAAATGATATCTTCATGAGCCCTCCCCTGTGCTGTAACTTCACTCTCTACTTGCAGGGGATTCAGAGGAAGCGCCCTTCTGAAGTCCAAAGTGCCCTTTTGAGGCGCCACCTGCTGGAGCTCACACAGAGTTTCATTATTCCCCTGGTGAGTAGAGGGTTGTTGATCTGTGTGGTGAAGGAGTATGGGAGGGATGAACAGCATATGCCTGAATGCTGGGTTCCACCCTCCCCTCTAGGTTATTCCACAAAGACAGGCTCTGTGCCAGAGCCCTGAACACCATCATAGACATTTTAATTCTTCTTAGAGAAGAATAAACTTGTCTTCCGATTGGCAGGTTCTAGCAGGTTTGACTGATACTGTGCTTGGCTCTACAATCCTCACACCCAGCACAATGTTTATAAAGGGAACAAACCTTTTCTCCTGTACATGAATTAACTTCCCCTCTGATTGGTCTCTGACACCTATTCCGCTATCTTAGCCTGTATCCAGCTAAGAGATGGCAAGGGAGACGTTTACAGAGATGAATGAGAAGCCAACCCCAGGGTTCTCATCAATTTTGATTGGAACAAGGGGCTTAAATCCCACACACCAGTTTGAAAACTTCCCCTGCTGTGTGTAGTATTTAGTAGGGCTGTCAAGCGATTACAAAAATTAATTGTGATTAATCGCACTGCTAAACAATAAGAGAATACCATTTATTTAAATATTTTTGGATGTTTTCTACATTTTCAAATATATTGATTTCAATTCCAACACAGAATACCAAGTTTACAGTGCTCACTTTATATTTATTTTTGATTATAAGTATTTGCACTGTAAAAAAACAAAAAATAGTAGTTTTCAATTCACCTAATACAAGTACTGTAGTGCAATCTCTTTATCATGAAAGTTGAACTTATAAGTGTAGAATTATGTAAAACACCCAAAAACCTGCATGAAAAAACAAAACAATGTAAAACTTTAGAGCTTACAAGTCCACTCAGTCCTACTTCTTGTTCAGCCAGTCGCTCAGACAAACAAGTCTGTTTACATTTGCTGGAGATAATGCTGTCCTCTTCTAGTTTACAATGTCACCTGAAAGTGAGAATAGGCATTTGCATGGCACTGTTGTAGCCCGCATTGCAAAACATTTATGTGCCAGATGCGCCACAGATTTCTATGTCCCTTCATGCTTCAACCACCATTCCAGAGGACATGCTTCCATGCTGATGATGGGGTTCTACTTGATAACAATCCAAAGCAGTGCAGATTGAGGCATGTTCATTTTCATCATCTGAGTCAGATGCCGCCAGCAGAAGGTTGATTTTCTTTTTTGGTGGCTTGAATTCTGTAGTTTCTGCATCAGTGTGTTGCTGTTTTAGGGATTTTGAAAGCATGCTCCACACTTTGTCCCCCTCAGATTTTGAAAGGCACTTCAGATTCTTAAACCTTGGTGTGAGTACTGTGCTATCTTTGTAAATCTCACATTGGTACCTTTGTGCTTTATCAAATCTGCAGTGAAAATGTTCTTAAAATGAACATGTGCTGGGTCATCATCTGTGTCATAAACAGATAAGTAAGAGTTAATAGAAAGAAGTACTTCATCTCTCTTTTGCCTGTAAAGGGTTAACAAGATCAGTGAGCCAGGCTGTCACCTGACCAGAGGACCAATCAGGGGACAGGATACTTTCAAATCTTGAAGGAGGGAAGTTTTGTGTGTGCTGTTAGTTTTTGGTGGTTGTTCACTCTGGGGGCTCAAAGGGACTGGACATGCAACCAGGTTTCTCTCCAATCTCTCCAATACAGGCTCTTATAAGTTCAGAATAGAGAGTACTAGGTAGATAAAGCGAGTTAGGCTTATGGTTGTTTTCTTTATCTGCAAATGTGTATTTGGCTGGGAGGAGTTTAAATGTGTATTTGGTTGGAAGGAGTTCAAATGTGTATTTGGCTGAAAGGATTTTAATTTGGTACTTGTATCCTTAGGCTGGGAGGGTATTCCCAGTGTCTATAGCTGAAAGACCCTGTAACATACTCCATCTTAAATTTACAAAGATAATTTTTACCTTTGTTCTTTCTTTGATTAAAAGCTTTTCTTGTTTAAGAACCTGACTGTTTTTTTTATTCTGGTGAGACCCCAGGGGACTGGGTCTGGATTCACCAGGGAATTGGTGGGGAGAAAGGAGGCAAGGGGGAGAGAGAGGCTAATTTCTCTCTGTGTTAGGAGTACTCTCTCTCTCAGGGAGAGTCTGGGAGGGGCAGAGAGAAGGAGGGGGGAAGGTGCATTTTCCTCTCTGTTTTAAGATTCAAGGAGTTTGAATCACAGTAATCTTCCAGGGTAACCCAGGGAGGGGAAGCCTGGGAGAGGCAACGGTGAGGGAAAGGGTTTACTTTCCTTGTGTTAAGATCCAGAGGGTCTGGGTCTTGGGGGTCCCCGGGCAAGGTTTTTGAGGGGACCAGTGTACCAGGCACTGAAATTCCTGGTTGGTGGCAGCGCTACAGGTTCTAAGCTGGTAATTGAGCTTAGAGGAATTCATGCTGGTACCCCATCTCTTGGACGCTAAGCTTCAGAGTGGGGGAATTATACCATGACAATCTGAGACTGCTATAACATGAAATGTGTGGCAGAATGCGGGTGAAATAGAGCAGGAGACCTACAGTTCTCCCCCAAGGAGTTCAGTCACTAATTTAATTTAATTAACACACTTTTTTTAAATGAGTATCATCAGCATGAAAGCATGTACTCTGGAATGGTGGCCGAAGCATGAAGGGGCATACAAACGTTTAGCATATTTGGCACATAAATATCTTGCAATGCCGGCTACAGAAGTGCATTACGAATGCCTCTTCTCACCTTCTGGTGACACTGTAAATAAGAAACGGGCAGTATTATCTCCCATAAATGTAAACAAACTTATTTCACTTAGTGATTGGCTGAACAAGAAATAGGACTGAGTCGACTTGTAGGCTCTAAAGTTTTACATTGTTTTGTTTTCGAGTTCAGTTATGTAACCAAAAAAAATCTGTATTTGTAAGTTGCACTTTCACGATAAAGAGATTGCACTACAGTACTTGTATGAGGTGAACTGAAAAATACTATTTTGTTTATCATTTTTACAGAGCAAATATTTGTAATAAAAAAATCAAGTGAGCACTGGACATTCTGTATACTGTGTTCTAATTAAAATAAATATATTTTAAAATGTAAAAAAGCACCCAAAATATTTAATAAATTTCAATTGGTATTCTACTGTTTAACAGTGCAATTCACACTGCGATTAATCACAATTTTTTTAATCTTGATTAATTTTTTGAGTTGATCGCATGAGTTAACTGCGATTGACAGCCCTAGTATTTAGTTCTTGAGGGTTCAGTCCCTACCATAGCATTTTTAAGAGCCCTGCCTGGATGGCTGTTGCTTTACTGCAGAAGGTAATGGTTGCTGTTTTCAACCCCTCTTCTCTGCTTGCGCCTGTGGTAGACATTACAGTTAGAATCGCATTGGCTTCTCCATCTTCTTTGTTCCGGTGAGGGGAGTTGTGATGTTAGTGTTTTCTGAGTCTCACTCAGCTCCTGCTGTTGATTCCCTCCCATCAGATCTCATCCTGTGGGGCATTCTTAAAACGTCCACAGTAGCCATTTCTGATGTCCTAGCTTCCCGGGGCGGTGGGGATCCAGGGGGAGATAAGCAAACAAGCATTTGGACTTGTGGAAATCTACACACCAAAGAAGGGGAAAAGAGAACGGCAGGTTGTTCACTGAATGTTATGTTGGTGGCTGTTAAAACACAGCGTGACACCTAATGACCTTGGGAAGGGCTCTCTAATTAGTCTAAGTTCTGTTTTCACTACTACTCCATAGGAGCATTACATTGCGAGTCTGATGCCTCTACAGAGGGCCATTACTCCATGGAAGGTATGTCCAGTTTAATTTGATTTCCTTATAGAGATTTGGAATAGTTACACTTTTATGCTGATCATTCTCTTGGGAAATTGTCCCGAATGCAACAGACTGCTCAGATGTGGGAAAAGTACCCAAGGTCAGGCCCTCTAGAGCGCCTAGATCTGGATCACATGATCTTCTGAGAGTGCCCAGGCCCTCCAGGACTTAGATCTGGGTGTGACATTATCCAGGATACAATCTAGAATGATGGACAGCTGTCCCCCCTCAGTTCTCCAGCCTGGGTTGCCTTTTACCTTGCTTTGCTATGAAAGCAACGACTCCTGGTCTGTCCACACACAGCCTCCAGCATGTAAATCATTCCCAGCTATACTGGATGAGTGCTATAGCTAGCCACTCCTGAATTACATTTCGGGCAACGCCAGCAAACTCCCAGCCCCAGACTTTCCACCAGAAATGAGCCTCTTGTATTGCTCAGAATCCTCCTGGACAATACAAGCTCATATGAAGTCTGTAATTTACTAATAGAAAATTATATGCACAAATCCTGTTATCCCAAATGGAGTTTCCCAAACATACTGGTTTAGATAAAACAACAAAAATGTGTTAACTGCAGATAGATTTTAAGTGACAATGAGTAATGAGGCATACAAACAGAATTGGTTACAAAGAAATCAAAGGTAAAACTCAACTAACACCTAACTTAACAAGCTAAGTGAATACAAAGCAAAGGTCTCTCTCATCACATGTTCCAGCCGTCTTACTGGCTGAACCTCTTTCAGTCAGGGTCTCCTCCCCAGTCCAGTGCTGCTTCCTTGTTCTGCAGGTGTTGATGAATGCTGTGGGTAGAGAGCAGGGAGAAATGTGTTGGGGTGTCTGTCCTCTCTACTTATAGCCCTTTCTCTTGCACAAGAATCAGCTCCAGCTGATGTCCAGGAGACAGAAAGTCTGTGGGATCAGAAACCCTAAGGTGCTTCTTTGTCAAAATGTAGATTTTTTTTCCCACACCCTCTCTCCTGCCCAAGAGTGGATACTTAATCAGGTGATGGTCCATTTGGTCTCATTGACACCTGGCTGAGACATTGGCTAGCTTTTGTCTCTGGAGAACTTGTCTGTGACTGCCCTCCAGAACATGCTGGAACATGTCTCAATACATTATACAGTGGAATCTTACCTCTTTACATACAATGTTGCCAACCATTTTACCAGGACAGTCATGATCAGCAAATCAGGAGTTTTCAAATTATACCTTATGCTTTGTACAAAATTTAACACAGTCTTGTAAAAGGGGTGAACAGAGGGGTACAGACTGTCACACTGGGTCATAGGAAAATCCAAGGGTGCCCAGTCTCAAGGAGCTCATCTCCTCTCCTCCATCCCCCAGGTAGGACTGTTAAAAAGGATGTAGGAATCTGTGAAATACTATGGCCCACTCTCAAACTGCCCTTGTTGCAGGGACAGGATTGTTCCCCCTGAAAAGGGAGATAGAATGAACACTGGGACAGATGCTTCCTCCTTACAGTAGTTTTCAGCTCAGCAAAGCTGTTAGAGATCTGTAACGTAAGCTCTCCTAGCAGAATTGTTTGAGATGTGCAGTTTCAGGCATGTGGTGGTTCTCCTAGATTTTCAGTGTATCCTGTATAGACTTTTCCTAGGAGCTCTGAGCCTCATTCCCAGTACTGGGGGCTGCATTGCGATGTATTCTTTTTGTTGCACAGAATCCTCCCCAGATCCGTCCTTTCCGACAGGAGGATTTCATGAAGACCCTTGAACATGCTGGTCCCCAACTCACCTGTGTACTTAAGGGTGACTGGTTAGGCCTGTATAGGTAAGAATGTGGTGGCTGGTTGTCTTATCTCAGCAGCAGTAGGTAAAGAGTATAACGAACATACCTGCCAAATCCTGGCTTCGACTCATCAGGAGGAGGGAGCAGCTTCAAGGGAGAGACCATTCCCTTTGAAAAGCTTGATGCCAACAAGGAACTGACCAAGTTATAATGGGTGGGAGGAACTGCAAACAGAGCTAATCCTGCTTATGTATAAATAATATTTTAAATGACATGGAACTGTCAGGTTTTAGTAGGACTTTAAACTCTCTTGTTTCAGGGTTTAAGCCAGTCCCTGAGTGTGACAGGTTTGGGGAGAAGCTTGCCCAGAGGCACTTTATTCCGTCATTGTACACTAGAGAGTTTCATGTACCTTGCTCCTGAAGCAGCTGGTTCTTGCCACCATCAGAGACAAGGTACTGGCCTAGATAGATCACGGTTCTGATCCAGTATGACAATCTTTGTGTGTTTGTACAGTACCCAGCCCAATGGGACCCAGATGCTGATTGGGGCCTGTAGATCCTATCTTGTAATATAATAATACAGGGTCTTTAGGGTCAAGTTTGAGACGACTTGTATGAGGGTTCTCCCCATTATTATTCTAATGAAAAATTAGAGAGTTGCAAACAGAACAGAGCAAATCTTCACCAAAATCTGAGGGGGAAAACTGAAACCAGATACTCGTGGATAGGAGAGATACAGAAGGCATTGGGGTCCAGATTTTCAGAGCTATTTAGATCCTTTGAAATCAAGGAGTTAGGTACCTAAGTACCTTTAAAAATCTGAACCTGTTGCTGAAAGAGACCCAGAAAGTAGACAGGCACATTATGTATGGATTTGGAACATAAGGCTGCAAATAAAGTCAGTGCAATTGAGGTTAAATAAAGCAGCAGGAAAGTGAATAGCTGCTCTCTCTGCAGCTTTGATGTGACAATAACTGCAATATTCAACTACCTACCTACCTACCTACCTACCTACCTACCTACCTACCTACCTACCAGAAAAATATTGGTAAATAGGAGAGAGTTCAGAGAACATGACCAGGGTCTACAGGGCAGAATCGTGTGTGCTCTGCAGTTCTTAACTATGGAACTTTCTGCATAATCCAGCCTTCAGCACAGAATAATGCTCTAAAATCTAAGATGGAATTTATAAAAAAAGAAAAAAAAATGTGTTTTATGGCAGCACTCAAAGGCCTCAGTTGAGCTTGAGGCCCATTGTGCTGAGGCTCTGAGCCTTTATAGGGTTACAAAGAAATCTTTAAATGCATGAACTGAGTGCCACTGATAGAGTGCTGTCTGCTTGAATCTGCAAACAGCAATTTTTTTCAGGCTATAATGAAGGTCTGAAATTCTCCATTCTTAACCGGGGATAAACTCTGAAACGTGGCAGTGTAGATCTCAACTGTGTTAGCTGATTACTTTAGCATGAATATCCAACTAATCTGCATATCCCATAATCACAAACTGCCTCCTACCATCTACGCCTTCTCAGATGTCCCTTGCCAGCTTCCATCTGACAACCTCGCCATGTCATTTTTCATTCCAAGTCTGAAATTCTGCAGCACCCTGAAAATTAAAAATGACAGGGCTGTGTGAAACTAATGAGCTGTGCTAATGCTTCACTTCCGTATTTCATTCAGTAAAAGCCTCTGTTTGTAAAAAAAGAAACAAAAAAAAAAAATAATCACCCATCGGCTGCACCGTGGAGGGCTGCAGCCTCCAAACCCTTGGCTACAGCGTACACAAAGCCTTGTTTATAAAGAGAGAAAAAGGCCTAAATGTGTGGAGTTTAGCTCCATGACAACAATAAGTGTTCGATGCAAACACCAAGGAGGTAGGGGAGTTGCGGTGCAGAGGGACAGAGCTAAGATGGTTAAACTGAGAGGGCAAGTTTAAGATGATTAGAAAACACACAATGGCGCTGCCCTGGACGTGGCTGTGGAGTCATTTCCCCGTGGAAAGACCAGGAGCACCATTTCCTGACACACTGGAAACCAGATTGGGCAGAATTCTAGAAAATGAACACAAGGAGTCTGTGGTGGGGTCAAGAATAGAACCCAAATCTTCTGTGTTCTAATCCAGTGCCTTAACCATAAGACTATGCTGCCTGCCCAGAGGTGGGAAGCGCTCACCATTGCCTGCCTCAGGGCAGCCAACTCGCCAGACCCTAGCACCTACGTATTGTATGAGAAGCCAACTTCTGAGGCTAAGAATAAATCGGGCCATTGATATGAGAGGTTAGGGAAGGTGGGGTCAGAAAGAGCCTTCTCCATAGCAACCTATACTTGACTATAACAGGGTTAAAAAAAGAACTAGATAAATTCATGGAGGATAGGTCTGTCAGTGGCTATTAGCCAGGATGGGCAAGGATGGTGTCCCTAGCCTCTTGTTCGGCAGAAGCTGGGAATGGATGACAGGGGATGGATCACTTGGTAATTTCCTGTTCTGTTCATTCCCTCTGGGGCACCTGGCATTGGCCACTGTCAGAAGACAGGATACTGGGCTAGATGGACCTTTGGTCTGACCCAGTATGGCTGTTCTTAAGTTCTAACCTATCCATGTACCTAATTACACTGAACCAGGGATTGTGTGTCCCCTCTAACATCTCTGTGTTGGAACCACCTTTTCAATGGATGAGAAATCCGTAGGAGTACTGAAGAAACCAGACTGCAAGTACCATTCCCCAGAGCCCGGTCCACACTCTCTCCCCCCCTCTCAGTTTCACGTCTCTTCCTGCAGACGTTTCTTCAAGTCTCCCAACTTTGATGGCTGGTACCGTCAGAGACACAAGGAAATGACCCAGAAGCTGGAGGCTCTTCACCTGGAGGCGATCTGCGAGGCGGTATGTTCCGACAAAATCCAATGAAAGCAGATGCAGGGATCCCTGTGCCTGGGTGTCATTACTGGTGATGGGGGATGCCCACTGTCACGTCCTGATTCAGCACTCCTGGAGGGGGGGACTGCACTCAGGTATTTGGGGAACATCCACTCCACATCCCAGTCACTGCCTGAGTCTCAGTGCCTGGGTATCCAGTTTGAGGTCAGACCAGCCTTCCCAGGAGCCAGCACAAACCCTGCTCTGCCTCCTGCTGGCAGTCATTTTAATTCTTCAGGCGCTTCCAGAGCCAGCTGAGTTCGTGATCAGATGCCTCTCCACCTGCTTGATTCCTTCCCGGGAACTGAAATAGACAGGAGTTCCGACAGCAACTCCCTAGAGCACATTTCTCAAATTGCAAAGCCTGCTGGGATTGTGCCAGTGCCTCTGGTTCCTGCCGAGTGCATGGTCTGAGTGCAGTGCCCCAGGGCAGCACAAAAATCCTGCACCCATCTCCTTTTGGCAGCTACGTGTGGACTCTGAGCACACGGCAAGAGGAATGTGCAGGAATCCTGGCACTGACCGGGAGTAAGAGAACAGAGACCATGCAGAGCCTGCGTATTGCCACATCCTCCCTGGCCTCTCGGCTTGGCTGGGAGCGGATAGTGTTGCCACAGACAGAAAGCTGGGGAGGACATTGTCCTGTTCAGCCAGCCTGGAAGCCATTGTGCTGCATGCAGCACATGCAAATACCTAGGCTTGAACATAGCTGTGCAGAGGAGAAGGACCTTCTGTCCCCACCCCTGCCTCGGTACTAGGCTTTGCTTGGGAGATAGCTCTGAGGGGACCTGCTGTATGGAAGTTGATTCCCTTAGGAGAACTTTTCTTCTCTTGCTGTAGAACATTGTGGCCTGGATGAAAGACAAGTCCGAAGTGGAGATTGTAGACCTGGTTCTGAAACTTCGAGAGAAGCTGGTGAGTTTCCTCCTACTGCTTTGGTTCTTATGGGCATGGGCCCTTCTGGTGATGAGTGGATCACACACAGTGTATAGGAGACGGTGTATTCCTGCTGCTCCTCTCTGCTGAACAGCATACAAAGTCAGCCAGGGAGGTGTGAGCCTCGCTTATATATGCTAGAAAAAGGACCTTATAGTCCTGCTCTTCTCACCTCTACCCTTGCATCTCAAACCATCTCCACAGGGGCAGTACTGCTCAGGGCCTGTATATCCTCCCAGGTAAGGGAGAACCCATGGGGCTCCCTTACGTTAAAGGCACAAGCAGAAAGGGGATACTTGGAGTCTGTATTAAAAGTTCCCCCTCCCCCCAGATCAGAGCCAGGTGCCATCACCTCCCTGTGAAGGAGGAAACGCTGCAGCGAGTGGGCCTTTACATCGAAACCATCATTGGTTCCCTGCCTGAGGATCTCCAGACTGTGCTGCACCACCACTGAGCCACCCAGCACCAGGACTCCCCCATTCACAGCATCTCCTTCAGAGCTGCAGGGGGCTGCAGTCAGGTTTGAGGAAGAAGCTGCTGCCCTGATCCAGCACCGCCCTGATCCAGCACCACACTGACCTGGATTCTGCCTGCCAGTGCGTGTGGGTTTGAGTCCTGAGCGCGGGGTGGAACTGACGACGGGAAGGTGAATGTTTCTGTGCACAATTGTTTGCTGTCCAGTCCTGCTCTCCCGGAGGAGCTGGAGGAGGAGAGCTCTGTGTGGCCATCAGTGAGGCAGAGGGAGGCAGCCAGGGTTCCAGTCCCATGTGGCTGTGTAGACCTAACACAAGACATCCGCACCCTTGCCCTCGCAGTAGGCCCATTGATACATACATGTCCATCATGCCCACTTGTCATGGTCCCAGCTGTAGAGACAGGAACACTCTCTGTGTTTGGGGTTTATGTGCAGAGCCTGCAGGAGAAACCTGATGCTCTCACTAATCTTGTGATTCCAGGTACCTTCACACAAGGGAATGTGGAAAATCCACCACTATCCCCATAACAGGGGGACCCATTGCTGGAGAGAGCAGTCGCTGGCCTAGTGAATTGTTAGTGGAGCTGAAGGCAGGATAAAGGGGAGCAGGAGAAGTGACTGCTGGAAGGAATGGAGCTCTCCAGAGCAGTGTGTGTTAGACAGGCTGGAGCTCTGAGCACAGCCTGCTGGGGTGCTGGAGCTCTGCTAGTGTGTGAGAACAGGTACCAGTCTCCTGTGCAGTGAGGTGTCTGACCAGAGAATGTCTAACGAGCATTTCTCTCCTACAGATTCTCAGCCCCCTTGCCCATCAGGGAGGACTCAGCACCACGGTTTACACGCTGCATTACCCTCACCAATGGGCACTTGCATAGCACTGGCTCCCTTGTGGGTACAGGGCTTGGTGCATATACTTGTACTGCCAGTGGGATGCTCCCCTGTCCTTACCCACAGCATCAGAGGACTCTGGTACTGCTGGCTCTGTTATTTCCGGGGGGCGGGAGAAAAAGGGGAAGGACTGCACACACACATAAGGGGTGAACGAATGATGGGCTGGCTTTTCTACTAGTGCTAAAAGGACTGACCACCGCCTTCCCCCTTTTTCAGAGCAGTGTTTCTCCAGGTTCTCTGAGCACTGGTTTAACTCACCCCCCGGGCTCCCCTCTGAGAGCCAGTACCAGGCCCTCATGCTTCACCCTGTGCCACTCTGAGCAGGGCCCAGGGCGTTCTTGCTATGGAGTGTGTGTGTCCCGTGCTCAGTGGGCCTTGGGGCAAACCTGGCATCCAGGGCCCGCACATAGCAAAGTAGGGAGGGTCAGCGTGTCAGGCAGGACCCTGCACTAAGGCGTCCTGTGAGCTGTGTGTACAGGGAGCGGGGACAACGGGTGCAGTGGTGGGGAGGAGGAGATGTTCTCTAGCAAGTCCTGCCCTCCTTGGGACTGTTTCTCATTTATGCAGAGGGGTCAGTAAAGCACAAATGCCAGAACCCTCCCACTTCTCTCTGCCACCGCCTCTGGGGGATGGTTCCTTCATCCCCCGCCACACGCAGTCTAGAAGAAAGCAGGGCAGCCGTCATGGTAGTGAGCGTTTCACTGCAGCCCTGAGCCCTTCTTCATGGCTGCCCTGCCCTCCCTGCAGGCTCCCCGTCTGGAGAAGCAGGTGCCAGGGCCCTCCATGCAGTAAGTTACTCTGTAAACTGCTCCGTAGTGACAAAGCCCAGTCTGTATAGTGTATAGTCTGTATAGAGATGTGCGCGCTAACTGTGCAGTGCCCACAGGAGGGACTTATATCGCTACCGTATAGTAGTAAATGTTACCTTAAAAAACGCCCTCGTCTTGGAGCCTCAGTGGGCTGGGCTGAGCTTTGTTTTGAAAAGAAACAGGCATTTTCTGCACCCTGTGCTTGGAGTAAGAAGAACCCCAGGTGCCAGTGTGCCCATCATCCCCAGCTAGCCTCTTCTCGATGGTCAGCTTGACATTGCCCAGGGGAACAGTGACACCCCCAAAGAATTCGGGTTCTTCCCTCTCCATAGAAGAGCAGCCTGGATTCTGTGCCTTCTCATGCTGCACGAGGGTGGATTGTCTCTCTGGCCCCTACAGTTCATTGCGTCCTCCCTTGTCTTTCTCCCGAGGGCAGTGTGCACACAGTATTTTAACATTCTGCAGCTTGTACTGGTCAAATAAATGGGGAGGCTCCACCCTGGCAGTGGGGTGTGCAGGCCGCTGGCTGCACAGAGGTGGGAGACCACTGTGCAGCTCCCCCTCCCCCGAGACCCAGACTCAGCGGTGAGGCTGCACCCAACCCTGACACAGCAGAGGGACCAGGCCTGCCCCAGAAACACCTCAGGGCCCTGCCCCTCCATGCCAGGTGTGGGTGGGCAGGCAGGCTGGCTCAGCAAGGCAGGATCCAAGTGTGGCGGGGATCCAGCTGTGGGTTCACAGGGTTCTGTGGGGGCAGCTCAGTGGGGGGTCTGGATGCACAGGGGCTTGTTCGGGGACTTCTGCATGCAATGGTAATGAGACTCTGCATGGGGGGTGAAGGTGGTTCGGGCACAGCAGGGAAGTGGGACTCAGTGGGATGGTGATCCACGTGCAGGTGGAGTGGGGCTCATCAGGGGTGTTCTGTGGGAGTGTGTGGGGATGCACAGGTGTTGGGTAGATAGGGGAGCAGCTCCCTGTACAGGAATCCCTCCCCCTGAAGCTGGGGGAGAAATTTGGGGGTGGGTCTGACCTGGCCCTGGAGGCTGTGCAGGGGAAGAGGAAGTCCCGTCCTCCTCAACCCAGCTGGGACTAGCAGCTGAGCCTGGCACAGGGTAGGAGCCACTAGCCAGGTCTTCTCCAGTCCCCACCCCCCAGTGATTTACCTCTCTGCCGGCTGCCCGGGGCATCCACAACATACTGCTGGGGAGGGTCACATGACCACTCATGGCTTCCCTTTGCTGCCTCATCAGAAAGTCAAATTTTTCTGAGAGGAAGCAAAGAAATCGGGGGGGGGGGGGGGGGGGGGGGGGGGGGCGGGGACAGGAGACAAATTCTGCACATGCGCAGTGGTGCCGAATTCCCCCAGGAATAAACTCGTCTGCTATGCAGCTCCTAGGAGTTTGGGTGGAAATGAATGGAAAGGTGGCCTTACAGCACATGGATAAATATTTGGGCACAATGAGGCTGGTTTGCTATGTGGGTCAGGCCTGACTCATTCAAAGCCAGATGTGGCTGGAGAGTTCCGAGAGGTCACCACCGCTCCAGCACCAGCCTTGTGGACAGGCAAGGCAGCTGTCTTCCTCTGCCTGTACAAACCAGCAGCTGCTGTTCACTGAGGTGCAATTTTAGCCCCTGGGAGCCACCACCAGCAGGGCCAGACATGAGACAGGGTTGGTCTGGCTTTTAACTAGCTGGGGGCACGCGGGGTTAACGCTGACAAGGCTGAAGCCTGAGTGCACACAGGAGGGAGCAGAAGAGCTGCTAGGGCTGTTAGCTGTATTCGTTCTGGGGCGTTAGCCAAGAACCCCTTCATCCCCAGCAGAAAAGGAGGTGAGCCCCTCCAGGCCTGGGTTTTGTTTTACCCTGGGGCAGGAAGGATGAGGAGCGGCTAAGCAGCCGCCTTTGAGCGCTGCGAGGGGTTCTGCCAGACAAAGCACTGTGAGGAGCTGGGGGAGGGAATACAGGTGAAGCCAGCTTGGGAAGAAAGGGTTAAGGTTTTTTATTCTCAAGTGGGTAAAGATGGCAATTGAGGGCCAAGCAAGCTCTCCTGCCTCCTCTGGCCAGTCACAAGATTCCACTGCCAGTAGTGGGGGGGATGCCAAATCCCTCTTGGGAGCTCTCTGCACCCCATTATCTCTGTCCATGTTGTTTGAATTAATACAGACTGGAAAGAGACCCTGTGAGTTCCCAGGCCACGAATGCACTCAGAGCTGGGTCCAGCGCCTGGAACAGACAGGGTCCTGCTCCATGACCGGGGCTCTAGGCCCCACGGATAATGGAATCAATCAATTGTGCAAGAGAATTGCTCCATGGAGCTTCTCCTCTAAGTCCTGTGGCCTTGTAGTGATAGCCACGGTTCCTGCAAGCTCCCTTCTCTCTCACAGAGGCCTGGAGCAGCCCCACAGTCCTCACTGGGGAGCTGAGGGGAGGCTGCCACTCCCAGCCTTTTGCAGAAGCTACTTTAGAGATGAGGGAAGGACAGTAGTGTATGGGGGAGGGAATTTGAGTGAGATCTTGGCCTCTTCTCCCTTACAGCCAGCATCAGCTCTGGGCCTTTAACACTCCTTAAGCAAACCACAGTTGGTCACACAACAGTTGCTAATGATTTTGCTACTTTAACTAGGAGCAGCTTCCCAGCCAGCTTGCTTCCAGGAGCAGGTGTGGCTATAACTCTGTGTTTGCAAAGTTATTTCTCAAAATCCAGGAGGGTGGTGAAATCAGTGCAGGTCCCTGTTTTCCAGGAAGGCTGCACCACAAAGTCAGTACAGGGCTGATTCCTTACTACCTAACTGTTGCCTGGTGCAGTGCCCAGGGGGACCAGCCCCCAGTGAGGAGAGAAGCTGGGTCATGCCCATCAGCTGCTGCAGACTTGGGGCCCAGGAACAGTAGAGAACGATGCAGGCACTCTCCTAGCACTCAACCCCAAATGATTCATCGTAGAAGGCTTTGAGGCCGGGGTAGTATCTCAAGGGGAGCGTCTCCCCCAGAGCCTCCTGGCGGAAATTCTGCCGCAGCCAGCCATAGACCAAACTGTGCAGGAGCCCTTGGAGGGACATGGTCAGGGCCTGCAAGAGAGGGAGAGCAGCACTTTTATGAACTCCTCTTGCGACTGTGCCATTTCTGCACTGCAGGGCCATTGCCCTCTGCTCTGCAGGCCTCCATGTCCAGGGAGAGGCAGGCAGCTCCTCTCCCAACAGAGTCCATGACAGAAAGTGGAAAGTTAGATGACTGCGTAACCAACTGACAAAGGAGTGATGGAAACAGAGGAGCTTCCTCCTGCCACAGCCAGGATGCCAAGGAAAGCAAGACTGACCCGGCCTCCCACTGGCAGGGTTAGCAAAAGACTTTGCACCAACAGCCAGGAGAGGCAGCAGGAAAGAGCAAAGGTGCTGAGCTGAGCCGGGCCGGGCCATGGAATCGCTCCCCTCAAGCCAGTGGCCTGTATTTCATAGGGCCATTTATTTACATTTTGGTAGCCCCAGCAGAACTCGTCTGGCCCTTGGAGATGGTTTATTTCATTTCACTGTGCAGGGGCCACTGTGCCATGTGCATGGAGCAGTGCCTGCCCCCTCCACCCATGCACCCGCATTGCCTAGCATAACACTGACAGACCCCGCTCTGTAGAGCAGACTCATTTTCTCTCTCTCGCTAAGTGGTCTTTAGGCCACTAGATGGGACAGAACCCCACACCCAGGAGGTGTGTGGGTTACACTAGCAGAGAAGAACCTGCCTTGTCAGCACCTGAGTGCTACAGGCACACAGAGGAAGCAGATGCACAGGCACCGTGGAGCTGTAACAGAAGCAACCCCTGCTGTCTGCATGCTGGTTCACTTCCCTCCCTTTCCACTGGCCATTGATCATTCTGCACTCCCAGTACTTGGCTGGTGGGAGCATATACAGGTCCCCAGTCAGGGCCCCATCATGCTGGGCACTGTGCAAAACTCATCCAAAGACAGTCCTTCCCCTAACAAACTCACAATCTAAGCGGCAAGAGACTTCCTTACCATGGCAACATGCAGTGCAAAGATGGAGGTGGGCTCGATGCTGGTGAAGGAGAGGATGCTGAGCAGGAAAGCTGTGGACAGAAACAAAGGAATGTGTAGTCATGGCTTTATTCTGCTCATCTCTCTTGCCATTTGCTTCTGCACCTGCCTTTAACACGCAGCCCTGGGAGTGCTGCTGCCTTTGCCCCTAAGCCTCAGCTGATGTTTGTCCAGCATCTTTCCCCTGAGGGTGGGTCCCCACATGATTTACCAGTGCTTCTGTACGCACACAGCTACACTGGGAATGTGCAGCCCCTTCCAAAGTGGAAGCCAGGCAGCCTGTAGCGGGGAGAGGAAACTGGCTGTCCTGCTCCTGGGCACCTGCACAAAAGATTAAGGGCTCGTCTGAAAAAGCCACCACCCACTGAAATGTATGGTATTCAACTGGTCTAGCTGGGAGGGGGAGGAGGAGCTGAGCCAACCCAGAAGGAACTGGAGTTCTGTGTTTCTAGGGAAGCCAGAGACTTCAAAGCTGATGCTTAAAGCACAGAGCATTGATCCTGCTTTGAGCAGGGGGTTGGACTAGATACCTCCTGAGGTCTCTCCAACCCTGATATTCTAACATCTCCTCAGGCCAGACCCTTCTACTTCTCCTCAGCCAGACCCAGGATTGCTGCCCGCACCGTTGCTATAGCCAGCCTGACTCCTGCTCCTCAGCCTCTCCCTGAACACAAGCAGGAGCGGTGCCAGGGTTTTTGGCGCCCTAGGGGGGGGTCCTTCCGCGCTCCAAGTCGTTGGTGGCAATTCTGCGGTGGGGGAGGTGTCCTTCCGCGCTCCCAGTCTTCGGGGCACGTCGGCAGCGGGTCCTGGAGCAAGTGAAGGACACGCCGCAGAATTGCTGACGACGACCCAGAGCACGGAAGGACCCCCTGCCGCCGAAATGCCGCCCTCCCAAATCCTGGTGCCCTAGGCGACGGCCTAGATCGCCTAAATGGCAGCACTAGCCCTGAACACACGTATCGTTCTCGGCACAGGGATCTCATGGGGGCGTGGAGAAAAGTCGGACCAAATGTTGGCGGAGGGGGAGGGTGTGTGAGAGGCTACACGTTTGCACTTGATTGCACTGTGAAGGGATCATGGTGCACACAGAAGAGAGGACCAGTCATCAGTCTTGATCTAGTAGGAGCAACTCACCTGGTGTCCAGCAGATCAGGAAAACCAGCTGGAAGCAGCGAGAAATTTTGCACACGCTCTGGATGTTCCTGCTGGCGAAACCGTCATTCTCCATGTTCAGCAACCGCACCTCATTGCTCCTCCTGCACCAGAGCTTCACTCTGCAGTAGAGGAACTGACAGACAGCGCCGTTCAGCTGGCGCACGCACACTTACCCCCCCGCGCCGTTCAACTGGCGCACGCACACTCGCTCCCCACCCCCGCGCCGTTCAACTGGCGCACGCACACTCACCCCCCCACACCGTTCAGCTGGCGCACGCACACTCACCCCCCCCGCGCCGTTCAACTGGCGCACGCACACTCGCTCCCCACCCCCGCGCATTCAACTGGCGCACGCACACTCACCCCCCCCACACCGTTCAACTGGCGCACGCACACTCGCTCCCCACCCCCGCGCCATTCAACTGGCGCACGCACACTCACCCCCCCCGCGCCGTTCAACTGGCGCACGCACACTCGCTCCCCACCCCCGCGCATTCAACTGGCGCACGCACACTCACCCCCCCCACACCGTTCAACTGGCGCACGCACACTCGCTCCCCACCCCCGCGCCGTTCAGCTGGCGCACGCACACTCACCCCCCCACGCCGTTCAACTGGCGCACGCACACTCACCCCCCCACGCCGTTCAACTGGCGCACGCACACTCGTTCCCCACCCCCGCGCCATTCAACTGGCGCACGCACACTCGCTCCCCCCCATGCCGTTCAACCGGCGCACGCACACTCACCCCCCCCACGCCGTTCAACTGGCGCACGCACACTCGCTCCCCCCCCATGCCGTTCAACCGGCGCACGCACACTCACCCCCCCACGCCGTTCAACTGGCGCACGCACACTCACCCCCCCCACGCCGTTCAACAGGCGCACGCACACTCGCTCCCCCCCCATGCCGTTCAACTGGCGCACGCACACTCACCCCCCTCACGCCGTTCAACTGGCGCACGCACACTCACCCCCCTCACGCCGTTCAACAGGCGCACGCACACTCGCTCCCCCCCGCGCCGTTCAACTGGCGCACGCACACTCGCTCCCCACCCCCACGCCGTTCAACTGGCGCACGCACACTCGCTCCCCCCCCACCGCACGCACACTCGCTCCCCCCCCACCGCACGCACACTCACCCCCCCACGCTGTTCAACAGGTGCACGTACACTCGCTCTCCCCCCCGCCGCACGCACACTCGCTCCCCCCCACCGCACGCACACTCACCCCCCCACACCGTTCAGCTGGCGCACGCACACTCGCTCCCCCCCCCGGGCCGCACGCACACTCGCTCCCCCCCACCGCACGCACACTCACCCCCCCACGCTGTTCAACAGGTGCACGTACACTCGCTCTCCCCCCCCGCCGCACGCACACTCGCTCCCCCCCACCGCACGCACACTCACCCCCCCACACCGTTCAGCTGGCGCACGCACACTCGCTCTCCCCCCCCCCCGCCGCACGCACACTCGCTCCCCCCCCGCCGCACGCACACTCACCCCCCCCACACCGTTCAGCTGGCGCACGCACACTCGCTCCCCCCCCCGGGCCGCACGCACACTCGCTCCCCCCCACCACACGCACACTCGCTCCCCCCCCACCGCACGCACACTCACCCCCCCCACGCCGTTCAACAGGTGCACGTACACTCGCTCTCCCCCCCCGCCGCACGCACACTCACCCGCGCCGCACGCACACTCGCTCCCCCCAGCCCCTTGCTCACACTCCAGGCTACGCAGGCAGGTGCTCACCGCGCTGCAGCTGGGCACCAGCAGCAGGTACACGAAGAAGAGGATTTTCATCTCCAGGCCCGTGTCCTTCCCGCCCACGTCCTGGGAGCCACAGGAAAAGCGCCGTGAGGCGGCTGCCTGGGGCTTTCTGCTGCCCCCTCCCCTGCCAGGCACCGCGTCTTACTTCTTGTGGCAGCGAGCGGGGGGGCTCAGCCCGGCACGGCTCCCTTGGGCCCAGGCCAGGACACACACGGCTGGGCCCAGAGCTGCAGCCAGGCCTCTCAGAGGAGCCGAAGTTTCCGTTCTTAACAGAGGACCCTGCTGGGGCATGAGCCTTCCCTCCTCCACCCCCTGCCCTTTGCCTGTCTTGCACCCTAACCCCAACCTCCCAGCTCCATCTTCCCCTTGGGCCCAGCTGGCAGCAGGGGGCGGGAGAGCTGCCCCATGGCTAGAATGGTGGGCGGCCGGGAGGGGAAGCAATGGGCACTGGTTACCCAGTAAGGACAGTCCCCACCACCCCAGCCCCCGCAGGAGGGTAACAGCCATGAGCAATGGTGCAGCTGGCTGGAAACAGCTGCTGCCTGGGAGAGCTTCTGAGCCAGGCTGAGGCTTTCTGGCACCCGGGTGCTGCTCAAGAAAAGGGAGGTGGAGGAAGCAGAGGCCGGGGAGCTCTCACCTTATAGCAGACGTCCTGGGAGCGGTGGATGAGGATCAGGCAGCTGAAAGCACATTGCTGTGTAAGTGGCGCTGGCTCCCAGCACCATCTCAGCATGTTCGGAAGGGGGAGCTCCCATCACGGCGGTGCAGTCTGCCTGCCAAGGCCATGTACCAGCGCCGTGCCCCAGAGCGCAGGGCCTTGTTCAGGGCACCTCTCTCCAGGGCACGAGCTGATGCTGGCAGAGTTCAGTGACAGGCTCCAGCAGCCGAACAGCTCTTCAGCAGCAGGCATGGCTGGAGCAGCTTTCAAGGATCCAGCTGTCACTGCAGCTGCGGTTCTACAGTGCCAGGGGAGTTGGGCATCCTGCCCTGAGCCCTGCTGCTGGGCCCCACCTCACCTGGTTGCGAGGTGGGACTCAGGGAGACCTGCAGGGGCAAGACTTGGAGCTAGTGTCACAACCCTTGGCTCAGGATCACTATGGACTGGGCCTGCTCACTTCTGCACAGACCTGGGAGTAACAGTCCCAGCCCCAGAGCCCGCTGTCAAGTTCAGAACAAGAGGCAGCCGAAGGCTCTGTGGGGCCTTCCTGGGGGAGGCTCAGGCTGCTGGAAGAGAGAAGGGGCCGGCTGCTGCTGCGAAGGGACCGAAGCGCTACCTGGAGCAGTACAGGCTGTCGGCCCCTCGGGAGAGGTTGGCTGTATGGGGCATGACGGATTCGAGGGACATGGGAGCGATGTCTCTCACCGACGTGCCTCTGAACAGCAGCTGGCCCAGAAACGTGAGGACGGGGAGCAGCCTTGGCAGAGACAGACGGGGAGGGGAAAGGAAGAGCGTGAGAGCCTGGGCATGCGGCGGGGAGTCGCCCCATGCACTGGGAAGGCTGTGCCTGGCCCCAGGTTGCAAAGGCGACAGCACATCCCAGCTGGGGCTCCCAGGGCACCACCTCTGACCCTGCATTAGAGATGGGGACCCTGAGGCCGAGGGAGCTGCAGTCACTAGTCAGACTGGGGCTGTGTTATGCTGGTCACTTCCCCCAGGCCAGGCTGCACAGCCGTGGCGGAGCCAGGAGGGGAATGCGGGACGCCCTTGCCTGGAGCTGTGAGCCAGGACAGCATGTGGCTTCCCCGAAACAGGTGATGCTGGCAAGAGCCAGACAGCGCGGGCAGGTGTCCCGCAGGCCCTGCGGCTGTACCGCACTGGTCACTGCTCACAGGCCTGAAGGGCAGTGAGGGGGGGCCTGGGGCGCACAGCTTTGTACCAATCCAAACCCACAAATCAAAGAAGCCCAGCGGGGCAGCACCTACCAGGCCAGGATGTAGGGCAGGCAGTGCTGCGCCCTCTCCATGCACCTGCTTCTCTCCTGCAGCGGAGAAGAGCTGGGTCAGAAAGGGCCGCAGCCTCACCACAGGGCTAGAGATGAGGCCTGGATACTGAAATTGGAGCGTCTAGCGCAGAGCCGGGTCCAGAGACGGGGCCTATTGTCCCATGGGACTCGCAGGAATGTGCAGCCCTTAACAGTAGCATTAAAACCATGTAGGAGGGGACCACCTGGGGTCCCAAAAGCTGCTGCTCTGCACTTGCGTGGGTGCGTCTCTGAACCACTCGCTCTGGCTGACCATTCTCAGAGCAGCCCGGGCCCCCAGGGGCCACCAGAAGGCGAGCTGGGGGCCCAGTGCTGTGCCCGGGGATGTGGGCATCACATTACAATACACACATGGTAGAATAGGGAACAGGCTGCCCCAGGCACCCGCTTGCCACTGTTCCCGTCCCATTGACACAACACCCACTACTAGCCAGGGCGCCAAGGTAACCCGCTGCCAGCTAGAGAACACCAAGACCTACTTGCTGCTGAGCAACCTGGCTAGGAGCTTGTGGCCCATCCTGCTCCCTTTCCTCCCCTACCAAGGTGTAGGTGGGTGACCACAGCACCACCCCCCAATCTCAGGCCAGGGCCAGGGGCTGGCAGGTCTGAGGGACGCTCACGGCACAGCCTGTCCCTGCCTGGAGGCATGTGGTGTAACTCTTCCGCCCGTTTGTCTCTCTGGTTCCCCAGTGGTGTGTGTCTGGTCTTCTGAGGAGCTGCCACCAGCAGCTCCATCTGGCCCCTGGCCTGGTTGTGCCCGGTGGGAGAGAAGGACCGCCTCAGGCATTACAGCAGAAGAAGGAAGGCCTGGTCAGCCCCTACCTGCAGAGCTGTCTCGTGCGTCACTCTCCAGCCACGGATGGTGTGGTTCACCTCGTACGCATAGACAATGACCATCAGGAAGGAGATGGCATAGAACATCTGAGCAAGAGAGAAACTGAGGGTCACACCCAACAACAATCCCACCTGCAGGCTTCCAGGGTGACCCAGGAGCCCCGCTGGGCCCCCATTCCCACTAGCCTTTCCTGCCTTCTCCATGCCTAGGGTCCTGGTGTCAGCGCTGCTCCCAATAACCCCAGGGGATGTGAGCTTTGTCCAGTCTGGTAACGACACCACCACGACTCCAGCATGTCAGAGGAGGGGAAAGGAACCAGCACCTGGGCACGAACCTCACACCCGCCACATCCATCCCCACAAAGGCTCTTACTGGGGCCTCCCTCGTGGCTTTCCAGCCATGCTGCACAGCAGGGGCTGATGGCAGCCATCTTGGCTGACACACACGGGTTCAAACCAGGACCATCTGGAGCTGAGCACATGAGTAGCCACAGCCTGACCTCACCAGCCAGGCTCCATAGCGGGGCCCAAAACGGATTCCCACCAGCACGGCCACGTGACGCGCTGACGAGTGGGTTCCACGTGCTCCCGGTAGCGGAGCTGGATCTGGGCAGGCCGTGGCACAGAACAGGCCTGCGGTAGCCAACAGGCTCAGCCACGCAGTGGTCCCCGGCTCCTCTAATAACACATGACCACGTCCCCGAGACACGTCCCCCACCCCCACAGGTTAGCTCAGAGGATCCATGTGGGCTCAGACTTAGCACTCACAACAGGCTCGAAAACATGGTTCTTCCCCCAGAGCTACAGGAGCCAGTGGCTACCACCCCAGTGCAAAGGGCAGCAGGTGTCCCATGCCTGGACTGCAGTAACCCACATGCGACCGTGGCTCCTGAAATCTCAGTTGAGCCATTGGCTCAAACGGGCTTGGAAAAGACATGGTCACGTGGAGTCAAAACTGTCCGGAAGCCCTTCAACCCAGGGCGAGCAGAGCAGGCTGGCCCCCTTGAGAGCAGGCCCCATCAGTCGCCGTTACTGGGGCCGGCCCGTTAAGGCATTGAGGGTGGTTTTGGGTCCCAGGGGCTCCTGTGGCTGGCACGCCAGGGCTCTGTGAATTGCTGAGTGGCACTCAAACCCAGAGGCCCTGCAGGCAGGTGGAGTAGGAGACAGTGAGCAAGGGGTTGGCTGCCAGGGAAGGGAGGACACGCCTCACAGGAAGGGCTGAGGGTAAAGTAGCAGGAGAAAGCGGCTGGGGCAGGGTGGAGCGGGTAAGGGCTGGAGGCCCAGGGCTGGTTCTGATTCAGGCGACCTAGGCCAGTGTCGTCAACAGAGGCGGAAGGAAACCCCACTTCCACTGGCATCACCATGGGAGGGCTCTGGAGCCATAAAGCCCAGGGAGGGAGCAGAGCTGCATCGCCCTGGGGTGCTGGGTGAGCGCTGCACCTGGGGCAGGTGAAGGGCTGAGGTGTGGCACCGTCTCCCCAGGGCAGGGGTTGAATCTCCATCCTGGGAACAATCCTGGCCTGGCCCCTGCCTGTGAGGGCTCTAATACTCCCAGAGTGGAGAGCACAGCTCAGCACACCATGTGCAGAGGCAGCCTGACGCACCCACCGCACTAACAGTTCCAATCTGCAGCTCTACCAGGGGACGCGGCTTCTAGAGAAACAGCAGCAGCAGCGATTTTTGAGCAGGGCACAATCATCGCCAGCCCCAGCCCACATGTCGACCCCCGTGCAATCGCACCCCCACCCCCATCTGTGCTCACCATGGCCAGCATCAGGCCGTAGGGGCAGAACTCGTAAGCCAGGACAAAGAGCTGGGCTGGAAGGAGCTGGATGGAAGCCGTGATGATCAGCACCAAGGCAGCCAGGAAGTCTGCCAGGGACAGCAGGAAGAGGGGGCGCAGCTATGGGGAAGGCAACAAGGTTCGTTAGGGACAATGCTGCCAGCAGGGAGCAGCCCCTTTTCCCCTGTCTCTCTCCCTCCCCAGCACCTATCAGTCTCCCTTGCTCCACATGGTGTGTGGTCCAGAGCTTCTCTGCCCTCCCCTGAAGGTGATGCCCTCCTGGCCTAGCACTCCATCTCCTCCCACTTGTGCCCTCTTCCTCATGCTACCCCTGTGCCCGGAGGCGGGAGGGAACAGGCCAAGGAGAGCTGGCATGAATTCGGTGCTGCAGCCAGCCTGTAATTCCAGCAACCAATGAGCACGCAAAGCAAACGCTCCTGCTGGGCTGACCAAGCCATGGGGCAGGCCGGCCTAGGGCAGCTGTTGCCCCGCTCCTCCTTTCCCCGAC
Source organism: Gopherus flavomarginatus (assembly GCF_025201925.1). Taxonomy (NCBI): domain Eukaryota; kingdom Metazoa; phylum Chordata; order Testudines; family Testudinidae; genus Gopherus; species Gopherus flavomarginatus. The sequence goes on along the minus strand of NC_066617.1, from coordinate 3,210,133 downwards.
CCAAACGGACTGGGCCATCACCGATCTCTCAAGACTGCCCTTAGAAGCAGCCACCTCACTGAGTCCCACGCAGAGAGTCATCTGACCAGCTCCTGCCTGGTGTCAGGGTGAACGCACGCAGTCTGGTAGCAGGGGCTCTGAAAACCCCATGGATTATGGGGTTTTCCCCATGATCCGCAGCTGCTCCAGCTAAACACCAGGAAACACAGATCCAAAGAAATGGGTATTCCAGGGTTGGCCAGGGCTACAGTGAACTGGCCATGGGATTAGGATGGTCTATTATGGGGCAAGATTAAAACCCCTTGGGCATGAACTGCCCCGTGAGATCGCACACTCTCCACTTCTCTAAAAATCCAGGGAGTCTCGAGTCTGCAACAGACCTGGCTGTGGAAGCACCTCCCCCTGATTGTGGCTACAGCAAGGACCGAGCTGCTGCCGACGAGGCTGAAATGGAAATACAGCCACTGGTTAGTCTCCATCGCACACAGCCAGCCATGCATGGTGTCCATCGATCAGTCTGCACACAGCACAGCTAACATCCCTTTAACCTCTCCTTGAGCCTGGGCTCGGACACAAGTCTGGGGCTCGGGAAGGTCCCCACTTTGCACCCAGGCTCCCGGCTGGGATATCTGAAGTGCAAGGCGCTCATGTGAGTTACCAGCAGCTGGTTTCTGAACTGGGAACAGGATCAGACTTCAGAACCCTCCTGCCTCCCAGCCCGTAACGTCCCAATCTCTCTCCATCCTGGTCACTTGGGGGGCTGGAGTCCAGGTGCCTGCGCTCCCTGCTGCAGTGGGGCTCACGTTGGTTCCTAGACTGCACAGAGAGAAGAGCCACGGGACAGTGGGCACTGGAAAGGAGCTGGCATATGGCAACGGAAAAGCACTGAGGGAGATGGCTTCCCACTGGACTGCTGCCTCCTGCTGGTGGATTCATGCACCAGCAACCTTGACACAAGCCCTGCCGTAGGCTGCTCACTTACCTCCACAGTGGAGATGACAATGACCATTGGTGGCTTCCAGAGGGGCCCTGGGATGTTAGGGGACGTAGTGGTCTCCAGAAGGAAAGGTGGATTCCACAGTCCCCTGCCACTGTGGACAAGACTGGACAGGATGAGGGGAAAAACCCTGGAGCTGGGGATAATGCATCCCAAATGACCGTGCAAGCTGGATGCAGGAGCATGCAGGGTCAGACCCCAAAGGTATCACTATGGCTTGGGACCTGCACTGGCACTGCCTGGCTACCTGAGAGCACCCCCAGAACCTGGCTCCATCCTGCATGTGTCTCTAGTGTAGGGATGGGCAGAGGCCTCGATGATGCAGATACCTGAGCTCTTACATTATCTTCCCACAGAAGGGGGGCAGCAGCTAGCATGGGGGCTACCAGGGGAAAGAGCTCGGCAAGTGGCCAGGAGCAAAGTGCATCCACATTGGCCCTTGCCTATCCTGACTCCAGCAGGGCTTGGGACAGGCCTCAGGTAAGCGGACCCACCTCAGAGATGAGGCCACCAGGTAGACGCGAGTCAGCACAAAGATCTAAAAGAAGAAAGGGAGATGACGGCGGGTTAATCACGTGTCCGGTGGCCTTGATTCAATTCCTCGCCAGTGCAAGCCAAGGCTCTGCCCTCCACTGCTCAGCGAGCACCCCACTTCGCCTGGCAGCAGCGCTTGGCCACCCGAGACCCCTCGACCCTCCCAGCCAGGTCACCAGCAGGGAACTTGCCCCAGCTGAGCCAACTGTTTGTCAGTGGAACAGAGCAAGACATTGAACCCTGGGCAGGCTCCATTCCACTCAGCAGTGTAAACAGCCAGAGACAGGGAGGAAGGGGCTCTAACTTCCAGCAGGGACATACTAGAAAATAGGCAGAAAAGACCCTGGTTTAACATCGCAAACACGGAGCAGTGCGTGTTACAAGCTGGGTGCAGAGTCCATGCGGGGGCATGCATTGCTGCGGGCGAGGACGCTCACCGGCTGGCTTGTAATGCTGCCAGGGAGCTGGCTAAAGGTGGGGTGATGGAAAATGGATTTTCAGACAGAATTAAAAAAAACGAGTCTGGTTGGGTGGGTAGAACCAGTTTTTTTTTCCCAGTAAAGCCTTGAGTTCTTGGCTTAAAAATACCCGATGGGTTGGGTTGGGGTGGGGGAGGGGTCATTGGTTTTGTTTTGGGGTTTGGTTTGTTTTACACTGAAACTGTCTTAGAAAACAAGGCTTTTGTAGGGTGGTTTTTTTTAAATCTGGATCTCACACAAGGCATCATCTGGTATTTTTCAACCAGCTCCAGGAGCTGTCAGAGAAACCTGGCGACTTCTCCCAGACTCTCCTTAGACAGCAGCACAAGTAGGACCAGACACTATTCGTGCCTGATGCTCTGCCGTTAACAGCAGGCCTGGGGAAACTGATCTGATGATCCTGGGGTGTGCTAGTCTCCCAGCAAAGGGACACCCAAGCTAAGCAGGATAACGGGCCGGAATAGGGAACAATCCTGCCCTGGCCTCAGGAGCTTGGCCGGAGAAGGTCTTTACCTTCTGCACTCACTGTGTGCCCCTGAAGAGGAGTCGGTGGGGGTGGTGATTTGGCTCTGGTACCCTGTCCTACCAGTATCCTGGGTGGGGTTTCGCTGGCTTCTGCCAGGCTAGCTCAGGAGAACAGCACAAAGTGTTTGCCAGGGTGTGAGAGAGAGAGGAGCAAAAGGTGCTTGATTCTCCCTTCAGTGTCTCTGGGAGACCAGCAAGAAGCCCTGCTCTGGAGTTTGCTCCCCCTCATTCCCAGACCGGGGTGCAGCCCCCCTCCCCTGCTAACAGGGGAGATGGCTGGTTGCTGTAAGGGGAGGAGCAGCCTCGCTTTAGCCTCAGCCCATGGGATGCTCCCTGGCCAGCACCGCTGGGTCATACAGAATCCTTTCCCTCTGCCTCGTGTGGGTCACAGCAGCCTGGGAATGGGGAGTTCCCGAGAGCAGCTTCTGGCTACATTGCCTCTCTGAAACGCTGCGTCTGGCACCGTGTGCCCCCCCCAAACAGTACCGCTTCCCCCAGTTACAGATGGAGAGAAAATGAGCCATGAAGAGACAGATGGGGTTGAATGACTCAGACAGAGACAACTAAAGCTCCTGGAGAGACAGGCCATCCTACAACTCATTCGGAGGATAGAACAGCTGAATCCTGGTAAGAAAGAGCTAGATTGACAGGCACAGAGCATAAGCTACAGCCTCTGAGAAATGCAGCTCAGTTCCAGAGAGGAAACACAATCAATCATCTTCCACACAGCACGAGGGGGAGTCCTACAGCATGCACTGTGCAGCTGGGAAATACATCAGATCCACCTCCCTGCAGGCGCTCAGTTCTCGTGTGGATCCAGGAGTGTCCCCTGAGCCCATCTACGCTGGACATACTGTTCAGTGCATGGGGAGGTGACCTGCTGGCTTCCACTGAGCTGGTGAGGGTGTGCAGAGCACCTGTGATTTTGCTGGGGTTTCTATGGCCCTGGTTCGTGCGTGTGGGTTGGTACCTTGTCGTTGGACAGCGCTGACACGTTGTTCCCTCCACTCGTTGTGTCCATGCTGGCTGTAGCCTCTTCTGTTGATTCCAGAGCAAAAAGCCTCCCAGCTCCTCCTCCTGGGCTGGGCTCCTGCAGGCGGTGGTGGTGCTCAGCACCTGGGAGCCTTTCTCCCTTGCAGGCTGCTGTTGACTGAACTGCTGCTGTAACCTTTGCTTGTTTGGTTTGTTCCACACCCCTGTCACGGGGAGGGCGTTGCACCGAACACAGTCTGGAGAGTGCGGCTGGAGCAACTCACCCAGCCAGCCTTCCACTATCTCACAAAGGGGCCGAGGCAGAAGCCTTCCCTTGATGCCCTGCAGCCTCCCAGAGCACCCTGGAGCCACCATGGCTGGAGCAAGGTGGGGATTAGATACCCGGCCCAAGCCGGTGAGTCCAGAGGGATTGCAAGAGGGGACAAGTCACCTCTCTCTGTGCATAGCTCATCACCCCGGATTCCTACCCATATCCCTGCTACATCACCCAGGGAGGGGGCGGGGGTGACATAACTCACAAGCTGAGGGGCCAGACAGGAACTCAAAACCCCAAACCCTAAGACGGTGTAAAAGGTGCAAAATTCAACACTAGCCACCCCCTCCCCCGCTTCCTTTCACTCACACCTTCACCAGCTCCTGAGCATGCACCTCACAGCTGCTCGGCCCAGTGCGTGGCTGCAAGTCTTACATCACCTCGCACAACCACTCTGAATTTAACCCATTGCTTCAGTGCCACTCAACTGCTCCTCTCTTGTGGCTCAGGCAGGTGACAACATCGTCACATACAGCGCTGTACAGCTGGCGCCCCACTTCCCCAACGTGGGCAAACATGATCTCGCTGCTACAGCAGCGGGAAACTGTCATGGAGTGTGGGGGGGTCCGGCCCTGCACCCCTCTTCCTGGGACTCTCAGTGACTCTCAGCCAGCCAGTAAAACAGAAGGTTTATTGGACAACAGGAACGCAGGCTACAGCAGAGCTTGCAGGCACAGTCAAGACCCCTCAATTGAGTCCTTCTGGGCTTTCAGGGTGCTTGGGTCCCAGCTTAGGATACCCTGAATTCCAACCACCCAGCCACAAACCCAAACTGAAACTAACCCCCTCCTGCCGGCCCCTTCCTTGCAAAAAGTGTTGACCTCCGACCCCCCTTTCCTAGCTCAGGTTACAGGTGCAGGTATAGTCCATCCCCTAAAGTCCTCCCCTGCTCTCCCATCCCCCATGCAGACAGCCCCTACTCCATCACTGAAACTAAGGCCTAGAGTGAGGAAGGGAGTCTCCGCACCAGGAATGCCAGCTCCTGGCCCCGAGGCACAGGACGCCATGCTGCCTTCAGAGATGGTTTCATTGGCTCCTCGTGGGCGGGGCCATAGTTGTGACTAGGAACAATGTGTGCAGGCTGTGAGGGGCTCCACGCTGTCAGGGCATGAGTGAACATAGCCCAGTTCTTTCCAACACAGCTCTTTGTTGCCAGTAGAATCAGTCTGAACATGACTGAAATTAGACCAGCTGGAGGAGGGCAGCTGAGAGAAGCCTTTGAGGACAGGACGGAGGCTAGTCAGCTAGCAGGCTTTGCAAACACAGGAAAGGTAAGTCTGGCCGTGTTGGCCCGGAACATGCAGAAGGAAATTCACACGATAATGCAAAGGAACAGACTGCATGTTTAATGAGGCCCATGTTTAACAACCGTTGGCATATGAGTTCATACACACCCACAAACCCTTCAATAAAAACATTCCCAATGCTGTAGGGTGAAGGATGTCTGTGCAAAGCCCCACCCAGCTGCAGCTCTCCAAGCGGGAGGAGGGAAGAGACTGACGCTGAGTCACTTACTGGCCCGAGCACAGGACTGGAGCCAGGAACACCCAAGAACCTGATCTCTTCTGATACTACCTCCCTTTGCAGATTTGGGCAGGTCCCAGGCTCTCTGCCTCAGATTTCCCCCGGTGGGAGATGGACCAATCCTTCTCTTCTGGGCAGTGTTTTGAGGGATGCAAAGCACCACACTGCAGAAAGGGGGAAGCTACTGTGATAATTATTGAAGTTTGAAAGCCATCTTCTGCCTTGTGGCAGTCTATGCTAACTCCTCACCACTTCCATCAGCCTGGCTGAGGAGCCCCCGAGGGCTTCCAGAGCAGCGACGTGGCTACATGGAATGGTTCAGGCTCCGAGCTGTCTGTTCACCAGCTGCCACATTCTGAGTACAAAATGCTCTTGCCGCACTGCTGACCCCAGGAAAGGGACATTGGGGGAACAGCTGGATTATGTAGATTTGAGAGGGAAACGCATGAAATCTAGGACAGAGCATTTCCAGCAGCAGGACAGGGCTTTCCCCACTTCCAGGTAATCCGTTGCTTCTCAGACATAGCTGAGTACTGGCAGCTCCCTTGACTCTACACAGCAAGTCCATGCAACAAGATGCCAGTCACCCAGCAACAAGATTATGAAGTCAGGGACAGCACTGAAGGCAGAAGACTCAACCTACTCAACTCTGCTGCTCCCTTTTGCTTATGTTTCAACACATGGCCTCGTTACACCAACCTGTCTAACACCCTATATAACACAAACTTCTCTCACACCCTCCTGCTCAGCGTGCTGCAGCTCACACTGACATACTTTGTTTTTTAAGTCAAAATAAGCCAAGATTGAAGAAAATCAGTTACGGAGTGTTAAAGTTATGAACATTTCAAGTCAGTAAGTTGAAACTTCTGAGGTTAGATCAATTCAAACTCAGAGCAGTTTGCACCGTTGCAAAGCCAGGAAGCATTTTAGCTTTGATTCTGTCTGATCTGTGAGCACTGGCTGCTTGCTCTTGTGATTCTGAGAGCAACTCTTGTTCCACTGCAAATTAGAGCATGCACAGCTGACTAGCAGGGCCGGCATACAGGCCCAGTGTTGAGGGGCCATGAGTACTAGTCACCAAAGCTTCAAGGACCAAGCCTTGTTCACAGAACAGTGACTGGGAAAAGCTCAGCGATAACCCTGGAATAAGCTGCCACAGGTGGATATAGAATCCGCATCCCTTCAGATTTTCTAGGCTACAGCAGTGATCTTTCAGGCACGGTCTTGGGATGATCAAGTCAGAGTAGAGAAACCACCATTCATTCTCTTATTCTACAGTCCTTTCCAAATAATCATAGGACTGGAAGGGACCTCGATAGGTCATCTTGTCCAGTCCCCTGCACTCATGGCAGGACTAATTATTATCTAGACTAGTGGTTCTCAAACTTTTGTACTGGTGACTCCTTTCATATGGCAAGCCTCTGAGTGTGACTCCCTTATAAATTAAAAACACCTTTTTATATATTTAACACCATTAAATGCTGAAGGCAAAGTGGGGTTTGGGGTGGAGGCTCGCAGCTCATGACCCCCTGAAGGGTCCTGACCCCAAGTTTGAGAACTCCTAATCCAGACCATCCCTGACAGGTGTTTGTCTAACCTGCTCTTAAAAATCTCCAATGATGGAGATTCCACAACCTCCCTGGGCAATTTATTCCAGTGCTTAACACCCTGACAGTTAGGAATTTTTTCCTACATAAACCGCCATTGCTGCAATTTAACCCCATTGCTTCTTGTCCTATCCTCAGAGGTTAAGAACAACAATTTTTCTCCCTTCTCCTTGTAACACCTTTTATGTACTTGAAAAAACTGCTATCATGTCCTCTCTCAGCCATCTCTTTTCCAGACTAAAAAGACCCAGTTTTTTCAATCTCTCCTCATAGGTCATGTTTTCTAGACCTTCAATCATTTTTGTTGCTCTTCTCTGGACTTTCTCCAATTTGTCCACATCTTCCCTGAAATGTGGCACCCAGAACTAGACACAATACTCCAGTTGAGGCCGTATCAGTGTGAAGTAGAGTGGAAGAATTACTGCTTGTGTCTTTGTGACAGACCCAGACCAGTGGGGTACAGGAGTCTGGTAGAGGAAAATATACTGGTCCTATTGGCATCCAGCGGGGGTGGGCGGGTGAAGCCCACCCACTTCTAAAGGGCCTCCCCCCAGCCTAAGGGGAGGACCCACAGGTCTGGGACACCAAGTAATTACGGGGGACAACTAATGAAAAAAACAGGATCGGGAGTGAGGTCAGAGGGCTAAACGAAGGGAACTTGATGGGGACATCGAGCAGAGAACCCCAGACAACGCCCACTGCTCCTCGAAGGCGTCAAGGGAGCCAGTGGACGCCGCCCAGAGGAACTCTGCCCGGATGCGTGAGCAGACGGAGGAACGGAAATAGACCCTACAGTCACGGGAAATCCCGTCGGCCAACCTCCTCTCCCTGGTGTTGTAGATGGTCAGTTTGGCCAGGGCTAAGAGGAGGTCGAGAAGGAGATCCCGCGACTTCGTGGGGCCATGGATGGGGAGCGTGTAGATAAAAAGGTGAGGGGAAAAGTGCAACCAAAAACGCAGGAAAATATTCAGGAGGAGCCGGAACAGGGGCTGCAACCTGGCGCACTCCAAATAAACGTGCGCCAAGGTCTCCTTCTCACCACAGAAAGGGCAGGTGCTAGGGACAGACGTGAACCGCGCCAAGTACACGCCCATGCTCACGGCTCCGTGAAGGAGCCGCCAACTGATATCCCCGGCGGGCCTCGGGACCAGGGCAGAGTACAAGCTGGCCCACCGGGGCTCCTCACCCTCGAGAGGCGGCAGGAGGTCCCGCCATTTGGTATCGGGGCGGGACGCGAGGGTGAGGTAGTGAAGGGTATGGAGCACGAGCGAGTACAGATGTTTCCGTGGCGCGGTCTGGAACAAAACCGGCTGCAGATCATGCAGCCGGCTGGCAGTGAAAGGGTGAGGGGGCCGATTGGATTCACGGGGCAGGGGCCCGATAAAAGTGTCCACGGGGCCTGGGGTGGAGGGTGGGCGGGGCGTGCCCACTCGCAGGACCCGGTCGAGGTAAGCCCGAGCAGCGGGCAGTAAAGCGGCCTTCACCTCCTGAAGTACGCGCTGGGGAGTACGAGGTCTGGAGAGCCCCATGCGCTGAGCGAGCGTCAGGGGATCCAGCCAGTCTCCCCGGTCGTAGTCCAGGAGGTCTCCGACCCTGGTGACTCCCGCCGAGACCAACCTCTGGCACACCGTGGGGGACTCTGCCACCTGCACACGAAGCTGGGGATTGTGTAGCAGGGGCTCCGCGAGGAGGTCAACCCCCACGGTGGCCGCCACGGACCTGGTCGTTGAAAAGAGCTTCCAGGTCCGGAGGAGGTCTTGGTAGAAGACCGGCAGCCCGGAGAGGTCTCGCGGAAGACCTCTCGGATGGAGGTAAAAGAGCTGCCGGTCGTATCGGAGCCCTCGGAAGCGGCGGAGGAAGGCGTGCGCCAATACGCTCCACGCCGGACTACCCGCACCAAACAGGAGCCTCTGCAGGGCCTGGAGGCGGAAGACATGGACCTGAGCGCGTAAGCACTTCAGGCCCTGCCCCCCCTCCTCCAGGGGCAGGTGGAGGACCCCTGCAGAGACCCAGTGCGTCCCTGGCCAAAAGAACTCCAGAATCACCATCCAGAGGTTGGCCAGGAAACCCGGGGCCGGGACCAGGGTGTTGAGTCGGTACCAGAGCATGGACAGGACCAGTTGATTAAGCACCAGTGCCCTCCCCCTAAGGGAGAGGCACCGGAGTAGTCCTGTCCATTTCCGGAGCCGCTCCGTCACCCTGCCCTGCAAATCCTGCCAGTTCTCCGGCGGAGACGGATGCGTGGCAGAAAGGTAAACGCCGAGATAGAGCAGCGGACTCACGCTCCACTGGATGGCCTGAAGCGCGGGTGGGAGGGAGCTCGCCTGCCACCCGTCCCCGACCACCAGGCCAGAGCTCTTGACCCAGTTGACCCGGGCGGAGGAGGCCGCCGAGTACACAGCCTGGTAAGCCTCCACCCGCGCCAAGTCGCCCGGGTCCTGGACCACGAGGAGCACATCGTCAGCGTATGCCGACAGGACCAGCCGCAGCCCCAGCTCCTGAAGCACCAACCCCGTCAACCTCTTGCGGAGGAGACAGAGGAAGGGCTCGATCGCCAGAGCGTACAGCTGGCCCGAGAGGGGGCACCCCTGCCGCACTCCCCGCCCGAAGCTGACCGGCTCGGTCAGGGTCCAGTTGAGCCTGACCAGACACTCCGCAGAAGCGTACAGCACCTGCAGAAAACCCACAAACAGGGGTCCGAAGCCGAACGCTCGCAGAGTGCCCAGGAGATACCCGTGATCCATCCGGTCGAACGCCTTCTCCTGATCCAGGGACAGGAGGGCGAACGACAGACCATCCCTACACCCCAATTCCAGAAGGTCCCGGACCAGATACAAGTTATCAAAGATGGTGTGGCCCGGGACGGTGTAGGTCTGGTCTGGATGGACCACGTCCGCCAGCACGGACCCTAGCCGCATCGAGATGGCCTTCGCAACAATTTTGTAGTCCGTGCTGAGGAGCGAGACGGGACGCCAATTCCGTAAGTCGCGGAGGTCCCCCCTCTTCGGCAATAAGGCCAGCACGGCTCTCCTGCACGAGAGAGGGAGGACCCTGCTATGCAAAGCCTCGGCCCAGACGGTGACCAGGTGTCACGGAGTCACCGGGCGATGCTCTGGAACAGCTCCCCACAAAGCCAGGCAGGACTTTGGGGAGCCTCCTCTCCCCTGGAGCAGACTTGTTCAGGGCAAGAAGTTCACACGTCTTCACCTCCTGGGTCTCTCCTTGGAGCATTCAGCATCCTCTGCCCCTCCGTGCGCTTCCCACAGCGAGCCCGCCTCAGCGGCGTCCTGGGGAAGCCACCGGGTCCTGCACCCCCACTTCGCAGTCAGACATGACTCTTAGCCAGCCAGTAAAACAGAGGTTTATTTGATGACAGGAACAGGGTCTAAAACAGAGCTTGTAGATACAGCGAACCGGACCCCTCGGCTGGGTCCATTCTGGGGGGCAGTGAGCCAGACCCCCAGGTCTGCCCTCCACCCTTGACCCCAGCCAGCTCCAGACTAACAACCCCTCCCAGCCCCTCCTCTCTCCTCAGCCCCTTTCCCGGGCCAGGAGGTCACCTGATCCCTTTGCCTCCAACACCTTCAGCTGGCACCTTTGCAGAGGAGGGGCCCAGGCCATCAGTTGCTAGGAGACAGTGTCAGGCATTTAGGTGCACTGGCCCTTTGCTCTGCCAGATACTTAAGAACTGCCATGGGGACACTGAGGCACCAACACAGTACTCAGAGAAAACATTAAGAACTTTCCCAGTTCGTCACACCAGGTCTGGGCCGAGGACGTCCCAGAACACGCGGTAGAACTCCACGGTCAGCCCGTCCAAGCCCGGAGATTTATTGGTGGGCATGTGACGGAGGGCCTCCGAGAACTCGGCCAGAGTGAGAGGCAGCTCTAGTCGGTCCCGGTCGCCCGTGCTGACCGTCGGGAGCCCGTCCCAGAGCACTCTGCAAGCGTTAGGATCGGTCGGATCCGGGGAGAAAAGAGTGGCGTAGAAGGCCCTGGCCCTCTGGCACATCTCCGCCGGATCCGTGAGGGGGGTGCCGTCCTCCGCCAGGAGGCAGGTGACGTGCTTCTTGGCCCCCCTCCTTTTCTCCAGGGCGTAGAAGAAGCGGGAGCCGCGATCCATCTCCCGAAGGAGGTGGATGCGGGATCGAACAAAAGCACCCCGGGCCCGATGATCTTCGAGGGCCCGGAGCTCCTCCCGCTTCTCCCGGCACGCTCCGCAGAGGGATGGATCCTCGGAGTTGACGGCCAGACGCCTCTCCAGCTCCAAGACCTCCCGCTCCAACTGCCCTATCGCCGCATCTCTCCGTCGGCTGGCACCCCGAGTGTAGTCACGGCAGAAGAGCCGGGCGCGCACCTTCCCCAGATCCCACCACCGCCGCGCCGAGGAAAAGGCGCGCCTCTGCCCTCGCCAGGCCAGCCAGAACTCCCGGAAGGACGCCACGAAGCCCGCATCCTCCAGCAAACTATTATTAAAGTGCCAATAGGCCGGCCCCGGCCTCTCCGCGCAGAGAGAGGCCGTCACGGTGGCAAGGTGGTGATCCGAAAAGGGGGCCGGCCGAACGCTGGAGGAGTGGGCCCGTGAAAGGTGGAAACGTGACAGGTAAATACGGTCCAGCCGGGAGTGGCACGACCGATGGGCCTCCACCCGGACGAAGGTGAACGTCGAGACGTCGTTTGGGTGGTGGTCGCGCCAGACGTCCACCAGGGAGTGACGGTCGACAATCTCCCGGAGGACGTCCGCAGCTGCTGGGCACTGCTCGGTCCCCGAGCGGTCCTGTTCCTCGAGGGTGGTGTTAAAATCCCCTCCCAGGACCAGGCACTCACGAGGGTCCAGGGAGCCGAGGAAGGCGGATGCCTGCTGATAAAAACGTAGCCTCTCCGGGGCCGATGTCGGGGCGTAAACGTTGACGAGATTAACCACAAGCCCCTCCACGCGGACCCGGAGGTGCAGCAGGCGACCCGGCACAGCCTCGGTGACCCCTAGCACCTCGGGCCGTAGGTCGGGGGAGAACAGGGTCGCCACTCCAGCCGCGCAGACAGAGAAGTGGCTAAAGTAGGCCCCGTCCCCCCACTCCAGCTGCCAGCTAGCTTCAGCGGCCGGATCCGTATGGGTCTCCTGCAGGAAAACCACAGAGTACCCCCCCTCCCGGAGGAAGGAGAGCACCTGGCTCCTGCGGAGACCCATCCTACAGCCTCGGGTGTTTAAGGTGGCAAGGATGATCGGCGCCATGAGGAGGGCTGGGGGGGATCCTCGCTGGCAGACACGCCCACGGCCTCTGGCAGGCCGCGCAGCAATCCGTGACCAACCCCGAAGGTGAGTAAGGAGTCATGGAAGACACGGACCCGCCAGTAGGCCGCGGCGGCCTGCTTCCCGGTCCTCCTACCCTCCCCCATGAGGGCCCTCGCGGCCCGGAGGACCTGATGGAAATCCCCCCACCGCTGGAGCGCAAGATGGACTTTGTTCCGGGAGCCACGGACGTCCTCGAGGAACACCCGCAGCTCCTCCCTCAGCGCATGGGGGGGTGGGGTCACTGATCGATGACTGGCCCCCAGTGGGGCCCCCGTCACAGCCCCGTGGCCCACCAAGGCGGGTAGGCAGGGGGCAGATCCCCAACGTGGCAGCAGATGGACCGACGCCACATGACCCGCCCCGCTCCCAGATTCAAGAAGGGGCGGTGGAAGGAGAACAGCAGCCCCTGGGGGGTCGGGACAGGAGAGAACTAGTGAACCCGCTCCCTGGGAGGTATTGCCAGGGGCGGCACTGGCATCACAGGAAGTGGGCGGGACAAGGACAGAGCCAACAGGAGTAGGGCGGGGATCAGGGAGAGAATCCGGGAAGGAGGTAGAGGCAGGATCTGGAGCCTCCATAGGTGAGATGCCAGAAGGTGGCTCCTCCTGGCCAGGCTCAAGGATCTGGGAAGTGGGCAGGGGACCCCTAACGATGCCGGGCTCAGCCACTGTGGCACGTGCGGCAGCCTCGGCATCCAGAGAGAGATGGTGGTCAATGGGGTCCCCGCTGAGGAAGGAGGGCGGGTCCTCCACACCCAAGAGGGACACCCCCTGGGAAGCGGGGCTCAGCAGTGGGGCACTGGCCGTCGCCCCAAGGGGCTTGGCAGCCGCCAGAGTGCCACCCGCAGCCAGGTCGATAGAAGATTCCAGGGGACCCTCAGAGGTGGGAGCAGAAACAGCGGGTAGGGGAAGGGAACCCAGGGACAGGGGGGATGTAGGGAGGTCGCCCAGATCGAGGCCCACCGGCAGAGGGTCGTCCTCCCCCTGCGTGACCGGGGTCAAACCCAGGGCCTCGATCTCCGCGTAGATGGGAGGGAGATCACCGTCCACCACCCCAGGGCCCTCCCCGCCAGCACCCGAGGCGATACCCACCACGGCGCTCTCAGAGGCGCCAAGTGGGCAGGGGGCGAGAGAGGCTCCCTCGGGGGCATCCACGGGAAGGGACCCCGGAGGAGGGGCGGTGTCACCTTCCGGTGCTGCCACAGCATCCCCAGCCGGCTCCACACAACGGGAGTCATCAGGGGGCAAGGCAGAAGACTCGTCATCGGTGCCCCCCTTCCTGCTCTTCCGGGGGGCCTCCGAATCCGAAGGATGTAAGCAAACTTGAGCATTCCGCTTGCCCCGCTTTCCCTGCACTAAGGACCAGCCCTCCATGGCATCATCCGGGGGCTGGCTAACAGGGGTCGGCTCGGGGGGCAAGGGCAATGGCTCAGGGACTCGGGGAGGCAGTGATGGGACAGCAGAAACCGGGGAGGATTCCCCCTGGGATGAGCCCTCTCCCACATCCAGCGGTAGCCCCGCCACACCCTCCTCCACAGAGGTGGGTCGAGAAGGAGGAGGAGGGGCAGCTTCGGGTGCTGGGCAGCCAGGGGCACCGGCGATGACAGGGCCGGCACCTTGCCGGGGCTCGGGGGTCCCGGACGCTCCTCCGCGCTGGGCCAAGGGACAGTCCCTCCGGACGTGCCCCATCGCCCTGCAGAGGTAGCACCGGGCCTCCCCCGTTGAGTAATGCACCCGGTAGTGGGCTCCCTGGTAGGGGACCAGAAAGGACCCCTCGAGCGCCTCTCCGCCACATGCCGCCGGCAGCAGTTGAAGCTGCACTTGCCGGCGGAACGAGAGAACATGACGGAGGGCGGGGTCCTTGCAGCCCAAGGGGAGAGGGCTGATGACGGAGATGGGGCGTCCCAGGGCAGAAAGGGCGGGCAGCAGGGCGGCATTGGGCAGGAAGGGAGGGACGGAGGTCAAGATGAAGCGGACCCCCAGGTCTTCCAACGGCTCCAGGGGGACGAACGCCCCCCACCGCCAGGCCCGTCTCTACCGCCTCCTGGGCAGTGGCCTCCGATGCCAGGAAGAAGACCACCTTCCCGTACATTTTGGAGGCCGCCACGATGGCCGTGGGCCCCACCACCCTCGCCAACGCCCGCACGTAGGTCTCCACGTGGGGCGAGGCGGGCACCAGGAGGCAACGGACGCCGTGCTTCCTAGTCAAAGTGGGAAAGGGGCCCCGGCCGCTGTAGATGTTGGCGGAAGCGGCGGTCGGAGGAGCAACGGCAGGCGGGGGAGCCGCCGCCACCTGGGCGTACGCCCTGGGGGCCGGGGGAGGGACACCTGCAGAACTGGTGGAGGGAATAGCGGGGAGGGATGCCGCAGCTGGTAGCAGGGCTGCGGCAGCGGGGGCAGTCTCCGCCATGGAGGGCCTGACCTTTCTAGCGGGGCCCTTACCCTTCTTCCCACCCCGACCCTTCCCACCGGCTGGGGGGGCTCCCCCCGAATCAGAAGGGGCAAGAGACGTGGCAGCAACGGAGGTCTCCCCAGTACTCGCCGCCGCCGGTGCCCCAGCAGGGGCGGTGGTAGGTGGATCGGCAGCGGCGGTCGAGGTAGAGGCTTGGGCAGTGGACACGGGGGCAGGTGGAGGAGGGGCAGTGGGAGCATCGCGAGGGGTCTCCCCCGCCGTGTCCCCCGCCATAACGAGAGCGGGGAGGGGGACAAACAGCGAGGGGAGGGGAAGGAGAGGAGGCGGCCACCCCTCCCTGCTAGGCTGCAGGCAGGGGAGGAGGGCACCAGAAGGGGAAGGCTAAAGGGGCGTAGGGAGCAACCAAGGACCTAAGGGTGGGATTGTTTCAGGGCACCAACGCAGAGGGGGGTTCCAGCTCCTCCAGTTGCACTAGGGGAGTGGGGGGTCGCAACGGTAGAGGGGGGAGGCAACGGTAGAGGGGGGAGAGCAGTGAACAAGGGGAAACCAAATGGGGAAGGGCACAAGCGCCTGGGAGGGGGCGTGGGCGCATGGGGGGGGACCGATCAGGGCTGGGGGAGCACAGGGTGGGGAGAAAGGGCGAGCTGGGATTGGGGTAGGGGGACCACAGGGATAGCTGCAGGGCTGGGGCAGAACTATCAGGCGGCAGAGCGAAATAGGTGTGGTGGACAAATGTGGCAAAGGGCAGGGGGTCAGTCCAGGAGGAGGGGGGAGGTGGTGCACCACCAGGCACTTGTGCCAAAAAGTCAATGCTAGGCTGCTGCTGCTGCAGGCCCAAATGGTGGAAGTGGGCATGGTGAGCCAGGCAAGCAGCTCAGACCCAGAGGCAGGAGTCCAAAGCAGAAGGAAAACAGCCAGCGGGGGTGGTGGAGGGGGCAATGATGGTAGTGGGGGCGAAGGGGGACACGGATGGACCGGGGGCAGGCTCCACGCCACACCCCTAGTGCCCCAGCAGACACAGTCCAAACCCCCACCACAAGAGCACAGTTCGAAAAAGACTCAGTCCAGAAAAGCCCCCTCCACAGTGGTCTTTACATGGTCTCCTAGCTGCAGGCGGTCCTCTACTCCTTCCTCTCCTCCTCCGGGCACCAACAGCTCCCCAGCAACAGCCACAGCAGCCCCAGCAGCTCCAGGTGGTGGTGGTCTGGTGTCCAGGCAGGAGGGACCCCGCTCAGAGGGTGGTGTCCTCAGCAACAAGAGCTGGGGTCCCTCACTCCCCTCCTCTCTGGGAAGCAGGCTAGCAGCCCCCCTCCAAAGGGCTGTAGGTGGAATAACAGCAGTAACTGAGGTGGAGGGGAACCACCAGCCAGCCAGCAAACAGACACCAGAGAAAGGGGCTGGTGATGGTGTCTAGCCCAGCCAGGGGAGCAGCAGGAGCAGGAACAGCAGCAGAAACAGCAGCAGCGAGGGCCCAGTACCCAGCAGGAACAGCAGCAGCAGCTGCAGCAGCAGCCCTCTCCCTCCTTCCTCTACAGCAGAGCAGTCAAAGGGAGAGCCAGTACTGGCCCCAGGAGAAGCAGGCTTCTGTTCCCTGAGAAACCAGAGCAGGGGCTGCACTAGAGTAGTCAGGAAGCTGCTAGAATCAATTAAGGCAGACAAGCTGATTAGATCACCTGCAGCCAATCAAGGCAGGCTAATCAGGGCACCTGGGTTTAAAAAGGAGCTCACTCCAGTCAGGTGAGGAGGAGCCAGAGGAAAGTGCGTGTGAGGAGCTGGGAGCAAGAGGCACAAGGAGCTGAGAGTGAGAGGGTGTGCTGCTGGAGGACTAAGGAGTACAAGCATTATCAGACATCAGGAGGAAGGTCCTGTGGTGAGGATAAAGAAGGTGTTTGGAGGAGGCCATGGGGAAGTAGCCCAGGGAGGTGTAGCTGTCATGCAGCTGTTACAAGAGGCACTATAGACAGCTGCAATCCACAGGGCCCTGGGCTGGAACCCAGAGTAGAGGGCGGGCCCGGGTTCCCCCCAAACCTCCCAACTCCTGATCAGACACAGAAGGAGCTGATCCAGACTGTGGGGAAGATCACTGAGGTGAGCAAAATCTGCCAATAAGCGCAGGACCCACCAAGGTAGAGGAGGAACTTTGTCACAACTGGTGTTAGGAGTGGGATCTGGTGTGCACAGCGCGGCAGAAGGAGGAGGGTGATTTAAAAAAAAAAAAAGTAGAGGGTTGTTTTTTTTTCACCACAATGGATGACCTAGTGCGGGCATTGATACAAGCTATGGCGGCCCAGCAGGAGGCTACCCGTGTCCAGGCAGCTGCCCAATAGGAGGCAGTGCAGCTGCAGCAAGAGACTAATTGCCTGCTGATGGACCAGGCTTCTCAAGACCGGGTTATGTTGTGGGAACTGGTAAAGACCCTTACAGAGCTGAACCGTGGCCATGATGGGATGCAGATCATACAGGCGAGCCATTGGCTGCAGAAAATGACCCGGGAGGATGACGTAGAGGCATACCTTCTGGCCTTTGAGAGGACAGCCCTACAGGAGGCCTGGCCTCGAGATCAGTGGTCTGGCTTCCTTGCCTCATTCCTGTGTGAGGAGGCCGAGAAGGCCTACTATGATCTGCCTGAAGAGGCAGCAGCAGACTACCCCCAGCTGAAAGCAGAGATCCTGGCCAGATCTGGGGTAACAACTGCAGTGCGGGCCCAACAGTATCACGAGTGGAGGTACCAGGAAAACAAAACCCCACGGTCCCAATTGTATGACCTCATCCATCTCGCACGAAAGAGGTTGCAAACAGAGTCCCGGAGTCCGGAAGAGATACTAGAGGTTCTGGTCATCAACTGATACATGAGGGGACTTCCGCCAGACCTTCGTGCCTGGGTAAGCCAGAACGAACCCTCCACCTATGATGAGGTTGTCACACTAGTAGAGAGGCGAAGAATGGCGAGGGAACTGACCCGACCAGTTAAGGAAGAGGCACCCCAGGTTAAACTAGCAGCACTAAGCCCTAGAGCTCAGGTGACTGGGCCACCAGGAGGGCCCAGGTGGAGAAAGAGAGGGGCTGAAGGCCCACCAGAGGCCACAAAGAGTCGGAGCATGGAGGGAGAAGAGGATCATGATGTTAGATTGCCCAAACCAAGCGACCAGGGAATGCCTAGGGCTCCATACAGATGTTATGCCTGCGGGGAGTGGGGACATATAGCTGCACAGTGTCCCAATGCTGAGGAGACAATGCAGTGTAACCTGGGGAACTGGGCAGACCCATGCTCCCTAATCCACCTTGTGGGGGTCTCACTAACTCCACATATGTACACCAGATCAGTAAAGCTAAACGGGGTAGAGACCACAGCACTGGTTGATTCGGGGAGTGCTATCACGCTTGTTTCGGGGAAGCTTATGAAGTGTAGTCAGTTGCTGCGGGCTAAGCGTACAGGGATAACATGCGTCCATGGGACAGTTGGTTATTACCCCACCATCCCAGTAAAACTCGAGATTCAGGGAAACACTAGTGAGGTAGCAGCAGGTGTAGTCCCTAAACTCCCATACCCGGTGCTCATAGGGAGGGACTTCCCAGGGTTTGGAGACTTACTTTCAGTAGGAGGATTGGAGGAAAAGGGGAACCCTGAAGTTAGTGAGGCATCCACAGTAGACTGTCAACCCCCAGTCTTCTCTGAAATATCCCCCAATTTATTTTCCATTCCCAGACAGGGCAGAAAGTCGAAAAGGGAAAGGAGGGCAGCTAAGGCCTTGGGAACCCGAATACTGACTCAAAGCCAGAGGATCGCTCTCGTAGGCAGGCGGACCCGAGCAGCTGAAAAGGAGGCCACCCCGGAGGGAGAAGCACCCGAGTCTGACCCCCACTCTAACGCTTCTGAACCAGTAGAGGCAACAGAGACTGGGCCCCTAGATCTTGGTCAGATTAGCCCGGAAGAGGAAATTTTGGACGGGACCAGGCTGAAGACCCAAGGTACAATAACATTAGAAAGGAGATGACTGAAATAGATGGGGTTCCCATGGAAGGGAAAACCCAGGAACCAGGACTCTACTTCATAATGAAGAAGAATCTCTTATACTGGGTTGCACCAGTACAGGGGCAGAAGGTACAGCAGATCCTAGTACCTCAAAAACACTAGAACGCTGTATTAAGTCTTGCTCATAGTCATCTTTTGGGGGGGCATTTGGGGGTAGAGAAGACCCTGGCACGAGTCCTATGACAGTTCTTCTGGCCCGGAGTACATGAAGAAGTGTGGAGGTACTGTGCATCCTGCCCGGAGTGTCAGCTGCACAGTCCCCATCCCCACCTGAGGGCACCTTTAGTACCCTCTCCCATCATAAAGGTCCCCTTCGAGCGAATAGCCATGGACCTAGTGGGACCCCTGGAGAAGAAGGCTCGGGGCCACCAATATATACTTGTTGTTTTGGACTATGCTACTCGCTACCCAGAAGCCGTCCCCCTGCGGAACACAGCCTCTAAAATAGCCAAAGAGCTGGAGAGGATCTTTGCCCGAGTGGGGCTACCAAAGGAGATATTAACAGACCAAGGAACCCCATTTATGTCAAAGCTAATGAAGGACCTCTGTACGCTGCTCCATGTACATACCCTGAGAACTTCAGTCTACCATCCGCAGACTGATGGGTTGGTAGAAAGGTTTAACCGAACCCTCAAGGCTATGATACGGAAGGTAGTAAGTCGGGACGGGAAGGATTGGGACACCCTACTACCCTATCCTATGTTCGCTATCCAGGAGGTACCTCAGGCTCAGTTGGGTTGTCTGCCTTCGAGTTATTATACAGGCGTCACCTCCGTGGCATACTAGATATCGCCAAAGAGATCTGGGAAGAGGAACCCAATGAGGGGAGAAATATAATAGAACATGTAATACAGATGCGAGACTGGATAGCCCGGGTCACTCCTATTGTATGGGAACATTTAGAAAAGGCTCAGGAGGCCCAGAGAACCCATTACAATCGCCAGGCAAAAGTCCGACAGTTCCAACCAGGGGATCGAGTGATGGTGTTGGTATCCATGGCAGAAAGCAAGCTTCTGGCCCAACGGCAGGAACCCTATGAGATGGTTGAACCCGTGGGGGAAGTAACCTACAAGGTGCGGCAGCCAGGACGCCAAAAACAAGAACAGATTTATCACATCAACCTTCTGAAACCCTGGCATGCACAAGTGGCATGCATAACTGTCCAAAAAGACCTAACCCAGGAAAACAAGCCTTCCAAACAGGTGAGAGCGTCTCCTGATTTAACACCAGACCAGAAGAATGAGGTGTCCGAGATGATCTTCCGGAACCAAGATGTGCTCTCGACAAAACCGGGTCGAACAACTGAGACGTATCACCACATCGTCATGAACCCTGGGGCCAGAATAACAATGAGGCCCTATCGGGTGCCAGTGGCCAAAAGGGAGGAAATAAAAGCAGAAGTGTAAAAAATGCTGGAGTTGGGGATCATTGAAGAATCCCACAGTCAGTGGTCCAGCCCAATCGTGCTGGTGCCCAAACCTGATGGCACCACAAGGTTTTGCAACGACTTCCGGCGACTAAACGATGTATCCCAGTTCAATGCGTACCCCATACCTCGCATAGATGAGCTAGTGGACCATCTGGGTAATGCCCAGTATTTGACTACTCCAGACTTGACAAAGGGGTACTGGCAGATTCCCCTTGCAGAAGACGCAAAGGAAAAGACTGCGTTCTCTACACCAGAGGGTCTTTTTCAATATATTGTCCTCCCTTTTGGACTACATGGGGCCCCAGCTACTTTCCAGCGCCTCATGGATAAGCTATTACACCCGCATAACAGTTATGCTGCTGCCTACTTGGACGATGTGATCATTCATACCCCAGACTGGGAAACCCACCTAGAGAAGGTGGAGGCAGTCCTTGATACCTTCAGGCGAGCTGGCCTTACAGCAAACCCTGTCAAGTGTGCTGTGGGGTTTACAGAGGCCAAATATCTTGGGGTTTTACCAGACCTTTTCCCACAATGTAGCCAAGTGAACAAGTTGGAGGCCATCCAAAATTGGCCCTGACCACGTCGCAAGAAACAAGTCTGGGCATTCCTAGGTGTAGTGGGGTATTACCGACGATTTATCCCCCACTTTGCCACAAGGGCAAGCCCCCTGACAGACCTAGTGAAAGCCCATGGACGTGATCTGGTGAGATGGTCTGACGCAGCAAAGGAAGCATTCACAGACCTACGGACTGCCCTCTGCAGTAACCCCATACTGATAGCCCCTGATTTCACCAAGGAATTTATCTTGCAGACAGATGCATCGGAAGTAGGGTTGGGGGCCCTCTTATCACAGATGGTCAGGGAGGAGGAACACCCAATTCTCTACCTCAGTAGGAAACTCCTTCCGAAGGAACAAAAATATGCAGTGGTGGAGAGAGAGTGCCTTGCCGTAAAATGGGCCATAGAAGCATTGCACTACTACTTGCTCGGGCGCAGATTTGTCCTCGTGACCGATCATGCCCCTCTTCAATGGATGCAGCGGAACAAGGAGAAGAACACAAGGGTGACCAGGTGGTTCTTATCCCTCCAACCTTTCCAGTTCCATGTGCAACACAGAGCAGGGAGCTGTCACGGCAATGCCGATGGCTTGTCACGTGTGCACTGTCTGGCTTTCCAAGCTGCCCAACCCCTTGGTGTTGAGCAAGGGGGAGGGATATGTGACAGATCCAGACCAGTGGGGTACAGGAGTCTGGTAGAGGGCAAATATACTGGTCACTGGATGAGTAGTTTTCTGTTCCCTGAGTGACCAGAGCAGAGACTGCACTAGAGTAATCAGGAAGCTGCTAGAACCAATTAAGGCAGACAGGCTGATTAGATCACCTGCAGCCAATCAAGGCAGGCTAATCAGGGCACCTGAATTTAAAAAGGAGCTCACTCCAGTCAGGGGAGGAGGAGCCAGAGGAGAGGAAGTGCGTGTGAGGAGCTGGGAGCAAGAGGCACAAGGAGCTGAGAGTGAGAGGGTGTGCTGCTGGGGGACTAAGGAGTACAAGCGTTATCAGACATCAGGAGGAAGGTCCTGTGGTGAGGATAAAGAAGGTGTTTGGAGGAGGCCATGGGGAAGTAGCCCAGGGAGGTGTAGCTGTCATGCAGCTGTTACAGGAGGCACTATAGACAGCTGCAATCCACAGGGCCCTGGGCTGGAACCCAGAGTAGAGGGCGGGCCCGGGTTCCCCCCAAACCTCCCAACTCCTGATCAGACACAGAAGGAGCTGATCCAGACTGTGAGGAAGATCACTGAGGTGAGCAAAATCTGCCAATAAGCGCAGGATCCACCAAAGTAGAGGAGGAACTTTGTCACACTTGCTTACATCACACCTGCTAATACAGCCCAGAATGATGTTCCCTTTTTTTGCACAATGTTACACTGTTGACTCCAGCTCCCTTTCAGCAGTGCTCCTCCTAGGCAGTCATTACACATTTTGTATGTGTGCAACTGATTGCTCCTTCCCAAGGGGAGGACTTTGCATTTGTCCCTATTGAATTTCATCCTATTTACTTCAGACCATTTCTGCAGTTTGTCCGGATCATTTTGAATTATAATCCTATCCTCCAAAGCATTTGCAACCCCTCCCAGCTTGGTATCATCACACCAGGCAGAGGCAAAACATGGCCCGTCTCGTAACAGTCTGGAAACACATCCATGGGGTAAGCTCAGTGGCGCTCAGAATGGCTCTGGTCAGTGGCAGCCTGAGCAGTAAAATTACCAGCCTGGAGACCCCTCTCGCCCATTCTAACTCTGGGCCTTATTCTGCCCGACATGCTGAGGTGAACCTTACTTTGTGAATAGTCCTATTGGTTTCAAAGGTGCTACTCAACAGAAGGTTGGCCAAAGTAGGACCACGGAGACTAGGGAAAGCAGACTCCTCCTTCAGACCTCTCAGCAGGGTCCATAGCAGTAACTATCTGCACTTCTTAGGGTATGTCTTCTATTCACCGGACCAGCAATCAATCCAGCAGGGGTCAATTTATCGCATCTACTCTAGACACGATAAATCAACACCCAAGCGCTCTCTCATTGACTCCTATACTCCATCGCTGTGATAGGCACAGGCGGAGTTGATGGGTGGGTGGCAGCAGTTGACTCAGCACAGGGAAGACACCACGGTAAGTCGATTTAAGTACCTCAACCTCAGCTATGTTATTCATGTAGCTGAAGTTGTGTAACTTAGATTGATCCCCCCCCGCGCGCGCAGACCAGGCCTTAAGAGAGATGAGACTCACAAGGCTGAATTCTGCTCCCCGTTACACTGCTAGCAACCTGGAGTGACTCCACCAGACTTCAACACAATAGCAAAAGTCTGATCCCACATTTAATTGAAGAAACTCACTCAGGCCCCATCCTTTCCGCTTATGTTCCCAGAAGCCCAACATCCAATGAAGTGGAGGTACCCAGCCCCTCTTCTCCTGGCACCATCTGATGAAGTGTTTACTCCTTGGTTTTTCGGTCCCTTTCCAAGGTTTCCAGCAGGCACAGAATCTGCCTGTGGAGTTCTCATTTCTTCTGTGAGTTTGCTGGGGGAGCAAATGGCACTGGAGGACTGAGGTTTTCCATTTAACAATCAGTTTCTGGAATGGAATGGAGACCCTTATGCATCACCAAGTCAGATGCTTCCCTTTGTGGTTGGCAAAGTGATCACCACAACAGCAGTCTGCCAGCATGTTATTCACCGCCCAGCCCGATGTTGACTAATATATGCTGGCTAGCATACAAATATATATCATAGTAATCATATGTATTATCTGCACCATATATACATATTGTACATGATGTTAATGTGTGTGTGTGTATATATTATACACACGCAAAGCACCAATAATGTAATAGTGATAGAACCTAATCCGGTCTGTACCATAATCCTGTTCACTTATGCTAAGGATCGCATAATACCTATCATTTGCTGAAGTCAGCATTTGGCACAAGCTGATAGGAAACTTGTCAAAATTAAGACACATTCGTTCTCTGTCACGGTACAAACTAGGGAAGGACCTTCATGGATCAGTACGTGGAATGCTAATGTTCAAAACAAAGCTAAGGAAGGAACTGAACAAGAAGTTATGGAACTGGCACTAACTGATGGGTTGGATTTTAGTGTCGCGTAAAGAAATGGATAACTTGTAAAGTCACATAAATAGCTGCAGCCGAAACCTGTAACTTGAGGAGCACAACTTCTGCATAAGATTAAGGTACCATCGCTGCATGCGACTACTCTTTGGAGACTGGTATGGTCTAGAAACTTTCCTGTATCGCATTAATAAACCCAACGTTGGTCATTTGGTCTTGAGCATATTTCAAACGAAATAAACCAAAGTGTGGTCAGGCAATTGACTATACAATTTATCAACACTGATCGCCATGGAGGAGAGGGGCTGCTTGAAAGAGTAAAACACTATGTACAGGACGCTATTAAATTTCACTGCTCATGCTCTCCATAACTCCCCCACACTCGTTACAGCTGTCACTCAGAAAGCTTTTTCTCCCAAGAAATCTTTGCTGAGACACTGCTCCCATCTGACTGCAGCTGGAAAGCCCTGCATAACTCGTGGGCCTGGTCAGAGCCACTTCCTCAAAGAAGATCCCAATGCAGCATTGTGCCGATTCCAACGGAAGTGCCTAGGAACCCTAGCTGAGCAAAGAACATGTTCTTCTTCAGCACCCAAGCAAACAGCATGTATGTTATACTGACACAACTGAGTCCACTTGGCAACTGTGGCCTGGAAGCATTAAGGGCTGCTCCTCCAACTTTGCAGCATATTGCCAGCCTGCAAGGGCAAGCATGACTGCCTAGATACTCAGCACCACAACCCTGCAGCACTGCCCGGGTTGTGTGCCAGGGAAAGAAGTCTCCCCCAAGGCTGTAGAGCAACAACTCCAGCTGATTAAATTAAACCATCTATTTCCTGTCCCAGTTCCAGGGCTCACCAGTGGAATGGAAACTCAGCAGGAACACCACACGACAAAGTGCCAGGAAGGAAGCTTAAAACAAGGTCAAATGTATGTGCTTACAAACAGGCCCGTCTGTCCTGTGGCTGCAGAACTGGGCTCTAGAATCTCAGCAGTCATTACAAACAAAAACATTTCTTGCCCACTTGGGTGAGAAAACCCTGAAAACGTGAACTGAGTGTAACCAGTACAGGGCTAGGTTCTAGAGTCTGCAAGCAGCCTCCAACAGCAGCTCTGAAAGGTGTGAACTGCCCTGTTTGTTTCAATGTGGTGTTGGTGATTCCAAAACGTAATGGTAGTTTACAAGTCAATCCTATTATACTGTTGAGCATGTTAGCAAAAGATCCAGCAAGTGTGATTATCACAGGCCCAAAGTTCCCCATCACAGTTTTGCAGGTGGGGAGTTACTAAGTAGATTCATAATTTTTGTATTTAAATTGTTAAAATCCTCCATTTTTAAATTTAAATGAGGTTGCCACAGAGTCTCCAGAACGCCACAGAGCCCTGGCACCTTAGGGCCAGCTTGTTGGCAGTTGTTTATAACCAAGCCAGCGTTTACACTTACAGCCTCTGCTGAGGACGTCCAAGTGCTTTACAAACGCTCCTGTGAGATAGGAGAGTCCGATCCCAGTGTCGATCCGGGAACAGGCCCCAAATCCCTGACTCTCCAGATTGATCCTTGTGTAACCTGATCAAAACTCGGTTTAATGATGCAGGATTTGAGGCCAATAATTATCCACCAGATCTGTGTGTAAACTGAGACAGGCTCTGATATACCTATGCAACAAAGGCATCAGGGGTTAAATTCAAAGCTGAATGATGGGGAGGGAAGCTAGAACTTTAGCTGTGTTACCACCACAGACTAGAAGGTGCCACCTTGTGATCTGGGTGCGCCAATGCACTATGGAAAGGAAAGTGTTAGCTTCATACATTTGGGTACTCAGACAGCCTCTATCCTTTCCGCCCAGAAAGGCAAAGCTACCCACAGAAAAAGGAAAGGGAACTTGCTGAAAGCTCGATTCCTGTCTACTCGCACGCCTGTCACGTCGGGATCCATTGCCGGGGGTGGGGAGAGAGAGGAGAATGAGAAGAGACAGAGGTTAGGGCAATCTCTAGTTCAGCACAGAGAAATACAGGCTTGACAGTGTGGGACTTGCATGTGAAGAGGCTTCTACTTCCTAACCAGGCCAGCCATGGGACAGTTGTCCCTTACTCCCAAGTGAGAGCCAAGGATGTCCCTTTCAATAGCTCAGCTTCTGTAGCACACTCAGGCGAGGAAAAAGGACTGGGTCACATTCCCACTGGATATACACACACAGACTCCACCTTCCACGGCAATCCAGAAAGACATGTGTTTTCTACAGACAGGATAGACCAGGACCCAGCCCCCTTGGCGGTGTTGCAGAGCTAGGCTGGTGCATGTTATATAATACAAATGGGATCAGAAGGTGCAGAGACATACACGAGGAAGCAATGGTACCAATACACTTCGCGTCAGACTACCCTTCTCACCCAGCCAGCAGACTCCAATACTCAGAACCCACAGCCTGATCTTCTGCCCAACCCCTTCCCTACCTGGCTTGTTAGAGGCCAGTCCTGCAGCCCTTACTGAAATAAGTAGTGCTGCTGTCATCTCGGGCAAGTCAAAGCCTCACATTGGGCGATGTAGCAGCCATCAGTCTTGCCGAAGGGATCCTGGGCACAGCCAGAAGGAATAGTAATGTTACTGTTTCCAATGCTATATTTGCAGTGGTCCACCAAAGAATGGTATTTCAAACTATTTCAGACCTCTGTCTGCTAATCTCATTTAATCCTGGAGAAATTTTGGCAGAACCTCTGGATTAACGTGATACTCGGCCAAGCCCTCACACACACACAGGTACTTTACTGCAAATCATATTTCCCCAGTAAGCTATTGGGTTCTCTCTGCTCAGACTGTTTTTCCCACACCCTTCACTGCTTCTTCCAACTTCTTCAATAGTTGTGCTCCCCCGTCAAAAATTCTGAACAAAAAGCTAGGTCTAAGAATATCCAGGATAGTGGACAAGCCCCATAAAACCTAAAATGATTGCTGGAGGTCAGCTAGCCATTGCAATCCCAGGCTTTCATCACCACCTTCCTGGGATCTAACACATTTAACACTGGATTCCCCTTTGCCCAAGAAGGTTAGAAAACTCAGATCTAACTTGATGAGACGGGTACGTTGTCCTTTTTGTTTTAGAAATGGCATGGGGTCATTACTCAGCCCTTTGGTTCCCATATTTGGCAAAGCAATTCAGGGTTTTTTTAAATGCTAAGTGATTAGATCACAGCGCTGCCCAATCGGTTAAATGCTTTTCCTTTTATTTTTAGGCCATGAGCCCATTTGGAGTTTTAAGACCCAAGCAAGTGATCTAACTTAGTAAGTTCTCCCCATTCTATACCTGACAGATTTGAAAAAAAAAAAAAGAACATTTGATTAAAAAAAAAATACTGATCTCCTCAGTGGGGACCTCCTTCTATGAAGTCTTAACCCCGAGCGAATTCTTGTGGCATAGAAAGTTGTGGTCCTAGTGGAATTACTGAGATGACAATTTGTTTTTTGGCCTAGTGCTAATTTCACTAGTTTAAAAGCTCAGTACTCTGCTGAAGGCTCCCATGCCCTTGACACACGATGGACACAATTAAGTGCAGAGGTCCTGGGAAGGATGGTTAGTTCTTCTCGTACAGTTAGAAAACAGGAACATGTCACCATAGAAGTAAAGTAGTTATGAGCAGGACCCGCGTTCTCATCTCTTCCCAGAAAGCCACCAACTGCTGTTAGCTGAATGTCTCATAATAACCTGCTTCTCCTCTGGACTGAAGTGCAGTATAGTCAATATGGCAGTTAGAGTCTGCTGACGGCCCAGTGAGTCTGGTAAGGTCAAGAACCGATAGACAATGTTCTTGAGATATTCCAGGTTGGCTCCCTCTCTGCTCTTATCCCTTAAGTTCTTCTGAATATGGTCTTGAAGGGTGGATACCTCTTCCCTATGTTTCTCTTCCTCAACCAAAAGTCTCTCCTGGAGTTGGTGAACTTCCTTCTCCAGTTTGTGCTTCTGCTTCCTTAAGGCTACAATTTCTACCTCTTTCCGGGCCAGCTGCTCTGCATATAGAAAGAAAGTGGTCTCATTGGTGGCAGCAAGATGCAGAGCCTGGGTGAGGTTCTCAGAAGAGATTGCATCCATTAAATCATCACCGCTAATGTCACTCCCTGGTGCTAGGTAGTTTTTGGATCCTTGAAGTCCGTAAGGTATGGCTAGAGACCTCAACTGCTCCAGCTCTTGGTCCTTTTCCGACAGCACAGCCAGTGCTCTGTCCCGCTGCTTGTGCATCTCTTCCTCCAGCTTTAGTGCCCTTTCCCTGTAATCCAGCTGGCATTTCTCTAGGTCCTGTCTGTGGACCTGCTGAAGGTGGGACAACTCTTGCTTCTTGGCTTCCATTTCTTGCTTGTGTTGCTTTTCCATCTCCTCACAGGAGAGCCGAAGTGCAACGTATTTCTCCTTCAGCTCAGCCAGCTGTTCCTGGGTGTCCTCTAGCTCTTTGGCCAGGTTGCCATCTTTGGCTGATTTGTTCTTGAGGACCACTTGTGCTCTCATCTTGTACCTTTCAAATTCCTCCTTCAGTTGCTTCAGCTCTTGCTGGTAATACAGAGCAGTAGCCTTCTCCCCATCCCCAGCCTCAGTGCCCTTTGGCAGCTCCAGCTCACAGAGCTTCTCTATGTCCAGGGTGGGCTGACTCTTCTTGGCTGCCATCTGCAGCAGCTTCTTCAGCTTTTCCATTTTGTCTTTCAGAACGTTAACATCCAGGCTGGCTTCCTCAATGTGAATGTCCATTGGGGATCGGCTGGAAGCAGCGATGGCCAGAGTCTTGTTTTCCAGGTCTAACTGCACAATGCGGTCCTTTAGTTTCTGAATGGTCATTTGGTCTTTTTGTTTGGCTTTTTCGTAAGTGCCAAGCAGCTCTGACACCTCAGAGACCTGGCTCTCCAAGCTGGCCACTCGGCGCTCCTCCATCTGGGCATGCTGACGGAGCTGCTCTTCTGCCTGTGCAGTCTGGAAACAAAAGGAGCACAGACAGGTTACACGTCTGTTTGTTTTATCCTGGAAATTTGTGGCAGATATTAACCTTGGTCTCCTGAAACCCAAGCTAGCACCCTATCCACCAGGCCATCCTTCCTCTCTCACAATCAGGTCTGGGCCATTACACAGCTAGTCTGGCCCATATTTAAAGGACAAATAACAAGAAACAATTTTCTATTTGCATTCCCCATTCTCAAGCAAGAAGTGCTGTTATGCCACACTGGCATTGGCAATGAGAGGCATGCCAGCTCTGGATCTCTTAAGGCCCTGTTTTTCTTACGGGATTTCTCAAAACCTGGGTGTAATCTAAAGGATGCAGTAGACGCAACTGCACTGAGTACAACTGCAGCATCTTGCAGAGCTAGTATCACAGCCAAATTCAAGTAATCTTCTCCACTGGTCAGACTTCCCTGGGAAATCCTCTTATTAGAGGCCATTTTCCAAGGACAAGCCCACAGAGCAGGGCCACCCAGAAAGGAGGGGCAATTCGCCCCAGTCCCTGGGCCCCACAGGGGCCCCAACGAGAATGTCGGAGGTTCCCCACCCACCCATCCCCCGGTGCCTCAGCGCGCCACGCCCAGGAGCGGCCCTGGACAGAGCTAAAGCGGCCTGGCTCCAGTGGGGCCTGAGCTCGTGTGGTAAGTGGGCGGGGCCTGAGCTCTTCCCACTCAGAGATGTGTGGTAAGGGGGAGGAGCTGCGGCTGAGCGGCAGGAGCTTGGGTCCCATGGAGCCATGCCGCTGCAGCACCGTCCAGGGCGTTCTTGGACGCGGCATGCTGAGGCTCTGGGAGAAGGAGGTGGGGATAAGTGGCATGGTAAGGAGGCTGGGGGGGGGGGCAAGAGGAGTTCGATAAAGGGCAGGGAGTCCTGGGGACAGTCAGGGCACAAGAAGGGGGCACAGGTTCGGGGCAGGGGGCAGTCAGGGGACAGGGGTTGGATGGTGGGTGTTCCGAGGGTCCATCAGGAATCGGTGGGGGGGAGAGGTGGATGGGGTCGGAGCAGTCAGGGGACAGGGAGTAGGGGGTTCCTGGAGGGTGGGGTCCCAGGGGAGCGGTCAGGGGACAAGGAGCAGGATGGGTCGGGGATTCTGAGAGGGGCAGTAGGGGGGCAGGAAGTGGGTGGGGGTCGAATAGGGGGCAGAACCAGACTGTTTGAGGAGGCAAAGCATTCCCTTCCCTAAAGCTCATTCAGCAGTTTGAGGCTTGCAGACCGCTATTTAACACAAAGATCCAAGCTGTTATCTTTTCCCTTAAGGCTACCATCCCTTTCACTTCTCGAATGCTAAATTATAGTCTACATTTAATTTTAGTGCCATAGGGAGACTTCAGGGGAGGGTAGCTTCATTAAAATTAGCCACTTTAGATTAACAGCGATAGAGCCAAGAGAGCCATAGGGCAGGGATCACATGAGAAGAGCAATATTCTACACCATCTACCTCCTTCCCAACCCTTCCAAGGGAGACCCCCTTCCCCTGCATTCCCCAAAGCTCCAGAGGGGTTAATTCAGTGGTTCTCAGACTTTTGTACTGGTGACCCCTTTCACATAGCAAACCTCTGAGTGTGACCCCACTCCCCTTATAAACTAAAAACACTTTTTTATATATTTAACACTATTATAAATGCTGGAGGCAAAGCAGGGTTTGAGGTGGAGGCTGATAGCTCACAACCCCCAGTAATAACCTTGTGAGCCCATGTGGAGGCCCAACCCCCAGTTTGAGAACCCCTGGGTTAATTTAATTTTAGCACCCTGTGTCCATTCACATGCATGTGCTGTTTTGAGTATTTCAGTTTTCACAACATATGCTCATCCCAGATTCCCGGAACAAGCTCAAATGCTCAGTTCGTGGAGTATGTACATAAGTTATACTAAAGACAAACCCACAGTAACCGTCTCCAGTTTGTGAGGGATCCCATGGAGCCAGTCTCTAGGAAACTGATTAAATTAATGGAGGTTAAGTCCATTAATGGGTATTAGCCAGAATGGGTAAGGAATGGTGTCCCTAGCCTCTGTTTCAAAGAGGGTGGTGATGGACGGCAGGAGAGAGATCACTTGATCATTATCTGTTAGGTTCACTCTCTCTGGGGCACGTGGCATTGGTCCCTGTTGGTAGACAGGATACTGGGCTGGATGGACCTTTGGTCTGACCCAGTATGGCCATTCTTATGTTCTAAGCTAAACGAACCCAAAGTTATAGAGACTGATATAAGTCAAGGAAACCAGCAGAGTATCAGAAACCTGGAAAAATCTCTGACTGGATGGGCTCAGGCGTTTGGTCACAAGCTAAGGTGGTTCAAAAAATTTGGATTTTTTTTTTTTAAAGAATTTTTTTTGTTTCTTTAAACAATCAAACGCAGCAAGCAGCAAACATTTGGCTACACACTTCTGAAACCCCAAACCATGTTCAGATTTTGGCAGACTAATTTCAGCTTTTCAATTAAAAAAACCACAACAAATTTTGAAGGAAAGCAGACATTGTCTGTGATTTTTTTTCTGCTTTTTAAAACCCCCTAGTTTTTGATCCAAAAAAAGTTTTGATGGAAAATATTTGTCCAATCCTTTTAATGAGCTTTTAGTGCCTTTTACCACTAGCTGATGCTGAGAACCAGTGATACCTTGTAAAGGTGACTTGAAAAGTTCTCTCAAAACTGGGTTTGTGCTGAGATGCAGAAGGTTTTTAAATGTTTATTTTTCTCAGGGCACCCAAGAGGGGGGCAAGTGGGGCAATTTGTCCTGGGCCCCACAGGGGCCCCCACGAGAATATAGTATTCTACAGTATTGAAACTTTTTTTTTTATGGAAGGGGCCCCCGAAATTGTTTTGCCCCAGGTCCCCCGAATCCTCTGGGCGGCCCTGCCACACAGGAGTGCGAGACCAGAGATAAAATGAAATTAACACCCATGTGTTATCTGGTGGAAGGAATTTTCTAGCCATTTCCAAATCCAGAGGGGAAAAAAGAATTCTGGAATGTTAAGAGGAGAAGTTGAAGATTTTATTCTGGAATTCTTTTAGCAGCAAATCCAATTACTAAAGATGATTTCTATCCCCTTTTTAATCTGGGTTTGCCTACTCATCGCTCTCTCCTCCGTATCCTTGGTTTCTGCCCTTCTCTCTCCCTACCTGCATATGACAGGCCTTTGCCCTGTTGTTCCCCCTGCCAGCCAAACTTCACAGAGAGTGATCACAAAGGGGTTCAACAGCAGAGCTTCCCCAGGAATACCATGAAACTTACAAGGACAGCACAAGACATCAGTTTCACGTTGCTCCCACCAACATTGAGGAGCAATTGCCAATGGCAGCACAAGATTATTCTCAATGGAACAGACAAGGGTCCTTGTAGTCTGATATCTGGCTGCCAGGGAAGGTGTGAAACTGTCAAAATGCATCTCATTGTGCATGCGCACAGTACCAAGAAAAGAGGAAAGATTTTTTCATGACCCCAGCTCAACCCCTGAAGCTTAAGAGTTAAAAGCCCTTCTCATTTCACTTTATCTTACTGAGTTATTTACCTCAGCATCCATTGATAGGGAGTTCTGTTAATTTTAAGGTAGTGTTTTGTAAATCATTTCCATAATAATTTCAATTTACACTGCTCTTTCACTGCAGGATCTTGAAAAGTTTTACAAAAGTACAATCACAGGAACTGCCACAATGGCTCAGAACAGTGTTGTATCCACTCCAGTATCTGGTCTCGGACAGTGGCCAGGATAACATGATTCTGAAGGTGGTGTAAGAAACTCTATAATGGACAATTATGGCATACCTGTTCACAAAAGAAGTTTCTTCCTACTCCCATTGGTTAGTGGTTGACTTTTGCCCTGAAGCATGGTAGTTTGTAACCTTACTAAAAAGTTATTCCTTCTAGTGGAACAGTAGATTTTTTGTTTTAATCTCTCTTATTTATGGTCCTATGAAGATGCAGGATTTATGTCAACCCAAACTCATTACAAATCACTATGTACTCACTATTGGTCTCTTCCTATACAAGATGTTGGCTAGTGCACCCTGGTGTACAAACAGAGAATTACCTTTCTCATCTCTTGCAGCAGCTGTGCTTGGAAGTGACTCTTGAGGCCGGACATCTCATCCTGCAGCTCCTGCAGACGGGGGTCTGGCTTGCTGTTTTCTTCCTGCACAGCCTGCAGTTCTCTCTTCAGTTCCTCCACCACCCTGCTCAGCTGCTTGGTCTGCAGTTCAGACTCTTCCACACGGTCAGCCATGTACACTCTTCCAGCCAGTGCTTCCCTGGTCTCCTCCAGCTTTAGCTCCACATCCTGGCGCAAGGTCCTCTCATTTTGCAGCAGCTTCTGTAGCTCCCGCAGCATAATGGCATGGTCACTCTGCTCCTGGGCCCGGTCATGTTGCTGTGTGATTAGACGAGCTTTGGTCTCTGCCAGCTGCTCTTGGACACACTTCATCTCTGCCTCCAACATGCTCCTCTCTTCCTCAGCCTTTTTGCTGGCCTCATCCAGGTCCTGCTTCATTTTTTTCTTGTCTGCTAGGTATGAGGCTTCCATGCGGGATTTCTCTTGGGTGACTGTAGCCAGAGAGCTGGTCAAGGTGGCCAGCTGAGTCTTCAGCTGGAGCACCCTTTTGTCAGCCTCATTAGCAGTAGCGGGCACATCCCCACTGCCAGTGCTGACACCACTCTCTGATCCACTCGCCTCCTCTGATTTCATAAGGGAAGCCCCAGCTGTGGTTCTCTCATCTTCTATCCCCAGTTCAACCTTGGCACTGGTCAAGCTGGCTGCAGTGTCCACACTTGTAGCTGTCCCCATGCTGTCTTCACTATGAACAGAACTCCTGTCATCAGCAGAGTCAGCAAAGGAAACATTGGAGCTGGCAACATCTTCAAGGTGAGCTCCACTCAGGCCAATGTCTGTCTCATGAGACACGGACAACACTTTTAAGCTAGCTTCCAAGGCTTCCTTTTCCTTGAGCAAGCTCTTGTAGGCTCTAACAACATCCTTCAAGCGAGTCTGGTACTGAAGAAGCTGTTTCTTCTGAGATTCGATA
This sequence comes from Gopherus flavomarginatus, assembly GCF_025201925.1. Classification (NCBI taxonomy): domain Eukaryota; kingdom Metazoa; phylum Chordata; order Testudines; family Testudinidae; genus Gopherus; species Gopherus flavomarginatus. Next base: position 3,176,378 of record NC_066617.1, on the reverse strand, counting down.
GTTTCCAAAAGATCTTTTTTGCTAGGACCGCTCCCAAAGTTCATGCCAAACTTCTCCATGACTGCTCAGCAACTGTTCAACTTTGCTGCTCATGCAAACTGAAAGGAGAGGGAGCAAAAACAGGAGTGAAGGCTACATAAACAGCCCTAGCAAGTCTTAAAAGAGACGAGTGCAGGCGACCCTATGAGACCACAACGCTGGGCTCACTGCAGCCATGGAGCGCTCGGGCTAACAAGCTCGGGGCACAGCCACAGGTATGGGAAGACTCTGAACACCGGAGACCTACCCCAGGAGAAGGCCAGCCCAGGCCCAGGGCTGGACGCTGGGGGACTCGTGAGGTACTCCAGCTCCGTCACGGCCAAACTCCCGCCGCCTCTCCCTGCCCCTCACTTCACCCGTCTGCGAGAGGGGCTCACACCCACCGCTCGGAGGGGCTGCGGGGCCGAGGGCGGCTCGGGGCAGCCCCTGGCCGTAGGACCCCGGACCCACCTCACACCGGCCCCAGCAAGGGCGTTTCTCCTCACCCGGATCCCCACCTCCGGCTCCATCCCACCGTCACCACGCATGCGCGTATCCCATAGGTCCCAGCATTGTTCCCGCCTCTCGCGCCGGCGCGTTCCGCACCGCTTCCTTCCAAAGCGCGTGCGCGTAGGACGCCGGTCCCCAGCCGACGCGTGCTGCTCATGCGCGAATCCTGGTGGCTCCCTACGGACGCACGCTAACGCATGCGCATATCTCGTAATAGCCGTCCAACACTCGCCGCGCCTGCGCGAATCCCCGTGGCTCCCTTCCAACAGTTGCACATGCGCCTGTTGGTCCCGGTTGACTGTAAGTGCGCGAGCGCACGGTCCGGTCTTTCCGCCGCTGACGCTTACTGCGCATGTGCTGATTGCAATAAACTCTGACTCCGCCACTCGCAGACCCGCATGCGCTTCCTGGGGCAGGGCGGGGTCTATGAGTTTGGGGGCGGGGCCTCTTGGTTAGCAGCTGCAGAACTGTGTTTGGAGACCCGGGGCGGTGTGAACGCTTTGCTAGGGAGTCTCCTGGCTAGGGTGATCAGATGTCCTGGTTTTATAGGCAGGACAGTCCCAATTTCTTATATAGGCTCCTATTACCCCCCCACTCTGTCTCAATTTTGCTGGCTGGTCACCCTACTCTGGCAGTGGGCACCAGAGGGGCCCGGAGCAGAGATGTCAAGAGGGGGAGCTGAATTTGCTGTAGACCCTGAGTACCAAATCTGGGGGAGTCCCGAGAGGCAGAGGTGCTCAGAAAGTGGCATGCAGAAGTGTTTTAAAGCCCAAGTGAACGTGACTCCTTCCTTTCTAGGGCCTGTCCTTGCAAGGGGGGCTGTCTCAATGTAGAATAAACCCCTTTCTCAGGCAGAAGGCTTGTTCCTTCGAGCTCATCAGAGAAACCTTAGTCTGCCTCTTGCTCATTAGCAGGATCTCGATTCTGAGGCAGGATACCCAGAACTGTTACGGACAGCTTAATATGGCTTCATTCTAGAATTCAATAGCCCAGTATTAATCGTGTAGTTGTAGTCGTGTGTGACACCCAGGATTTCAGAGACTAGGTGGGTGAGGTAATGTCTGACCTGTTGGTGGAAAAGACAAGCTTTCGAGCTTACCCAGAGCTCTTCTTCAGGTCCAGCAGAAGTTGGTACAATAGAAGCTACTCCCTCACCCACTTCGCCTCTCTTAGGTGGATTAAAGCACTCACCTTATGGAAGTTGGTCCCCATCACTGGAGCCACTTGTGATCGGAAGCTTAGCTTTCATTTTAAAAAACCTTGACGTGCAAAATGCAGGCCAGGCGCACCAGCTGCCCAGGCCGCCCAGAGGTGGGAGCAAGTGGGGCAATTTGCCCCAGGCCCCGCAGGGGCCCCACGAGCCCTGGCCTGGCAGCGGTCTGGGTCTTTGGTGGCGAGGGGCCCTTCAGTCACTCGGTCTTCAGCAGCATTTAGGTGGCGGGGGGCCCTTCAGTGCTGCCAAAGACGTGGAGCGACTGAAGGGCCCCCTGCCACCGAAATGCCGTTGAAGACCCGGCCTGCCACTGGATGAGTACAAGCGGCACAGCTCCCCTGCTTTGCCCAAGGCCGCCTGAATCCTCTGGGTGGCCCTGTAGCTGTCTGGTAGACACCCTGAAACAACAGTTCCAAAAGGCGTGGACTATCCCATTCAGCTTAACTTCAAAAGGTGGTGCCACTTCCGAGGGACAGGACTACATGGCAGGGTCATGGCCCAGGGTGGGAGGCTAATGAGCAGCATGCCTGGAGCTGCAGGAAGCCGAAATTTCGGGGGTGGGTGGGTGGTAGGACTCTCTTGGGAAGTGGGGTCTGGCGGGATTTAAGGCTACAGAGATGTGGCTCTTTCAGGAGGCAGGCCAGCTCCTTGGGGGTGGTTAGCACTTTGAGAGGCAGGGCTTGTGTTGCTAGGGGACGGGGCTATTGTTATGGGACCGGGCTTATTCTTCCCAGGATTGGGCTGTTACTTGCTGGGGTTGGGGAACCCCACGGAGGTGGGGCTGATGCTGCAGGGAAGTGGCGCTCTCAGGAGGCGTGACTAATGGTGCCGAATCAGGGCTTCTGCTCCCAGGGCAGGGCTAGTCCTGCAAGGGCGAGGTCTCTTCCAGGAGGTGGGGCTAAGGCTGATGGCAGCAGAGCTCTTTTGGGAGACGTGATTGGCTAACAGTGTTGGGCCATGGCTCATGCTCCCAGGGGTGGGGCTAGCATTGAAGGGGGCGGGGTTGTTGCCGGGGCTGGGGCTGTTTCAGGAGGCGGGGCTAAGGCTGCAGGGAATGGAGCTGTTTCAGAAGGCAGCCAGGAGCTGGGCTAAGGCGGCAAGGAGGCGGAGCTATGTCAGGAGGTGGGGCTAAGGCTGCTGGGGGCGGAGCTGTTTCAGAAGACAGGGGGGATGGAGCTAAATCAGGAGGTGGGACTAAGGTAGGCGGGGGCAGGGCTAGGTCTGGATGTGGGGCTAAGTCTGCCACGAGGCAGAGTTAAGGTGGTGGGGGCGGGGCTCTGTTGGAAGGTGGGGCTAAGTCAGGGGGGGCTCTGCCAGAAGGCGGGGCTAAGACTTCCAGGAGGTGGGGTTCTGTAGGGAGGTGGGGCTAAGGTGGGCTGGGGGGGCTTTGTCCAGAGGCGGGGCTAAGGCGGCCGGGGGCGGGGCTCTGTCCGGAGGCGGGGCTAGGCGGCCGGGGGCGGGGCTCTGTCCGGAGGCGGGGCTAAGCGGGCGGGGCGGGGCTCTGTCCGGAGGCGGGGCTAAGCGGGCGGGGCGGGGCTCTGTCCGGAGGCGGGGCTAGGGGGGCGGGGCGGGGCTCTGTCCGGAGGCGGGGCTAGGCGGGGCTCTGTCCAGAGGCGGGGCTAGGCGGGCGGGGCGGGGCTCTGTCCGGAGGCGGGGCTAGGCGGGCGGGGCGGGGCTCTGTCCGGAGGCGGGGCTAAGCGGGCGGGGCGGGGCTCTGTCCGTAGGCGGGGCTAAGGCGGGCGGGGGCGGGGCTCTGTGCGGGGGCGGGGCTAAGCAGCCCGGGGGCGGGGCTCTGTCCGGAGGCGGGGCTAGGCGGGTGGGGCGGGGCTCTGTCCGGAGGCGGGGCTAAGGCTGCCAGGAGCGGGTGCTGCGGCTGGTTCCGGCCAGGCCTGCGCCCAGCGGCGGTATCGGCAGCCTCGGGGCTCGCAGCGCGGCCTCCCCTCCCGCCGCCATGGGCCTCACGGTCTCCGCCATCTTCTCTCGGATCTTCGGCAAGAAGCAGATGCGGATTCTCATGGGTGAGGCCAGGCCGGGGGGGGCGATGCTGGGGCCCCCGAGTCCCCTCCCCGCTGGGTGGCGGGCGGCTCTGCCGAGCCCCGGAGCGTGGGGGAGTGGGTAGGGTCCCCCCCGGGGCCGGGCTGCAGGGCCGTGGGGGTGGGTAGGGTCCCCCCCGGGGTCTGGCTGCAGGGCCCTAGGGGTGGGGGTGGGTAGGGTCCCCCCCCCCCGGGGCCGGGCTGCAGGGCCCTGGGGGTGGGTAGGGTCCCCCCCCGGGGTCGGGCTGCAGGGCCCTAGGGGTGGGGGTGGGTAGGGTTCCCCCCCCGGGGCCGGGCTGCAGGGTCCTAGGGGTGGGGGTGGGTAGGGTCCCCCCCTCCGGGGCCGGGCTGCAGGGCCCTAGGGGTGGGGGTGGGTAGGGTCCCCCCCCCCGGGGCCGGGCTGCAGGGCCCTAGGGGTGGGGGTGGGTAGGGTCCCCCCCTCCGGGGCCGGGCTGCAGGGTCCTAGGGGTGGGGGTGGGTAGGGTTCCCCCCCCCGGGGCCGGGCTGCAGGGCCCCGGAGGGTGGGGGATGGGTAAAGTCTCTCCCCACCCCACAGCAGAGGGCTCTGGCTGCAGGGCCTTGGGGGGTGGGTAGGGTCCCCCCTGAAGGAGTGGGGTTGGGTTGGGCTGGGTTGCAGGGCTGGCAGGGGAAGTGGTGTTAACCTACCCCCATGGCCAATGCCTCTGGGGTAGCTGGGCCCGGTGACATCCCCTCCTGCCATGGGCAGTGTGGTTGGCAGCCTGGCTGCTGCTCCTGGAGTGGTGTAGGGGGAGCCTTGCCCTTGCCCAGCTGCCAGCGCTAGCTCTTATCCCAGAGAATCGGGGACAGCATCGGTCCCTGCTGGAGACTTGCTCTGCCTTGGTCCAGTGGCGCTGAGCAGCCCTGCCAGGCATGGGCATCTGCCCTCCCTGCATTGCTGGGGTGACTGTTATCGCTGTCTCTTGCCCTCTTCCAGGAGGAGCACAGACTCGTCCCCCCGACCTTGAGACCTATACGGCAGTGGGATCCTGTACCCTGCCCCCTTATGGAGCATTGATCTCTGCTGCAGGGTTTATAGAGAGAGTCCATCCAGCAAAGCAGCCCTCACGGAAGGGGAACCCCCCTCATGGGCTGAGCGATGGGGACCTCTGGTCATAGGATCCTTGGACATTCCTTGGCTAGAAGGGCCTCTGCAGGTAGCAACAGGATTCCAGGTTGTAGCTTCTGGGTCTGCTCCATGAGCCCTTGGTGGCAAAAGGGCTAGACTCATGTCCTTGAGCCTATCCGGGCTGGCTGAGCCAACAGCCATGAGAGAAGGCTCTGGAGAGCATTCAGCTGTCTTCGGTGTGGGGCTTGGACCACGTAACTGTCAGACCCTGAAACACGGTGTTCACTCTGAAATGTGATTCTGATTGGGCCCTAGATCATATATTTATCCTTGTGGCGGCTGGACACCTCCAGCTAACGGACTCTTCCGGTGTGGCTGGGCACGCCTATCTTGTCAAGACATGCTGGAATTCAGAGATGGGATATGAACCACTCTGCTGGGGTCAGCGGGACTGTGTTTCCCAGGCTCTGTCTAGTGCATTTTAAACGTTGTTGGAAGGGAAGTGTCACCAGTCAAAGGCTGTGTGTGTGAAAGTCTTCGGGTCAGCTCTTCTGGGTTTGAGTTGCTGAGGTACTTCTGGCTGGTCACTGTGCAGTGCATAATGCAAACAGATGGCTGTGAACCCTGTCAGCAGAAAGCAAGGGGGTTTACAGAGACTATCCAAGCAGGGGCTTGACCTGAGCTGGGGTCTCTCAGCTCAGTTGCAGTGCAAATAAGTAACAATAATGGAGGATTTTGGGGAGAGTTCCTGCAAGATATAGTGGTGCCTCAGCTCAGTGTCAGGGCCCTAACCAATTTTAATGAGCAGAAGGTCCTAGCTTTTTGACAGGCACGCTGACCGGAGTTCTCCAGTTGCATGCAAGGTGTGGCCTAGGCAGTGTCTGTGCAAGCTCCTTTCTAACTCCTCATGTCCTGTTTCTGACTTCGAGGGGTGTTCAGTCTCCATAAGCCAGTCGAGGGCCAGCAAGGCAGGGCCCCTTGTGCTGGTAGTTTTGCGAGGTGGACAACTGGGCTGAGACCCCAGCTCGCTACTTAGCGGAGTCCCAGAAGAGCCGTTGGGTGGTAGTGGCTCTTGGCCAATACTGACATGGCCCGGATCAGAACAGCACCTTGGAAGTGTGAGTCTCCTTAGCCTATTCCTGTCACTCTGGGCCACCCTGCTCCCTGGGTAATGCCCTTCTGAACCACCCTCCTTGGAAAGTTTGGGACTACAATGTCGGTCAGGTCAAGCAGAAGAGAAAAGGGAAGCAGAATTCTCTAGGCTTGAAGAACTCCCCATAGATTCCTGTTGTCTCTGTAGGATGCATCTGTTCTATTGACAAGCACCTTGTCTTTCCTGAGGGGGAAACTCTAAACTGTGTGGGCGTTCACATGTTCTGCCTTGTACCGGACTCTGCCTCTGAACTGGAAATGACACTTCTAGATAGGGCTCTAGAGACATCTGCTCTTCTGTGATGGGGATTACAGAGCTGGCCTACGCTAGCAATTCCTGCCCTGGTCATCATGTCAAGGACAGACTGAAGTGACTCCTCTACAACTGATACCAGCGGCCTAGAACTGAGCAGAGTGGTGACGGAGGGAGTGGAACATTTAGGAATCTCTCCTGATTCTCCCCTCCTGGTGCTCCGAATTGATCTTCACAGAGAGCTTTGTGGAGGGGGAAGTTGCTGTTAGATCTCTGCCCCACAGCGTGTGGATTTGCTTGGTGTTCTCTGGGATAACTCATGCTTGGAAAGCTGCAGAATGCCGCGCGAGTGGTGGGTTTTGTTCTGGGCAGACCTCTCGCTTGCTTTTCCTGAATGAATGAGCTGTGGCTGTTTTGGGGGTAAGCTGCACACAAGGGGCCGTGGGTGGGTTTGTAGGCTGTAAATTTGGTAGCCCTTTGTAAAGCTATCTTGCTAGGATGGCTCTGTCTGAGCCTCTGGGAGCATGTACTTGGCTCTTGGAGCTGTTAGAATTGTCTGCAGCATCTCCTAGAAAGAGGGGGTGCTGTATACTGGGTCAGTCAGACTCAGGAGGGAAACAGGTTATGGGGGCTTTAGGCAGGAGCCATGTGTTTATCTGCACCCCGGTGCTGGCAAGTGACACTGGCCTCTCTCCTCTCTCTCTCTCTCTCTCACCATTTCAGTCGGCTTGGACGCTGCTGGTAAAACCACCATCCTGTACAAGCTAAAGCTGGGTGAGATCGTCACCACCATCCCCACCATCGGTGAGTGTGAAAAGCCGCGCCCTGGCTCTGGCTTGCCTCCAAGGCTAGGAGAGGGGTAATGTGCTGTGGTTCGCAAGCTCTGTATAGTGACCCCCATCTCTCAAGCTGAGTCGACAGTGGGGTTGTGCTTCCCTGCAGGTCCCTTGCTGGTTAGCTGGGAGTCATCTCTGAGCGGGGGCTGTATCGTGGCATTGGAATTAGAACGGTTTCTGAAGTCAGCAGGGATGTGTCAGGATGGCTCCTGTCGCATTGCTGAGCTGTGCTACTGGAAGGTCCTTTAAACTGCAGTGTGGCTTGTGCGCCTTGCTGGGCACTGGCTTGACTTGAGGAGGTGCCCACGTCTCGTGGGGCTAGACTTCCCAACAGGCCAACGAGCGAGACCCAAGCCCAGGTCCTTGCACAGTCCTGGCCTGAGGAGCTAACAATCCAGTCTCCTGATAAAATGGAGCCATCCCGGTATCTCTAATGCTGAGGAGGTCGGTCCTGCACACTGGCTTGGCTGGGGCAGCAGTACAAGTTCAGACCACATGCAAGTGCAGTCATTGTCCGTATGTTCCTAACCGCCCATGCTCTGGTGTCTCAGCCCTGCTCACTTCGGACACAGCATACGAGGAGCTGGTCTGACGGTAGCATGACTGCAGCAGAAGAAAGAGGCTTCCTGTTGGTTCGTCTCTGTGGTGTTTATCTTAAATGTTTTATGTGACGCTAGTGTTGAAAGTGATGGACTTGCCTGGGCAAGGCACAGCAGAGGCAGATGCTGTGCAAACGCCCCCACACAACACTGTCAGTAGACCTCATTTCTCTGCTGTTATTGTCCTGGGCTCCTTGCCAAGTTCTACTGATTCTCCACTGCCCACAGCCCCCTACCGTCCCAGCCCTGGGCTTCCCATTCACAGCTCTTCTGATGCCCCCCAGTCCCAAGCTGCCACCCCCCCGGTATTCCGTTCCCTGTCACCCCACCCCCATGTTTCTGTCTCTGATGCTTGTAAGTCTGAGAGCTGCCAGGTCTGCAGTGGCTGTAGAGGTGCCCATGGTGGCATGTGCACAGGTTCACCTTAGAAGAGCAGATGACTGGGTTGCTGGGATGGATCATTGGGTCACATGGTCTAACTGTAAACATCATCTGACCTTAATTTGGTCTTCACAGTGAGTCCAGCAGAGCTTGTATTTCTCAGCTGTGCAGAGCTCTACTGACTGTGGTAAATGTCTTTCTCGGTGAATTTTTAGAATGGGGGTGCGTGTGGGTTGCTTATTTCTGATCATGAGAAATGTGGTCAGCAGACAGGGCTATAGATGGAAGTGAACGGCAGTTACCTTGGTGCAATTCTAGCCTGAGATGTAGCTGTGTAAATATGTCTATCTGATGGTTCTTGACATCTGCTCATCATGTGTGTTCAGAGTTGTCTACCTGCTTGAGAAACAAAGTAGGTAGATGTGACTTGTGCACCACTGGACAGAACCACTTAGTGAGTTCTAGGGTTGCTAAGTCAGAGTTTGTCATGCAGAATCGTCTGCAAGCAGTAAAGGAACTCCAGCCTGGGTGAGTTTACTGGTAGTGGCTGGGAAGCAGCTTGCTGAGGGATCATCCATTACCCCTCCCCCAGATGTGCTGGTGGGAGGAGAAGGATGCTGCACCCCACCTTCATCTTACTTAACACACCCCTGTGATGCTTGTCACCCCATGAATCCTCCCTCCCCCGACTCAAAAATCCCCTGAGGTCTTGTGGCGTCTCTGCCGGCAGTGGCTGGTGTTTCCTGTAGTGCGCGGCTGTGGTCTGCAGGTTTTCAGGCTGCCATGGTGATTAACCATCTTCAGCAGAGACTCGCTTGCGTCTTCAACCCTGTCTCCTCTCACTCCTCCTGTCGCCCTCGCAGGATTCAATGTTGAGACAGTGGAATACAAGAACATCTGCTTCACCGTCTGGGATGTAGGTGGCCAGGACAAAATCCGACCCCTGTGGAGACACTACTTCCAGAACACACAGGTGAGAGGAGCTGCAGAGGCACCGAGAAAGAGCCCTCTGGACATGATTATTGTACAGGGATCCACTGAGGCCTCCCCTCACCTGTCTGCCTCAGGATAGGAATAGGAAATAGTAACTGCTTCCATGGCAAAGAACTGGGGATGAGATGTGGACCTAGTCCCATGGATGCTGCTCCTGCCCTGCTCATAGGAGCTAGATCACTTTGGCCTTCCCAGCATTTCTGGGTGACCCTCTGACCCCTCTCCCTTCTTGCGGGGGAAGGGCAGTACCACTGTCACATTGGTAAAGAGGCTAGGGCTTGATTGGGCATTGGTAGTGGCAGGTTGTTCTCTTCCTGAGATGATTTAACCAGGGAGTATGGCTGGAAGGCAGCTCCTTGCTCCCCACATGCAGCAGCCTGTGTTGAGCTTTTGGGAGTTGTCCACACCTTCGCTGCACCAAGCTGGTGCAGTGACCCTGCCTCTGAGTCTGCCTCTTTCAGAATGAGGCAGGGAAGGCGCCTCTGCTCTGAGCCATGAGTAACTTCCTTTGTTCAGCACAGCGAGGTGCTGAATGTTGGGTGTCTGAAAACTACCCCAGGGCATTTCCCACCCCTGGTCTCTGTGCAGCAGAAGTGGCAAGAAGAGATGTGGGATTTTCCATTGAATGAAGATGCATGCAAGCCCTTGTTGCTGATCTATAGAATAGCTTTGGAGAAGATACGTGGTTGGGGGTATGGTGGGAAGCAGTTGCCACATTGGCAGTGATCTCAGTTGCCATTCCAAAGTGTTGGAAAGAGGCTTGTTCCTCTGGATTTGTGTAGTGTGCCCCTCACTGTGGCATTGGTGCCTGCGCTGTGTGAACTGTCTCATGTCTGTCTGCTTTCTTCTACAGGGCCTCATATTTGTTGTGGACAGCAATGACCGAGAGAGAGTGCAGGAGTCTGCAGATGAGCTGCAGAAGATGGTGAGTGCTGGGGGTGGTTTGGAGAGAGACTGCATGTTATCTCCGTAGGGTGACTTGGGCTTGGGGTGACTGGTGGGAAGGTGGAGAATAGTTAGGTGGGATCTTTCTGGTGTGAAAGCCTAGGAGCTCACAGGGCTAGTAGGACATGGATCTAGGGTGGCCGAGGCTCTGCTAGAGCCTGGTGTAGAATTCCTATCTCAAGGTAAGTTGGCGTGTGTGGAGCAGGGGCTCAAAACCAGTGGAGCCTGCTTCCCAAATGTGCTTATCCCTAAGACTAGGCGTCTAGATGCTATTGCAACGCACTCGCATGCATGCAGAGGTCACTTATACAGTCCTCAAAATTCCTTGTGTTTGGAGTAAATGTAACGCTACTGCTTCTTCCATAGTCATGCCTGCTGTCTACTGACTCCCTGGGGGAGTGGGTAGGGGGTGTGACTGACGTTCTGACTCTTCGGGTGCTGAGACATGAAGTCAATAGGAACTTGGTATTCAGCGTCTCTTACTGTGTTGACCTACAGGGTGAAATGCACTAACAGCTAGTTCCAGAAATCAGAATTGCATACACATGCCATCCCTTTAGACTAAACCAGTGTCTGCCAGAAATGTTCCATAAAACCATAGGTGGGACATATTAAACTCACTTATTAAAACAAACCAAAATTAACCAGAGCCAAGTATAGAAAGTGTCTCCGTTAGCCCCAGTCTAGCTTTTTCTCTGGATGCAGAGAAGGCCTTTGAGTGGGTTGAATGGACATATTTAGTGGCAACCATGAAATGCATGGATACAGGATGGCTCCTAGAAATGCTGTCTCTCACCAGTGACTGTCAAAACCAGCCTGCAAGTAAGTGGAGGCCTGGGACTGTTTCCTCAGCATATGTTGAACAACAGTGTTACAGGGAAGCTGCTTCATGTAGATCCAATAGACACATTTACCACGTGGCCATTCTACCAATGTGCTAAAAAGGACAGCTCATCTACCCCTAAACTGTACAACCATTACCACTTTCTCATTTGTGGAGGGCTTGATAATTAGTGTCCCATTCCAGCTATAAAATGCCAGTCCTCTCCTGCATTTTCAGGGGGATACAATTCATTTTTCTGATAGAAAGTATGTATTTCAGCCAGTAATCTCTGTTCTGGGCCAGTGGGTCCTATGCCCGCTGTTCTGGGGCAGCGGGTCCTATGCCCCCTGTGACCCCCTATCAAAATACAAAAAGCGGCTAGATGACCTGCTTCTTCAAATACCACTCCTCTACAGCAGTATCCCATTCCTACTTTTGCTGCCGGTCCCACTCCCTCATCTACTATTGTAGACAAGTCTGGATTATAAGTCCCACAAGACAGAGATCAATTCCGTACAGTGCCATGATGAAATACACATGCGGCGCTCACTTTGAAAATCTGATCACAAGTGTCACAAGCACTTGGCTGCTGGTGTGCACCAAAATGCTGAGCTTTCCTGGAAGTCTCGCCCATTGATGATAACCAAAAACTGGCTTCAGTAGAGCATGAAGGCTGAGAATTCAGGTGTTCGGTCAGGCAACTCCAAAATTGAAGATTTCTACTGAAAAGTCAATGGGGCTCCAATGGTGCCCTGGTGTGTGTCCCATGGACAGACTCCCAGAGCGTTCCTGGTAACAAGGCTGTCAGGAATGGACAGTACATCCTAGGTAACATCGCAGGAGAAACCTTGACTCTTGAGTGCTTGGTCTCTGTTAATGCTAATTTTTGGATGTGATTTTCTCTGAGCACTGCTCCCTTTCTGTGAAGCTGCAGCCTTAGCTGTGTGCCTACTGCCCTGAGCCAGTCTTGGGAGAACTCGAGTTTCAAGCACCCCTCACCCTAAAACCACTGACCCCCTATTCTTCCATCCTCAGTGAGGATGAGAAAATAAACTGAGCCTGAAAAGCTGCCCAGTATTTGCTGTTGTGAACTGGGTGCTGGTGGCTCCTCTGGCCTGCACAGGGCAGCAGGAGATCACGCCCACAACTCAAGCAGCTGAACCAGCTTTTCTTCAACTGTGAGAAAAAAAAATTTCCTTTGGGCCGAGCCTGATTGTAGGCAAATCCCAGGCCCAAAGCCGGAGGAGTTGGGGCTTCTTGGCAGCTGCAGAGGCAGGATGAGAGTGGGAGCTCCACCAGAACCTTCAGGCTCTTTGGCCGGCAAACACGGCAGTGAACTCCCCCTGTCCCACCCCAGCAGAGGTGCTCTGGAGCAGGGCTTTGGTGCTCAGCTCATGCTGACCCTGTCCTTGCTGCATGTCTCTGTTAATCCGGCAGGTGGCAGCAGCACTACATGCACTCAAGCATTACGACAAGGGGCTGGGGAAAAGTGGGTGCCTGGAAGAGAGGAGTCTCGCCTCGGTTCCAGCCCTGATGAACTCACAGGCTGAGACCTGCAGCAAAGGAAAGGGGGAAGGAAGGCGTAGGGGTGCCTGAGCGCAGCGTTGTGCCATATGTAGCTGCCTGGTTCTGACTTGCCTGACTGTGGTCTCCAAAAAGGAGTATGCAGCTAGAGCACCGCCTGGCTACCCGAGGGAGAAAAGGGAGTTGTTCCGGGTGTAGCGTATAGCATGGAAATAGGTCTGAGGACACGCCGGCTGAGGGAGTGGGCTGCTGTTAGTACCTTAACTTAAAGAAAATCCATTCAGTTAGAAAAATCCTTCTCTCCTGAATCCGAGAGAACCTTGCACTGACACAGAGCAAAACCCCGACGATGTGTCTCTCTTGTGGAGCAGGCCCGCACGAGACTAGCCACAGTGGGGGCTGCCCATGGTGCAGAATACAGGAATATTTGCCTTATGGCTACATGGCATGTGTTTGCACCCAGTGGCCCTGGGAGCCAGAGGGGTTCAGACTGTCAGAGGGAGAAGGGAGAGCCTGGGTGTGAGCCGAGGAGGCTGGAGGGGGGAAGAAGGAACACGCTCGAGAGGAGCTGGAGAAAGAGGGGTTCTGTTTTTGCCATAGCTGCCCTGGGGGATAGTGCGTGTGACATGAGGATGAGACGCTGGATAAGCTGGGAGGGATGGAGAGGTAGCGACTGAAATGCAGGGAAGCTGAGGAAGAACAGACCCTGAGGGATGTGGGGGGCCCAGCAGAGGGCTCAGGAGGAGGTGGCCGAAGAAGCTTTAAGTTGAAGCATTCAGCCCCTCACGGTAGAGTTGTAACACGCAAATGGTCTGTCCTGTGACCAGAACTTGACTGTATGTGAGGTCAGGGCCCCACTGCGCTGTGTGCTGCACAGACACCCTGCCCACGGAGCTCACAGGGCCAATACACAAGACAGGTGACAATGTGGGGAGGGAGGCAGGGTTTACCCCCATTTTAGCAGCTGGGGAACCGAAGCACTGAGAGAAGTGTCTTGCCCAAGGTCACCCATGGCATCTATGGGAGAGGTGGGAATTGAACCAGATTTCCTGAGTCCCGGTTCAGTGCCCTGTCATTGAGCTGTCCTCTCGTCACTCTGGATTGGTCCCTAGGAGACTGCAGTAGGCTAGAGCGGGCTGAGTGAGCCAGCTGGTTTCACAGCCTCCCTGCTCAGCCGTGGCTAAGCTGCTTTTCCTGCTCTGTTCCAGCTGCAGGAGGATGAGCTGCGGGATGCAGTCTTGCTGGTGTTTGCGAACAAGCAGGACATGCCCAATGCAATGGCAGTGAGTGAGCTGACCGACAAGCTGGGCCTGCAGACACTCCGCAGCAGAACTGTAAGTGTACCCAGAGTCCCGCGGTTGCCAGGAGAGGCTGTCCTGAGATTGCGGGAGGGATTGTAGCCTAACTGCTCCGTTCTGACTGCCTCTCCCCCCATCTCAGCAGCTCTCCTTGGCTCAGTCTCATGGGCTGTGACGCTGAAGCAGAGCTGTGAGCTGGGGGCCTGGAGTGGGTCACACGGGCTGCTGCAGGATTGAGAGGTGACTTGGCAGAGTGGTGTGCATGGAGCTTGCACTCTGCCTGGCCCTACCTGGCACAGTCCATCTAATTTGGTATATCTCCAATTATTAATCTCCTAGAACTGGAAGGGACCTTGAAAGGTCATCGAGTCCAGCCCCCTGCCTTCACTAGCAGGACCAAATACTGATTTTTTTACCCCAATCCCTAAATGGCCCCCTCAAGGACTGAACTCGCAACCTTGGGTTTAGCAGGCCAATGCTCTAACCACTGAGCTATACCTCCCCCCGTCTTTCTCTGATCAGCACCAAACTCTGTCTTGCTTCCCTTTCCGACCCCCTCAGTGGGTTCTCCAGCAATTGTCTCCTATAGGGCTGAAGAGAACTGGAGACCTTGCTTGCTGATGATACATGGCATGTTACAAACTGGCCTATCAGTCCTCATTTCCCAGATGCAGTAGGGTGAGATCATGATCCCCATTTTACAGAGGGCAAAACTGAGGCACTCAGGTCACACTGCAAGCTGAAGTGGGATTAGGGTTTGGTGGTGCTTGGCTCCCGGCCCACTAAATGCTACCTCTCAGCATTAGCTGCTCTGTCTTGCCTGCTGCCTGACTTCCTTCCCTTCCCTTGTTTTTCAGTGGTACGTGCAGGCAACGTGTGCAACCCAGGGCACTGGTCTCTATGACGGACTGGACTGGTTATCGCACGAGCTCTCCAAGCGCTAGTTGGGTGGCCATCCGGCCCACAGACCAGACGAGTGTCGTGCCCACCTGGGATCTCCGTGACGGGTTTAGTTTAGTTTTTGGGTTGTTTTTCCCTCCCCACTGTGACCTCGTCTTAAATGATCCGTGTGTTTATCTGGTAGAACTTGAAGCTTGAGGACTCTTCAGGCAGCTCCACTAGCTGTGCTCCTGCCTTCCGCTGCCCAGATGGCACTTTCCTGCTAACCATCCGACCCAACTGCATGTGTTCTTGTTAAGTGGAGCCTGTGCCATGTCCCAGCGGGGCCTGTTGGAAGGGAGGGAGGGAGGGAAGTGGGGGCGGGGCGTGTCTAAGCACTGAGCGGGTGGCGGTGTTCCAGTTAGCTCCATTGGCAGCTTGTGAGGAAAACCGTAGGTAACTGCTTCGGCCGTCACAGCACTGCAGAACAGAACCGTTTCTCCTTTTTATCCTTCCACGAACTTTATAATTGTCTCTCTTGGGGAGGGTGGGGGGCGGGGCTGGGCTGGGCTGGGACTCTGACTGTGTAATGTGCTATTGTATATCGAGTAATAAAACTCCACCAGTTTGTATCCTATGCCCTACCTCTTTCTCGCCAGCAGATGGTCCCGGCTTTTGTGTATGCGGGTTGGGGTAACTAAGGAGGTTAACATGGGGAGCTACAGGGCCACCCTGTGGTGTGGGAAGCCAGAGGATGAAATGTAGAGAGACTCCTGCCCAAAAGCCCCTCTCAGACCCTGGAGTGGAAAGGTAGAGTCCCCAGCATGCTGTGTGCCTGGCACCAGTTTGAAAAGGAGGGGGCTGGGTGCACTCTGAATGCAGGTGCCAGAAGGATTGTGGCCTGTGGGTGCTCGGCCAAGCACTGTTTATTGCTGACTGTAGCTCCCAGTGTCTCAAGTCATCACCAGAGTGACCTGCCCAAGTGTGGCAACAACAACCTACAGGATGAGACGGTGTCAGCAGCCAGCTGTGCCAGATGTGGAAATGACTGGTGGGATCCAGCTACGTGTCAGAGTGGGAGTTTAATGCAGCGACCGGTTGGCATATGCTTGGCCGATGGACTCAGCAGACCTCTGCGAGACCCTCCCCTTCTCTCCAAGTAGTGATGTACTGCCCGGGCCAGTGCTGGGGGAAAGCGGTGTGCGTGTTGCTTCCCCCCTGCCCCTCCCCTAGCCGCAGCTAGTGAAGCGCTCCCTGAAAACTGGGCAACTTCTATTTGGTAGCTTAAAACTAGAAGGGGGAGGGGCAGTGCTAATTCCAGGCACCAGGGCTTGAAAACTCTGTGTCCTGTCCCCGTGACTCCTGGGGAGGCTGGTGATCAGTCTGCTTCATCCCAACACCTGCCCTCCCGCCTCTACCCAGAATAACCGCCGCCTCCCCAGGTCACGGAGTTATGTGGGCAAAGCCCCTTACTAGGGCCAGTGGTGTTACCTGGCCCCTTGGCTTCCTGCATGTCAGTTTCAGGGTGGTGGGGGTCTGGCTCCTGGGGAAGGAAAGCGGAGTGAGGGATGTGTCTGCTGCCTTCCCCAGGCCACTGGAGAGCTCTGCTGGGGTTTCCTGGGGAGCATGGGCTTGTGATGTGACTGTCCAGTGTAATGTCGTGACTAATGAAGACAACCTGCCTGTTGCCAACACAGCTGTGATGAGAGCGAGCACACCCTCGCCCACAGCTGGACAAGGCTCCATCAGGCAGATGGGAGTGGGAGCCTGAAGGCTCGGCGTTTGCCTGCCTGGTTCCTGTACATACAGACAGCTACATTTGAGGGTGGTCAAACTAGTTTAACAGTATGGAGCTGGGTCAGAGAACACAGAGTATCCCTGTGATATTCTTGCCTTAGACAAAGTGGTATCTGAGAGTTCTCCCCATAGAGCGATGGCTAGAGTGAGGGGAGAGTTTGTATTTTTTTTTTTTGTATTGCTGTCTAACTGAGAAGGGATCTGCAGAAGCTTCCCCCATGTGCAGGTTTTTCCGTAATAGTCCTCTAGGACTAGGGGATTTCTTGGTCCTTCTGGTGCTGGCTGCTGTCAGGGCCAGGATAAGAGTATTGAATTAGCCGGGCCATGCCCTGGTAGGAAAATCCCTACCCACCACCGAGGCAATTTTGTGCATCCACAGGGCTCTGATAACTGTGTGGGATGAGCAGTTCATAGGTGGCGCATGGACAGCGCCTAGCACGAGATCTCAGGTGGGGCCTGTGGACATTACCGTAATGCATGTCAGAAACAGTAATAAAGTTTTTAAAAGATCTTGCTGTCTCAGCCCTTCGGAGCAGGCATTTTATCTGCCAGGTAGTGACGAGGTTTACAGCGGCCTTAGACATGCTCTGTCCAGCCCCAGGAGCTCCTGGCCCCACTTACAAGGAAGAGGAGAAACGTGTTGTTATCTGCCAGCATTTCACCCTTGTTGCAATAACTCCGTCATTTGTGGGACTGGGTGCCCAGGTGGTGGGGAGACCCAGAGGGCCTGGGGCTGGCCTAGTGGGGGATGTTGCCTGGAGGAGTGTGGGTGCTCAGGGGGGTTGCACCGCTAGTTTTCTCCAGGGGAAAGTGGAATTTGTAAGGGAGTTGGACCGTCACCCATGAAGGGTGTATGTTGGACCTGACCCAGTGCTCACTGAAGTCAATGGAAAGTTCCCCCAACTGACTCCAGCAGACAGGAGGTCCAGCCCATTATTAGGCAGGACTTGCAGACTCTCACCAGCTGCCGTGATGTAAGCTGCGTGTCACAAAGGCCAGGCCTGCAGGGGCAGAACGTATGCAGGGATCCCTGCCCAGGTGGCCCCCTGGGGTGCAATGGCCCTCCCTGCTTCCTGACTGCCCTTGAGAGGGATCTGATGGCCTGTGAAGGTGACCTTAGGGCTGAACTGGGCCTGACGGAGTCATCCAGCCAGGGGTGCATGCAGGACTGATGTCCCACAGGACTAGGCAGTCACAAGCTGCTGCCCTGCTGTGGAGCCATGAAGGTTGGGCTGATTAACTGGGCTGGGAGTTACCTCACCAGCGAATGCTACGGGGATGGCGTCACTGTCCTGGGAAACTCACTGGGCAAGAAGCAGGTGAGTGACGCTAAAAATCCACCGTGATGCCAAAGATTTGCAACCCGCCCCTGGAGCAGAGCCAGCCGCGCTCCCCGCAGGCTCGGAGCCGCCCCCATCGGGGTGGCCCATAATGTGACAGCGTAAGAAGCTGGGGTTCAGCCTCTATCCCTCACCCCCCGCATGAATGTTGATTCCACAAGGAAGGGGGGTTTTCTAGGGGTGCATCTTCTCTCCTAGCAGAGCGCACTGGGGAGCTTTGCTTCCTGCCCGAGCGCATTGCTGCTGAGATCACGGTTCCCGGCCCTGGCCAGGCAGAGACGCTGCCTTCCGCCTGCAAAGATGGGCGTTCCTGCCCTGCAGGCCAGGATGGCTGAATTCCACACGGGATAGGCACTGTGGGCCACTGCAGTGTGGTTATAATCCAGCCCAAGGCAGAGAGGTGCCCTCAAAGGGCAGGGGCAGGGGCAGGGGCCTTGCTGTAGTGTGCCCTCCTCCTCCCCCAGTGCGAAGTGCTCCCAGCCCCTGAATGTTATTGGCTCCCAAGGTGATGCCAAACCTCTCACAGGATAAGTAGAGAGACGCCATCCTTCCCTGGCAGGTTTGCAGACAAATTCCAGAGGTGACCTGTGGAGGGAGCATTGGGGCGGAAGGGGGAGCAGACGGAGGGAAAATCAGGGGACTAGCAGGGTTACAGGGCGGAGGGCTGCTGCACTGCATGATGGAGTGAAGGAAAGGAATCTGCCAGCTAATTTCTTGTAGGCTTCTTGGAAGGCCTGGGGCTCATGGAGGGGTGGTGGCTTTGCAGGCCAGCTCAGGGAGGGGGTTCCACATGTAAGGGCGGGTGACACGGACAGAAATGCAGCTGCGGTTGCAGGAGACGTGAGATGCAGGATAGCAAGGCTGGCATCCTGGGCAGAACAGCAGGGCTGTGATGGGCTGGAAGGGGAGGATAAGCAGCTTGAACTGGATGTAGTGGCGAAGGGAGAACCAGAGGGGGTGGGGGTGGGGGTGGAGGGCAGGGATATGGGCAGATTGATAGACACAGGTTTTAACCCAGGCAGGTGTGATATGCATGGGCTGGAGAAGGGTCATGTGGGGGCCAGGGAGGCTGGAGAGGAGCGGACGAGACGTGACAGGCTCCTCATCCCATCTGCAGCCCCCCTTGCTTCCTTGAAGAGCCTCACTAGACAAAAGCCGAGATGCAAGTGCATTGCTGCAACATGCCCAGAAAAGGCCTCCAAGGGGCACGGACCCCAGGGCCTGGCCCTCCCCCCACCCTGGGACTGCACATAGGCACAGCAGGGCCAGTCTGAACTGACTGATCCCAGCTCTGGGCAGATTTTGGCAGGAAGAGGCAGGGATCCTGTGGAAAAAATAGCACGTGATCATGCAGTTGCAGACGTATATAATCCAGCTACATGAGAAGCTGAACTGAAGTTGCCCAAGCTTTGACTTTCAAGTGCTTGATGTTCCAACCTTACTAATGGTCTGTTCACACGGGTGTTTTTGTAATTTCCTATGTTTTTAAAGAAACCAACTGGAATTCCATCATATGGTACCATACTGACACCCACATGGGTCATCAGCGGGGTTGGAACTTTTAAATCCTCTAAACAGACCCCTGCCACTTGAGTTAATGTAGTAACTGGTAGCAGTAGAAGGTTGTCATCCTCTGTGTGGCCCAGCATGAGACGGGACGAGAGACACACTGTGCCAGTGAATTTCACAGCAGAGGGATGGTGAGACTCAGGGCTCGTGGGTTCCAAACCAGGCTCTGGAGGGGAGGGGAGTGTGCTTTAGTGGGCACAGAGTCTGCTGCTCATTTCCCCCACAACTGTGACTCTTTCTGTCCTGTCCCCTCCAACCTGTCCTTTTCCCAGTCCTGTCTTTCCTCGACTCTGTTCACTTCCCCAATCCCAGTCCCCACTCCTCAGGCTTCTCATTCCAGCGCAGTCAGTCCTGATCTCCCCCTGCCCCCAGCCTCCATTCCCAATCTGCCACACCCTTGGGCTTCTTGTCTGAGTCTACTTCCCCCATAACCCACCTGCAGGTCCTCCTCTTGTCCCCTCTGCATTCAGGTCAGAGGGCTGCCTCCTCTACACTACCTGGGCCAGCAGGGGGGTCATTGAGAGCACTGGAAAGCCAGCCTCCCTCTGCTCCTAGACCACATGGCTGGACCTGAACCCAGCACCTCCGGGAACAGCTCAGAGCTGCCATTGCAGGGAAAGTCACAGCTTGGTCACACTTCAGTAGATTTTAAAGCTACAGCATTAAAACAAAAGTTGTCAGAATGTTTTTAATATGGGCAAAACAATGTATTTTTTCCTAGCCTGTTCATGGAAATGGCTAACTCGTTCTGAGTGAATTTTTTAACAAAATTTCAGCCAGAGATGGACACACTGCATGGAAAATGTCATTGCACATGGGTGAAACTTGGCAAGGTTATAAAGCAACTCGAAGCAGATCTGGCAATGGTGCAGCTGAGGGGGTGATGAGGGTAGGAGGGGGGAGGCAGAAATGGAAGCTGCATTTCCCTTGTGGTTTAGTGCACCGCGAGAGGCTGGGGCTGAGGAGCGGACCCAGGCGTCCTACCTGGCTGGTATGAGGAACACTAGCCCCATCAGTGCACCGACAGCAGTGAAGCTGAGTGAGGGTTGAACTCCAGGCGTGTCTGGGCTAGGGGAGCGCCCAGCCCTGCCTCATTATAGACAGGAGCGGTGCCAGGATTTTTGGCGCCTTAGGCGGGGGTCCTTCTGCGCTCCCAGTCGGCGGCAATTTGCCGGCAGCGGGGTCCTTCTGCGCTCCCGGTCTTCAGGGCACTTCAGCGGAGGGTTCCGGAGCGAGTGAGGGTCCCGGAGCGAGTGAAGGACCCGCCACAGAATTGCTGCCGAAGACCCGAAGCGCGGAAGGACCTCCCACTGCCGAATTGCCGCCGAGGGCCGCAAAATCCCGCCCTCCCAAATCCTGGTACCCTAGTCGCCTAAATGGAAGCACCAGCCCTGATTATAGAACTTAGTGCCTATCCGAGCACATCAAGTCTCTGTCCCCCACTCCGCGAGGCAAGTGTGGGGCTGTTCCCTGCAGCCTAGTCCCCAGGACTTTCTCCTGTCTAGTGCCAAAGGCCCCAAGCCAGAGGGCTCCTGCCCCTTTCCTGGGAGATTATCCCACAGCCAAATACCATTCACCATGAGCAAATGGCCCCTGAGATTCAGCCCAATTGCTCCCTCTCCTACTTTCACCCCATGATGGCTCCTGTTTTCCCATAACCCCTTTCCCCCCAGGTTGGCAAATGAGCAGCTCCCACCAAGCAGTCCCTGCTCCCCGTGTTTACCCCTCTCAGACACTCAGGGGGTTTTCACCTCCTGCCCCCATCAGCTGAGCTACGCTGGGCACACCCAGGGCTCATTGGCGGTGAGAGGCTCCCCGTGACTTGGCTGGGGTTGAGCTCAGGGTCCTATTTCTTAACATTGACCATCACAAATCACTCCCTCAAGCATTTTTCTCTCCATGATGCAAACTGAGCCTGCGTGTCTCTCTCTCAGGGCTGGATTTAGGGGCAGCAACTGCCTGTTGTTAAGTATCAGAGGGGTAGCCGTGTTAGTCTGGATCTGTAAAAGCAGCAAAGAATCCTGTGGCACCTTATAGACTAACAGACGTTTTGGAGCATGAGCTTTCGTGGGTGAATACCCACTTCGTAAGATGCATGTTGTTAAGGACAAAAGGGAAGATAGAATGTTTGAGGTAACATGTTTCAGGTATTCCATGGGTGGATTCATTTTTCACTAACTTCCTAGAATGTTCCGGATCTTTGTAGAATCTCGTGGAACCTTCCAAACTTTCCGAGAACTACCTTTTCCTCGAACCTCCCAGAATGTTGTCAGTCAGGCCCTGGCGGGTATCTAAGAGGTGCGGCGTCACCAGTCAGACAGTGAGATATAAGAACGAAGTGAAGTGAGAGCCCAGCTGCGGTATTGTGAACCTTGTTTTGTTGTGTAATTGTGAAAGTGTACTTGTGTTTTAAGTCTTCAAGAGTGTAAGTAGCGACTCTCTGACGTTGTGCTTCAGTTCACGAGGGCAAAGGTGAGAAAAGATACTTTTTGAACTAAAGCACTAGGGTAACATTCTAAGGCTGTCACCTACTTTACCACTAGTTAATGCTGGTCCGCCCAATGTGGGTGCACAGTTCCATTTCTTGATGTTAGTACCTTTCAGTTATTCTTAAAATTAAAAAGTTTCTATAAGCTTAGTGGAAACTATTTTTTAAAATTCACTTATGCATGGTATGAATAAATACCGATTTATAGATCCTGGCCTGCAAATGTATCATCTTATATGACAGGGATAAATCATGCATGCAAATGTGCACCAGAGTCATGAAATGGGCTACAAATGCAATAAAAAATTAGGTATTCAAAAGTTTAACAAATGGAGAGGAAGTGCTGAAGACATTTCTCACCTGGGACACCATTTTGTCTAGGGCCAGCCCTTGTCTCTCTCACCAGGACGTTATACGCTTCTCAGGTGCACCGTCAGCTGCCAAACACACCATCGACTGCTCCTGGTAGCTGCCATTCCATGACAGTTTGCGTCCGCCTCTTGCCCCACCACTAAACAATCTGAGATGGGCCCATTGTCCGTCGCCTCCTCTCCCAGCAGGTCCCTGCGTTCCACCGGACGGCTCTGCAGAGCTCTCCAGCTGTCTGAATTGGAGTCGGTCAGTTCTCAGCAGATGATGGCCAGGGGCTGGGAGAGGTGCCAAGCACAGGAGCAGACTAGCCAAGATCCCCTATTCAGGGAGGTGTTTTCGGCGTGTCTGGATGGTTCTTTTCCTCACCACCCTGGCTGCTTCCAGAACAGGGAATTAAGATGGCAGAGAGAGTCCATGCTGCTCCCAGGGTTTCTGGCTGTCACCGCTGAGGGATTGTGATGTCATATAGGCTGTTGGAGGAGCCAAGGATCGTGGGAGCCAGGAGAACCCCCAAGGTTCTGGACCAGTAGAGCCACTGGCTCCTGCAACTGTTGTTGCTTTTTGTTCTTCTGTTTGCATCCTTTGTTGCTGGTTTCTGTTGTCCTCTGGCACCAGTTGGGCTGCTGGTACGTCTGACACCATGTCATGTATTGCTTGAGCATAGCAGGCTTCAGGGCAGGCTCTTGAACCAGTCACGGCCTGGTAACAGAGCTCCCAATGTAGAGAGAGACAAGATGAGTCACTGTAGGTGTGGCTGAGGTTAGCCCAGGTAAGAACTGTTGCACACTGTGCCCTCTAGTGGTCAAACATCTTAAATCTGAAGTTGAACTATGGCCTCAAGGAGAGCCAGTCAGGAACTGGTCAAGGAAACTTTTTTTTTTTGTCAAAACTAAAACTTTGTGTGGAAAAGGGTCGTCTTTGATGCATTTCTCAACTTGAAAAAAATCACTGTTTTTTAAAAATTTGTCAAAAGCTCCCATTTTGGCATTTTCAAAACAAACATTTTATTTTGTTCAGTTCTAAATGACCTTTTTATTTTGAAATATAATCTAATTACAGCACATGTTTCTTTTAAAAAAGAAGTGATCTGAATCAAATAAAAACATTTTGAAATTATCAAAATGTAACATTTTGACTGGACTAAATCAATTTTAAAAAAATTATTTTTGGTTCACAACATTTTTTCAAACTTTGACCTTTCATCCTGACTTGGGGTAGGAAAAATGTCTGAGATCTCAGACATTTTTGCAGGATAGGAAAACAATGTTCTGCCCAGCGCTGGTGACAGTCATTGATCAAATCAGATGCTGGTCGTCTTTATTATAGAAGCAAAGAGCTTGAGGATAGTGGAAATGTTCTGTCTGGTCTTCATCACTTCCCCTCCACCTCCACGGCAGGCCAGGGTGAGACTGTGCAATCTGTCCATCTAGACAGGTTTTTATATGGTGTCTATTAACATATCCTCTAAAAGCCTCCCAAAATTCTATAGGTCGCACATGAGAGCTCTCTCATCGGGGTGTGTTTTGCCAGCCTGTTTTGTGTTGCTAGTGTTACTACAGGGAGGTTAGGATGAAGAAATGGGTTTTGTATTGTGCTTTGAAGCCAATGGGGTAGCTGCCTGTAGCTGCTGGCCTGTCTTCCTGGCTCATGAAGGACTCACTGCCTGACCAGGTTTATTCTCCCAGTGTAGGACACAGGCAAAACCTCAAACACAAAATAGTTCCTCCCCTTTGATGGTCTCAGTCCCTCCTGCTTCAGGGGTACTGCAGGAACCCATCTTCCTCCTACATGTCCTTAGTCCTCCTCCAGGCCATCTGCCTGGGAATTATCCTCTCCAAGCCCTACTAGAGAAGCCAGCGGTGATTCAGCTCCTCGACTGAGCCAGCAGCTGGCTTTTGTAATCCCTTCCTTCCTTCGTTCCTTGCCAGTGGTGTCTGATACTGAGCAGAGCCGGCTGGGCCCTGGGTCTTGAAGGGGCTGATCACCCTATTACAGCAGCACCCATCCTGCTCTCTGCCCAGAGCGAGCTCCTGCTGCATGGGCCAGCAGCTGAGAAAGCCCTGTCTCTCGCACACACGCCTACTGCATCCTTGGCACTGACAGTTCTCTTGTTCCAGTGGGACGTAGTTGTGGGTGAGGCCATGGCCATGCAGAGTGAGATGGTGCCTCAGGGAGCTTGGAGGGCTTTGATGGGGAGGACCAAACACTTGAGTGTGACTCAGTCTCCAACAGGGAGCCAATGCAGAGGCCAGGGTAGGAGGGTCTGGGCTCTCAGTGAGACCTGCAGGGCGATGGGCGCTTCGTGGTTTGTGTTGCTGAGCAGGTAGGTTGTAGCTTTCTTCAGGGCGTTGTTTTCACACCTAAGTACAGGGAATTACAACAAAGGGGCTCAAGTATGATGTAGGTGAGCTGCTACCAAAACTTCCTAATCTCTCCTTAGTGACAGTGACTACGCCAGAGGACTGGCAGGTAGCAAAGGCTGTCCTCATATTGAAAACGGCTGCAGGGTTGAGCCAGGGAGTTAGACCTGCTTGACACTTTACATCCATTCCCAGCACATTGGTTGAACTGATGATTAAAAACAGGCTAACTAAGTATCTGTGAGGCCATGGTCTGATAGGGTCTAACTAGCAGAGATTCCACAGAGGAAAATTGTGTCTCACTAAACACTGAGAATTCCTTGAACATGTCAATAAGCTAGTGGATAACGGAGAACCAGGTGGCAATTTATTTAGACTTTCAAAAGACCTTGGACAAGGTCCTGCCCAAGGGGTTCCTTCAGGAGCTAAGTAATCATGGGTGAGAGGCGAAGTATTGTCTTGGATCAAACACTGGCTAGGAGACAAAAGGCAAAGAGTAGGGTTCAATGGTTCATTTTTACCATGATAGCAGTGTGACGGAGCAGGGCGGATTTGACCTGGGAATGTTGCCGGGGAGTTACAGTGGGGATGAGAAGGTAGCTAGCTGAGCTGTAACCTGAGTCAGGAGTGGGATGGGGAGAAGTGACACCTTCTGCCTGGGAGACTGAACAAAGGAGAGGAGGAGCAGAGGGGAGGGGGAAGAAAGCTGCTGGGGGGATTTTTAGGGTCAGTTTGGGCTGGGTGGTGCAATGCAGGGACCCCCAAGGTGGGGTCTAAGCTCCCTGAATCCCCCAGAAGGACTTGATTGAGGGGTTCTGGTTGTACCTACATGCTCTGCTTGAGACTGTGTTCCTGTTATCTAATAAACCTTCTGTTTTACTGGCTGGCTGAGAGTCACTGTGAGTCCCAGGAAGAGGGGTGCAGGGCCCTGACTCCCCTGCACTCCGTGACAAGCAGGTTAACAGCAGGGCCTCAGGGTTCCATACTAGATCTTGTGATTATGTATTTATTAATGATCTGGAAAAAGGAAGGGAGTGAATAGTGAAAGGAAAAAAATTGCAGATGAGACAACATTATTTAGGTTAGTCAGGACCAGAGAAGATGGTGAGGAACTGCAGAGAGACCTAACCCAGCCAGGGGAGCGGGCAACATGATGGCAAATTAAATTGAATGTAATGCACATCGGAGGGACCCACATACATTACTCACACACCTCCTAGGAGTCTAAATTAACTGTCTGAGCTTCAGAAAGGGATTTGGGTGTCCAGTGGAGCCCTCTGTTCAAAGTGCAGCTGCAGTCAGAGAAGGAAGCCAGATGTTTGACTCTGTGAGGAAAAGGATGGAGAATAATACCAAAAACAGGATAATGCCTTTATAATAAATCAATGGCGTGGCCTCACCTGGGTGCTTTCTGCAGTACGGCTCACCCCCATCTCCAAAAGGATATTGCAGAACTGGAGGGTGTTCAGAGAAGTGTGACTAGAATTATCCAAGGCCTGGAAACATGCTCCTAGGAAGAGAGATTGAAAAGGCTGCAATTGCTACTTAGAAAGGAGACAAGTCAAAGGGGCCCTGATAAAAATGTATCAAATCATTAATAATTTAGAGCAGTGGGTCTCAAGCCTATTTGGTCACGCTCCCCCTTCTTTGTGTGTATTTATATCCCCTACTCCCCCTTGCTCCTGCCACATAAGTCCATATACTGCCATCCAGCTCTGAAGGCAGCGCTGACGCCAGCAGCAGCACAGAACTAAGGGTGGCCTGGTATGGCATCGCCACCCTTACGTCTCCGCTGCTGCTGGTGGCGGCGCTGCCTTCAGTGCTGGCGCCTGGCTAGTAGCCGCTGCTCTCCTGAAGCTTCTCATGCACCCCCTAATACATTCTGTGCTCCCCCCAGAGGAGTGTGCCCTCCAGTTTGAGAACCTCTGGTCTAGAGAAGATAGAGTGGGAATTTCTGTTCTTTCTGTCTCATAACACAAGGACAAGGGGACACTCAATGAAATTCAAAGATGGGAATTTCAAAACTGCTAAAGGGAAATACTTTTCACGCCGGGGTCATTCACCTGTGGCACTCACTGCCACAGAAATTCCTGGAGACTAAGAACTTAAGAAGATTCCAAAATGGATTGGACATTTATCTGGATAACAAGATTATCCAGAGTTATCATAATTAATGACAACAATAATTCTGGCAAGCGATATTAAACCTTGTGTTTCAGGGTTTAAGCCAGTATCCAACTATATAAGAGAGCATGGATTCACCAAGGGTAAGTCATTCCTGACTAACCTGTTTGCCTTCTATGATGAGATAACTGGCTTCGTGGATATGGGGAAAGCGGTGGACGTGATTTACCTAGACTTTAGCAAAGCTTTTGATACGGTCTTCCACGGTATTCTTGACAGCAAGTTAAAAAGTATGGATTGGATGAGTGAACTATGGGTAGAAAGTTGGTTAGATCGTCAGGCTCAGCAGCTCGTCGAGATCAATGACTTGATGTCTAGTTGGCAGCCGGTATCAAGCGGAGTGCCCCAGGGGTCGGTCCTGGGGCCAGTTTTGTTTAACATCTTCATTAATGATCTGGATAATGGGATAGATTGCATCCTCAGCAAGTGCTCGGGGGAGAAGAGGGTAGGGATAAGGTCCACAGTGACCTAGACAAATTGGAGGATTGGGCCAAAAGAAATTTGATAAGGTTCAACAAGGACAAGTGCAGAGTCCTGCAGTTGGGATGGAAGAATCCCATGTACTGCTACAGGCTGGAGACCGACTGGCTAAGCAGCAGTTCTGCAGAAAAGGACCTGGGGATTACAGTGGACAAGAAGCTGGATAGGAGTCAGCAGTGTGCCCTTGTTGCCAAGAAGGCTAATGGCATATTGGGCTGCATTAGTAGGGACATTGCCAGCAGATCAAGGGAAGTGATTATTCCCCTCTACACGGCACTGGTGAGACCACATCTGGAGTATTGCGTCCAGTTTTGGTCCCGCCACCACAGAAGGGATGTGGACAAATTGGAGAGTGTCCAGTGGAGGGCAACAAAAATGATCAGGGGGCTGGGGCACATGATTTACGAGGAGAGGCTGAGGGAACTGGGGTTATTTAGTGTGCAGAAGAGAAGAGTGAGGGGGGATTTGATAGCTGCTTTCAACTACCTGAAAGGGAGTTCCAAAGAGGATGGATCTAGACTGTTCTCAGTGGTGGCAGATGCCAGAACAAGGAGTAATGGTCTCAAGTTGCAGTGGGGGAGGTCTAGGTTGGATGTTAGAAAATACTATTTCACTAGGGAGGGTGGTGAAGCACTGGAATGGGTTACGTAGGGAGGAGGTGGAATCTCCATCCTTAGAGGTTTTTAAGGCCCAGGCTGGGATGATTTAGCTTGGGTTGGTCCTACTTTGAGCAGGGGGTGGGACTAGATACCTCCTGAGGTCCCTTCCAACCCTGATATTCTATGATTCTATGACTCAGATGAGACCTATCTGTGGGGCGGGATGGGGGGGACAGATTATCCCACATCTGCAACTGCAGGTTTCTTATACTTTCCTCTGAATCATCCGAGGCTGGCTGGTGTCAGAGACAGGATATTGAGCTAGATACACCTGGGGTCTGATCCAGCCTGGCAAAACCTGTGCTCCTAATAACCAAGCTGAGGGGAGGAGGGGAGGTCACAAACATGAGATCATTGGCGCCAATCCAATTCCAGCAGCAGGGGGCTCAGTCTTTCACACAGTCACAGGTGGATAAGGATGTTTTCCACGGGCTTGGCTACTTGTGCATCCAGGAGCAGTGCAGAGTCTAGGGGACACCAAGGCTGCCGAGATCTTGGTGACCTGACAGCAGACGCCCTCAATGGGGGGTGATTTTATGGCAATGGCAAATTCTTCAACAGGCTGCTAGCTCCCCACCAGCATCACTTCAGTCTGCCCAGGCTGTGGGTACAGCCAGCTGCCCTAAATCCAGCTGCTGCTGTCCACTGTGGCCTTGTGCGAGCCAGGGGGGATGGGGCAGGTTGTGTTTGCTTTATCTTGTCTAGAAATAAGTGTCCCAGGCTTCCCCTGCTCCGGCTCCTGCTCCCTTTGGTTGCTTTTCTCTAAACTCTGGCTACGCCGTCAGTCCCTTTCTGATACTGAGGTGTCGAGGTCTGTGCTCGGTATTTCAGGTGTGTCTGTACCCCAGCAGTGCAAGGAGGAACTATCCCGGCCCTGTCCCATGTCTCTCCACAGGCAGCCCCCAAACTTCCCTGGCCTCTTTCTGCTGTAACAGCACATGATAAACTCACACCTCGTTTGCTCCTTCCTGTCCCACAGGTCTCTTTAAGCAGTGCTGTTTCCAGGATCCCCTCTCCCACGGCGGGGCTGGATTTTGGATTAGCTCCATCTTCCCAGGTCGTGCGAGTCCTGCCCAGCTTCCACCTCTTTAGGGCCCTTCGTATTTTCACTCTGTCCTGAGCTCTGAATTTACTGACCTGGCTAACGTCATTCACAGTCCATGGCCTTCTCCGGGTTATTAATGAGCCTGTTAAATAAGATGGGACTTAACCTGGTCCCGCGGACGTCCACTACACGCCTCTCTCCAGCAATCTGCATTGCCATTGATCTGGGTCCCCTTTGCCACTTTCTGTTTCATGGCAATTAACCCAGGGGTCTCGCAGGAAAGCCTGGCTACTAGCACGGGAAAGCCAATGGTCCAGGCCGTTCAGTTTTAAATGGGGCAATATAGGTACAGCTGGCTCACAGCATCCCAAGCTCTGGTGTTGGGAACATGCTGCTGAGAGGTGTGGGGGGACGGGACAGGGAAGGGTGAGAAGGGCTGGCATTGAGCAGGGAGCTGGCTAGCTGCTCAGCTGGGTGTCAGACTGGGAGCACAGCAGACAGACAGTTCCAGAGGCAGCGAGCGGCCAGTGTTTCACCCAGGGTTGGAGGAGAACAGGCAGAATGCTTGAAGGGAGTTAGACCATGGAAGTGGCTGGCTGTTTTAGCAGGGCGGCATGTGGGGGAGTTATAGGGCCCAGTGAGATCTGGGAGCTATTTGGGGTCCTAGCTATGAAAGGCCCTGGAGATGCAGAGAGTGGTTTTTATTGTATAGAAAGGAGAAGCCCCCAGCAGCCTCCCAGGGTGGGTGCATGGTGCTGTGCATACATGTGTGTGTGAGTAAGAGGCAGAGGGAGCTGTATTTGTGTTCTGGGAATGACAGGGCTTGCACCTCCAAAGGAGGGGATTGCTCACTGTCTCTGGCGACTGTGGGGCAAGGAGCGAGTGGCATGGAGCTCTGGAAGGCGACGTTCGCACTGGGTCCTAGGATGAGCACTTAGCAATCAGGGCAGTGGGATGACCCTGGTGGGTCACTGGCACTGCAGACACCTGGAGACAGGTTAGAAGCAGCAGCATGTCAGATCACAGCTCAAGGCCAGAGGGGTTTCTCTAAGAGCTAATCAGCTGACTCTGGCTCATTGCTTCCTCACAGACCTGGGAGCTGCAGGTCACCATGAAGCAGGAGAAGCAGACCGTGGTGGAGCTGCTAGGCCATCAGGGATGCTATCTCGTAGTGGATCCTGATGGATCAGTCCGGTGCGGGAAGCCAGCATCCGTCCAGCAAAGCCAGTTCCTGCTGGAGCTGCATCGCAGCGGCAAGTGGACTCTCCAGTTGTTGGACAGCAAGAGGTACCTGGAGTCAGACGGGGAGGATGTTTTCTGCATTTCCCGGAGCCCATCCCCCTACCAGAAGTGGCTGCCCCAGCTGGCCATGCACGTCCACATTGTGCTGTACAACCCTACCCACCAATGCTATGCCCGAGCCGATGCAGACTTGGACAGGGTGTGGGTCGACACCCCGGTGCCTTACCTGGAAGAGTGCGGCTTCGTGCTACGGTTCAGGAACGGGATGTACCACCTGGAGACCTCCAGCCACAAGTTCGTCTCCAGAGTGGAGAAGCTAGCCAAGAAACCCTCTGCACAGACGGCCTTCAACTTAAATCTGAAGCCCAGGTGCCTGGCTTTCCTGAGCGACCAAGATGGGTGTGTCCTGTACCCTCAGGGCAAGCGGGGGCGCTTGTGCCTTGGAGACAACCCCAAAGAGGAGGAAGAGTGGTTCGTTATAAAGAGGTGTCCGCAGTGGGTCAGTCTGAAAACTAAGGCCCAGAGATACGTGTCCATCATATGTGGCAAGTAAATTCCATTTTCCAGTCTGAGCATGTGTGGAGGGCCCAGCTGAAGGATGCCAGGACATGCCCCCTGGACCTAAGTCACCATCCTGGTAGACAGTTCTTTGGACAAGTCCTGCTCTGCCTTAGCCCTGTGAAGCCCACCCCGACTGCAGTGAGCTTGCACAGAGAACAAGCTGGGGTAGAATATAAGTGGTTCTCTTTTTCATAGGATTATTTCGGGTGCAGGATAGCTAGGGCATGGAGCCACAGAGCGAGAGTCCAGACACCAGTTCACATCCCGACCATGGCAAAGCTGTTACGAGGGGCCAAATACCCATGAGCGAGTATCACATGAAATGGGGTGAGCGGGGGTGGCGGGGGATGTCTCAGAATGGGACGTGTGCCTACATCACAAAAACCCACCAGCACCCCCATTGCTGTCCTTAGCAGGGGACGGAGGATTGAATAGGCCATGGAGAGGGATCTCCCTGCTCATTTCTACAGCAATCTCTCTAGGACAGGGCTTGCTATACCTTGGCAGAGTAGTTGTGGGGAGCTTGTCCGGCCACTGCCCATGCGGTACCTGTGATGAGGATACATACAGGACTTGCTCATCAGAGCTAGCAATAGCCAGCACTCAACACTTTAAAATACAGTGATAGGCAGAGCAGCGACGGTGTTGCATGTGATGCTTACACTGAAACCTGCGTAAGACTTTCCAGAATACGTAGCGGCAAGCAGGGTAGTATAACCTCACCACACGTACAGAGTCTGAGCTGAGATTTCCCATGCCAGAAGTCTGCCTCAGGTCAAACACTTCTTTTGGTAAGTGGCAGATAAATTGGCTCAGCTGGTTCTGTGGCCGAGACTAGGGGGACGTGGGTTGTTTTGCCAGCGTTACAAAAACCCTTAAAACTGCTTTATTAAGAAGCTCTCACAAGGTTGCCAACTCCTGCAACTTAACTGTGAGTTTTGCCATTTTTTGCTGTTTTTCTTAAAGCCCCAGCTCCTGGAGGCATGTGACTGGGGAAAAATTCAGCTTTCTTTTTTTTTTAAAAAGGAACTTTTTAGGCCACCTGTTTAAAATGTGAACCCTAAAGTTGATGACTGTGGTAGGCAAGTAAAAAGAATCCATATCTTGCTATTTTTAAGTCTCATGACTTTACAGCCACGTTATGATTTTTCGAGGTCCAACCCTTTTTGAACGCTTGAGGTGGGCAGGACTTTTCCTGCCATTTGCTGCTCCTCAGTGCTGGGGGCTGCTGTGCCACTGGGCACTGGAATTGTGAGGAGAGAGACTATCCCCCCTTTGCTCTCAACCCCTCCTCCCCCGCCCTGGGGACCTGGCAGTGAGGAGGAGGAGAAGGAGGAACCTGCCTGACTCAAATGCAGAGGGGTGGAGGGCAGGGGAAGGAAGAGTTGCAGGACTTGGGGGGGGGGGCAGGGGCAGAGCCCAGCAGGAAGGGAGAATAGGAGCGGTGTGGGAGGGGTGTGCAGAAGAAGAGGCTGGGGGGATAGAAGCTAGGTGGAGAGAGACAGGAGCTGGGGAGGGAGGGGATGGAGCAGCAGAGGACAGAAAGGGAGTGGTGTGGACAGGGGCAGAAGGGTCTGTGGCCACTAGAGCACGTGCCCCTGTGGAACCTGGAGATGAATCCATTATCCCTGAGTGTCAACATTCCTCTGCTGTCAGCAAATAGCTGTGAAACCCATGGGCCAACTGGGTCTCCAGCCCCCTAGAGATGCAGGTCCATATGGAAGATAACAGCCTATCGCTGCTGTTTTCTCAGTAGTCACTCAGCTAGCTCCAATGGAGGACTGGGCTGTGGATCTGAAGATTCCCAACCGCGGGGATCAACTTATTTCTACATGATGAAATGTTTGTTTTGAAAATTTTTATGTGGTTTCTTTTTTAAACGTGGTAAGTTACATAACCCCTGCCCCCCACATTAGAAAACATGAAGGTTGAGCAAAATAGAGCACTCAGAGTTAGGAAATGCCAGAACTGAGCTTGTTTGGGCAATCATCAATCGACCTCCCATGTGCACATGGGTTATAATAATCACTTGATTACCCGTTCTGTTCATTCCTTCTTAAGCACCTGGCATTGGTCACTGGATTAGATGGACCTTTGGCCTGACCCAGTGTGGCCGTTCTTATATTCTTATGGTAGTCTTTAATTACATAGTCACATACTTTTTTTCCCACCTGACCCCTGCCTCATTCAGTGCCCAGCATGGCTCAGTGCTGTAAGCCCCTGGCTGCGTTTGCTGCAGACATTGGAAGGCAGAGGCAATGGCTGAGGGAGGGCATGCCGGGTCACTTGCCCCCTCAGATTTGCTGCTTGGCTTGTACTGAGCATGCTCAGTAACACCTGCTGAAGCTGCTGCCCTCACTCCCCCCCCCCCCCCCCCCCCCGGACTATCAGCAGGCCTGAGTCGTCTCTGTGGGAAGTGTGTAGGTTTGTAAGGCTGGGGACTGAAAGCTGGGAACGGATATCTCAGGATTAAGGCAGAGCTGAATGCCCTTCTGGCAAGTTGGTTTTTGGCCCTGCCTTGACACAGAATTCCTGTGTGATGCTGGGCAAGTATCTTAGATTTTTCAGGCTGCCACTGCATGTTCGTCATTTTCTGCGATCCCCACTTGAGACACCAGGAGTCTGATTTGCAGAAGTGCTGAGCGCTCACAGCAGCTGGAGACATAAAGTGCAAACTGCGCTGAAGAATCATGCCCACAGCATCTCAGTTTGGGCTCCCACAATTAGCTGACATGTTGGGCTTTAATCTCTGTGCTTCAGTTCCCCACATGTGAAATGGGGATTCTCCCCACCGTCCCTCCCCAGGGTGTTGGGAGTATATATTCATTCGTGTTTTTAAACAATCAAGATACAACAACAAGAGCATAGACCGCTGGGGCCCTGATCCCTGACTGGGAGCTCTAGGAACTGCTCTAATTTGGAATCCGAATCGCAAATAGACCCTGAGCCAACGGATGGCACCGTGTCAGAGTGCATTTGGCTTGACATGGCCTGATTTTCTCCCCTTCTGTGCAGACATGGAAGTGTATGCCGGCTCGGACAAAGTGACCCCAAAGTCCGTGTTCCACTACGAATTCGATCCTGACACCAGTGCGGTGCAGCTAAAGACAGTTAACAACCACTACCTGGCCCAGGTGAGTGAACCCTCTCCCGGCTCATTGAGCGATGCTGTCAGCCCAGAGAGCCTGA
This sequence comes from Gopherus flavomarginatus, assembly GCF_025201925.1. Taxonomy (NCBI): domain Eukaryota; kingdom Metazoa; phylum Chordata; order Testudines; family Testudinidae; genus Gopherus; species Gopherus flavomarginatus. Next base: position 3,142,548 of record NC_066617.1, on the reverse strand, counting down.
GCCTGCACTGCAGCAGTGGGCGCTTTGCTCACCATTGTATTGCTTGAATCTGACTCCTTCTGTTTCTAGGTGACCGGAACTCAGCACACTATTCCAGGGGAGGGCGTCCCGTCGATTTACACGATATTATAATAGTCCCTTAATGACCCACAAAGGATAATTCCATGGAATAGAGACATGGATGTACAAGGCAGTATTGCCAGGATTCACGCTGTTTCTTTAAGATGTAAACTACCCCCACCAGATCCCCAGGGAACCTCCTCCCTTTCATGGCACAGGGCTGCTCTTCTTGAGCGCGGAGTCCTGGCTCTCCTGACTTCCCGGTGCAGGGCACTAGTAGGAAGGACACCTTGGCACCAGCTGGTGGGAGCTGACCTCTTTCCTTCCCTTCCCTGCAGAGAAAATTCAAGAGCATAGTGGCAAATGGGAGACGCATGGAGCCAGAGACCAACTTCCGTGCCCTGTGGCATTATGGGAAAATCTTCCTGCAAGCTTTCAACGGCCGGTACCTGGGCACCATGCCCGTTGGGCTAGTGGTGGCCAGTGCTATGCACCCAGGTAAGGCAAATGGGTGGGGGAACCTGCCAACAGCTGAGCAATGCAGCCCCTTGGCATCTCTGTGGCACTTATCTGAGACTTCAGGACTTGTTGCCTCTCCCGTGTGGGGAGGGATGCGCGTTCTTAACCCTCCCTGCCAGGTGTCACTGGACCCACCCAGTTGCACTCACACCAACATCCCCCTGGTCTCTCACATACCCGATATGCCCCCACCCACCTTGCTCTGAGAGCAGGTGGCATTTCTCTGAGAGGCCCATCACCCCCACTCTGGGAGGGATCACAGATGAGGGTCTCCCTCCCTTCCTAGGGGCTCCGCGTGCTGCCTCCGCCCTGCCCCCAGCACCTCAGGGAGCGAGAGAGACCATTGCAAGGAGAACTTTTAATTCTTAGTGAGTGAAATTTGGGTTCAGAGGCTGTCACTGGGAGGACAAGCCCCATAAGTCAGCATCCAGAGCTGAGTGTCCTCCTTGCCCCTGGTCTGAGACACCACCCTGCTAATCCCGTGTCTCCATACTTGGGCAGCCCTGTGTGGCCAGCTGATGCCAGCTCCCCTCGGTGGCTCTACCAGCAGGAGGTGCTCATGTAACAAGTGGCTGTAGCCCTCTCCCCTCACTTCTCCCTTTCCCCACTCCATGAAACATCTGGGCTGCAACAGCTCAAGTGACCAATACTCTCCTCAACTCACCTCCCAGCCCACGGTGCAGCCCCAGGCCTCTCCCACTGCCCAGGAAGACAAGGAGGAGCTCATGTGTCAGAGCCACTTGGGATGGGTTAGACCCCCTTTGGGATGCCATCTGATGTACTGGGGTTTCACTGAGCCCCTGGGGTCCCTCTCCCGAGGTTCTCCGGCCCCTTGCAGTGCACACACAGGTATGGCCACACCCAGCTGCAGACATAGAATGAAGTAAGCTTTGTGTGTGAGAGGATTCACCCAGCACTCATGTGCACACTCCTTCTGAGGGGTAAACCCAAAATAATACTGTCTTGCACTCTATAGAAAGATCTGCACAGCGCAGACTCATAAAATTCACCCTCTTCCTCAATGTGAAGAGATATATGCACAACTTCTTGCCTCCTGCAGTTAGCAATTGCACAAGCTTTGTTTAATAATAAACCAAACAAATTTATTAACTATAAAAGGCAGATTTTAAGTGAGTATAAGACATAACAAACAAAACAAAGCAGATTACTGAGCAAATAAAACAAAGTACTCAAGATAAGCTTAATACACTCAAGAAACAGGTTACAAAATATAATTTCTTACCCTAAATGTTATTTTAGGCAGGTTGCAAAGTTTCTCTGGTTCAGAGTTCCAGTTATACCTCTTTTCAGACTGGACTTCCCCCTGCCTTCCCTTCAGGTGTCTTTAGGCATCTTTCTTCTTGGGCAGACAGGCCATGGGGTAGAGCCTCGTTTGCCCTCCTCCCCACACTGAAATAGGATTTACATAAGGCAGGAATTTTTTGTTTCCCAAACTTGACCCCCCCCCCGTCTCCTTTTAATGGAAAGTTACAAGAAGTCCCCAGTAATGTTTAATATCAGGTGGCAAGACCACCTGACCTGGTAGTGTCACAGCTACCCTCCCAGGATGCCTCCCAGGAGGGAGGGAGATTAGTATCTTCACAGTCTTGGCTGTATCTTCACAGTCAAATCTGATGGCCTGTTTGGTGGGTGTCTCCCAAATACACACCTAATTGTAATTGTTACATAGTCCATACTCCGAAATTTAGATACAGAAAAGATACATGCCTACAAATTGGATAATCACATTCAGTAAATCAGAGCCTTTCCAATAATACCTCACAGGACCCATCTTGCATAAAACACATCTTAGTTACACCATATTCATATGGTAACAATATTTCCATGAAGAATATGGGGTGTAATGTCACACCGCTGACCTGCCTCTGCCACCCCTCCCCTCCCGCAGGGCCTGGTGAGGCCTTTGGAGTGCGCCTGGCCAACCGCTCCTTCCTGGTGCTGTGTGGCAGATATGGTTATGTGGGGAGCTCGGCCTGCCATGATGTCCTGCAGTGTAACCTGTTGGACCCTGACTGCATTGAGCTGCTGCCCTGCAAGCCGGGCATTTACCACTTCCAAGGTAAGGGAGTCCTGGGAGCCCTGACCACTTGGTGCTGAGCCTGGCTCTGCCTCGGGGCAAATGGGGCCCACATGAACCCGACCTCAGTCCCACCCAGGGCAGAGCAGCTCAGTGCTGCGTGGCAGGGGGTGCAGCAGCAGCAGCCAGGGTGGGGTATGCCGGCTGGGGAGGGAAGCAAGCTGTATGCTCCTATTGCTGTACGCTCCAGCTTCGCACTCCCACGTCTCAAGGAGTGTCCCTGTTTCACCAGATCTGCAGACCCGGAGGCAGAAACCTCTGGGAAAGCCAGAGTGCAGGGTGGAGGGTATTCGCCTCCAGGCACCTTCTTGGGCCGAGATTAGAGGCAGCCGCCCCCCAGCTGGAGGCAGATGGATGGCACCAGCCCTTTACCAAGCAGGGGGGTGGAGTTTGGGTCCTTACTCCTCACCCTGGCAGGGGATGCAGAGTCAGCACGTTCGGCTCATCGCAGGGGAGTGGGGGGAACAGACCTCACTCAAGCCGTTGCAGGGGCATCAGGCGCCGCATGGAACTGTTGATGACTAAGGCAATATGCCTGTGGGCTCCGGGGCGCTGCCCGGGGCTCTGAGAGGGGACCCAGCGGGAGGAGAAAAGTGCATAGTTTGGCCAACAGTAAATGGGATTAGCTGGTGAAGATGAGCATCTAGTTTCCAGGCTGGTTGGGGCATGAATGTGAGTTTGGTGACTGCGCTCTAACCTACAAATCCAATGTAATCAGGAGAGCCCCTTGGCCTCTTCAGCGAATGCTCGCCCAGGGCCTGTGTGCCTGGGGTGGAATGGAAGCAAGGACCTGCTCGTGCTCCCCTGAGCTATCACCAGCTCTCCTTCCTTCCTTCCCCAGCCCACGGCAGGAGCTTTTGGTCTCTGAGCTCAGACGGCACCTTCAGGACCTGGGGGAAGTTCGCCTTGAACTTTTGTCTGGAGATCCAAGGGAGTAACATCCTGGCTGTGTTAGCCCCCAATGGGTACTACATGCGAGGAGACCGGAGCGGCACCCTCCTGGCAGATAGCGAGGAAGTCACTAGCGAGTGCCTCTGGGAATTCTAGATGGAGGAAGGTACAGAGGAGTCTCTCCTTTCCCATATGTTGCTGGGCTGGCCGAGTAGCCACTATGCCATTGTCTAGGCGTGCAAAGACAATGGCCTATAATGCTGACCAGTATTGTCTCACTATTTCCTTGTGCTCCCCCCGTCTGTCTCTGCCTCTTGTCTCTTCTCTTATATTGTAAGTGCTTAGGGGCAAGGACTGTCTTTTTGTTAAAACAACGAGGAGTCCTTGTGGCACCTTACAGACTAACCAATTTATTTGGGCATAAGCTTTCGTGGGCTATAACCCACTTCATCAGATGCATGGAGTGGAAAATACAGTAGGCAGGTATACATACACAGCACGTGAAAAGATGGGAGTTGCTTTACCAAGTGCGGGGGGTCAGTGCTAACAAGCCAATTCAATTAAGGTGGAAGTGGGCTATTCTCAACAGTTGCCAAGAAGGGGTGAATGCCAAGGGAGGGAAAATGAGGTGCTAATGAGGCCAATGTAATCAAGGTGGCCCATTTCGAACAGCTGACAAGAAGGTGTATCAGCAGGGGGAAATTAGTTTTTGTAGTGACCCATAGTGGCTTATGGTCAAATAAATGTGTTAGTCTCTTAGGTGCCACAAAGACTCCTAGTTGTTTTTGCTGATACAGACTAACAGGCTGCCCCTCTGAAACCTGTCTTTTTGTTGTGTCTGTACACCGCCCAGCACAGTGGGTTTCTGATCCATCGCTGGGGCTCCTAAGCACTAATACAAATATTAAATAATATCCAGTTGGAGTCCGGTAGGTCTCAGAGGACAGGACAGCCCCCCTCTTCCCCCACCTGCCACAAACACTCCTGCTAAGTCTTAGCAGAGAGGCCCAAATGAGGGGGTGGCTAAGCGAATGGGGAATGACCTAAAGCGCCTTTCGGTGCTAAATGGCTGGTTCTAATCCAGGCTGGGTTAGTAACGACTGAAAATTGCTACTATTCTGGGGCTGGCATGTGTTCTTGTCTACCTGTCACAAAAGCTACCAGGGTCCGTGGGGAAGCCAAAGGCTGAACGCTGCTAGGGGTGGCTCCTTCAGGCCTGTGCTGTCATTGTTCGTGGATTTAGCATGTCAGTTCTCGGGCACTGTTGGTCTGGCACCTGTCACCAGCACTACAGTCTGCCGGCTGATGTCTCCATCAACCCCTTTGTGCCAATTCCAACACACCCACTTCTCTCCCCAAAATACTGTTCCTAAGATGCCCACTTGACCCCTTCTGCTCCCTCACGGGAGACACAGCTGGGTGATTTTTGATAAACAAAATCTTTCAATAACACCATCTTTGATGTCAAGTATCAGAGGGGTAGCCGTGTTAGTCTGGATCTGTAAAAGCAGCAAAGAGTCCTGTGGCACCTTATAGACTAATAGATGTTTTGGAGCATGAGCTTTCGTGGGTGAATACCCACTTCGTCAGATGCATGTGACAAAGTGGGTATTCACCCACGAAAGCTCATGCTCCAAAATGTCTGTTAGTCTATAAGGTGCCACAGGACTCTTTGCTGCTTTTACCATCTTTGATGATTTTTTAAAAGTGATAAAAATGGAGCAAAACTTTCTGCAAACAGTGACAAATGCGAATGATGTTGGCTGCCTGTTTGTTGTGAAAATGTTTGTTTTTGATAAAAGATGGGTTTTTCCCCCTATGAAAAACTTTTTTGATTGGAAAAAATTCAACTCGCGCCAGTTGGAGGCATTTAAAACCAGCCTGGCACAAAAGCACGGGAAAATGGGGCCATCCAGCCATGGCCCCTGGGCTGGTGGAGTGGATGGGCTCTTCTAGCTCTAACTGCTAATGGAGCATGCCCTGGGGGGGCCAGACCCTCATCTACCATAAATCAACACAGCACTGTTGACTTCAATGGAACAGGTCTAATTTACACCAAGATCTTCACTTCCAGCTACAGAGGAACATGCTCCACTTTTACTAATGCAACATGAGTCAAACACTTTCCATATTCTGGCTGGTTAAGGGCCTCCACCTCTGTTTTTTCATCTCTTCGTCTGAGTGCTAGAGTCTAGGGGGACTGATGGATTTGTTTTGCCTCCTGCTAGGTGGGGCGGAGGCCGCTAGGCACTGGAGCCCCCTGGGAAGAATGAGGGGATGGCATTGGAGAGGCTGAGCACTGTGTGGGATGAAAAACTCCATCCAGCATGTCACTATTCCCCGCAACTCCTGGATTGCACACTAATACTCAGCAGCTTGTTCACACTGGACATGACTCTCTCTGCACTTGGGTTAGCAGCACAACTCAGCAACCAAAAGCAATGAGGGAGCGAGAGTGCCTTAAGCCAAGCTGCATGGCCGAGGGCTGCCTGAATAACCGACCTGTGCCCAATCTGTATAAAACAGAGCAGATGGCAGCTGCCCCCATCTTTAATGGTACCCTGAGGTGTGGCCCACAGAGGCTGCAGGTTCCAGTGTGTAAAAAGGATCCAGGGACCTGTGGTCTCCGTGGGCATCATCTCCGGTGGGGAGAAGTATCTGTTAATCGCCATGGCAGGGCAGCAGGAGGAGCACTGGGAAAGAGAATCAAAAGGTCTCGTGCTTCAGAGGTCAGGGCCCCTAGCAAAGAAACCCACCCATGTGCTTCAGGCTATGTAGCAATGAGCCATACACTGGACCTGGCTGGGAGGGGTGCTGACCTTTCCCAGCCTTAGGGGTGCTGCTCTTTCATCACCCGGAGGGGTTACTGTAAAGGTCACATGACACTCGTCTAGTCCCTCTGGGTTTCAGTAGCCGCCTCTCCCTGCCAGCCCAGACCGCTAAGGCCTGATTGTCCAAGGTGCTGAGCACCTGTAGCCTCCATTGGCTTTAGTGAGATAGGCGTGAGCTCAACCCTCCTGCACATCAGGCCAGGAACCAAACCCAGGATCCCCCCATGGCATTACAGAGTCCCCATGCAGTGCAGTCGGCAGGTCTTTCTAATATATGGAGATATACCTATCTCATAGAGCTGGAAGGGACCCTGAAAGGTCATTGAGTCCAGCCCCCTGACTTCACTAGCAGGACCAAGTACTGATTTTCCCCCAGATCCCTAAGTGTGCCCCTCAAGGACTGAACTCACAACCCTGGGTTTGGCAAGCCAATGCTCAAACCACTGAGCTATCCATCCCCCAGAAACTGAACCTGGATCTCCTGCGTGGCAGAACGTGAGCCCCTACGATCTGTGGCATTGCAGCATCCCTGATTCCTAGCCAAGTGATGCTATAGCATGGAGGCCCTTTCAGCTCCCCACCTGTCACTGGACAAGCTGAAGTACAAGGGTCAAAGACAAGAGAATGGAGGGGGAGGAGGGTTTTATGGCTGAGGCAGAAGCACAGGAGAATGGAGGGAGAGGGGGAGGATGGGATGCGGGAGGAGGGTCTCATGGCTGATGTACTAGCTCAGGAGAATGGAGTTTGAGTGGAGGAGGGTCTCATGGCCAGGGGCGGCTCTAGATATGTTGCCGCCCCAAGCAGGGAGGGTCCGTGGGACCAGTGAACCCTCTGCAGGCAAGCCGCCGAAGGCACCCTGCCTGCCGCCCTAGCGGCGACTGGCAGAGCGCCCCCAGCGGCTTGCCGCCCCAGGCACGTGCTTGGAGTGCTGGTGCTGGAGCTGCCCCTGCTCATGGCTGAGGTACCAGCTCAGGAGAATGGCGTTTGAGTGGAGGAGGGCCTCATGGCTGAGGTACTGGTGCAGGAGAGTGGAGTTCTAGTCCTGACTTCCTGTCTGACTCTTTGTGCTTTGTTTTCTCCACCTGTAACAGGGTGGTAATTTCCACTGTTCCGGGGGTACCAGCCATTAACGGTTGGGATTGTTGGGTGGAAGGTGCTATGGTCACACGGTGCTTTTTGTTCTTTAATAATCTTGGCGTGCTCCTGCCCCCGGATTTCATAGAATCACCTATTGCATGGGCCGGAAGGGGCCATTGTAATCACACAGTCTGACCTCCTGCATAGCACAGGCCAGAGAATCTCAGTAATGGCTGCATCAAGCCACACCTACTTCTGGGCTCTGTCCCCTCCCCAGGTGTGTGGTACTGGCCACCAGGGCAGGTTCCCATTCACAAGTTAGGTGCCCTTTGAGGTGCATGCTTATCCATCTCCAACACCTTCTCTTTCTTCGCCTGCCTTTGTCCTGGAAACAAGTAATAAATCATGCTGGGACAGCACCGGCTACCATGCCATGGCCAAGGGCTGGAGGAGTTGTCAGATGTAGGGGGTGCTTGGTGCACCCAGCCTTCAGATCTGGAGTGGGAGGGAAGGGGAAAACTGGTCTTCCTCTGGTGAAGGGCTGCTGGGAATCCATCTAGACCAGGGGTAGGCAACTTATGGCATGCGTGCCAAAGACGGCACACGAGCTGATTTTCAATGGCACTCACACTGCCCTCGTCCTGGCCACCAGTCCAGGGGGCTCTGCATTTTAATGTAAATGAAACTTCTTAAACATTTTAAAAACCTAATTTACTTTACATACAACAATCGTTTAGTTATATATTATAGACTTATAGAAAGAGACTTTTTAAAAACATTAAAATGTATTACTGGCACGTGAAACCTTAAATTAGAGTGAATAAATGAAGATTTGGTACACCACTTATGAAAGCTACAAAGAGTCCTGTGGCACCTTATAGACTAATAGACGTTTTGGAGCATGAGCTTTCATGGGTGAATACCCACTTCGTCAGTTGCATCTGATGAAGTGGGTATTCACCCACGAAAGCTCATGCTCCAAAACATCTGTTAGTCTATAAGGTGCCACAGGACTCTTTGCTGCTTTTACAGATCCAGACTAACACGGCTACCCCTCTGATACTTGACACTTATGAAAGGTTCCCAACCCCTGATCTAGACCTAGGGGCTGTGCAGGAGCCAGCCTTCAGTGGTTGCAACTAGAGTTCCTGGAATGTGATGAGTAACCTGCGGTGCTGATGTCAGTGCAGTCATTATCAAACCTACTTCACAATTTATTGTCTCCGGCACATTGCATAACAAGGCTTAGAACGGGGCTTAGCAGGATTATTAACAAAAGGATCAGACATTCGTACGGCTAAGAAGGCCTTCCCCAGAAAGGATAAAACATTGATCAAGGATATAGACCCTCATGAATCGGGGCAGGCCCTAACTCATGAAGGCTGGGAAGACATTTTCCCTGCGTGCTGGATAATCCATAAAGGGGGTTTCCAAAAGTGCTTGGTGCTGGCCTAACTGCTGTGGTTGAAGTCAAGGGTAAAACTCCAGTATTAGCAGTTAGACTAACGCTGCGTACATCTGGAAACCCCAACAAGAGGGAGGCTGGGCCAGTGGCTAGGATACTAATCTAGGACAATTCCCTGCTCCACGGCAGACATCCTGCTTTGAGCAGGGGGTGGGACTAGACACCTCCTGAGGTCTCTTCCAACCCTGATTTTCTAGGATCCTGTATGACCGTGGGCAAGTCACTTAGTCGCTCTGTGCCTCAGTTTCTCATCTGTACCATGGGAATAATAGCACTGCCCTACCTCACACGGGTGAGATATGGATAAACACATTGGAAATCCCAGCCTCATTGCCCACTGGGATTTTTGCACCTTCCTCTGAAGCAGCTGGTGCTGGCCTCTGACAGAGAGAGGGTATGGGCTGGCTAGACCCTGGGCTGACCTGGGGTGGGGATTCCTACATCCCTGTGCTTTGAGATCATACTAGCATGGATCTGATCAGAGTGTGGGAGGGAAAACTCAAGCCAGGGGCTTTGGAGGGATCAAAGAGCCAGCTCGTTAGCTGTGTGTATAAGTGTCTCCGAGATGTTTGTTTGGTTTCCCCCCAGCACATCACAGGCTAAGGAGCACAGGCCTGTGAAGCCATGGAGGAGTGCAGGCATCTGTACCCTAATGTATTCTGCCTCAGCTCCCTGGGGCATACTGCAGCTTATGGCTGTGGCACTCGGAGCTTTAGAGAAATGGCCGACGAGGGGCTGGAGTGTGTCTGGCTGATTGACTCCCAAGGGAATAGCTATGAGAACTGGTGAGGGTGGGGGTGTGTCATACAAATTATGGGTACTAGCATGAATTCCCCTAAGCTTAATTACCAGCGTAGATCTGATAGGCTGCCACCAATCAGGACTTAGGTAGAGCGCCTGATAGACTCTGGTCTCCCCAAACCCTTCCCTGGGGACCCCAAGACCCAAATTCCTTGAGTCTCACAACAAAGGGAAATAAACCATTCCCTCCCCCCTCTTTACCTCCTCCCAGATCTTTCCTGCCTGGGTACACCAGGAAATTACCCTGCTTCAACTCCTTGAAACACAACCCAGAGAGATCAGGTTTCTTCGCCCCTTCTCCCAGAGGCAATACAGATTCAGTTCCGTGAATCTAACACAAAGAGAAAATTTACCTTTCCCTCCCTGCTCTCGTTCCCTTCTCCCCACCAGTTCCCTGGTATATACAGACTCAGTTCCTTTGAGCCTTAACTAGGAGAAAAAAAATTAGACAAGTCTTAAAAGCAAAACTTTTAATAAAAAAAGTAAACAAAAGTAAAAGGTTTATTTCTGCAATTTAGATGGTAAAAAGTTACAGGGTCTTTTAGCTTATAGAAAATGGATAAACAGCCTTATCCAGAAAAAATACAATTTAAACTATTTCCAGCAAACTACACATTTGCAAATACAGAAAAACAATGTAAAAGCCTATATTGTCTTTCTACCATTGTACTTACAAATTGGAAACAGAAGATTAGAGATCCTGGAGATTCGTGTGGTCCCTCTCAGAGCCCAGAGAGAGAACAGCCCAAGAACAAAGGACCCACACCCAAACTTCCCTCCACCCAGATTTGAAAGTATCTTGTCTCCTGATTGGTCCTCTGGTCAGGTGTTGCAGGTCACTGTTTGTTAACCCTTTACAGGTGAAAGAGACATTAACCCTTAGCTATCTGTTTATGACAGGGTGCACCATGGCTTAGGAGGGGGAGGGCTCTAGGAGGTGATGAGTGGCATCACACCCCATTCAGGAGATGGTTGGGGTTTTTGCCCTTATGGCACCGTTATGGAAGCTGTGGCCAAGGGAAGGGAAATGGTGAAGAGGAGAATGAAGACACAAACCACCCACGACCCAGGCACTGGCAGAAAATGCAGACCAGGGTCCTCATCCTGCTGTTCTCCTGCACCCCCAAGTCCCTTGACTGCAGGCTGCCTTGCTCCGGGTACCCCCTTTCCCTACTCCGAGAGAGCTTTATGTGAAATCAAGTCCAGCGTGCTACGTCCCAGAACAGGCTGTGGGCTGGCTCCTCCCCACTTCACAACGCGTGGTTCATTAAGGATAACCTGATTGCCGTGCTTGGGCCCCATCTGAGAGCCCAGCCAAGAGCCCCAGGGGCTGTGGCCCAGCCTCCCATGACTGCGGGAATGCATGCTGACGGGGAGGGGTCTAACAGCTGAGTGTTCTCCGGGGTAGCGGGCAGCTCTGGTCACCACTCAGCGACGGGGAGGTACATCTCTAATGACAATCAGCAGCATCGGGCCATGAACTTGCTGAGATGCCTTGAGCCCAAGGTTCAGCGACAGATTTCCCCTTAGGGAATGATTTAGACAACGGGGTTATGTGGGCTCCAGCCTGGCTGGGAGTGAACAAGGGCAGGGCAGCCCATCTCCGGGTCTGCCTGCTGTCCGGGCGCACCAGGGAAACATCATAAGCACTGAAGCCTGGAGTGGAAGTGTCCAAAGGCTGCTGCTGAGCCGGGGTTGTGGGGATGGAACCCAGGCGTCCGATCCTCAGCGAGGAACTGGGCTCTGGACAGCAGAGGGGGAGTAGGAGGGTGCAAGGGGGACATCGCTGTGGCACTGGGTGGCAGAGAGAAGGAGCCTTGCGGGGCACTGCCGGGGAGGGCAAAGGGCGAGGCGTCCAAGGGAGGGAGGGCCAGAGCTAGCCTCCAAGGAGCTGGAGGCAGAGTGCCCCAGGGAGCCAGCCCTGCAGCGAAAGAACAAAGCATCAGCCAGGGCCATGTGATTTGGTGCTTCCCCTTCTAACTGGGATTGGGTGAATCCTCAGCGGACCTGGAGCTGGGGACATTCTTGGGGGAGAGGCCTTCAGAGCTGGATGCACATGGCAGTGATGCGCAGAGCTGTCCGGGGATCCCCTCTCCCAGGTGCCCTGCCTGTCTCCACCCCACCCCTGAGGTCTCCTTTCTGCCTGAGATGGAGTCTTCAGGGGAGGGAAAGGGGGAATTTCACTCCTTCTTCCCTGTCACTGGAGCCTGATGAGGAGCAAAGGCGTGGGGTGCTCTCCCTCTGGGTTACTCATCTGTGCCCTCTCTGGGCTACCCACCCCCTCCCATGGAGCAGTGGAGGACAGACGTCCCTGGCCCTATTACCCCATGGGCTGAGCCTGGGGGCGCTGTGGAAACCATGCAGTGTGGGAGCCAGGCCTGGAGTCATCCAGCCCCACTTACCACAGCAAGGCTCTTCCCAGGTGCCAGGCGGAGAGGTGCTCAGATGCAGTGGCTGGGAGGTCCCCGGGTAGACAGTGAAGCTGTGGGTGTCCGGGGAGGCAGCCAAGTGCTGTGAGGGGAGCAGAAGGGAGAGAGACGTCACCCACTGGGATGGTCACCAGAGAACATTGCTGGGCAGCAGCCATCAGCACCCTGCTAGGAGCAAGGCCACGCTTGATGGGACACTCCAGACTCAGGGTCCCAGCCTGCTCCGGGCCAGCTCCTCTCCCACAGGAATCCAGCTGCTTTGCACCTTCAGGACTTGTCTATGGGGGAGCACTCCAGAGAGTTAAAATGCATTAACTAACACTGTGATGTTAAAATGCATTAAAACCCTGAGTGGACGCGCCCGTTCAGAACTCATGGGGTCTTAGTTTGCTATTCTCTAACCCACCACCCTGATAAGGTGGATCCAGCCGGGATCATCCCCAGGGAGAAGGGCCAGTGCCCCATTGCTGGCTGATGGGATGGTCTGGCAGGCAGAGGAGCAGCCTGGGGATTACACTGGAAATGGGAAAAATCCTGGATCTAGGGTAAGCCTCTGTCATGGAGTGTGGGGGACACAAGGCCCTGCACCCCTGGCTTCCTGCAGTTCACCAGGACTCTCAGCCAGCCAGTAAAACAGGTTTAGTTAGACGACGGGAACACAGTCCATGACAGGCCTTGCTGGTACAGACAATAGGACACCCTCAGTTAGGTCCATCTGGGGGGCCAGGGAGGCCAGAGCCGCATTGGGAGATCAGAGCTCCATCTGGGCTCCCCTCCATTCTCCCAGCCAGCTTCAAACTGAAACTCCCTCCAGCCTCTCCCTCAGCCTCCCCCCGGCTCCTCCTCCAGCCTTTGTCCAGTGTCCCGGGCAGAGGTGTCACCTGGCCTCCAAACCCCCTCCTAGGTTCTCATGTTCCGTGCTCCCTCAAGGAAAGTCTCCCATCCCCAATGCAGCCAGTCCCAGCAAAACTCCCCTGCAACCTCCCCAGGGCAATACTTCCCACATCATTAAGAACATTCCCACTGCTTCACAGCCTCCCAGACAGAGCGGGCCCAGAGGGAGATCAGGGCACACTGCCTACCTGTGTGGAGATGGTGTCGGTCATTGAGGATGGCTGGAAAGCAGCCAAGGCCTGGGAAGCTGGTGCAAAGGGGGATAGAATCCAGTCACACCACGACCCTGAGTGAGGCAAGGAAGAGAATATTGTCTGGACTCTTCTCTAGCGACAGCCGCCACGTGTTTTACAAACATTCACAAGCCTCACAGCAACCCATCCACCGGAGAAAATCATTGCCTCCATTTCATAACTGGGGCGCAGAGAAGTGAAGTGACTTCCCCAAGATCACACAGTGCGTCAGCCACAGAGTTGTGAACAGAACCCAGGAGTCCTGACTCCCAGGCCCTTGTTTCAGACACTAGCCCTCACTCCTTCCCAGAATAGAACCCAGGAGACCTGACTCCTGGATCCCTTCTCCGACTTCTTTATTAAAAATGAGCTTGGCGTCTCTTTAACAATTTCCAGGGCAAGAATCTCATAAAGCGCCACAGAACAATCTTTGTAGGTATGAATCCTACAGATGGCTGGAAGGGACCTTAAGGAATCAAGTCCACCCCTTTCACCTCCTTCACTGAGGCAGGCCCTAATAAATGTAATTCATCCCTGACAGGTGTTTGGCTGATTTGTTCTTAAAACAGGGATTGCACAGCCTTCCTTAGTGAGATAGTCCTGTGCTTTACTAGCCTTGGAGAACTTAGAAAGTTTTCTCCAATGTCTAACACCAAGCTTGGGCCTCCATGGACAGCTGGTATCAGCACTCCTGGGGCGCCCATGAAGGTGGCAGCTGTACTGAACCCAGCCCATGCAACTACCCAAGAATTTGAAGGGAGAAGGTTTTCCTAGAGATTAAACATGAAATGACAATATGTTCACCGAACCAGTCTCAGATGCCAGCAGCAGTGAAGGGTTGAATTGCACGGGCAGAGCGAGATGGGACGGACAGATGATCTAAATGACATTGCCGCCCATTGAAGACTGCCTGAGGTGTCTGGGAAGCTGCCCTTAGGCTGCTTCCAGACCAGAGCATTTGGCTGGGGGAGAGAGGAGGTGCACAGAGTGGACAGGACTGTCAAAGCTCCCTTGGGAGCGTCACGATGCAGCAATGCACGTAGATTGTCACCTGCACCGTCAGTCTCCAGCTTCAGCTTTGCCTCTCGTTTCCATTTGGCTCTTCGGTTTGAAAACCAAACCTAGCACAGGAGAAGGGAGATGGTCAGTGACTTGCCCCAATCCCCCAATGATCCACTGCACCCTTCCAGCTGGGTGCACCCAAACACTCATGAAAAGCTGGACGACGTGACCCCTAAAGTCTCCAAACCCAGACGGCAACGAAAAAGGAAACTCACAGACGTTAAGGCCATAAGGGACCATCACGATCATCTAGTCTGACCTGCACATCGCAGGCCGCAGAATCTCACCCACCCACTGCTGTGACAGACCCCTACGCTCTGGCTGAGTTACTGCAGTCCTCAAACCATGGTTTAAAGATGACAAGTTACAGAGAATCTCCCATTTACATCAGCAAATGACCTGTGCCCCATGCTGCAGAGGAAGGTGAAAATCCCCCAGGCTGTCTGCCAATCTGACCCAGGGGAAAATTCCTTCCCAACCCCAAACCTGGCGATCAGTTGGACCCTGAGCGTGTGGGCAAGACCCAGCAGCCAGACACCTGGGAAAGAATTCTCTGTAGTAACTCAGAGCCCTCCCCAGCTAGTTACTTTTTTCAGTCTCCTGCCTTTTTTTGGAGCCACATGTGATTTTTGGATCATTTGGAGCTGGAGATAAGGCATCTGCATGATGACAGCCCTAAATCCTCACACCCCACCCCAAAGCTTTGCTCTGCTCTGTCTCTAATGCATTAATGTCTATGAGCCTGGATGTCAGTGCAAAACTCTGGCAATTTGGAATGTCTTTCCTAAGCTGGGGCTGGCTGCTCGCCTGCCAAAACGGGGCATAGACAAGACACGTCCCACTGCATGTGAAAGAGAGAACGGGTTGGGCTGGGGGGGGCACTAGCGTGTCTGCCTTGCCACTGCTAGGGCCTTTTACTGCTGTGCAAAGATGTGCTAAACAAACTCAGATCAGAAACACTTTGCTTTCACTTTGCATAGAAGTAAAAGACTATTGTAGGCACAAGGCTCAGGAGTCTTTGCCCCAGCGTGTGTGTGTGTGTGTGTGTGTGTTTCCCAGGGGTTTGTGAGTGTATCACATGACAGCCTGGGCAGTGTGTAGTGGAAATGCTGTCTTAGCAGGCTGGTGTCATACAATGATGGTGTCATTTGTCTGAGCTATTCCAAACAAAGCCAGTGCTTTGTAGCGTGGTGAGCGAGCAGCAGTAGGCCCCAGTGCCTGATCCTAAGACAGGTCGTCTTTCTCAGTATGCCCCGTGACACAGTGATTGATAGCTGGTGTTACGAAGTGCGTCCAGAATATATATGAGAATATGTGTGTGTGTGTGTGTGTGTGTGTGTGTGTGTGTGTGTGTGTGTGTGTGTGTGTGATTTATTTATCCAGGGTATGCTATACCTGGCTGTGCCTGCTGGTATGTGTGCGTGTGTGAGTGTGTGTGCGTATGTGTGACTGTCTCCTGATCTGACACCCCCATGGCACGGCCAATATGTGTCTGCAGAGCCACAGTCCACGTGCCAGCAAAGAGAACAGCTGGTTCAGCAAAGGTGACAAAAATATCTAGAGCTTCAGACTCAGAAGTTAGCTGCTGTCACCTACTTTCTCCTCTGGGTGGCGCCCTTGCACTGGTCTAGACGCACGAGCATGGGCCAGACTGCAAGTTACACAACGATGGCAATGAAATCTCAGCTCCCTGGGACTCTGCCTCCCACATAATATGCACCTGGTAGCTGGCCAAGGTGCTGGGGAGACGTCCAGAGGGACAGAGCCTTCCTCTGGCTCCCGGAACGGCTGTGCCGCTCTCTCTCTCTCTCTCTCACACCCACAGTCACACTCACTAATTTAGCCACACTCACAGCCACTAATGCACCCCTCACTCGCACACGCTGAGACACGTCCGCTCACAGGCGTGCGTGCACCGTCCCTTTACAGACACACTCAGCTGCACTCTCATCGCACACTCATTTGCTCATTGACAATCACTAACCCTGAGAGAGCTGCATGAATTACAGAACTTTTGCTTCACTGGCAATTTCGAAGAGGCAGAAAAAATATCATTTGGCGCCAGACGGAAAATAAAAAATTCCTAATATTTGGCAAATAGAAAAGTTGGAAAAATAATTTTGGGTTGAACAAGAGGCTGTGTTTTGATTTTGGCCATTTGTAATGTTTTTTAAATTAAAAAAAAGGCAATTTTGAGACAAGTCATTTCTAACCAAACAATCCAAATGTTTTGTTTCAAAATTGTCAAACTGAAACATTTTCATTTTTTGGGGGGAAGGGGGTTTATAATTTTGAAATGAACTATTTGGTGAACCTGACATGAATTTGTGAAAAGTTTCGATGTTGCAAAATCTGCATCTTTTACTGAAAAAAAGTCTCAGCCAAAAAGTGTTGCCCAGGTCTGCTCACTATCAGACACTACTCTGCACATACATGTGCTCTCTCACTCACACAGGTGTGCAAACACAGCTGGCACCAGCCTGGGTTTACATGTGCAGAACCAGCTTGGGGTGGTGGTGGTCAGGGGCTTTTCCCACTTACCTTGATGGTGGTGTCGGGGAGCTGAGTGGCTGAGGCCAGTTTCTCCCGGGTAGTGGAGTCGGGGTACTGCCCTCTCTGGAATTCTGGAAGGGAGTTTGGAGCAAAGTTATCCTGCCTTGGACCACAGCTACCACCCCACAGATGCACAGCTAGGTCAACCCCTCCCCCATAACACAGGGCCACACCCTGCCATCAATGCTTACTCCCCACTGATTTCAACAGGGAATCTATTAGGATTATGAGACTGGCCCGGCTGATTCAGAGCCAGGGTCCCACTGTAACTAGTGCCAGTTGCTTCAGAGGACGATTGAAATGACAATTATGGCATAACCTGCCCCTGGGGGATGGTCCTTCCTGACCCTTTCCATCAGCACTTGGGTCATGCTCTGAAGCTGGAAAGCCAATGGCCTGATGTGTCCCTGGCCTGAGTGTACATGGGGGTGTGAGATCAGATCGCGGTTTCACCCCCAGCCCTCAAGCCGGTCACCTTTCTCCAAGGCCACTGACTGCTGACTTGAGAAGATGGTCCTGTTCCGGTGCTGGACGCCCGGCAGGGGTCCCCTGGCTGATGCTGAGCTCCTCCCAGGGTGCCATCGGGACGTGGCTGCCTCTGCTGAGACTTTGCTGCTGGCGTCTCCTGGCCAGGGGGAACCTGCAGTGTGGGAGGAGAGGGGAGTGAAGCGCCCTGGGTGGAGTGATCCATTCTAGGTGCTTTCTGCAGGGATTCTGGGAAGGGTGGTCTCCTTGGGGGCGGTGGGGTGGGGAGGGTGAGGCCAGCAATGGGGCTTGCATCTAGAAACAGAACCCCGAGCTGTTCACTACTATAATGGCATGCATGATGCACATTTATGGTGCTAATAATAATAAATGTCTCTGTGGGAGTGTTCTGGAGGGGACAGACAATGGGCCCCCTTGGAGTTGCCCCCTTCTTTTCCCCACTTTGATCCCTGCCCTTTGAAGTGCCTCTCTTTCCACCCACCAAGGGCTGGCCGTTGTATCCCCCAGGTCACTGACCAGCCAGCCAACAGGGGGACTGAAGAGACTCCCTATCCCTTGGGGATGGTGTGTGCTGTGCTTGCCAGCCCCAGGGGGACGAGGTCTCAGACCCCCAAGACGCTGACCCAGAGCAGCTGATACTGGCCCAGGCCACCTGCACCTGCTCTCCAGGGTTTACCTTGGCAAGAGGGAAGGAATTTGTGGGGTTAGGATTAAAATATGGGTCTGTCAGGACCTCCTGCCTTAGAGGTTTTTGACAAAGCCCTGGCTGGGATGATTTAGTTGGGGTTGGTCCTGCTTTGAGCAGGGGGTTGGACTAGATACCTCCTGAGGTCCCTTCCAACCCTGATATTCTATGATTCTAAGTGGGTTGTTCTGATGTGTTTCCCAGAGTGGAGGGAGCTGCTACCCACCAGCTTTGTGTTAGGGGGCCTAGGAGGGTGCCCTGGTTGTACAGACGCTATCACTGGGGGACACATCAGCATTCCTGCTGCAGGGAGGCCACGGGAGGAGATGTCTGCAGGGGTGGTAATCTGTGTGTGGTTGGGTGGGGAGTACACATGTCTCTCCATGGATGTATGTTATGAGCGTGTTCCTGTTACGTGCTGGCTGCAGTTGCCCCAAGGGTCTTCGCTCCAGGGGACTTTCCATGGCATGTCTCACCTGGTGGTGACGGCTCCATCATGAAACCAAAGTCAGCTGTGAGCCGCATGTCCCCTTGCATGTTCCTCAGCACCCGGTTGATGGAGGACACCTGGGCAAAGAAGATGCAGGGAGTCGCTTGGGGACAGAGTGACCCAGTCAGACTTACCCACAGCCCTGGAGCTAAGCAGCTCTTGCCCACTGAATGGGCAGAGCAGGGGGAGTGAAGTCAACTGGAGTCTCTCTGTTGACTTCATTTGGCTCAGGGCATGTAGATGGAGACGTGGGGCAGCTGGGTCCAGATGCGGGCAGGCCTGGAGTTGTGGAAGTCTCAAAGCTTCAGTCTTGGAGCCGAACCTCCAGAAGGACCGGTGGTCCTGAGCATTCCCTGACTGCGCTTGGGTTCTTGCTGTGGAATCGCCACTCCAAGGGACAGCGCCCATCTGCTTCTGAGGCCTGAGAAGCTGGAAAGCCCTTTAATTTCAATGGAATAATAATATTTGCAGCGAGACAATCTGCAAATCAGGGATGGAAACTGGAGAGACTCTGTGATTAGAAAATCTAACCCTGTGCTGTGACACTGGAGGTGACATTTTAGTCTCTCTGTCTTTCTGTCTGCGATCCTTCTGATAGAGTGGTCGTTGCGGTCTGCCCCGGGGAATAACACCGGATGTCACCGAGGGAAAGCTAGTGAACAGCAGCAGGTCTTGCCTCTCTCTCTAGGAACACTCAGGTGAGGGGTGTTCTGATTTCCCCTGGGAATTTGCTCCATTGTGTGGGACCCTCCCAGAAAACAGCCTGGCTTTCACCGTGGGCTCCCACTGAGCGCAGTGGTCTCACTGGGTCCCGGGTGGACACCTGGCCTGAGCAACTGCCAGGCTCTGTCTTCGCACAGTCGATTCCATTGACCTGACATGCAGATGGGTGGTTCCACTTGGGTCTCCAACAGAACCAGCCCCACTGTCTGTCAGGTGCAGTAACGGCACCCCTGGCATGAGCACTAACCCCCCACTACTCTCAGGGCAGCTCCCCATCATTCCTCCTGCTGTCCGCTTCTCCCTCCACTGTCCCCCCCGCTTCCTTCCCCTCTGTATGGGAGGCCCTCACTGCACCATCTGGCATGGTCATGTCCCATCTCCTCCTAACCTCTCCTCCAGCCACTTCACCTGTGGAGGCTGTGAGAAAGTGCCGATGGATGGCAAGTCTGGAGGGGGCAGTCAGGGTAGTGATAGTTCCCTCCCTATACCCTTGCCTTGCCCTAGACAGTAACAGTTTCCAGCTGACTGTCGGTGGACTGTGCATAGCCTGGGATGGAAGCAAAGGGTCAGATCCCTGGAGTTCCAGCCCGTGACGCCAGCCCAGGACCTGGCTCTGTGAATTCTCCAAGCGGTGGCTTACGCTGGGCGTCCGGTTGCTGGCACAGATGCCTTCGGAGTGCAGCTTCCTCCTGATCTCCCACGCAAAGATGGATGGGTGCTCCAGCTTCAGTTGTGCGATCCGGGCCACCACCTCTGGGGTGGCCATGCGGGGCTTGCTGCCGCCGATGGCCTTCGGCTCCATGGCACCTGTCTGGTAGTAGCGGCCCAGGATCTTGCTCACGCAGCCATTGGATACCTGCAGTACAGAGAGAGAGAGACACTGAGGCAGGGGCTCCGGGCAGGGACTCGGAGGTATAAGGAGATGGGAGAAATAGGGGATCAAGCACCACAAATCAGGACCCTCCCTGCCAGCCTCCCTTGGCCCTCTGCTGCCCAGCCCCCCCCACCCGGCCCTTCCCTGAGTGGCTGGTGCTCCTTGGCCTCTGCTTGTCTCCTCAACGATGCCCTCCTCTTGTTTTTTGCGGGTATCTGTATATTTGCTGGGACATGGGTGGGGCGTGAAGTCCCCATTCCAGAAGGCTAGCCCCTGCCCTGCCCCTTCTATCTGAGGCCACGCCCCTGCTCCGCCCCTTCTGCCTGAGGCCCCGCCCTTTACATGAGGCCCCTCCCCTTCTCCCCCGCCTCACCCGCCAGAGCCCCCAAGCATGGTAGGAGGAGCCCTGGCCAGCCCAGCTGAGCTGCCCTCCCCAAGCTCCAGCCTGCCGGCGTGGCGGGAGATGCGGAGCGGGACTGGAAGAGGAGCAGCGTGGGGGGGCCCCAAGGGAAGAGCGGGACGTGGGAGTGGGGCCTCGGGGCGAAGCATGGGCCTGGCCTCTGGCACCCTCCACCCGTGTGCTGGGAACAATAAACTCCCCCCCCAGCCCCCCGGCCGATTCCCACCTTCAGGCTCCGGGAGATGTCAGAGGCGCGCACCCCACTCGCCGCCAGCTGGATGATCCTCTTCCTCTTGCAGGGGGGCAGGGGGCGGCCATTGACGAAGAGCCCCCCCAGCTGGTTCACGCCGCCAGCCCCTGGGGAAGAGCCCGGGCAGACGGGTGACGTGGGGCTCTCGCAAGCAGAGAGGTGACCTCCCCCACCCGCAGGAGCCAAGGGGGCTCCTGTGCTGGGCTGGGGGGGGAGCGGCGGGGGCGTCTGCGGGACTATTTCAGGAGCGTGTCGTCTCCGGTCCCTTGAGAAAAGGTTTCTGGGGGGGGCAGGGGGCTGCTGGGCCCGGTGAGTCAGGCTAGAAATAAGGTGCGAAGTGTTGGCGGGGGGAATGAACCCCTGGAACAATGGACCGAGGGACACGGCGGCTGCTCTGGCACTTGGCGGCCGCAGTCCCGCCTGGGTGCCGCTTTCTGGCCAGCCCCTACGTCCTGGCCCAACCAAAGATCCGGGCTTGGTGCAGGAATCACCGGGGGACGCGCTCTGGCTCCTGCCCTGCCCGAGGTCAGCCTGGAGCGGCTCGGCGATCTAGGAACTGGGGGGTGTCCCCGCTCGCTCCGCTGCGCCCCGGGGCGCGGGCCCCGTTCTGTTCCCACGGGCCCTAGCCAGGCAGCTTCCAAAGCAAACACCCTCGGAATCTGCTCAGGGCCAGGAGCCGGTCTCCGGCCCCGGAGAGAGCAGGAGTCTGTGCCCTGATCTGTGCAGCGTCGGTAATGGGCACCGGGAGAAGACAGCCCCGCTCGGACGGGGACCCCGCCTGGAGACGCTCAGGGGCACGGGGAGCCCCAGCCACGGGAGGAAGCTGAGCTTGGGGGGAGCTGCGGGGGCTAGAGCCGGGGTACGTGCGCATGGTGGCAGAGGGGTCTGCAGGGGGGGCTGGCCGGGGAGGGGCTGGAAGGGCGAGCGCGACCCTGGCAGGACAGGAGCCCTCACCTGCCAGCAGGGCAGGGCCAGGAGGAGCCGTTTACACGGTGGGACGGGGAGGAGGCTGTGTGGCTGGTGGGCGAGGAAGACGGTGCGGGACAGGCTAGAGGGGAGCGAGGTGGGTGTCAGGGGCCCGCAGTAACGGGGGAGGGGGAGATGTCTGGGGCCTGGGTCGTTGTTTTACCTGCCAGGACACCCCGAAAGGGTTGGCCTTGCCCTGTGCTGTGGGAAGCAGCAGCATGACAGAGGAGGAGGGGGGCATTAGGGGTGACCCTAACCATGCGCTCCGCCCCCCTGGGGTACATCCTGTCCACGCCTGGGGAGCCGAGGGGGCGCACCCCCTCAAGCTGCTCTGTTCTCAGTCCAAGGAGTCTCCTTTGCCCCCAGCTCGGGGCCTGGCTCAGAGAACCAGCGGCAGAGCAAACAAAAAAGCTAAACAAGCAAAAAAGCAAACAAGATGTTAGGAATCATTAGAAAGGGGATAGAGAATAAGACTGAGAATATATTATTGTCCTTATATAAAGCCATGGTACCCCCACATCTCGAATACTGTGTACAGATGTGGTCTCCTCACCTCTAAAAAGATATTCTAGCACTAGAAAAGGTTCAGAAAAGGGCAACAAAAATGATTAGAGGTTTGGAGAGGGTCCCATAGTAGGAAAGATTAAAGAGGCTAGGCCTCTTCAGCTTGGAAAAGAGGAGACTAAGGGGAGATATGATAGAGGGGTATAAAATCATGAGTGATGTAGAGAAAGTGGATAAGGAAAAGTTATTTACTTATTCCCATAATACAACAACTAGGCGCCACCAAATGAAATTAATAGGCAGCAGCTTTAAAACAAATAAAAGGGAGTTCTTCTTCACACAGCGCACAGTCAACTTGTGGAACTCCTTGCCTGAGGAGGTTGTGAAGGCCAGGACTATAACAATGTTTAAAAGGGAACTGGATAAATTCATGGTGGCTAAGTCCATAAATGGCTATTAGCCAGGAAGGGTAAAGAATGGTGTCCCTAGCCTCTGTTCATCAGAAGATGGAGATGGATGGCAGGAGAGAGATCCACTTGATCATTACCTGTTAGGTTCACTCCCTCTGGGGCACCTGGCATTGGCCACTGCCGGCAGACAGGATACTGGGCTAGATGGACTTTGGTCTGACCCGGTACGGCCGTTCTTATGTTCTTATGTTCAGAGCTGGGAGCAGAAGCCAGATCTCCTGGGGATTAGCCCGCCCTCTCTAGCCAAAGAGAGCCAACTGGGTTCCCTCTTTCTCCCTCTTTGCACCAACCCACAGCAGCTGTAGCACCCGCCCTGCGGCTTGTGCAGCACCCGCAGGTTGCCCGGGGGGCTGGAAGCTGGAGCAGCCCTGGCTGGTGAGTACCTCGGTGGGGAAGCAGCTCTTACCTCGGTGCTGCATGTCTCAGGCTTCAGGTGGCCGCTTCTCAGAGCCCAGGCGTCTTCCAGGGGGTTGTTCAGCTCAGTGGGTGATGGGGAGGCAATTCCAGACGCCTCCTCCGCTGCAGGAGGGACGTGAGACCAGAGGGTCAGAGACAGACAACGACAGAGTCACAATGTCAAAAGCACCCAAGTGACTTAGGAGCCTTGGTCTCATGGAAAGTCAATGGGACTTTAGGCTTCCGGGTGCCTAAGTCACTTCTGGAAATAGGACCTAGGCCCCTAAGTCACTTGGAAGAGTCTGAAAATGTTGCTCCTCCCCCTTGCCAGGTGGTGACCCCAGCCCTGCCCCGCCAGCTCCCCAGCACAGGATGTTCTGGTTCTGCGCAGACAGACAGGAGAGCCCACAATCCGGAACAGAATTCTGACCTTCCTATTGGTGTCCGTTCATTGGTATTACCGGAGCTCTCGAGCCCCACTGTGCTCGGCGCTGCGCACACATCATTTACTAACCTCCCTTTGGGTTATAGTCAGCGGTTAGGGGCCGGAGCCAGGTGTGCAGGCAGCTCCTTGCCATGTCCAGAGGGTGAGAGGAGCCCCACTCCGGGTGAGACAATACAACTGCTTCTGAGTGAATCAGATCCTGGAGACCCTCCCTTGGAAACTACATAGCTCTGTTGGGGTTTTATACTGCTGCCCATCCCCGTGGTGTCTGCTCCCATAGGAGGCCGCAAGGGGGAAGCTGGGAAGGCAGCAGAAAGGAACCACAACAGATAGGAGCAGGCAGAGAGGGGCCTGCGGGGGACCTAGGACAGGCCAGTCCAGATACTATGGGTCAGCTCTGTGAATGTGATGATATTTGTGAATATTGTGGCTTAGATAGGGTGGGGGATCTCATGGGTTGTCTGGTTCTGTCCCGCTGCAGCACGGCAGGGTGGTTCCATGATCCCTGGACCACACTTGATCCATGAGCATCCTGCGTATCGGTGAATTTCTGTCCTGACAGCAATTCCTCGGCCTCCCCCGCAGTCTTGCTCCGCTGCCCAAGCTGCTCGGACGGGTTCCAGGCTCCTTTCCCACCCTCTCCCCGGGAGTTTCCCTGCTGCGGTCTAAGATGAAAGTGAAACTGACGTCACTCGAACCCCCGGACCCCAGTCCAGGGATTTGAACCTACAAACTTGGAACCGACTCCCCGTGTAAAAAGGGTGGAGTGGCGTGTCTCTGAGGCACAAGCACCTGCTGATGACAGAGGCGGGAGGTCAGTCCACGTCCTGGATGCCTCTACTCCGGGGGTTTGGGTGGGCGGTTGATTTCAGGGTGGTTTCTATGGCGAGGCTTGGTGCTGAGTCACCCGGACCCTGGAAGTTACTGGTGCGTGTCAGATATTTGGATTCCTGGGGTGGCCTATGGGCTGTGTTAGCCTGTCCCGCCAGCCCCACCCTTAGCAACTGGTGGGACAAATTGACCCCTCTCCCATCCAACACCCCTTCTTCTATCGGCAGAGCTTTCTCCTGTCTCTGCCCAGCTCTCTTTGCTCCAGGTGGGACCTGCCCAGGTGCCAACTTTTCCCCAGGGGACTTATTTTCCAAACCTGTTCTCCATCTCTAGGCCCTCCTCTCAAGTGTCTCCAATGTCCCGTCTGTTCCTTTTAAACCGAGGGACAGCCCTGATCCCGCCGAAGCCTGTGGGCCCCTGAGTCACTCTGGTGACTTCAGCACAGTAACTCCAGATTTACACCACTACACATGAGCTCAGCCTTTGGCCAGGAGAGCCCAATTCTGACTGCGCAAGGTCTGATTGTCCCCCCACGCCCATCGGTGGCACTGCACTGGAGCCAGTGGAGCTGCTCCGGATTGATCGCAGTGCAAGGAAGAGCAGGGACAGGCTACTCTGTCTTTTGTGGGGGCTGATTCATAGTCCGTTTATCTCCCCCCACCGATCCGGAGAGGGGACACTGACCCCAGGGCCCAGCGCTGCATTCTTCCCCACTGTGTCCTGCACTTCGAAAGTGCAAAATCGGTTCTTCTAGGTGCTGCTATTGTTCCAAGAGGAAACTCCTCCTGGTCTCTGGGTGTTCCTGGCCTATGTCCCCCCTCACCTGCCCCCTGGGCTCTGCATATGCCAACCACCTGGATGTAGATGCCTCAGCCACAACACCTGGCCTTTGGCACGGACGACATAGACGAGCATAACCTCTCTGGGGGCAGCTCTCCAGCATCGCAAAGCTCCCCGTCCCCGTGCAGTCCTGCACGTTGTGTTTCAGAGACTGAGTTCGGTAGGCTGGGTTATTATGCCACAGAGAGAGAAAACCTGACAGCTTCCTGATCAGTGTCCAGCGGTCTCGTTCGTGTGCTGGGCCAATGCCACCCTCCCCAGCCCCCCAGGATTTACTAGACGCCAGTGCTGCAGCCAAAACCAGTTCCTGCATGTCAGGATCTCTGCAGCGCGTTTTGCAAAGCCCAGTCCTTCCCCACGGCGGCACATCCTAGCCAGAAGCCTCTGAAACACTGGGACAAGTTTGGGCACGGGGGGGGGGGTGGAGGGGGCTGCCAGGACACGGCTCCTTTCACTGCTGGGTTATGGCCGACTCTCCCTCGAGGTGCCAATGACCAAATGTTACCACCTGCCAACTCCCCAGCAGCTTATGTGGAAAGCGAGAGAACTAAAGACGCGCTAATTGTGCCACATTTAATGTGTATCGAATAACAACGAATGTCTCATATTTCCGGGAGACAGAAGAAAGAAAGGATCCGAAGGTGCTTTGCAAGTACACACACCCCGCCCCGCTAAAATGCAGCATCGCTGGGTGGGAGAGCAACTACCAGACATCCGGCTGCACTGCAAGGAGACACTTCGGCCGAGGGCACTGAGGCAGGCCTTGCTCTTAGGAAAAAAAGACGTCATCCTGACATCTGTGTGGACCTTCATTTTTCAGGTCTCATATGAAAATGGCTGTCATCTATCTATCAATCTATCCCCATCCGCCCCCTCTATCTATCTATCCATCTATCCCCAAACAACCCCTCTATCTATCTATCCACAAACCATCTATCTATCCCCAAACAACCCCTCTATCTATCTATCTATCCACAAACCATCTATCTATTCATCTGTCCCCAAACAACCCCTCTTTCTATCTATCTATCAATCTATCCCCATCCGCCCCCTCTATCTATCTATCCATCTATTCCCAAACAACCCCTCTATCTATCTATCCACAAACCATCTATCTATTCATCTATCCCCAAACAACCCCTCTTTCTATCTATCTATCTCCTACACACCCCAACTATCTATCTATCTCCACACACCCCCTCTATCTATCTATCTATCCATCTATCCCCAAACAACCCCTCTATCTATCTATCCACAAACCATCTATCTATTCATCTATCCCCAAACAACCCCTCTTTCTATCTATCTATCTCCCACACACCCCAACTATCTATCTATCTCCATACACCCCCTCTATCTATCATCTATCTCCAAACACTTACTTTCTCTTTCTTTTTCTTTCTTTCTTTCTTTCTTTCTTTCTTCACTTGTAGCAACTGAGAGCTTAAAATAACGTGTATATACTTCTGCATCTTCATAATAACCAACCACAACAGCTAACACAATATTGTATATTTGTTGCCACCTTCTCTCCCTTCGCCCACACACATATAAAAACCACACAATCAAAAACTATTGAAAGAAGGGAAGATTTTCAAAAGCATAGAGAGAGGAAAAACAGGCACCCAATTCCCTTTGGAAGTCAATGGAAGAGAAGTGCCTAACTTCTTTAGGTGGCTTTGAAAAGTCTGCCTGAAAGGAATAAACTCCTATTTTCCAGCTTGTGTGCCTAAAATCACACCCCTAAATCCACACACTGAGGCACCTTCTGGGCTGGGATCATCTTTGTTATGTGTTTGTACAGAGCCTAGCTCCGTACTGCCCTCTCCTGTAGGCTCTGCCACGGTACTGTTACCACTGCCAGCAGCCTGATTCCCACAGGCCTTCCCAGAATCACTGATTTGAAGAATTCTGGCTGGGATTTTTGACATGTGGTTTTGATCTTGCAGTTCAAGCGATCACCAAAGAAAACTCACTGATGTCTTGTGAATCACTGGCTCGCTCAGAGGTGTGTGCCAATTTCACGCCCTGTGTACATCCACCCCAGAGCTTGGGGAGGTTGCCTGGGGAGGTTGGCTGTGATTATTAACTCCAGAGGACTGGGCCAAAAGAAACCTGATGAGGTTCAAGAAGGACAAGTGCAGAGTCCTGCACTTAGGACGGAAGAATCCCATGTACTGCTACAGACTAGGGACCAAATGGCTAGGCAGCAGTTCTGCAGAAAAGGACCTAGGGGTTACAGTGGACGAGAAGCTGGATATGAGTCAACAGTGTGCCCTTGTTGCCAAGAAGGCTAACAGCATTTTTGGCTGTATAAGTAGGGGCATTGCCAGCAGATTGAGGGATGTGATCATTCCCCTCTATTCGACACTGGTGAGGCCTCATCTGGAGTACTGTGTCCAGTTTTGGACCCCTCACTACAAGAAGGATGTGGAAAAATTGGAAAGAGTCCAGCAGAGGGCAACAAAAATGAGTAGGGGGCTGGAGCACATGACTTATGAGGCGAGGCCGAGAGAACTGGGATTATTTAGTCTGCAGAAGAGAAGAATGAGGGGGGATTTGATAGCTGCTTTCAACTACCTGAAAGGGGGTTCCAAAGAGGATGGATCTAGACTGTTCTCAGTGGTGGCAGATGACAGAACAAGGAGCAATGGTCTCAAGTTGCAGTGGGGGAGGTCTAGGTTGGATATTAGGAAACACTATTTCACTAGGAGGGTGGTGAAGCACTGGAATGGGTTCCCTAGGGTGGTGATGGAATCTCCATCCTTACAGGTTTTTAAGGTCAGGCTTGACAAAGCTCTGGCTGGGATGATTTAGTTGGCCATTGGTCCTGCTTTGAGCAGGGGGTTGGACTAGATACCTCCTGAGGTCCCTTCCAGCCCTGATATTCTCTGTCTCTGTGAAAACAGATATCCAAGTAACTAAAGGAAGGGGAAAGGATTCAGTACATTTTCTGGAGCTGACCAATGACAATTCACTGACAGATTGCCTTGGGGTGTAACTCACAAGATACTTTCGTTGTGTCACCTCCCACCACTGTCCCACTGGTGCCCATCAGTGGGGACTCGAGTGGAGCTGCACTGATTTATAGTGGCTGGAGAACCTGCTCCTGGATATGCAGGGGCACTACCCTGTGACAGTCACCTGCCACGCTGGGGGAAAGGAAGACGCAAAACATGCCGAGAATGACCCCAAACCCCCAAGGCTGCAGCTCTGGCTTGGGTAGAGACCCGACTGCAGTCAGTGGGAGCTGTGCCTGAGGAAGGACTAGAGAGAGGGGGGCAGGATCAGATTAGAACAGGCTGGAAGCGGAACGAGCATGTGCAGGGAGGAAGCATGAAACTTTCCCATTTGCTACAAGGATCGTTGCTCTGTCGCTGTTCTGGGGCAGCTCGGACAAGACGAGGGGATCTGTCTGGCCGAGGAATAAATTCAAAAGCCTCCGTCCAATGTAAAGCTGCGTCTCAGTTGACTCAGGCGGGTAGGCGAGGAAGCAGAGGGGCACACGCAGGTGCCTTGGTCTAGGCGTTACAAGGAAGCGGAGACAGCAAAATGAAGCCAAATAGAAAACAGCTCCCCTCCCCCCTCAAGGAAGGTTAAGGAGCCTTTACAGCCAGCTACCTGTTTGGAGCAAAGAGGGGCTCGGGCCCTGGAGGCGGCCGCTCCTCGGGGAACTTTCTCTGTCCTCCCTGGGGTGTCAGCTCCAGCCGGAGAGCTCAGCCTTCCTCTCCCGCTCCGGGCAGTGGGGAAGCTGGAGTCCCTCTCCCGGGTGCCCAGGGGGAATGTGACTCCAGGCAGAGGTGCGGGAGGGTAGCAGGTGGTGATGTCACAGGGCAGGGGCAGGAGGAGGAGGAGAGAATTCACCCGCATTGTGAATTCTCCAGCCAGGCCTGGGTTATAAAACACACACACACTCATATGCACACACACACACTCATGTGCACATGCACACTCATTATGCACACTCACTCATATGCGCACACACACATACACACTCAGATGTACACGCACACACACACTCTCACACACATGCTCACACACACATATGCACCCGGGCGCACACTCACACGCACACATACTCACACTCCTGTGCAAGCTAAATTCATCCCCACCCAAAGGCTGCTTTCCACCCCCCGAAATGTACCGCCCTCGCCTCCCCGCCAGTGCCGGGCTGTCTCCCCTCTTCCCAGAGCAGCACCATCCTCGCTGAGGTGGGGTTTCTCAGCCGTCTCGCCCCCCGGCAAGCCAGGGCCGGGCAGGCGCTGGGGTCCGGTGGCTGCGGGGGGGCTGAGCCCGCGGGCTGGGAGCGCTGGCTCTCCCCGCGGCTGTTCCGTGGGCCTGGCCGGGTCAGGCTGGCTCTGGGCCAGACAGGGGCTGCTCTCAGCCGGCTCTGTCCCGTGGGAAGCAGGGGGACCCCCGGGCCGGGCGAGCAGGGCCCTGCACCGCAGTCTGTGGGTTTGCAGGGGACACTGGCCCTGAACGGACGGTGCAGCGGCCCAGTCTCCCCAGGGCTGACTGCTCCCCTCCCGGCCCCTCTCCCTGCTCCTTGGGCTCCGGCCCTCCCCGGGGGGCGGGGGGCGGCCGAGGGCAGCGGCGGGAAGCGGAGCCTGGCCCGGAGCCGACACCTGCCTCGGGAGGAGCCGCGGCCCGAAGGCAGCGCCCGTGGGAGCAGGGATTTCAGCACTAGTTCGGGCTGGACAGCACATCCCAGCGCCTCGGCTGCATCCCGCCGGCATCCGCCCGGCCGCCGCCGCAGCATCCCAAGCCCGGAGCATCCCCGCGGGGTGGCAGGCCGGGGGCGGGGCGGGGGGTCTCTCTCGGCCCCCTCTGTGGATTCCCGCATCCCGGGGCGGACGGGGCAGCCGGCCAAGTGCCCGGAGCATCCCTCGGAGCTGGGCCCGCGGGCTGGGGCAGGGCCTGGCTTTCTGGCGCTTTTTGAGCAAACAGGGCAGGCGGGGTGGCAGGCTCACCTGCCAGATGGCAAAGTGCTTCGGATTCAACCATAAACCCAGCCCAGGTTCTGTTTTATTACGGGGCTGTTGTGTGTCCCCCCCGCTCCTTCCTGCACTGAGCAAATAGAAGACAGGCCCGGCTGGAGGACCCTGGGGGGGCCAATGTCTCTCTAATCCCCGAGGCCCCGGCGCAGATGGCCCCCTCCGCCGGGGGCTGCAGATAAAAACACGTTGTAAACCTTTCAAGTAACATATTTGAAGAGCAAATATTAGCCAGCGAGGAGCCCGGAGTGGCTGCCCTGCTCGCCCAGCCTTCTGAGTAATTGACCATCATTAGCGGAGCCCTCCCAGCCCCGAGCGCTCCCGAGAGAACAGGCTGCCTTTTAAATACCATATGCTCCCAATTATACATTAACCACGGCCCTCCGCTCCCCAGCCCCAGCCCTGAGCAGCTAGCGCGCCCCCCTTCCGCTCCCCCGCCTCCGGACCCGAGCGTCTCCCCAGGCACCCCGCGGGCAGGGGCGGAGCGGGGAGCCCCGATCCCACCTCTGCCACGGGCAGCTCTGCAAGCCAAGGGCCCCTCTGAGCTGCTCCCTGCAAGCGGGAGCCGGGGGGGTCCCCGCCGCAAAGGGAGACCTGTGCGTAACGCAGGGGAGAGGGGGGTCGGGGCTGGGTGATGGAGGAGGCTGCCCACCCTGCTTCCCTGCCTCTCTCCCCTGGAGCAGCCGGGGGGGTCCGACCACGCTGCCCGAGACTAGCCTCCTGCTGCCCAGGGAGGCGCCGCCTCTGCGGGCTCCAGGGCCCGGAGCCGGGGGTAGCGCACAGGACCAGCTCTCCAGCGCGTCCCCGGGCTCTGCCCTCCCCTGCCACCCGGCACCCCCAGAGCCGAGAGGGCTCGGTCCCTTCCCCAGCCTGCCCGGGCCCAGCCGGGGAGGGATGCGGAGCGCAGGGGGCTGGAGCCCCCGCCTGGCAGCAGCTCGCGGCGCGGGGGAGAGGGGTCCCCTGGGGGCAGCGCTCGCCCTCAGTCCGATGGGGCCGTGGCCAGGGGCTTCCTGCTGACCGCTGCGGAGCCCTGTACCCCGGCAGGCTGCAGGAGGGCACCGCCCAGGCTGGCCCCGCGGCACATCTGCCTTCCCCTGGGCTCTGCGTCCTGTTCCCAGGCCCTTCCCACCCGGGCTGCCAGGGTCTGGGGGAGCCTCAGTCCCTTTCTCCAGCGGCTGATTAGTGTCCCTCGCCGGCCTTGTCTTGGCCGTGGTCTGGGGAGAGATCCCTCTGGGTTTGCCTCCAAGGAAGCCGGTGTTGCTTTATGGCAAATCCTGTGCTGTGTGCGGGTCACAACTTACCATACCCTGGCACTGGAAGGAGGCACGGGTGTCTTGGCTTGGGCAACAATGGGTGTCTTGGCCCCAGTGTCTATGGGCATCTTAGTGCTGGCATCAGTGGGTATCTTTGCTCCGGTACCCATGGGAGTCAGATCCAGCTGTAGCTATTCTTCAGATCCAGAATGAGATGGGACCTCGGGCAGCATGTGTGGGAGGAGGGCAGAGATTATTTATAATGCTGGCTTCGGACAAATATAAAAGAGGGCAAAGCCAAGAAGAGGATGAGAAGATGAGAGGCTCAAAGTAAATGTATCCCCCAAATAAAAATAATTAAAACAAACAGTAAGAGGACCTAAAGCCTCAACCATGTCTAACCAGAGTACAAGATGCCATTAGAGGGGGAAATGCATCATTTCAAAATCAGAAGTAAAATCCTACTGAAAAGACTAGAAAGGAGCATAAACTCTGGCAAATCAAGTGTAAAAATATAATTAGGCAGGCCAAAAAGAATGTGAAGAGAAACTAGCTAAAGACACAAAAACTGCCTGCAATTTTTGTTTAAGTCCATCAGAAGCAGGAAGCCTGCCAGACAATCAGTGAGGTCACTGGACGATTGACGTGCACAAGAGCACTCAGGGAAGACAAGGCTGTTGCAGAGAAGCTAAATGAATTCTTTGCATCGGTCGTCACTGAAGAGACTGTGATGGAGATTCGCATACCTGAGCCATTATTTTTAGGTGACAAATCTGATGAACTGTCCTAGATTGAGGTGTCATTAGAGCAATTTGGCACAAATTGCTAAACTAAACAGTAACAAGTCACCAGGGCCAGATGGGATTCACCCAAGAGTTCTGAAGGCACTCAAATAGGAAACTGCAGAACTACTAGCCATGGTATGTGACCTATCACTTAAATCAATCTCTGCACCAGATAACTGAAAAATAGCTAATGTGATGCCAATTTTTAAAAAATGGCTCCATAGGTGATCCTGGCAATTACAGACCAATAAGCCTAACTTCGGTACCAGGAAAACTGGTTGAAACTATAGTAAAGAACAGAATTATCAGACACTGATAAACACAATTTGTTAGGGAAGAGTCAACATGGCTTTTGGAAAGGGAAATCATGCCTCACCAATCTACTAGAATTCTTTGATGGTGTCAACAAACATGTGGACAAGGATGATCCAGTGGATATAGCGTAGTTGGACTTTCATAAAGCTTTGACAAGGTCCTTCACAAAAGGCTTTTAAGCAAAGTAAGCAGTCATTGGATAAGAGGGAAGGTCCTCTCATGGCTCAGAACTGGTTTCCAGATAGGAAACAAAGGGTAGGATTAAATGGTCAGTTTTCAGAATGAGGAAAAGTAAATAGTGGTGTCCTCCAATGATCTGCACTGAGAGCAGTGCTGTTCAACATATACATAGATGGTCTGGAAAAATAGGTAAACAGTGAAATGGCAAAATTTGAAGATGACAAAAAATACTCAAGCTAGTTAAGTCAAGCTGATCAAAGGGATGGAATGCAAACCATATGAGCAAAGGCTGAAGAAAAGGGTGTATTTAATTTGAAAGAGAGGAGATGAAGGGGGGAGGTGACAGTGGTCTTCAAATACTTGAAACGCTGCCATACAAAAGATGGAGAAAAGTTGTTTTCTTTTGGTGCAGAGGGCAGGACAAGGGGCAATGGGCTCAAACTACATCAGAGCAGATTGAGATTAAATCTCACGAAAAACTTTTTAACTGTTAGAGCAGCACGACAATGGAACAGATGCCTTGGGAAGTCGGAGAAGATCCTTCACTGGAGGTTTTCCAGAGAAGACTGGAGCCATTTCTCCTGGATGTGTTAGACACACCAGATCCTGCATCTTGGCAGGGAGTTGACTAGATGACCCTTGAGGTCTCTCCTAACCCCATGGGTTTATGATTCTAAGTCCAAAGCTAACTGCAAAGAGTTACAAAGGGAGCTCATTAACCAGGGTGACTGGGCAACAAAATGGCAGATGAAATTCCATGTTGATCAGTGCAAAGTAATGCACATTGGAAAACACAATCCCAACTCTACATACAAAATGATGGGATCTAAATTAGCTGTTACCATTCCAGAAAAATCTTGGAGTCACCATGGAGAGTTATCTGTAAACATCTGCTTGATGTGCTGTGGCCATAAAAAGAGTTAATAGCATGTTAAGGACTATTAGGAAAGGGATAAATAATAAGATAGAATATATCATAATGCCTCTATATGAATCCATGTGACACCTATGCTCTGAACACAGCATGCAGCGCTGGTCACCCCATCTCACAAAAGATACATTAGAATTGGAAAAAGTACAGAGAAGGGCAACAGAAATTATTAGGGGTCTAAAACGGCTTCCATGTGAGAAGAGATTAAAAAAATTGGGCCTGTTCATCTTAGAAAAGAGACGACTAAGGGGTGGGGTATGATGGGGTCTATAAAATCATGATGGGTGTGGAAAAAGTGATCCAGAAAGTGTTATTTACCCGTTCACATAACACGAGAATCAGGGGTCACCCAATGACATTAATTGGCAGCAGGTTTAAAACAAACAGAAGGAAGTATTTCTTCACACAACAGACAATCAACCTGTGGGACTCAGTGCCAGGGGATGCTGTGAAGGCCAAAATTATAACGGGGTTTGGAAAAGTTCCTGCAGGATCAGGTCCATCAATGGCTGTCAGCCAAGCTGGTCAGGGACACAACCCCATGCTCTGGGTGACCCTAAAGCTCCCAGTGCCAGAAGCTGGGACTGGACGACAGGGGATGGATCACTCGATAAATTGCCCTGTTCTGTTCATTCCCTCTGAAGCAGCTGGCACCAGCCACTGTCGGAAGACAAGACATTGGGCTCTTTGGACCTTTGCTCTGACCCAGCTTGGCCGTTCTTATGCAAACATCCCATTCCCCTAGGCCCACTGCTCCATGGAGCCCATGGGCAGAGTCAGCACCAGGTGCCCCGTCGAGGGTAGCAAAGCCTGCTGTTACTGCGCATGATTAAGAAGGGGGGTTAACAATTAATAAATCCAAAATGCTTCTCAGGGAGTGAGTGAGTGAGTGTCGTGCTTGGGGTTGCCAATTTTGGTTGGACGTATTCCTGGAGGTTTCATCACATGACATAATCTTTAATTAAAGATTAGTCTTAATTTTCTGGAGAATCCAAGACAATCCTGGAGGGTTGGCAACCCTAGGCATGCCCTTCAAAGAGCATGAGCCATAGAACTGGAGTCAGGAAAGGAGAGGGCAGGCACTGTGCAGTCCTAACCTGGCCTCAGGCACTATTCTTCTCATAGCGCCCACCCCTCAGCTCTGCCGCTGCCCCTCACTCCCGACCCGCAGCCCCCTGGTCTCCTAGCCCTGGGCTCCCCACACCCAGAGCTCTGCCAATGCCCCTCACTCCCAATCCACAGCCCCCAGCTATCCCAGCCCTGGGCTCCCCACACCCAGCTGTGCCAGAGCCCCTCACTCCCAACCTGCAACCCCCAGCTATTCCAGCCCTGGGTTTCCCTCCCTGCCCAGCTCTGCCAGTGCCCATCAGCCCTGACCCACAGCCCGCTGCTAGTCCAGCTCTGGGCTCCCCACCCCTAACAGCTCTGCCAGTGCCCCACAAATTTGACCTGCATTTCCCCATCCCACTATTCTAAGCGTCCCCCAGCTCTGCCAATGCCCCTCAATCCTATCCCCGAGCCTCCTCCTGTTATGCTTGTCCTGAGTATTCCCCCTGCCCCACACTGCCAGCTCTGCCGATGCCCCTCACTCCTGGCACCCAGCCCCCTGCTACCCCAGCCCTGGGACATTATACAGCCTGTTGGACTAAAATGCGAAGACAGCAAGGGTTACCTCAGCAGTTAGAACCTCTCTGCCCAAGCTCACAGCCTGCCCCACAAACAAAGAATGTTTAACCTCATCTGCGCCATGGTAGCTCCATGAATGGAGCTCTCTCCTGCAGACACTCACTGGGAAAGTGCCACACCCCCTATGGCCCTAGATAAAAACAAAATAGTCACACTGCATTGTGGTGATTCTTTACTACAGGGCTCACAACATGCTAGGCACCATACAAACACTAAACAGAGCACAGGCGCTTCTCCACCGAGCTGTAAAATAACCTTGAACTAATGCGTGATCCTGCCAGTTATGGACCCAAAACACAGGAGACACATTTACAGATGCCCCACAACCCTGAATATCCAATCCCATATTCAGATTCACATCCGATAACCTTTGCACTCATGTGGATCCTGCTGCAAGACCGGGGTCTTAGTGCTTCCATGCAATATGAATCCTGGGGTTATTAGTGAGATAGATATGGCCACCTCTGGGGTGGAACACAGCAGCTGCTTAAGCAGTGAACAGCAACACCATATAACAGTCTGGAACAGCAGATGGAGAAGAATGTGTCAGTTAATTGTAACTGCAGGGAGAGTGTAGCTAGGCTGAATACAATCCACCAGATTAGAAGCTGACCAGGACTCCAGTTTAACAACTCGTCTGCTACTGGTATTAAATACGCTCCAAAATGCCCCAATCAGAACCAGCGTTTCATTCTCTGTTACACCAAAGTCCACAACCTCAGCAAGCGCCACATTCTCTGTTACCCTGCCCAGAATCAATGCTGCATTTACCATCACACCAACGTCTCAACTGTAGCTCTCCAGTCCAGGGCTGCATTCTCTGCGGATCAGCTCCAAAGCCAATGACTCCACCTGATTCCCCGAGCTTTGGATCAGGGCCTGTTTCTCTCCCTGTGTTCCAGCAGAGTGTGAAGTGATTTCTGTCTCTTGCGTTGGGATCCTTTGGCGTGACAGTGTAACCCAGTATTATTGTATTGGTTGAAAATCCCATCCCACTGAGCCCTCGAAACATGAACATGGTGTTTACTTTTATGTTTCCAGCACCAAATGGGATAAATAATTGTTATTCCTGGTGGTGTCAGCTGCCTCAGTGGCTCGGATGTTTATTCTCACCGCATAATTATTGTTTCTCCAAGTGGGAACTCTATTTTTGAGCAAACTACAGTTCACTTCAGCCTGATCAGGTCTGGGACTTTTATCACAGGCTGACAGTTCCAAGACGTTCTGCCTGGAACATACTTTGTTGAACTCTCCTTATTTCCCAGGCAGATGGATTAGAGAGGGTGAAGAGAGTGTTGTACAGACAAAACTACACAGGATCTTTTCAGGGGGGCAAGACAAAGATGCCACATTTATTATGATAACAATCTGATTTATGACTGTAATAACCTAGGTCCCAGATTTGGACCTTAGCGTCCAAAATATGGGGGTTAGCATGAAAACCTCCAAGCTTAGTTACCAGCTTGGACCTGGTACCTGCTGCCACCACCCAAAAAATTAGAGTGTTTTGGGGCACTCTGGTCCCCCTGAAAAACCTTCCCTGGGGACCCCAAGACCCAAATCCCTTGAGTCTCACAACAAAGGGAAATAAGCCTTTTTCCCTTCCCCCCTCCAGGTGCTCCTGGAGAGATACACAGACACAAGCTCTGTGAATCCAAACAGAGTGAATCTCCCTCTCTGTTCCCAATCCTGGAAACCAAAAAGTACTTTCCTCTTCACCCAGAGGGAATGCAAAATCAGGCTAGCCACTTCAACACACACAGATCTCCCCTGATTTCTTCCTCCCACCAATTCCCTGGTGAGTACAGACTCAATTTCCCTGCAGTAAAGAAAAACTCCAACAGGTCTTAAAAGAAAGCTTTATATAAAAAAAAGAAAGAAAAAATACAAATAGTCTCTCTGTATTAAGATGACACAATACAGGGCAATTTCTTAAAAGAATATTGAATAAACAGCCTTATTCAAAAAGAATACAAATCAAAGCACTCCAGCACTTATATTCATGCAAATACCAAAGAAAAGAAAACCATAGAACTTACTATCTGATCTCTTTGTCCTTACACTTAGAAACAGAAGACTAGAAAAAAGAAACTACTTTTCCAAAGCTCAGAGAAGGCAGGCAGACGGAAAACAAAGACACAGACACCCAATTCCCTCCACCCAAAGTTGAAAAAATCCAGTTTCCTGATTGGTCCTCTGGTCAGGTGCTTCAGGTGAAAGAGACATTAACCCTTAGCTATCTGTTTATGACACGCCCCCCAAATTGCAGACAGTGGGGAAGCTCACTGGCTGCGATTTCCTTCTAGAACTTGAAAATAAACAGATTAATACAACACATGCACCTTTACATATACTACTAAGTATATAACTAACAGACTTCTACATTTTAAGAAAACTTTTTAACTACTGAATTCTGGGAAACTCTCACGGGAGAGTGCATCAGCTACTTTGTTAGAAGCTCCTGTGATGTGTTGAATTTCAAAATCAAAATCTTGGAGAGCTAAACTCCAACGAAGAAGTTTCTTGTTGTTCCCCTTGGCAGTATGAAGCCACTTTAGTGCAGCATGGTC
The DNA here is from genome assembly GCF_025201925.1 of Gopherus flavomarginatus. Lineage (NCBI taxonomy): Eukaryota > Metazoa > Chordata > Testudines > Testudinidae > Gopherus > Gopherus flavomarginatus. The sequence continues at coordinate 3,104,561 of NC_066617.1, read as the reverse complement.
AGTTTGTAGTTGGAACCGCCGTCCCCAAACATATGGGCGTAGCTTTTCCAGGGCGTACACTATGGCATAGCATTCCTTTTCACTGACTGACCAGTGACTTTCCCTCTCAGACAGTTTCTTGCTGAGAAACACGACAGGATGGAAGTTGTGATCTGTTGCTTCCTGCCTGAGCACCGCTCCTATACCACGCTCAGATGCATCTGTGGTTACTAGGAATGGCTTGTCAAAGTCCGGGGCCCTGAGCACAGGGTCAGACATGAGCGTTGCCTTAAGTTGGGTAAAGGCCTTTTGACACTCATTAGTCCACTTAACTGCATTTGGCTGGGTCTTTTTGGTCAGGTCGGTCAGTGGGGCAGCGATTTGGCTGTAGTGTGGTACAAATCGCCTGTAGTATCCGGCCAAGCCTAAGAAGGATTGGACCTGCTTCTTGGACCGTGGGACAGGCCACTTTTGGATAGCATCCACCTTGGCCTGTAGGGGGTTTATGGTTCCTCGACCCACCTGGTGCCCCAGGTAAGTCACTCTGTTTTGGCCTATTTGAAACTTTTTGGCCTTAACAGTTAGTCCTGCCTGCCTGATGCGCTCAAAGACCTTTTCCAGGTGTAGTAGGTGTTCGGGCCAGGAGTCTGAAAAAATGGCCACATCATCGAGGTAGGCAACTGCAAATTCTGCCAGTCCAGCTAGTAGACCATCTACCAGCCTCTGGAAGGTGGCGGGTGCATTTCGAAGGCCGAAAGGAAGGACATTGAATTCATACACCCCCGCATGGGTGACGAATGCTGACCTCTCCTTGGCAGGTTCATCTAGCGGTACTTGCCAGTACCCCTTGGTTAAGTCTATTGTAGAGATGAACTGGGCACGTCCCAACTTTTCCAATAGCTCATCGGTACGTGGCATTGGATAGTTGTCCGGACGAGTTACAGCATTTAGCTTACGGTAGTCCACGCAAAAGCGTATTTCCCCATCTGGTTTGGGTACCAGAACCACTGGAGATGCCCATGCACTGGAAGATGGGCGGATTATACCCATCTGTAGCATGTTCTGGATCTCCCGTTCTATAGCAGCTTGGGCATGAGGAGACACTCGGTAGGGTGGGGTTCTGATTGGGTGAGCATTACCTGTATCAATGGAGTGGTATGCCCGTTCAGTCCGTCCTGGGGTGGCTGAGAACAATGGGGCGAAGCTAGTGCACAGCTCCTTGATTTGTTGCCGCTGCAGACGTTCCAGGGTGGTTGAGAGGTTCACCTCTTCCACGCCACCGTCTTTTTTCCCGTCGTAGTAGACACCGTCAGGCCACTCAGCATCCTCTCCCTGGACTGTAAACTGACAAACCTGTAAGTCTCTGGAATAGAAAGGCTTGAGAGAATTAACATGGTACACTTTAGGCTTTAGTGAGGAATTGGGAAATGCTATGAGGTAGTTTACAGCTCCCAGGCGCTCTTGGACCGTGAATGGCCCTTCCCATGATGCTTCCATCTTATGGGCCTGTTGCGCCTTCAAGACCATAACCTGGTCTCCTACCTTGAAGGAACGTTCTCTGGCATGTCTGTCATACCAGGCCTTTTGCTCTTCTTGAGCATCCTTTAGGTTCTCTCTAGCAAGGGCTAAAGAGTGTCGGAGGGTGCTTTGTAGGTTGCTTACAAAGTCCAGAATGTTAGTTCCTGGAGAAGGCGTAAACCCCTCCCATTGCTGCTTCACCAACTGTAATGGCCCCTTAACCTCGTGACCATACACAAGTTCAAATGGTGAAAACCCTAAACTGGGATGTGGTACAGCCCTGTAGGCAAACAGCAACTGCTGCAACACTAGGTCCCAATTATTGGAGAATTCGTTGATGAATTTTCGTATCATGGCCCCCAAAGTTCCATTGAACCTTTCAACCAGGCCATTGGTTTGATGGTGGTACGGGGTGGCAACCAAGTGATTCACCCCATGAGTTTCCCACAGTTTTTCCATGGTCCCTGCCAGGAAATTAGACCCTGAATCTGTAAGGATGTCGCAGGGCCAACCTACTCTGGCAAAGATGTCTGTTAGGGCCAGGCACACAGTGTTAGCCCTGGTGTTGCCTAGAGCGACTGCTTCTGGCCATCGGGTAGCAAAGTCCACTAAAGTCAGTACGTACTGCTTTCCTCTGGGCGTCTTTTTTGGGAAAGGGCCCAGAATATCCACAGCTACTCACTGAAATGGGACCTCAATTATGGGGAGTGGCTGGAGAGGGGCCTTGACCTGGTCTTGAGGCTTTCCCACTCTTTGGCATACCTCACAAGACCGGACATACTTGGCAACGTCCTTGCCCATCCCCTCCCAGTGGAAGGACTTCCCCAACCGGTCCTTGGTTCTGTTCACCCCAGCATGGCCACTGGGATGATCATGGGCTAAGCTTAAGAGCTTCCCCCGGTACTTAGTTGGAACCACCAACTGTTTTTGCGGCTGCCATTCTTCCCGGTGTCCACCAGAAAGAATTTCCTTGTATAAAAGTCCTTGGTCTATAACAAACCGGGATCGATTAGAAGAGCTGAGAGGCGGTGGGGTGCTCCGTGCCGCCGCCCAAGCTTTCTGAAGGCTGTCATCCGCTTCCTGCTCAGCCTGGAACTGTTCCCTTGAGGCTGGGGTCACCAGTTCTTCCTCAGACTGTGGACTTGGGCTTGGTCCCTCTGGAAGCGATGTAGGTGATGGGGTTGTTTCCGTTGCTGGTGTACCGCTCTCCGCTGGTGCACCTGAGGGTATTTCAGGCTCTGGCTGAGCCTTTTGGGTATGGCTGTCTTGTGCTTCTGCCAGTTTTGGCTCGCTGGCGCCCTCTGGCGTTGAGTTTGAAGATGTAGTTGCACTTGCTGGTGCTGGTTGCTGTTCCAGTTCCGGGCCTGGGACTGGAGATGCTGTGGCTGTTTCAGTGGTAGGCATGGAATCCGGGTCCACTACCTCTGTCTGGGTCTCTGGTAACACAGACGGGGCCTCTGTGGACGGTTCAGGAACAGAAATGGGTCTGGAAGCTTGCCTGGTTTGGCTACGTGTAACCATTCCCACTCTCTTGGCCCGCCTCACCTGGTTGGCCAAGTCTTCCCCCAGTAGCATGGGGATAGGATAATTGTCATAGACTGCAAAAGTCCACATTCCTGACCAGCCTTTGTACTGGACAGGCAGTTGAGCTGTAGGCAAGTCTACAGCTTGTGACATGAAGGGGTAAATTGTAACTTTGGCCTTTGGGTTGATGAATTTGGGGTCAACGAAGGATTGGTGGATAGCTGACACTTGTGCCCCCGTGTCTCTCCACGCAGTAACCTTCTTTCCGCCCACTCTCAAATTTTCCCTTCGCTCCAAGGGTATTTGAGAGGCATCCGGGCCTGGGGATCTTTGGTGTGATGGTGGTGTAATGAATTGCACTCGCATGGTGTTCTTGGGACACTTGGCCTTGATATGTCCCAGTTCATTACACTTAAAGCATCTTCCATCTGATGGGTCACTGGGCCGAGGTGAGTTACTGGAGACTGGTGAGGTTGAAGGGTAGGGTATCTGTGGCTTTACTTGGGTGGTATGTGGGGTCTTTGGCTGTCCTCGGTTGTAGGGTTTATGGTCTGTGTGCCCCCTGGGGTAATCGTTCCCCTTGACAGTAGCTTTCTTGCTTTCTGCCAGTTCCATCCATTTGGCTCCAATCTCCCCCGCCTCAGCGATATTCTTGGGGTTTCCATCTTGTATGTACCGTGTGATGTCTTCAGGAACACCATCCAAGAACTGCTCCATTTGTATGAGGAGGTTCAGTTCTTCCAAGGTTTGAATGTTGTTTCCTGTTAGCCAGGCCTCATAGTTTTTTGCAATGCAGTAGGCGTGTTTGGGAAATGACTCCTCTGGTTTCCACTTTTGGTTTCTGAAACGCCGACGGGCATGATCTGGGGTTATCCCCATCCTGTATCTGGCCTTGGTTAGGAAAAGTTTATAGTCATTCATTTGGTGCTTAGGCATTTCAGCTGCCACCTCTGCTAAAGGTCCACTGAGCTGTGACCTCAATTCTACCATGTACTGGTCTTCGGGAATGCTGTACCCAAGACAGGCTCTTTCAAAATTTTCCAAGAAGGCCTCGGTGTCATCACCTGCCTTGTAGGTGGGAAATTTCCTGTGCTGTGGAGCAATATTTGGCGCCGGGTTTTTAGGGTTGGCTGGCACAGGCAGCCCAGCTTTTGCCAACTCCAGTTCATGTTTTCTCTGTTTTTCCTTCTCTTCATTCTCTTTTTGTTGTTTTTCCATTTCTCGGTGGTGGTTTTCCATTTCTCGGCGGTGGGCCACCTCTTCTTCTTCTAGTTTTCTTTTGTGTGCTGCCTCTTTGGCTGCCTGTTCTCTTTGGTAGGCTGCCTGTTCTCTTTGGTAGGCTGCCTCTTTGATCTGTTCTTCTCTTTCTTTCATCTCCATCTCTTTTTGTTTTATTTCCAGTTGCTGTTTGTGTTTTTCCATCTCTCGCCTGTGTTCAGCTTCTTTGATTTGTTCTTCAGCGTCAATTTTTGCCTTAGAAGTCATGGTTCCTGTTTTCTTGTGTTGGGGTGCCCTCCGGTGTTTATCTTTTGAACTGCAGGTTCTCTGTTGCCTCCTGAAGTCTGCCTAGCAACAGTGCCTTTTTTCTTTTTCTCTTTCTAGCTAATGTTCAATGAAGGGAAACCAGAAAAACCACTTTATTTGCATGCCTATAAGTGCTGGTACTTGACTCCTAATGGGAGGGCTATTTTGTGACAAAAGACTGTTAATAGTCCTTAACGACTTCTGCTTAACATGCAAGCCACAAACTGCCAGAGAGAGCAGAAAAAAAAAATTTCTCTCTGGTTCCCTTTTAAAACCAAACTGTTTCTCTCTGCTAAAAAGCCCTTAGCAGAGAAATGAAAAATATAATATTTCTACTGGCTTCTGGATTCTGTCTATCTCCCACCAGCTGCCGCCATGTAATAACCTAGGTCCCAGATTTGGACCTTAGCGTCCAAAATATGGGGGTTAGCATGAAAACCTCCAAGCTTAGTTACCAGCTTGGACCTGGTACCTGCTGCCACCACCCAAAAAATTAGAGTGTTTTGGGGCACTCTGGTCCCCCTGAAAAAACCTTCCCTGGGGACCCCAAGACCCAAATCCCTTGAGTCTCACAACAAAGGGAAATAAGCCTTTTTCCCTTCCCCCCTCCAGGTGCTCCTGGAGAGATACACAGACACAAGCTCTGTGAATCCAAACAGAGTGAATCTCCCTCTCTGTTCCCAATCCTGGAAACCAAAAAGTACTTTCCTCTTCACCCAGAGGGAATGCAAAATCAGGCTAGCCACTTCAACACACACAGATCTCCCCTGATTTCTTCCTCCCACCAATTCCCTGGTGAGTACAGACTCAATTTCCCTGCAGTAAAGAAAAACTCCAACAGGTCTTAAAAGAAAGCTTTATATAAAAAAAAGAAAGAAAAAATACAAATAGTCTCTCTGTATTAAGATGACACAATACAGGGCAATTTCTTAAAAGAATATTGAATAAACAGCCTTATTCAAAAAGAATACAAATCAAAGCACTCCAGCACTTATATTCATGCAAATACCAAAGAAAAGAAAACCATAGAACTTACTATCTGATCTCTTTGTCCTTACACTTAGAAACAGAAGACTAGAAAAAAGAAACTACTTTTCCAAAGCTCAGAGAAGGCAGGCAGACGGAAAACAAAGACACAGACACTCAATTCCCTCCACCCAAAGTTGAAAAAATCCAGTTTCCTGATTGGTCCTCTGGTCAGGTGCTTCAGGTGAAAGAGACATTAACCCTTAGCTATCTGTTTATGACAATGACCAATAACTAATATCTTAATCCCTATACACACACATTATACCTAATACCTACACACACACACACACACTCACACACATCTATCAGATGTTCTGCAGCTGCTGCATAGTTACCAGTCCTGGACGTAGCTTGAGTTCGTGGCTGGATTTTGCAGCTTGGGTTTGTAGCTTGTTGCAGCTAACTGGCCAGGAAAGCCGGGCACAAGGACGATCTGGGTCTCTGTTGGGCCTGCACCGATGCCCTTCCATGTTGGCAGCAGAATGTTACCCTCCAAAGTCTCCCATCTCACCCATCCTTTTTGTAGGCTTTAGTTTGAATCCAGAGTCTATAGGTCTTGCTGTGTCACGCTGCCTCTGGGTTTGGTGATTGATCACCCGTCAATTGCAGACGTGACTTTCAGCCTGGGACCTGCCTTTGATCTTCCTTCTATTGTATCTTTTCTTTTTAGGGTGGACTCTGCTTACTTTGTTAGGGCTCTTGTCTGCATTTTCAGTTTGAACTCTATTTCATCAGGACAGGCTGGGGCTGGAGGTTGATTCCATCATCCGTACATACCTCAGTCACACATCTAAACTAAACTAATAAGAGTACAGCAGGGTTTGCAAAAATGAAGGTTGGAGGAAGCTTTTACAAAATGGAGTGAGCGTTTTAAAATGGGGTTTGAATTACAATATGGCAAACAGTGAACAGAAGTTACAATATAGACAAGTGTAACAAATGGTGAACAGAAGTTACATTAATAAAGTGAACAATTAAAAAAATTTCTTTAATCAGTTTTACAAGAGTAGCAGTTCATAGAGATGTGAAGGCACATAAAGATCTCCCCCCATACTCCCACCCGAAATGCTTGCTATTCTCAGACAGCACTGACCAATCAGCTTGGAGTTCAAAAGGCCTCCAACTCCAAAGCAATCCAGCTAGATGCCTGATTGTCACCCGATCTCATCTGCACAGAGACCCATCAAAGAGAGAACAAGGTCCCTTGGACTCCAATATCAATAGCATGACAATGGCAACTCTATGGGCCACATTCTCTGCAGGTGTAGACTGGTGCTTGTCTGCCAGTGTACCCCAGCAGAGAGTCTGGCTCCGTGTCTGCTCCACCTCTGCAGCCTCCCCTGTCCAAGGTGGCCCAGTGCCCACAAGAAGCAGGCAAAACAGAACTGATGCTGCTAGGAATAGAAGGGAAAAATGGAGATGCCTGTGGAAACATGGTGTCTCCCTCAATTCCTGCTGATTGTCAATGTGGGATAAAGGGGCATGTACTTGCTGGACTCCTTGCTGCTCCAGGACTCACAGGCTGTGGTCATCTCTTTGGGAAGTTATTGGCCTCTCCGAGAATCCTGCCATTGCAATCCATGGATCTGAGTCCTCTCTCCGGACATCAGGATAAATCAGGAGCTACTCCATTGAAGTCTATGGAGTGAAAGTGGTGTAAACAAGAACAGAATTAGGTCCGGGGCGGGGTTCTCCTCCCACTACAACTCCTTCTCTCTTGGGGTGACTGTGACCACTAGCCTGAGTGACATCTGTTGTAGCACGAGGCAGACGACTGGCTGAGCCCGGCACTGTTCCCACAGTTCCCTGCCGACCTCTCTGGCTGTGTCTCTATTCCCAGAGCAAATACAAAGCCCTGGTTCCAATGGCACATGGCCAATGATGGGTGCCAACCAGGTTAGCTCATACGCTGCCAGCCTGGCCACGAACCACTGAGACAGCGATGCTGCATGGGGAGACCACAGCCCCAGGATAGCCCCCTGAGGGTTAAGGCATTCCTGGAGGCAGAATCCTGGCTGCAGACCAGCTTCCTCCATAGCAATGGTCCCCAAACGGGGGTTCATGAACCCCCAGGCGTTCATGAAACATTAAAGGGGGTTCTTGGGAAAAAAATTCGCTAATGGTGGACAGAGCTGTCCATAGGGACCCTGGGCAGCACAGGGCCAGCAGCCCGGAGCCCCTGGACTTCCAAGAGCTAAGCAGATCAAAGCCAGCATCTCTGTCACACTGAGGAGACTTCACTTCCCTTTCCATTTCTTATAAGGAGTCTTGAAGGTTGGTATTTTTTGCTGTTTTTTAAATGAAATAGGCAGCTAGTCTTGTTTTTTAAATTATTATGAAGAACAAGTTTAAGCTTTGTTGTAACGTGCATTGTTTGCCTGGACTGCTCAGGACCTGAATTGCTTGTGTACGAAGAACTCTTTGAGCTGGCTTCTTAAATCCCTTCCTGCTGTTTCACATCTGATACTCCTTGATGAAACATAGGAGCCTTGTCTTATAACAGGCTTATTCAAAGTGATACAAGCTGCGAAAGTGAGATCTTGGAAGAGTGTTGCCGTTTTCATAATGCAATATAAATATTGTAATGATAAATAATAATTAATAATACATAGTGTGTAATAAGCATGTCACAAAAACAGATTTTATATTTCCAAGCTCACTGCTTTTATCATTTCTACTCAGGTAAAGGAGAAAATCCCTGGAAATAGTCATTTTTAGGAGGGGGTTCATGAGACTTGACATCTGAGAGAAAGGGGTTCACAGGTTGTTAAAGTTTGGGAACCCTTCTCCAGAGGGAAGGAAATGGAGGCCAAGCCTAGCTGTGCTGAGATGTAAGCGCAGCATCTCCTTTCCCTGAGCCCACCCCAGGCCAAGCCCCAGGGAGGAGGTTGGGCAGAGAAGGCCCAGGAGGAAAGATGAAACGCCAGGTAAGCGGGAGGAAAAGGCAGAGAAGGCAGAGTACCTGAGAATACAGCCTCTCCTTGGGCATGCCCAGAGCTGCCTCAGACCGCACTGTGCTGTGATGCAGATCGCTAGCAAGCCTGGACCCCAGAGTTTGCAAACAGAGCCTGAAATGGGCACTGCGAAGGGGTGTACAAACCCCACACTAGCCAACAAGGGGTTAAAGGATCAGCCAGCCCCTCCCCGCCACACCTGCAGCAAATGCGCCATCTGCTGGAGGAACTGAAAAGCAGGGAATTCGCTCATTTAGGTGTCTGAGCTTGAGGTGGGCAGATCTGCACCCACAGCTCCAGCAGAGCAGAGGGAAACCTGCTGCTCAAAGAACCGAGGAAAACTGCTCAGGTGGTAGCTGTCTGATAACCTGTCTCTCCTTTGATTTTAGAGCAATGGAAGAAGGGGGGAGGGAAAGGAAAGGATGTGGGAACCATAGCTGGAGAGGGAGAGCAAATGGGGTCATGGGAGGAGGGAAAGAAGAGGGGGAAAGGGATTATACAGAGGGGAAGGGAAATGTTGCAGGGCTTGGCTTAAATTCAACCACAGCTGTCTGGAGTGGAGCTCTGGTAACTATTTTCTCACCTGTGGGGCAGAAGCCCTGAACCTCTACACCCCCCAAGCCCTGGCACACTCCCACCCCACAGATGAAGCCCCAAATAGGTGGGAACATGGGGGGCTCTGGGAAATACTATGTGAGAATTTAAGCCCTGCTGCAGGGGGTCGGTAGGAGAGTAGGGTTGAGTGCAATGAGAGGGGGAAAGAGATTAATGGAGGGGGAATCAGAGATGTGGGCTATTTGGAGGTGAAATGGGCTTGTATGGAGGCAGAGAGGATGAAAGGGGGTGTATGAAGCTATAGAAGGAGATGGGGCTATAGCAAGATGGGGGTGAGGGAAGGCCGTAATAGTGGAGGAGAGTGAAGCTAATGGCACCTGAAGACCCCAGGCCTCCTGCCCTGGCTGAGAGCTGGGAAGAAGCCCCTCAGGATTCATCACTGGAAGGCCCATGATGTGGAGATTAACCTCAGACGAGTCTGTAGGTAAACACAAGATATTGACCCCCAGGAAAATTAACCTGGGCCTGGGGCTCTGACAGGCTCTAGAGGAGACAGAGTCAAAGCCTGCAATGGCCAAGGGAAGGATCCTCACAGCTGCTGAGAAATGAGGCCCTGCCCCTCCATACCAGGGGGTGCATCCCTGCAAGAGGCTCTTAGCAGAGCGGCCAGTCAATAGGACACTGATGTAAGGCCCAGAGATCAGGTTATGGGAGCTGCCACTGCAGGGTCTTGCGATCAGGGTTCTTCCTGGGCCCACGTAGCCCCTCTGGGTACCATCAGCATCACAGTACAGGGAGCACCTTCGCCTACGTGACACGGGAGCCTATGACCAGGGTAGGGATCAGACAGAGCGCCATAGAAATGACTGTACATCAGACCATTGGTCTATATAGTCCAGTATCTCTGCCTCCTGCTGTACCAGATCAAACTATTGGTCCACATAGTCCAGTGTCCTCATCTCCTGCTATACCAGATGAGACCACTGGTCCATATAGTCCAGCATCCTCACCTCCTGCTGTATCGAATCAGACCTTTGGTCCATATAGTCTGGTATCCCTGCCTTTACGTATGACCACACCACCGCCACCTAGATGGCCCAGTGCTTGGATGAGAGCAGCTCTGGGATGAAGAACAGCGGGCTGAAACTGAGGGCTTGTCTACACTACCGCGCAGGGTTGATCTAAGATACACAACTTCAGCTACATGACTAGCACAGCTGAAGTCGACATACTTAGATTTACTTACTTTGGTGTCTTCACGGCAGTAAGTCGACACTGACACTCTCCCGTCGACTCTGCTTCCGCTCCTCATTCCGGTGGAGTACCGGAGTCGAGGGGAGAGCGCACAGCGGTTGATTTATCACATCTATACTAGACACGATAAATTGACACCTGCTGGATCAGTCGCTGCCTGCCAATCCGGCTGGTAGTGTAGACAAGCCCTGAACCTGAACAAGGCAGAGGTGATGCTGGTGGGCAGAGGACAGTGTTTTGTAGAGTTCCCAACCACAGTGCAGTTTTTTTTAAGATTTTTACTTCATTTGACGCTATGCTCTCTTTCACATGTTGTGCCACTCCCCCGCCGTCATGACCTGTTCTGTCCTTCCGTTATATTTTGTACTCTGGTATTACTGTGTCCCATTGATTTTCCTCATTTCTATGTTGCTATTTATATCAATATTCTCATTTAATATGAAGCATTCATGTTCACCTACCTGAGTATTTAGACTTCTAGCATTTGTACATAAGCACTTAAATATTTTTTTAGCTGTCTGCCATTACGTGATGTAATTGAATTGGACTCTTTTTCATTTGACTGTTTCTCATCATATCCTACCTGTATTTTACCATCTTCCATCCTCTCAGCCTTACCAGATGGGCTCGACTTGCAGCTGGAGTGGGCAAACCCCTCCCAGAGAGCATTCATGGGAAGGTGAGCTCCATGGACCATAGGGAAAACAAGGGGATAATGGGGGTGTGTGTCCAGGGATGTCGGGGAGGATGAGTGGGGGGTTAGTACAGGAACCTTTCTCATTTCTCTTGCCTGAGTTACCTCTCCTGCTCCCATTTACTAGGTCTGAGATCTTAAAATTTACCTTGAAACCCTAGATCAATGATCCCCAAACATTTGAGAGTCACCCACCCTTACTCCTGTCTACACCCCCTCTGCCCCCCCAGAGCCAGGGCTGGGAATGTACTCCACGTGGAGGGACGTGGACAAGGGTAAGGGGGCCTAGGCTGGGGCCACAGTTGGGGGTGGTCTGTGACTGGGAGCAGAGCTGCAGCCAGTAGCCAAGGCTGGGGGCTGGTGCAGGGCTGGGAGCCAGGGATGCGGTTGTGGGTGGGTGGGACCAGAGCAGAACTGGGGCTAGGGAGGAGCTATCCCTAGATCTGCTCCCTCAAACCCTTCTAGCTACTATAGAAAGGTAGTTACTGGGCCACAGACCCACCAGGAATGATGCCCACTGTAAGTGAATGGGCCAGTGCCATAAGAGAGGTTGGGTTGCTGAATCTCCTCTTATTTATGGCAGTGCCTGCTACGGGCTAGGCACTTTCCAGACATTCAGGACAGGGTGGTCCCTGGCCCAGAGAGCTCACAGATAGGGAGCATCAGGGGAAGGGGGACAACAACAGGCAGCTCTGTACAAGGCAGCTTGATGCATGAGAAAGCGCATGGGAGAGGTGGGCCTTTTGGAGGAAGGGAAATGGGGCTGGAGCAGGGGCCATGTGGGTGTGCTCAGGGGCCCTGTGGGAGAAGACATGCGGGCATCAGTGTAACAGGATGACAAAGCAAGGCTCGTCAGCGGAGCAGGCGGCGGGTGGGCAGTTATGAGGAGTTTTGGCAAGACACTTGCCATGGATGCAATGGCAGATGGGGAACTGAGGAAGGGGTCTGAAGAGGAGGTAGCTGGGCCACAGGCCGTCTGTGCTGTGAGGATCCCACTGCTGGGATGAGATTGGAAGATCCTTGGGGACTGGGATGGTTAGCCACGAAGGCATGGGAATGCTGACTGTTTTGCTGCAGAGATTTTGATAGTGAACCCTGCTGCTACCTCTCTAGCTGTGAGACAGCATTTCCCTCACGACAGCCAATGCGGCCCATGTCAGGCACCATCTATCAGCCATTCAATGGCTCACATGCGCCTCTTGGGCCAGAGAAGCGTCAGAACATTATATCCACCACTACAAACACCACAGAGGCCAACGATTGACGAGGCCATTGGGGCTGAACCCAGCATTGCCCCGACTCTCTGCAAGGTTCTGCTGTTGGCCCCCATCACCACAGCAGCTGATAAGTCCAGTTTGGGGTTGAGATGTCTGGGCAAAGCAGGGCTTGGGAGAAGCTTGTACGGCTGTTGCCTGAGCTGTAGCAGGGTGCCCAGTCTCTGGGGCTGATAAGCCACCACCTTTCACCAGAGTTAAAGTTACTGGTCTTGTCCTCATCCCAAAAATCATTTCTCTCCCTCTTGCCAGCCCTCCCCATTCTCTCCCCCTTTCAGAGCTCCCTTCCTCCTCCTCCCCGCCCGCAGGGTGGCTGTTTTGTGATTACTGGTCAAATGCATCACTCCAAGTGGTATTAAAATGTCAGCGCTTGACATTAAATATTTATGCTCCCTGATTTAGCAACGTGCTGAAATGAAGCCTCATAAAGAGGTTTCATGTATTACTCAGCGTATAAAGGACACCGGGCAGTGACAGCTCACCTCCACCTCTGCAAGATCCCATGAAGAAGAAAGTGCTTATCCACGGTGACATCGACAGGGGCTCGACCTGCCGCTAGGGTGGGCATTCATGGGCAGGTGAGTTCCATAGACCATAGGGCAAGGAAGGGGCTTGTGGGGGCTGCAGGGACATGGGGAAGAGGATGAGTGTGGGGGGTTAGCACAGAAAGCTTTCTGTGTCTGGAGGCCTGAGTTCAAATCCAGACTGGCTCACAAGTGAGGGAGAACCTGGCTGTCCTTCAGCCAAATCCCTGGTGAACAGGGGTGCACATCACTGAAAAAACTCACCATACAATTATGTGGGAGGAGAGTGATGTCTCGTAGTCAAAACACAGGGCTACGAGTCAGGACTAGTGCGTTCTGGACCCAGCTCTGAGAGAGGTGATATTCAGAGGTCAGAGCACAGGGCTGGGGACTCAGGACATCTGGCTTCTATCCCAGGTGGGGCCAAGCTGCAAATCAGGACTGATAGCTTCTATTATTCATTCTGCCATTACTCCATATGTGGCCGTGGTGTGAAAGTTACTAGCGACCCCCCTTAACAGCAAATAGGCAGCCATTAGGGGGAAGCAGAAGCCTCATGTACACAGTAACCTGAACTTTTGAACTATCTTCTCTCCTCTGCTTTGAGGCAGAGGAATCTGGCTCTAAACCGGTTTTCACTGACCAGACAGCAGAAGTACGGGGTCTGGCAACCACCAATCAAGTGTTAACACGGCAAGGGTCTTTGTCTGAATGTGTATAAAAGATTTGTGAAATTTGTATGAGACAGAGTCTTTGTACCAAGGTGCAAGGCTCTCCTTTTTCCTGCAGAATAAAGCATCTTTTCCTTATCCCTGTCAGGCTGTTATTGGCTCTCAGCTAGGCAGACCCGACATTTCGGTAACAGTTTCTGGCAACCCAGATGGGACTCTCCTAGCTCCGACATCGGACTCTGGACGGCTGCGGAGAACTAGGAGCGGTGCCACCGGGGTGTTTAGCCCCTCTTCCTCACTTCACCGCGGCCCCTGGGGTTCGTGCTCCGATAAGGTGAGCCCTAATAGGATAAGGAAATGCTATCTGGTTCTGGTTCTGTTCTGTTTTGGTTAACTGATTAACATTTTTTTTGCTTTGTACACTTAGGCATTAGGTGTGTGGGCGGTAACATGGGACAGTTCCTTCCCCCTCTCCGTACCTCAGTTTCCCTGGATGTAGTATGGAAATACTGTGACTGTTGTACCTCCTGGGGTAACAGGGAATGATCTGAGATATTTGGATGCAAGAGGTTGCACAGATACAAAGAAAAGTGTATTAAACCATACAGGGTTGTATGTATACAAATTCAGAAGTGTGACGTTTGTGCCAGGCACCAGGCTGGCAAGGAGTGAGCTGGGAGGACCTGATTACTCAGTGCAGGGGCTGGGGCAGGCAGCGTTGTGTCCATGCTAATAATTACAATATTCTCTATGTATTCAGTCTGTGTTTCTATGGCCAGACTATCCAAAGAGCTCAGCCTGTTGGGGTCATGTTCGCTGCTGAGCCCTTTTGAAAATTCAGGCCTTATTTAGGTGTCTAAACAGGAGCTGGGCTCTTGTGTCAATACAGCTCCAACTGTGAGCACTGAGCACTTGGAAATCTGCTTTTCAGCTCTTCTGAATATCTGGTCCTTCCTGTGTATTTCTAGCGCACTCCCCCACAAGGCAGAAGGCACTGGCAGTCTGGGTCCTGAATACCCATGGTTTAGAAGTCATTGAGTTTAGAGACCATGAGCCAGATTGTTGGATTTTAAGGTGAGAAAAGACCTTTCTGATCATTTCATCTGACCTCCTGCATCGCACAGGCTGGAGAATTTCACTCCGGGGTTCCGGTATCAAGCCCAGACTTCTGGCTGAGCTAGAGCAGGTCATGTAGAAAGAGACAGCAAGTCTTAATGTAAAGGTAGCAAGTGAGAGAGAATCCACCACATCCCTAGGTTGAAAAGTGTTCCAATGGTTAATCATCCTCACTGGTAAAAATCTGGGCCTTGTTCCTAGTCTAAATCTCTCTAGCTTGGGCTCCCAGCCGTTTTGCCTTTCTCTACTAGATTGAAAAGCCCTCTGGTCTCTGAAGTCTCCTCCCCATGTAGATACTTATAGACCGTCCAGTTACGCACTGGCACAACCTACCTAGGGCCATGGTGGATTGTAGTCTGTAAATCCAGGCTCAAACAGCAATTATGGGCTTGATGCAGCATTTCCTGGCTGAGATTCTCAGGCCTGTGTGGTGCAGGAGGTCAGATGAGGTGCTCATAATGGCTCCTTCTGGCCTTAAAAGCTATGGATCTATGGCCCCCCTTGACCTTCTCTTGGGTAAGCTAGATAGATGCAGAGGTGAATCTGTTGGTGTCTAAGGTTGGAGTGAGCTGCTGGGAGCAGGGTCGGCTCCAGGCCCCTGCACGCCAAGCGCGTGCTTGGGGTGGCAAGCTGCGGGGGCGCTCTGCTGGTCGCCTGGAGGGTCTGTTGGTCCCAGGTTTCAGTGGACCTCCCACAGGCGTGCATGCGGAGGGTCCACTGGTCCCGTGACTTCGGTGGACCTCCCGCAGGCTTGCGGGAGGTCGACCCGAGCCACAGGACCGGCGACTGGCAGAGCACCCACCGTGGCATGCCGCCGTGCTTGGGGTGGCGAAATGTCTAGAGACGCCTCTGGCTGGGAAACAGTATAAATCAGCACGCTCTCTTACACTCCTGTCTGAATTCGGCCCCCGTGTTTGCACAGCTGCAGGTGTGCTCTTAATAACAGAGTGACGAAGCACATAATGAATCATGGTCGTAGTATCGAGAGGACACTGACAGACACTAGCTCTGATCACTCATTAGGAGCTCAGATGTAAGATTTCCTCCCAGAGTAATTTTTGTCCTTTCCTCTGTCTGGCAAACAGGGCTTGAATTCCAGCAGCTGTTTCCTCATGCACCATGGAGGGGTAACTGTCGTACATGCTCAATGGCTATTCAGATGTGGGGGGAATTCATTCCTCATCCATACGTCTAGCAGAAGGTCTATGCGCCTCTAAAGTGGAGCATGGACCTTGTGAGATTATAGCAGTGTCAAGGCCCTGTGTTGGCTGTCTGTCACCCAATGTGTGCTGAGCGCTGTGGACGGTATCCATTGGCTAGAAGAGGAGGTGGAGTGTCTGGGCACAGAGGAATTGGGAACTGGGTGAGTGTGGCGAGGGAAGGAGACAGCGGCGGTAAGCACGAGCCCCTTTGCAGAGGGAAGAGACCCGTGGCAGCAGGGAGTTACAAGGAAGCCAGGAACAATCTGAGAAGAGCAGTGTGCTGGGCAGCAAAGGGAGGTGAAGAAATAAAAAGAGATGGTGCAAAAGAAGAAACCAACAGAAGGACCAGAGAGAGTGAACAAAACTCCCTGGAACGACAAGGGCAGCTCCTGGCCATTCTCTAATTTAAGGTGACTGTTTTCAGAATCAAAAGCCAGGGCAGCCTGGGGGCAACAGGTCAACATTGAGACTCTGCTGGTTAGCACGATCGGCACTGGTCTCCCCACAGCAAGAGGTGATGGCCTGGCTCTTGAACCCAGGCCTGGGAGTCCCTAGACAGCTGCTACATCCTGGCTAGTGAAACCAGGGGACTGCAAAGCTGCCCGAGCCAAGACCCTACTCATGGGAGCTCTGATTGGAGTATCGCCTGGCTCCACCGATTCGATTTAAGCCAGGAGGAGAATGGAACAGGAAGTTTATCTGAGCAGCAAGGTGGTTTCCTGTTGTGGCGGCATTGGACCCTGCTTGCGCCTGCCTCCTGCACCCAGTCCTGTTCCTGCTCAGCTCCTGCCCTGCTCTCGCCTTTGCTTCTGTTCCTCGCTTGATCCTGACCTCTCCTCCTGCCTTTATCCTCACCTCCAATCCTGGCTCCTACTCCAGCCTCTGACCTTGACTCGGGCTGGACTTTTGGCTCCTGGTGTTTGGCATCTGGCCTCGACTTTGACCCTCAGCTGCGATGCCTGGTTCTGACTGTTGATTCTGGAGCTGACCCTTGGCTTCATTCTCCAACCTGGATGCCTGCTCTGCCTGCTAAACCTGACTCCTGCTCTGACTAGTAGGTCAGACTGCCTACATCCTGGTTCATAACATAAGAGCCCAACGGTTGACAAGTTTTTTGTAGCCATCTCATAGAATTTAAAGGCCAGAAGGGACCTGGTCCAGTCTGACTACAGTCTATCCAGGACCCCAGCACCCGCACACTAAACTCAACTGAAACAGACCGAGGTATTACAGCCCTCAGGAGACTAAACCAGCATGTGCCACAGGTGCAGAAGGAGATACTGAGGTTCACCACTGCCCATGGCCCTGCGATGGCAGGAAATTGATTGTGAGATATACCCAGATGATCCTGGTAAGTGCCCTGCCCTCCACATTGCAGAGGAAGGTGAAAATCCCCCAGGAGTAATCTGACCTGGGGGAAAATTCCTTCTTACCCCACATGTAATGATCAGTTAGACCTTGAGCATGTGAGCGAGAACCAGTCAGCCAAGCACCTGAGAGAGAGAATGCTGGATGCCACCTCAGAGCCCTGCCTCACCTCGCCCATTGTCCCATCTCCAGCCATGGACATCCCTGATGCTTCAGAGGCAGGAAACTAAAAGCCCAATCCCAGAATGCACTGGGGGGGCCCTTCCTAGCCCCCAGAGGTGACCAGCAGAATCCTTGAAACATGAGATTTTTCAGGAACATCTGACATGAACCAGAAGGGACCCTCTGGGCTGCCCCCTATCATCACAAACAGCCCTGTCATGCAATGCTCTTCATAAACTGATCAAGCTCCATTTTAAATCTAGCTGGGTCATTAGCCCCTGTGATAAATGGCGGAGCGGGGTAGCTCCCTCTTGTGGACACCCAATCAGCTTGGGATGCTGGTGCCTGGAGCCGGCCCTGCCCATAGGAAGGAATTCCCATGTGCGCCTTTCTGGCTTCAAAAGGGATTTTTGCATTTGGATGGTGTCAATATCTACCCATCCAAGGTCAGAGAGAAACTGTAACCTTGGGAGTTTAATAGCAGCCTGGAGTGGCCAGTATTAATTTTTAGAATCCTTGTGGGCCCCACCTTCTGCACTCGAAGTGCCAGAGTGGGGAATCAGCCTGACAGCCCCACAACTCCTAGTGGAGGCTGTTCCAGAGCCGCCTTCCGCTGATGGATAGAAACCTGCTTCTCATTTCCAGCCTAAATGTGGTTATTGCCAGTTTATCCCTGTTTGCTCTTGTGCCAACATTGTCCGTTAGCTTAAGTAGCTGTTTCCCTCCCGGGGATTTCTCCCCAACCATCAGATCCCCTCCCAGCCTGCATCTTGCTGAGGTAGATGAGCTAAGCTCTTTGTCTCCTCTTGTAAGATCAGCTCTCCCTTCCCCTGCTCTTCTCCGACCCTGTTCCAGTTTGAACTCATCTTCTTGGAACACGGGTGACCAGAATTTTATCCGGCACTCCAGATGCGGTCTGACTGATGCTTTGCAGCAATGGCATTAATATAGTACTGGAGAATGCCTTGCCTGATGTATCCTGGGATCGTATTTCCTTTCTTCACAGCCACATTGCACCTGTGGCTCATCGTTGCTCTGTGATCGACCCGCGCACCCAGGTCTCTCCTCCTTTGTCACTACTAACTGATGAGGCCCCAGCTCACAGCAGAAATTCTTATTGTTAGCCCCTAAGTGCAGAGGTGGCGGAAGCTCGCTGTGAATGGGGAGCTGGGGATGCTCTGCATGGGCAGCAGGGGACAGTTGTGGTCAGGGCAGAAGGGGAGCAGTTCCTACATGCACTGTGGCAGCATTTCTAGCCCTCTGGGTTCCGCTCCCACCTCCACCCTGCTCCTCCAGCACTTGTGCGCAGTTTACAGGAGCAGTGGGTGGAAACACAGATCAGCTCCTGCAATATTTCCATTGAGGGGGCGCTAGCCCCACACTGCTCCCGTGCTGTTGTAATAACCAGGCAAGGTATTAACTAACTTCAACAGGACTTTATTTTTAAAGTGGAAACCTCTCGACCAAGCTGCAGCTGCACCCTCTGTAACTCTCACTCTGCCTCAACTCCTCCCCCCTCCTTCCTGTTTTCTGTCCTTTCAGACTCCCAACAGCCAGTGCTCCCAGTTCTAATAATTACAAGCAACTGCTAAACAGCACACATGCCCAGTGTAGGACCTTGGACTTTGTACTATACAACTTCATCCCATTTCTGTGACTCCAGTGTTCAAGGTTAGCCAGCCCTTCCTGTACAATACTCTGATCCTCCTCGACAGTGTCTCCCAATGTGGGGTCGTGAGCACGTTTTGTTAGTACACTCCTGCTTCTGCCAAGATCATTAATAAAAATGTTAAATAAGATTGGTCCCAAGACTGATCCTTGAGGAACTCCACTGGCAACCTCCCTGCAGTCTGATAGTTCCCCTTTCACCACAGCCCATTGCCATCTTCCTTTTTAACCGGTTAGAATCATAGAATATCAGGGCTGGAAGGGACCTCAGGAGGTATCTAGACCAACCCCCTGCTCAGAGCAGGACCAATCCCCAACTAAATCACCCCAGCCAGGGCTTTGTCAAATTAGGCCTTAAAAACCTCCTAGGATGGAGATTCCACCACCTCCCTAGGGAACCCATTCCACTGCTTCACCAACCTCTTAGCAGGGCCGTCCTTAGGATTTATGGTGCCCTAGGCGGGATAATTAAACTGGTGCCCCTGTGCCTGTCTTGCTCTTAGCAACACAAACATAAGTTTACACTATTGGAAAACTTGCCACATGCATGTTATTAAAACCAGTTTAATGTAGTTAAGCACACTGTAACGCTGATGGACTAGCACTGAAGAAGCAGCACTATAGAAAAAATTCTGATTTGTCAGAATGATGCAAATAATGTAATTTTTTTAATTTGTCAACATTTTATTGGAAATTTCTACGAAGAGGTATTGAAACAAGGATTTGTTTTTAATTAAAAGCAATCGTTCTGGCTTTTGGGGCTGCAAAATCAGTAATAATGTCATCGTATGACAAAGACGAAGTGATGTCTTGCTTGATTGCAAGACTAGCCAGACCAGTCAAGTGTTCCTGACTCCTTGTAGAGCGGAGATAGTTTTTAATGAACTTTAGTTTTGAGAAACTCCGTTCTCCTGATGCTCCTGTTACAGGAATTGTCAGTAGAATACGACTGGAAATGGACACATTAGGATATATGTCAACAAGTTTGCTGGTACGAGTAAACTGTACAATGACCATCATCGATTTTACATGTGGCAACATTGATGACGTGATGAACTAGGAATGTTCTTAATGTTTTCTCTGAATACTGTGTTGGTGCCTCAGTGTCTCCATGGCAGTTCTTAAGTATCTGGCAGAGCAAAGGGCCAGTGCACCTAAATGCCTGGCACTCTGTCTCCTAGCAACTGATGGCCTGGGCCCCCCCCCCCCCCCCGCAAAGGTGCCAACTGAAGGTGTTGGAGACAAAGAGATCAGGTGACCGCCTGGCCCGGGAAAGGAGCTGAGCAGAGAGGAGGGGCTGGAGGCGGTTGTTAGTCTGGAGCTGGCTGAGGGCAGACGTGGGGATCTGGCTCACTGCCCCAAAGAATGGACCCGGCCGAGGTGTCCAGCTCGCGGTACCTACAAGCTCTGTTTTAGACCCTGTTCCTGTCATCGAATAAACCTCTGTGTTACTGGCTGGCTGAGAGTCACGTCTGACTGCGATGTGGGCGGGCAGGACCCTGTGGCTGTCCCAGGACCCTGCCTGGGTGGGCTCCCTGTGGGAAGCGCACGGAGGGGCAGAGGATGCTGAATGCTCCAAGGAGAGATCCAGGAGGTGAAGCCGTGTGAGCTTCTTGCCCTGAACAAGTCTGCTCCAAGGGAGAGGAGGCTCCCCAAAGTCCTGCCTGGCTTGGTGGGGAGCAGTTCCAGACCATCGCCCGATGATTCCATGACATGACAGTGTACTCAATTCTTCATACAGTTCAAGTCCATTTAAATCAAAACGATCGCCATGCTTCAGGAGGCTCTCTAGGTCAGGGGTCCCCAATGCGGTGCCCGTGGGTGCCATGGTGCCCACAGGGGCTTCTCAGTGTACCTGCGTGCTGACCGGTGGACAAGCATCCGCCGAAATGCCACCGAAATTCGGCAGCATTTCGGCGGCAACGCCTCTGAATGACACCGCTTGCCGCCGATAAGCAGCGTCATCCAGAGGCGTCGCCACTGAAATGCCGCCAAATTTTGGCGGAATTTTGGCAGATGCCCGTCCACTGCCACGCTCCTTCGTCTGGCACCTGCCAGACGAAACGAAAAAAGTTGGGGACCACTGCTCTAGGTTCTTGCACTCTGTCATTAGTTGCTCTTGTTTTCCTATTTTGTTGAATTTAGTCCCGCTCAGCCCACTGCCAGCTGAGTGAATGGAACCTCAGGCCGACAGCGGGTTGAGTGGCTCAGCCAGGGCATCAGCCGCTGGCCTGCTCAGCCTGCTGCCAGCCTGGGGTTCCTTGGGGGTCCACAGGCCAGCAGCAGGTGCTGAGTGGGACCAGCGGCCGGGACCCCGGGTGGCAATGGGGCAGCAGCCGGAACCCCAGAGCAGCAGTGGACTGAGCCACTCAGCCCGCTGTTGTGTGCCATCAAAAATCAGCTCGCGTGCCACCTTTGGCACGTGTGCCTACCTTTGCCAACCCCTGCTCTATATGCTAGAAAGGAGATGAGCATATTACAGTTGTTGGACGGCTCCATTTAGCAGTAACAGGGCTATAGGAGCAAAGAATCCTGTGGCACCTTATAGACTAACAGACATTTTGGAGCATGAGCTTTCGTGGGTGAATACCCACTTCCTCAGATGCGTGTAGTCAGATGCATGTAGAGCTATAGGAAAGGCAGTCAACATTTTTTGTTTCTCTGACGAAAACTGGCCCACTCCCTTCCCCATACCAAACTTGTCACAAATAATTGTCAACAACTTAATTTTCTGTTTTTGGCTAAGATACTGATTTTTTTTTTAAATATTGAAACTGAATTCAGGATTGTTAGCAAGCATTTTTGGCGAACAAATTTGTTAAATGACAATCTAAATGGCAACACAGTACTGCTTTCCTCCTTGGCTCACCCCCCAGCCTGCTGGTCCAACAGCTGCAGCAGAGGAGGAGATAGGTGGAAAACTGCAGGACCCCAAAATCCACCTCTTGGGGTGCAGAGTGGCAACAGCAGCAGCAAACCCTCAGCTCCAATCACATGCCAATGGGCACCGCCGCCAGCCCAACGGACCATGGTGAAGTTAGCACAGCATCTAATCTCAGTGACGGGGCACCCATGAAGCCACAGCAGCTCATCCTGCCCTGTGCAGCTCCCCCCGGATGAGATGGATCGCTGAGAGCCTGGGGGAGAGACGCGCTCCCCAGCTAGGGTGACCAGATCCAGATGTCCTGATTTTATAGGGCCAGTCCCAATATTTGGGACTTTGTCTTATATAGATACCAATTACCTCCACCTAGGGTGACCAGACAGCAAATGTTAAAAATTGGGAGGGAGGTGGGGGGGAATAGGAGCCTATATAAGAAAAAGACCCAAAAATCAGGACCGTCCCTATAAAATTGGGACATCTGGTCACTCTGCAGGTAAATTCTTTCCCCCACCCCTTCCCAGAGAGCCCAACAGCCAATCCTGTCCCTCAGACTGTGCTGCATTTGGTTCTGTCTAGGACCCAGCAGCCTTGCTCTTACATGCTCCACTGCTTCCCACCTGTCCGGGCTCCCAGCAGAGCGGTGCCCCCAGACCTAGTGGTGCCCCAGGCAGCTGCCTGTTCTGCCTATGGCTAAGGATGGCCCTGCCTCTTAGTGTCGTAGTGTTTCCTAATATCCAACCTAGACCTCCCCCACTGCAACTTGAGACCATTGCTCCTTGTTCTGTCATCTGCCACCACTGAGAACAGTCTAGATCCATCCTCTTTGGAACCCCCTTTCAGGTAGTTGAAAGCAGCTATCAAATCCCCCCTCACTCTTCTCTTCAGCAGACTAAATAATCCCAGTTCCCTCAGCTCTCCTCATAAATCATGTGCTCCAGCCCCCTAATCATTTGTGTTGCTCTCTGCTGGACTCTTTCCAATTTTTCCATATCCTTCTTGTAGTGAGGGGCCCAAAACTGGACACAGTACTTGAGATGAGGCCTCACCAATGTCGAATAGAGGGGAATGATCACATCCCTCAATCTACTGGCAATACCCCTACTTATACAGCCCAAAATGCTGTTAGCCTTCTTGGCAACAAGGGCACACTGTTGACTCATATCCAGCTCCTCATCCACTGTAACTCCTAGGTCCTTTTCTGCAGAACTGCTGCCTAGCCATTTGGTCCCTAGTCTGTAGCAGTGAATGGGATTCTTCCTTCCTAAGTGCAGGATTCTGCACTTGTCCTTGTTGAACCTCATCAGGTTTCTTTTGGCCCAATCCTCTAATTTGTCTAGGTCCCTCTGTATCCTATCCCTACCCTCCAGCGTATCTATCACTCCTCCCAGTTTAGTGTCATCTGCAAACTTGCTGAGAGTGCAATCCACGCCATCCTCTAGATCATTAATGAAGATATTGAACAAAACTGTCCCCAGGACCGACCCTTGGGGCACTCCGCTTGATACTGGCTGCTGACTAGACATGGAGCCGTTGATCGCTACCCGTTGAGCCCGACGATCTAGCCAGCTTTCTATCCACCTTACAGTCCATTCATCCAGTCCATACTTTTTTAACTTGCTGGCAAGAATACTGTGGGAGACCGTATCAAAAGCTTTGCTAAAGTCAAGGAATAACACGTCCTCTGCTTTCCCGTCATCCAAAGACCCAGTTATCTCCTCATAGAAGGAAATTAGGTTAGTCAGGCATGACTTGCCCTTGGTGAATCCATGCTGACTGTTCCTGATCACTTTCCTCTCCTCTAAGTGCTTCAAAATTGATTCCTTGAGGACATGCTCAATGATTTTTCCAGGGACTGAGGTGAGGCTGACTGGCCTGTAGTTCCCCAGATCCTTCTCCTTCCCTTTTTTAAAGATGGACACTACATTAGCCTTTTTCCAGTCATCCGAGACCTCACCCGATCCCCATGGGTTTTCACAGATAATGGTCAATGCAGTGACATAGCCAAGTTCTAAGAGCAGGGGGAGCAATCATTAAAAGGGCGTCCCCCCTTGGCTCCTCCTCTGGCCACGCCCCTTGGCTCCTCCTCCAGCCTCTCCGTGCCCCCCACCTTGGCTGGCTCCTTCTGCCGCCTCCACGGCCCCCCCTCCATGGCTCCTCCAGCCGTGCCACCCCCCCTGCTCCTCCGGCCATGCTGCGGCCATACTGTGCCCCCCATTCAAGCCGGGGGTGCAGCAGCCTTCCCCAGTTCCAGCCCCGTGTGTGTGCAGGGAACAGAGGGGATTATAGCCTGGATCGAGGTTACAGGGTCCAGCTCTGCTCAGGGGTTCTGACCCCTCACGGCTGGCCAGGAACGCAGCTCCTGGCAGGTCCGAGCCCCTTGGGCAGTGGGGCAGTTTGAGGAAGTCTCTGTGCTCCAGGCTGAGCGCCGGTCGCCCTGAACTCATCCCCCACTTGCCCGGCTCAGGCCGGGCGGCAAAGAGCCAGAGGCTCCCGCCTAGCCTGACATCCCCGCACACCTCTGTTCTTCCCTGGGGCCTGCCTGCTTCCCCTCACACACCCTGGAGCAGCGCGGGAGCCGCCAGCTCCATTTGCCTATCTCCTTCCCCTTCCTCGCCTGAGACCAGCCTCACTTCTCCGGCCACGCCGCCCCGCCCACATGGCTCCTCTGGCCGTGCTGTGCTGTCCCATGCCCCCCCCATTGCTCCTCTGGCTGTGCCGCCCCCGCATGGCTCCTCCAGCCACGCTACGGGCTGCCATGCTGCGCCCCCCCCTCGCTTCTCCGGCCACGCCGCCCCCCCATGGCTCCTTTGGCCATGCTGTCCCCCCCATAGCTCCTCCAGCCACGCTACGGGCTGCCATGCTGTGCCCCCCCCCCCCGCTCCTCCGGTCGTGCCGCTCCTCTGGCCGTGCTGTCCCCCCCCCATGGCTCCTCCAGCCGTGCTACGGGCTGCCAAGCTGAGCCCCCCTCGCTTCTCCGGTCGTGCCGCTCCCCCATGGCTCCTCTGCTGCCCCCATGACCCCCCCCTGGCTCCTCTGGCTGTGCTGCCCCCACTCATGGCTCCTCCAGCCGCTCCATGCCTTCCCCACCCCCATGGCTCCTCTGGCTGCGACGCCACCCTTCCCATGGCTCCTCCGGTCGTGCCGCTCCCCCATGGCTCCTCTGGCTATGCTGTCCCCCCCCATGGCTCCTCCAGCCGTGCTACAGGCTGCCATCTGAGCCCACCTCGCTTCTCTGGTTGTGCCACTCCCCCGTGGCTTGTCTGCCGCCCCCATGACCCCCCCGTGGCTCCTCTGGCTGTGCTGCCCCCACTCATGGCTCCTCCAGCCGCTCCATGCCTTCCCCACCCCCATGGCTCCTCTGGCTGCGACACCACCCTTCCCATGGCTCCTCCGGCCGTGCTGCCCCCCCCAATGGCTGCTCTGGCTGTGCTGCCCCCACTTGCTTGCAGGAGCCCAGCGCAGGCCCTGCAGGCCAAGCTTCAGAGCAGAGCGTGGGCCCCGCCCGCTGGCGCCATGGTAACCCCTAACTAAGGCACCGCTTTTGGAAAATGTGCTGAGGGGAAGCGGCTGCTTCCCCTGCACCCCCCTAGATACGCTACTGGGTCAATGGCTCTGCAGTCACGTCCACCCTCGGATGCAGTGCATCTGGCCCCATGGACTTGTGTTCATCCAGCTTTTCTAAATAGTCCTTAACCTGTTCTTTCACCGCTGAGGGCTGGTCACCTCCTCCCCTTGCTGTGCTGCCCAGGGCAGCAGTCTGGGAGCTGACCTTCTCTGTGAAGACACAGGCTAAAAAAACATTGAGTACATGTTTTTTAACCATGAAAGCTTATGCCCAAATACATCTGTTAGTCTTTAAGGTGCCACTGGACTCCTTGTTGTTTTTGTGGATACAGACTAACATGGCTACCCCCTGATAATTAGCTTTTTCCACATCCTCTGTCACTAGTTTGCCTCCCCCATTCAGTAAGGGGCCCACACTTTCCCTGATCTTCCTGTAGAAACCCTTCTTCTTACTCTTAACATCCCTTGCTAGCTGCAACTCCAAGTGTGATTTAACCTGCCTGATTTCACTCCTGCATGCCTGAGCAATATTTTTATACTCCTCCCTGGTCATTTGTCCAATCTTCCACTTCTTGTAAGCTTCTTTTTTGTGTTTAAGATCAGCAAGGATTTCACTGTTAAGCCAAGCTGGTCGCCTGCCATATTTACTATTTTTTCTACACATCGGGATGGTTTGTTCCTGCAACCTCAATAAGGATTCTTTAAAATTCACTCAGCTCTCCTGGACTCCTTTCCCCCTCATGTTATTCTCCCGGGGATCCTGCCCATCAGTTCCCTGAGGGAGTCAAAGTCTGCTTTTCTGAAGTCCAGGGTCCATATTCTGCTGCTCTCCTTTCTTCCTTGTGTCAGTATCCTGAACTCGACCACCTCATGGTCACTGCCTCCCAGGTTCCCATCCACTTTTGCTTCCCCTACTAATTTTTCCTTGTTTATGAGCAGCAGGTCAAGAAGTTGTCTACACATCTTACAGTGCTGGTACTAATTCCCATCTTCTCTCATTTAACTAACAGCTTCCCATGTGGTATCATCTCAAATGCTTTACTGAAGTATTAAATCTACTGCATTTCCCTTCTCTAAAGAAATTAGTTGTCTTCTCAAAGAAGGATGTCAGGTTAGTCTGGCAGAATCTATCTTTGGTAAACCCATGTCGCATTACGTCCCCTTTTCTGTTTATCTCCAGGAATTTACTTCTTTCCCACAATGTTTATTCTAAAGCCTTTCAAATGAACAAGGTCAGACTAACAGGTCAGCAATTGCCCAGAGCCCTCTTTTCCCCTTTCTTATATATAGATGCAATGTTAGCTAGTCCCCAGTCATGTGGTATCACCCTTGAACAGGTAAATGTATTAAAACTCCTTGCTCCTGGATTAGCAATCTCATGTGCCAGTTCTTTTTGATTTAGTTGGGGATTGGTCCTGCTTTGAGCAGGGGGTTGGACTAGATACCTCCTGAGTTCCTTTCCAACCCTGATATTCTATGATTCTTCTAGTACTCTGGGCTGGAAATTATCTAGTCCCCATGATTTAATCACATTGACCTCTAAAGGCTTGTCTACACTGCAACATTGTCAACAAAACTTTTGTTTTTCATGGGTACTTTAGAAAGCAGCCCCGTGAAAGACAAAAGTTTTGCTGACGCAAGTGGCAGTGTGAACACGACTCTGTCTGCTGACAAAACTACTGCCACTTGTGGGGCTGGTAGTATTTTGTCTGCAAAAGTTCTCTTTCACTTCAGTCGTGGTCATTTCTATTTCTCTGCACTTGCCAATGTTCTGTGTTGTCGTCCCTACTGAAAACCAAGACAAAAAACTCATTTAGTTTTTGGGCCATACCTAGATTATCTTCCCTCTCTGTCCACACTGCTTGGTGACCCAAACTCATCCTTTTGAATTTTCTCTTTATTTATATAACTAAAACTCTTTTATTATTTGTTTTAATTCCCTTGGCAAGACTCAATCCAACATGACTATTAGCAATTCTCACTTTATTCCTACATTTTCTGACCTCTACGATGTAGCTTTCTTTGCTCATCAATCCCGTTTCTCATTCCTTATAGGCTCTCTGCTTATTCCTAATAACCCTTCTGAAGTGGTTATTCAGACATCTGGGTCGGGAGCCTTTCCCTATAAGTTCTCCCTTTGCTAGGGATGCAAGTTACAGATCAGTTTAAAGACATTCCAAGCCTCCTCCACATTCATATCCTTGAGCTCTTCAGTCCAGTTGACTTTGGTAACTAATTCCCTTCATTTTCCTTTTGTAATAAAACCCCACAGTTGGTGGCCTGGTTTGATTATCCTTCTGTTTCATGTAAACTGAATTAACTCGTGATCACACAGCCAGCCAGGTCTTCTACCATGTCCTCACTCCTCACAGAACTGACTCTAAAACTGGATCAACTCTTGTTGGTTCAGTGGCTGGTTGATGAAGCAAACTGCCCTCTGTCGCATCCAAGAATAACCAGGCCCTACCACTATTGTTCCTTCAGTAACCCAGTCACAGGAAACGGCTGGAGTCTTCCAGGGTGTCCAGGCAGAATCCAGCAGAATGAGATTCTGATCCCGATTGGAGGCTCTGGCTGCTACTGTCATGGAAGTAATAATGGCTGCAGTAATCAGTCACTTTGACACCTCTGATCATTAGAGTAGGGGCCACGCTGTTCGAGCTACCGAAGGAAAGAACGTGCCATTGGCGTTATGCTCAGCTATAAGATTCCCAGGTTTTCTGTGAGACCACTTACCAGAGAGAGGATAATAATTTTCTACCACCCACAGATGACATGATTCAATATTAGCCTGACAGCTTCCAAGACCTGATATATTTCAAAAAGAGAATGTGATTGCTGATCTGAGCCACTGATTTAACTATAGGAATGCATTTCACTCCTTCGTGGCACAGCACCCTGAGCACTGTGGCAGGGGATGTAGGACGGTTTACAAATCAAGCATTAAATGTTATTAACTGCTCTAAGGACAGCTCTGTACCGATCACAGAACCAAGCCACCATGCTGGTCAGCAGCAAGGAGTAATGCTCACATCTCCGATGGAATAACAAGGCTTGGTATTCCTACAGCACCCTCTGATTTCCAGAGCACTTAACAAACATTAGCTAAGGGCCTGTGTGCTTGTCCTTGAAGGGTGGAATGGACCAGGGGTCATTTGCTGGAGGGTGGAGCTATTGAGCTCCGGTTTAAAATGCCTCTGAGCATTGTACACTAATAAGGAGGAAAGGAGAGCTGCTTTATTGTTATTGCAATAGCCCCAATGGCAGTCACAGCCTTACTGTGCAAGGGGCTGTACAGACACCGTCCCTGCCCTCCAAGAGCTTACAATGTAAGTAGACAAGATAGACAGAGGGAAATCAAAACACACAGAGGTGTGGCTAGTGGCACAACAGGGCTTAGAACCCAACTGTCCTGAATCTCATTCCTGTATCCTATCCACTGGACCTCACTGCCCCTCTCTGTTCTGGAGGTTTTATAGCAACCTGAAGAAATAGGATCAAATCCAGCAATTCTTACTGATGAGACTAGTTGTATAACTCCACCTTGAATGTGTGGAAGGAGAAGGCCAAACATCTCCAGGAGCTGCGTTAGGCTGCGACCTTACTTTGACATTCCCTTGCTGGTACATGATAAAAGGCAGCTTCTGATCGCAAAGGCCAGCCGGGAAAAGATTGAGCGCTCTCTTTTAATGCATATGGATCTCTCGTGCGCGTCATATCTAAGTTATGAAGGGCATGTGGAAGCCTTGTCCTTGAGGAGGCTGAAGCCACTCAGGTTATAAACTAACATCCCCCTGGAACTCCTTTTACCTTCTTGCTTGTGCGAATCCCAGAGGTATATGCTATCAGCCTCCCAGGTCAGAAACAGCCCCTGGCTCAAGGCACTTCCCATCTAGGATTTAGACATGACACAAGTAGGTGTGAGAAGAGATGGATCAGATCCTGTGTTCATGCAGTTGGTTCATGGACACTGTTTAATTATTTATTGGTTTAGAGGCTGTTCATTACTACTTCATTTTTGATGTTGCAGGAGCACCTGGAGGCCTGAGTGAGACTGGGAATTTATTGTGCCAGGCGCTGTACATACAGACAGTAAGAGACAGTCCCTGCCCCATAGAGGTTTACAATTTAAACAGACAAATCAGACAAAGGAAGAATATCTCCCTCTCTAACAGATGGGGAATTAAGACACAAAAAAAGTATAAACAACTTGGCCAAGGTCACATAAGGAACCTGTGGCAGGGCAGCAAATTGAACCCAAAGCTCCTGAGTTCCAGTCCAGTGCCTTAACCATAAGACCATCCTTCCTCTCATAGAATGCCTGGCAGACCATAAGAACAGCCATACTGGGTCAGACCAGTATCCTGTCTTCCAACAGTGGCCAATGCCATGTGCCCCAGAGGGAATGAACAGAACAGGTAATCACCACATGATCCATTCTCTGTCACCCATTCCCAGTTTTTGGCAAACAGAGGCTAGGGACAGCATTCCTGTCCATCCTGGCTAATAGCTATTGATGGGCCTATCCTACATGAATTGATCTAGTTCTTTTTAGAACCCTGCTATAGTCTTGGCCTTCACAACATCCTCTGGCAAAGAGTTGCACAGGTTGAAGTGGAAGTGAAGTGAGTTTATAGGCAGGAGCGGAATGATGCCAAGGTGGTTACTGGACAAATGGGTTCTGAGGGGAAATTCCAGGCATAAGGGGCAGCATGGAAAAAGACCAGAGCCATTAGTGTGAAAATGAGGACTCCTTCTGCAGCTCCTTCTGCAAGATAAACTAAGATGCAGCAGAGGAAGCAGAGGTTACCACCGCCTAACCTGAAACCAGTTTCTGAAAATAGCTGCTCTCAGATCAGCTGAGTTGTAACCACTCTGTTACTCTGATTCCCTCTTGCTCCTCCTTGCAGGGTCAAAACAGGCACAGGATTCTATTTTTACATGGCAATTTGCATAGTGATCTTAACCTTCGCTCTGGCAAACGAGGCTGAATGTTACAATGTTCTAAACTTTACAGCTGTCTGTGTTAGTCTCTAAGGTGATGCAGCAGCTGCCCCAGGGAATGGGATAGACCAGGGCTCGGCAACCTTTCAGAAGAGGTGTGCTGTCTTCATTTATTCACTCTAATGTAAGGTTTTGCGTGCCAGTAATCCATTGTAAAGTTTTTAGAAGGTCTCTTTCTATAAGTCTATAATATATAATTAAACTATTGTTGCATGTAAAGTAAATAAGGTATTTAAAATGTTTAAGGAGCTTCATTTAAAATTAAATTAAATGCAGAGCCCCTTGAACTGATGGCCAGGACCTGGGCAGTGTGAGTGCCACTGAAAATCAGCTTGCATGCCACCTTCGGCACCCATGCCATAGGTTGCCTACCCCGGGGTAGACTGTAGGTCCCCGAAGGAGGAAAGCTCCTTCCCCAGATTCAAGTCTTTGCATGTCAGAATATCCACCCAGAAGCTAGAAATGCAACATCAGTAGTAGCTCCTTTGAGAAAATGTCCAGTAGTGAACGTACAGCATGGAAAATGATTCTGAATTCAAAAGGAAGCTAAAACACAGATTTACTCTATCCTGAGTGTAACTAAACCACGTATGCCAAAAGCACACTTTGCAGCATTCAATTTTGTCCGTAAGCATCACTTGTCTAGAATACAGAGATGTGGCTTGTGGAGACTACAAATCCCAGCATGCAAATACTCACTCTGGATCCTAACGGAAGCCACTTGATCCAAATGTGGCTTAAGATAGAACACAGCATGCTGGGAACTGTAGTTTCTATGGACTGCAACATCAATCAAGACAAGAAGGTCTCCAATTTGTTTATTTTTGTGCAAAGTGAGTGAGAGTTGCTAATGTAGTTACTGACTGGGCAAATGGATGTCACCCATGAGAAGTCTTTAAACCATTATTTGAGGACTTCAATAGTTCAGACATAGGTTAGGGGTTTATTACAAGAGTGGGTGAGTTAGATTCTATGGCCTGTATTGTGCAGGAGGTCAGACTAGATGATCATAATGGTCCCTTCTGACCTTAAAGTCTATGAGTCTATGAGGAATGCAAGTTGCTCCCCAACGGATAGAATGCTGGACTGGGAGTCAGGAGATCTGGCTCTGTTTACAATTCTACTGAGCAACCCTGTGCAATTCGCTTCCCCTCGTTCCCCTCTCACCTTTTGTTTGTCTTGTCTATTTAGACTGTAAGCGCTTTGGGGTAGGGACTCTGTTCCTATGTGTTTGTACCTCACCTAGCACAGTGGGGCCCTGCCCTTAGGAGCGGCTTCTAGATGGTTTAGTTGGGGACTGGTCTTGTTTTGAGCAGGGGGTGAGACTAGATACCTCCTGAGGTCCCTTCCAACCCTGATATTCTATGATTCCAGGATGCTATTCTAGTGCAAATAATAGTGTATGGATGAGAACATGTACAAACCTGACAGCGGTAAGGAAGTGCAGCTTCTTCCTGCAACAGAAGGGGCTTGAGGATAAAGATGATAGGACTGGATGGGAGCAGACAGGGTATTACTGTATTTCCCTCTGATTTCTAAGAAGTATCCTGAATACAGCAGTCTGGGCACCTGGACTAGCTCAGCAGTGTAACGCTTTTGTTTCAACAGCCAGTGGCCACAGCTTTTTATTTCACTCCAGCCTGCAGTAGAACTTGGACTACTTCAACTCTCCTGCCCTGCCTTGTGAAAAGCAAGTAGTGGATGCTCTCGGCTGGGAATGAACGGGGAGGTAGACAAGAACTCATCACCAAGGTCTGGAAGGTACCAGCCACCTAAACCTGAATTACGTTGCCTGGACCATGGACCAGTAGTTGGGAATATTCAAACTCTCTAACTTCCCTTCTCCTCTTCCTGAGCCTGTCTCTGAGAATCGGGAGGGTGAGCCGCACATAAGAACTTAAGAATGACCAACTGGGTTAGACCAATGGTCCATCTAGCCCAGTGTCCTGTTTTCTGACAGTGAGCACTGCCAGATGCCTCAGAGAGAATGAACAGAACAGGGCAATTATCAAGTGATCCATCCCGTCACCCAGTCCCAGCTTCTGGCAGTCAGAGGCTTAGGGATGCCCAGAGCATGGGGTTGCATCCCTGACTATCTTGGCTAATAGTAATTGATGCACCTGTCCTCCATGAACTTACCTAGTTCTTTTCTGAAGCCAGTATAGTTTTGGCCATCACAACATCCCCTGGTAATAAGTTCCACAGGTTGACTGTGTGTTGTGTGAAGAAATACTTCCTTGTGTTTGTATTAAACCTGCTGCCTGTTAAATACATTGGGTGACCACTTGATCATGTGTTATGTGAAGGGGTAAATAACACTTCCCTATTCACTGTCTCCACACCATTCCTGATTTTACAGACCTCGATCATACCCCCCTTAGTCATCTCTTTTCTGAGTTTAACTGTCCCACTGTTTTTAATCCCTCTGCATATGGAAGCTGTTCAATATCCCCAGTCATTACTTGGCACTTATCAACACTGAATTTCATCTGCCGTTTTGTTGCCTGGTCACCCAGTTTTGTGAGATCCCTTTGTTACACTTCACAGTCTGCTTTGGACTTAACTATTTTGAGTAATTTTGTATTATCTGAAAATTTTGCCAGCTCACTTTTCACTGCCTTTTCCGTATGTTGAATTGCCCTGTTCTGTTCACTGCCTCAGAAAAGACTAGACGTGAACGGAATGGGAACTGAAACTGGTTAGGGGCTGGGGCATTGGGTGGGGGTTGTTGCTGTCTAAGCTCCTCTCCTTCTGCAGTCCCCACCTAAGATGAGCAGCAATATTTCGTATGGGGAGTGTTAGATGGGGCAAGGGAGATGGGTTTTGGCTGGATGAGAGACAGCTGTTCCGTTGGTGTGCTGTGTTTCTCTCATCTCCATCTCCATTCTCACTGCTTGGCCTCAGGTAGGGTTCTTTGCCCTCCTGGCAAGTGGGATCCAGAAGGTGGGGATGGGAAATTGATGTGGGATCCCCACCTCTGCTGAGCTGTGAAGAGGGTGACCCTTTCCAGGCACCTGGGGGATTCCTGGGGTGGGGGGAGGGGAGAAACTAGGGGTCTCATCTGGGGCAGGTTGGAGGTGGGGATTGCTAGTCCTTTTCCTCTCCTGGGGCTGTGAGGAATCTCACTTTTCCATATGTGCTGAGTTATGATGTCAGTAGAATGTGAGGGCAGAGGGGGCAGGTCCTTTCCCTTCTTAGGGAGTGAGTAGGGGAGGATGGGGGGTTACTCTGGGGTCCCCACTTCTCACTAGGTGCTGAGTGGGGTCAGCAGGAGATGGGAATGCTAGATAACTAAGTGCTTTCCCTTTGTGAGGGATGGGGGCTTATTGGTGTGGGGGAGTTATGCTGGGGTCTCCCCTTGTCCCCAGGTGCTGAATGGTGGCGTGTATTGGAGGTCAGTGGATTTGGGCAGGTCATTGCCCTTCCTGGGGGCTAGGAGTTGGAGGTGTTACTTTGGGGTCCCTAATTGTCCCTGGGTGCTGAGTCATGCGCTGGGTTGGGGGAGATTTGAGCAGACAGGTCCTTTTCCCCTAAAGGAAGGGGATTTACTGTGGGACCTCCCTGTCCTACATGATGAACTGTGGTGGGAGAGGGGTTGGGCAGGTCCTTTCCCCTGCAGGGGGGCTAGGTGCTGTGGCGAGGAGTCACTCCAGGGGTCCCATTTCTAGGGGCTGAGCCATGGGGTGGGCTGAAGGGAAGCTTCTGGTGGGGTCACTCTGTCCTGAGGGCTAAGTGGTGTGGTGGGTTGGAGGTCAGGTGGTGGGGGGGTGACATTGGGGTTCCCCTGTCCCTGGGGCTGAGGCGTGGGATGGGCTGGGAGGCTGGTGGTCGGGGATCACTCTGGAGTCCCCCTGTCCTGGGGGCTGAACCATGAGGTGGGGTGCCACTCTGGGGTTCCCCCATCCTGGGGCTAAGCTGAGGGGTGGGCTGAAGGTCAGGTGCTGGGGGAGGGGTGACACTGGGGATCCCCTCTCCTGGGGGCTGAGCTGTGGGGTGGGTTGGGGGGGATGTGTTGAGGGGGCACTCTGGGATCCCCTGTCCTGGGTGGGTTGGGGGGTAACTCCAGGGTTCCCCATTCCAAGGGTTGAGTGGTGGGCTGCTGGGGGGGTCACTCCAGTCCTCGCATCCTGGGGGCTTAGCAGTGGGGGTCAGGTTTAGGGAGTCATTCTGGTTCCCCCGTCCCAGGGGCTGAGCGGTGGGCTGGTGGACAGGTGTGTGTGTGATCACTCCAGTCCCCCCATCCTGGGGCTGAGTGGTGAGGGACAGGTGTGGCCAAGGGGGGATCACTCCGGGGTCCCCCATCCCGGGGCTGAGCGGTAGGTGACAGCTGTCGGGGGGTCACTCCAGTTCCCCTGTCCCAGGGCTGAATGGTGGGGGACAGGTGTGGCTGGGGTGGGGGTCACTCCGGACCCCCGTCCCAGGGCTGAGCGGTGGGGGACAGGTGTGGCTGGGGAGGGTCACTCCGGTTCCCACATCCCGGGGCTGAGTGGTGAGGTGGGGGACAGGTGCTGGAGGGTCACTCCGGTTCCCCCATCCCGGGACTGAGCGGTGAGGTGGGGGACAGGTGTGGCTGGGGGGGTCACTCCGGTTCCCCCATCCCGGGGCTGAGCGGTGGGGGACAGGTATTGGGGGGGTCACTCCGGTTCCCTCGTCCCGGGGGTGAGCGGTGGGCTGGTGGACAGGTGTGTGTGGGGTCACTCTGGTCCCCCCGTACCGGGGCTGAGCGGTGGGGGACAGGTGTTGGGGGGTCACTCGGGTTCCCCTGTTCCGGGGCTGAGCGGTGGGGGACTGGTGTGGCTGGGGGGCGTCACTCTGGTTCCCCTGTCCCGGGGCTGACGGGTGGGGGACTGGTGTGGCTGGGGGGGGTCACTCGGGTTCCCCTGTTCCGGGGCTGAGCGGTGGAGGACGGGTGTGGCTGGGGGGCGTCACTCGGGTTCCCGTGTCCCGGGGCTGAGCGGTGGGGGACGGGTGTGGCGGGGGGGGTCACTCGGGTTCCCCGATCCCGGGGCTGAGCGGTGGGGGACGGGTGTGGCGGGGGGGGTCACTCGGGTTCCCCGGTCCCGGGGCTGAGCGGTGGGGGACGGGTGTGGCTGGGGGGCGTCACTCGGGTTCCCGTGTCCCGGGGCTGAGCGGTGGGGGACGGGTGTGGCTGGGGGGTGTCACTCGGGTTCCCCTGTCCCGGGACTGAGCGGTGGGGGACGGGTGTGGCTGGAGGGTGTCACTCGGGTTCCCCTGTTCCGGGGCTGAGCGGTGGGGGACGGGTGTGGCGGGGGGGGTCACTCGGGTTCCCCTGTCCCGGGGCTGAGCGGTGGGGGACGGGTGTGGCTGGGGGGTGTCACTCGGGTTCCCCTGTCCCGGGACTGAGCGGTGGGGGACGGGGGGGGCGGGGGGGTCACTCGGGTTCCCCTGTCCCGGGGCTGAGCGGTGGGGGACGGGGGTGGCGGGGGGGGTCACTCGGGTTCCCCGGTCCCGGGGCTGAGCGGTGGGGGACGGGTGTGGCGGGGGGGGTCACTCGGGTTCCCCGGTCCCGGGGCTGAGCGGTGGGGGACGGGTGTGGCGGGGGGGGTCACTCGGGTTCCCCTGCCCCGGGGCTGAGCGGTGGGGGACGGGTGTGGCGGGGGGGGTCACTCGGGTTCCCCTGCTCCGGGGCTGAGCGGTGGGGGACGGGTGTGGCGGGGGGGGTCACTCGGGTTCCCCTGCTCCGGGGCTGAGCGGTGGGGGAGGGGT
This sequence comes from Gopherus flavomarginatus, assembly GCF_025201925.1. Taxonomy (NCBI): domain Eukaryota; kingdom Metazoa; phylum Chordata; order Testudines; family Testudinidae; genus Gopherus; species Gopherus flavomarginatus. The sequence continues at coordinate 3,068,366 of NC_066617.1, read as the reverse complement.
GTGGCCGGGGCGGGTCACTCCGGGCTAAGCCGCGGGGCGGGGAGGTCAGAGGCGCCGGCGCCCCCTCCCGTCAGCGCTGCGGCCGTCACACGTGGGACCAGGGCAGCCGAGTTTTGCCGACGTGTCCCTGCCCCGCGTGCCCCGGAAGCCCCGCCCTCACCCCGGTGACGTCATTGTGAATACAGTCTATCGGACCCATGTTGAGGCCCCGCGCGCTGATTGGTCTGGCAGAAAGGGGCAGGGCCTGACGGACGGGTCGCTGATTGGTCGGGTGAGGGAGTCCCGGGCTCAGCGCGCCTGCGCGGGGTGGCGGGAGGGATAAATGTCGGCGGCGTTGAGCGCCCCTCCCCCCCACGTTACTGCCGGCTGAGTCGGCTGCGTCCGCTCTGTGCTCCCCTCACCTCAGCGCGTCCGGCCCGACCCGCTCGGCTCGGCTCGGCTCGCCATGGCCTCCGCCGCCCCCGGCCAGAGCGGCTCCGCCGCGCCCCTCGCGCTGCAGCGCGGCATCGTCAAGATGGTGAGAGCCGGGACGGGGCCCCCGAGACCTGCCCCGGGCCCCTCCCCCCCGCGATTCCCGCTGCCCCCGGGACCTGCCCCGGGCCCCTCCCCCCGCGATTCCCGCTCCCCCCGGCACCGGCCCCCGCCGTTCCCGCTCCCCCCGGGACCTGCCCCCGGCACCGGCCCCCGCCGTTCCCGCTGCCCCCGGGCCCTGCCCCGGGCCCCTCCCCCCCGCGATTCCCGCTGCCCCCGGGCCCTGCCCCGGGCCCCTCCCCCCCGCGATTCCCGCTGCCCCCGGGACCTGCCCCGGGCCCCTCCCCCCCGCGATTCCCGCTGCCCCCGGGACCTGCCCCGGGCCCCTCCCCCCCGCGATTCCCGCTCCCCCCGGGACCTGCCCCGGGCCCCTCCCCCCGCGATTCCCGCTCCCCCCGGCACCGGCCCCCGCCGTTCCCGCTCCCCCGGCACCGGCCCCCGCCGTTCCCGCTCCCCCGGCACCGGGCTCCGCCGCTCCCGCTCCCCAGCCGTGGCTCTCTCAGTACCTGCCCAGGGACCGGCCGCTGGTGTCGGTGCCGCAGGTCCGCGCCCCCGCGCTGATGCTGCCCCCGGCTCTGCCCCGTTGCTTTTGCACCCCCCACGCCGGTGCGTCCCCCCCCCCCCCGGGTCTCTGTTGTACCCACTTGTCTGCATCTCCAGCTCCCTCCGTGCCACCTGCTCCCCGGGTCCTGCCCGCCGCGCCCCGCTCCCTGCAGCTGCTCTGCGGGGCCGCCGTGGAGCGCTCCCCCCTCCGCGCCCCTCTGTTCTCCTGAGCTGCAGCTGAGACCCCGCAACTCCTCCCGGGTCCCTGATCCCTCATTCCCGGACAGGCCTGGCATCTCCTGGCCTCTGCCGACTGGTCTGTGCTGGGCACCGGCTGCTCCTTGGGGCAGGGCCCCAGCTGGGTCTGGCACGCTGCCCCCAGGGCTGGTCCCCAGCAACTTCTCGCGGGTGGAGGTGTCTAGTTGGGCCTGAAACTTGTCTGCTGCGGTGCCTTTCCTGCAGGCCAGGAGGCCTTCATATGTGGGAGGGGTTGGACGTGTCCTTCAGTCTTGCAGGGGCTGGGGGCTGGGGCATGCTCTCTGCCCTCCCACAAGGGCTGGAGACCTGCTCAGGGATTGCTCTTGTCGTGTGGATGAACGTGTGTTCATCCTGGGGCTGGGGAGGGCATGCCCTCTACCTGCAGGGAGGGGCCTGAACCAGAGGATCGGTGGCTATGTACTTTACCCTGACGATTTGGCCGGCCCTTATGTCCAGGGCAGGCTTTCCAATCGGCTTTGCAACATTTTCAGTAGCTGTATGAAAAACTTGCTCCTAAGTCAGTCTGGAAGGAAACTGCTGGGGGTGAGCTCTGAAGAGGGTGTAGGGTGATGGGGGAGGAACATGGACACGGACATGTGCGGCTTGGTGTGGGGGTGTCTGCATTGTTTGGGGGGCTAAGAGGGTTAGGGAGGTGGGTGTGCAGTGTGTTTTCTATTTTGGAATCGATCTGTGTGCTGGTGGGGCTGGGGGAGACCTAGCTTGGGGGTTGGTGTATTGCACACATCTCCATCTGTATTGGCCCAGACAGTGTTGTTTACAGCAAGCCCTGCTCTGGAAGCTGCCACAAAGTCTAATCCTTTGCCATTGTCTGGACTGCTGGGAGCCCGTGGAGAGGCTAGGTTTTTCAGATGGGAACCTGGTCTGTGGGAGAGGAGCAGGCACAAGACATACAGCTCAGTTATTTGGGGGTGGGGGAATGTTGGGGTTGGTGGAAACTGAGACTTGTTTTTCTGGTTGGGCTGGGGTGTGTGTGGGGAGCTGGGGCTAGTGGGTTGTTTCCATACAGGTCCTGTTAACAGTTAAGGTGCTAGCAACTGTCCTAAAGTTACTGTTACTAGCAGGTCAGGGGTCCATGCCCAATCCTGTGGAGGCAGGGAGTTTTACAGTGGTCATGCCTCACTCTCTCCTAGTTTGTCCTTATCACAACTTTAAATGTGTTCAGAAAAAAGCCTGCTCAGGCTGGCCTGGGAAGCAGTGCTGGGTCTGGGCAGGTGATGCAAGGACTGCTAGTGCAGTTTCAGCTATAATGCAGAACAGAATCTTAGTGGAATCTGGACATGGGCCCTGACCTGTGCCATGCTGTGCTCTGAAGGGAGCAGTCTTCTAGCCAAGGCAGCAGCGCAGGAAGGGGGGCGGGTCACATCTCTGCATGTGGAGTGGTTCAGAAGTTGTTTTCCCCCCTCAGTCTTGCTACAAGAAGGGACCCTCATCTTGCTCACCACAGTTGATGTGGGCTTTTTACCACCAGAGGGCTTAACCCACTGAATTGTCAGAGCTTTGAATGTGCCCTGTTGGGCTGAAACGGGAAAGGCTTGCTCCTTGTTTAGCTCTTTCAGGAGCTCCCCAGAGGGGCAGTACATAGTAGGTTAAAAAAATGTAACTAGAGGTTTTAGCAGCTTTGAGTTGCTAGGCTGCTGCTAGAGATCCCAAGGAATGTGAGCATCAGACTTCCTGGTTCCTCTGCCAGAGCAAGTGCTGTCAGATTTAGGGTTGGCCCTAGGTCTGAGGTTAGACCTTTCTGTACTCCGTTTTGAGCTGAGATTTTTCAGGGTTAGTTTCTGCCCCAAGATGGACAGCTGCATAAGTTTTCACAAAAATCAGCTAAGTAGTTTGTGTGGGAAACAAACACATCCCTAATTTAAAAAGGGTATATGCAGTAACCAGTGCACTGAGGCCTCTAGTCCTATTGTAATATACAGAGTATATGAAATATAGTTGGCAAACTGATAGGTGGTTGATGATAAGAGGTCAGTGAGGGGAGGGAGTGCTGTGCAAACAGAGTAAAAGATGCATCATTCCCAAACCGATATGGATTAGGGGCAAGTTTGTATTAAGAACAGTTCTTTAGCTGTACTGAATCTCCCACAGATTAGGGATTCAGAAGTTTGAAGGCAGGGAGGGAGGCTACTGATGCTGTTACTTACTATCCCTGCTAGATTAGCAGGCAGAGGAAACACTCATCTTGTCTCCACCCCAACTAGAAGCATGTGTTTTTATTTCCCTCCAGCATTTCTTCCTCTTTGGATGTTTTGTCCCTTTCCTGTTATCTTCTGTTCCCTTCCCCCAATATAAGGTGCTTGAGCAGGCTAAAGGAGGCTCTGCAGCAGTTTCTTTCTCAAGGCATGTGAGACTAAAACTCTAAATTTCACTCTGGGGCTGGCTGCTGGGCGCTGTTTGCAGGAAGTCGCTTAATGGAAATTGGAGGGCAGTGAATTTAGACCCAATAGACATAAATGCTACTTTATGTAGCATAATCATCCTTGTGGCATCCATGGCCTCAGGAGGTTATCGAGAGGAGTGCAGTGACTGGATAATGTTACGACCTAACAATTGTAGCTTTGCAACCTGTGATTAAAGGGAAAATAAAGTGTCCTGCTTCAGGGTACAAACTGATTGTGTAGAGGAGTCAGGAAGGAACTCTACCATCTGCAAAATGGTACAATTGGGTGTACTCAGGTTTTTGTTGTTGTGTGGAGTAGCAGACTTAAGTTACTGTTTGAGGTTGGTTCACGTCTAAAGTTAGGCTTGTAATCCATGGCTTGGCCTTCATTAAAAATACCTTGCTTTTTAGGAGTACTGAACAACTCTCTCTCATTGAAGTTAATGGGGACTGTAGGTGTCCTGTGTGTTGGAAATCAGGTAAGTTTTATTTAGGTCCCTTGATGCAGGTTTAAGTTCCCTAACTTGAGGTTTTCAGGTGTGAAAACTTTGGCCTGGACTCCTGAGCCAGTGCAGCAAATCCTATAAGCAAAGTTCTTTCAACTTTCTGTTTATATCAGGGCATGACTCTGATTTTGGGGATGTTAACTGGTGTGTGCTGAACACTTGTGAGAAACTTGGTGCATTATTGAACCTTAAATTTGAAATGTCTCAGCTTTGTGAACAAGTGAATGTAGTTCGTCAGAAGTACAAACCTTGTTTCTTCTGCCACTTCCTTTGGTGAGCAAGTGAGACTGGCATATTCTTTTTTAAAACAGACAGTGATGCAGAATAGCAGGGTCTGAGCATGAGCTACAGATGGTGTTTTATGGGAATTTGGCTTAATTTTCAGTTAGATTTAGTTTGCTAAACTGCTGTTTCTCAGCTGAGTTGGAAGTTTTCTTCAAATTGCAGTTATGCAAAGCATTTTCTGTAATGCTCGCTAAACAGCCTTTAGGGGAGTAAAAACTCATGTATATGTGTGTGTGTATATATATACTTAGATGGATACGGTCCAGTGGTTAGAGTGCTAGTTTGGGCTGTGGGAAACCTGGTTTTGATATCTGCTTTGCTGCAGATTTCCTCTATGCCCCTGGGCAAGTCACTGAGGGTATGGCTACACTTGAAATTTCAAAGCGCTGCCTTACGGGTGTAGCTTGCAGCGCTGGGAGCCGCGCTCCCAGCGCTGCGGCACTGATTACACTGAGGCTTTACAGCGCTATATCTTGCAGCGCTCAGGGGGGTGTTTTTTCACACCCCTGAGCGCGAAAGTTGCAGTGCTGTAAAGTGCCAGTGTAGCCATGGCCTTACTCTGTTCCATAGATGTCCAGTGGGGCTACTAGTATTGCTCTACTTCACAGGAGGGTGGAGGATAACTGCATCAAAAATTGTAGTGCTCAGATACTACAATGATGGGGGGGTCAGATAAGTGTCCCAGAGAGATTTCACCAGCATGTCTTGCAGCCTTAGGCTTTTCTCTCTGTCTGATTCCTATTGTTCAGAACCTTTGCTTCGAGGAATTCATGTTTGAGCTGTGAACTTCACTTTGAGGAATAGAGAGAAATCTAGGAAGCACTTTTGGCATCTTATGCACTTATTTTATTGAAATTTTTCTCTCTTCTCTCCAAGTAACCCATGTTCCCTAATGTGAGGGTATAACTTTGTGATTTAGGAGCTGAGGGGTGAGACCCAGGGCTTCAAGCCACCTGGATGACTTTCACAACTGTGCACCCTGGAATGCATTGACAGCTTGTAAAATGGTAAACTGAGCTCCCCTGTGCTCCTGGCAGTGCCCTGGGAATACACCTCTATCCCGATATAATGTGGTAAAGCCGTGCTCTGGGGGGGTGGGGCTGTGCACTCTGGCGGATCAAAGCAAATTCGATATAATGTGGTTTCACCTATAATGCGATAAGATGTTCTGGCTCCCGAGGATAGCATTATATCAGAGTAGAGGTGTAGTAAAGTGAAGTCGTTGCAGGCTGTGCAAGGGCTGCCGAAGAATGGCACTGGTTTGAAGCAAAGACGGTTAAGTTTTTCTCTTTCTCATTCTAAAAATCAGTGAATCACTTCCCTGTTCATGCTACAGTGTAAATCTGCTGCAGCGTCAAACTTTCTTGCAACGAAGGAATTCGCATCTGGCAAATGCAGTCTAGATGTAAGAGTACATGGTGGCAATTGGGGAAGGATTGTTGCTTGGGCTGGTTAGACGTTTCCCTTGGTGATGAGCCCATACTTCATACCTCTGTAGTATCTTCCACCAGATACTCTCAAGGCACTTTACACGCAGGCCTCATGACCCTCTGAGGTGCTGTGGATCTGTTTAAGGTTAGGGAGCAAGTGGGTGGAACTGGAAATAGACCCCAGGAGTCCTGAATCCAGCAGCTCTGGATGCTGCTGCCTCTGTGGGGGAGGACCTCTCCTATGGGGCAAACTGTTGGGAAGGGTGAGAGCCAGGCCCTTGTGGGAGACAAATGCGGGTGAGGGTGGGGAGTTAAGTGTGTCCATCCTGAGGTGATTTGATAGGGTGATGCTGTGTATTTTGTTCAGCCACCCGTTGCCTTGCACCTTGCTCATCAAGTGGGAATGGTGTATACGGCAACATTTCCTGGGTAGACTCTCCTTAAGAACAACAGCCATACTGGGTCAGACCAATGGTCCATCTAGCCCAGTATCCTGTTTTCTGATAGTGGTCAATGCCAGGTGCTTCAGGGGGAATGAACAGAACTGGGCAGTTATTGAATGATCCCTCCCCTGTTCAGTCCCAGCTTCTGACAATCAGAGGCTTAGGGACACTCAGAGCATGGGGTTGCATCCCTGACAATCTTGGTTAATGGGCCTTTCCTTTATGAATTTATCTAGTTTTTTGTGCACCCAGTTAGTTTGGGCCTTCACGACATTCTCTGGCCAAGAGTTCCACAGGTTGCCTGTGCGTTGTGTGAAGAAATACTTCCAATTATGTTTTCCAATATGCATTACTTTGCATTTATCAGCATTGAATATTATCTGCCGGTTTATTGCCCAGTCATCCAGTTCTGTGAGATTGCTTTGGACTTAACTATCTTGACTAGTTTTGTATATTCTGCAAATTTTGCCACCTCACTGTTTACCCCATTTTTGAATATGTTGAACAGCACTGGTCCCAGTATAGATCTTTCGGGAACCCCCTTATTTACTGCTCTCCATTCTGAAAACTGATCATTTACTAGTGCCTGTTGTTTCCTATATTTTAACTGGTTACTAATCTGTGGGAGGACCTTCCTTCTTGTCCCATGACAGTTTACTTTGCTGAAGAGCCTTTGGTCAGGGACCCTGTCAGTGCTTTTTGAAAGTCCAAGTATGGTATATCCGCTTGGTCACCTTTGTTTGCATGTGTGTTGACCCCCTCAAAGAATTCTAATAGATTTGATGAGACATGGTTTTCCTTTGCAAAAGACATGTTGACTCTTCCACCAACTAATCATGTTAATCTGTGCCTGATAATTCTGTTCTTTGCTATAGTTTCAATCAGTTTGACCCTTACCAGCCTGTAATTGCCAAGATCACCACTGGAGCCTCTTTTTCAAATTGGGTTTACATTAGCTATTGTCCAGTCATCTGGTACAGAAGCTGATTTAAGCGACAGTTTCCATACTACAGTTAGTTTTGCAATTTCACATTTGAGTTCCTTCAGAACTTGGGTGGATCCCATCTGGTCCTGGTGATTTATTGCTGTTTAATTTATCATTTGTTCCAAAATCACCTCTTGATGCCTCAGTTTGGGACAGTTCCTCAGAGTTGTCACCTCCCTCTTTGAGACTGCAAGGATGATGGTGGGATGGGAATCCCTCTTGCGGCTGTTTCTAAGCCTTCCTGCTCTATTGGAATGGTAGTCGTGCTCTTCTGTCCATGTAGTTGTCATGTGCATGCCCCCATTGAGTCACCTTCCTCTGACTGGACCCCTCCCTTCCTCTTTGTAATATCTGACCCTCCTCTTCGATAACTCCCTTTCTGATGGCCCATTTGACTGCAGGACTCCTCATTAGCCTTCAGTGCTGGATCAGCTCACCAGTCTCCTGCCTGGCCACAATCTCTTTGGCACCATTTCTCCTGCAGCCCTTGATCACTGCAGCCTGCTCTCTGGCTGCCTTGACTCCCTTTGGTTCATACAAACTTACCTGCCTGACCATATTACCCTGTTTGCTCCCCAGCAGTGAATTCCCTCCATGGATCCCCTTTCCACCACATCACGCTTATTGTTCTTGCCTTCAAGGCCCTTCATGTTTCTGACTCTCCTTAATGGACCACGTTTATCATTCTTATCTCTCCACTGCAGTGCTAGCCTTGTTGACTCCTCTGTCCACCTCTTCCATAGCAGTGTTTGTTTTCTGTGCCATCCACAGTGCATGGGACACCCTCTAGACCCACTGTTGCTGTGAAGTTGGGAAGGGACAACAGAGGATGGATCAGTTGATAAATTGCTGTGTTCTGTTTACTCCCTCTGAAGCACCTGGCACTGGCCGCTGTCAGAAGAGAGGATACTGGGCTCAATGGAACATTGGTCGGACCCAGTGTGGCAGTTCTTAAGCTCTTACGAAATCTGCAAGAAATTACCCAGTGAGTAATTTCTAAGTAGGAGGGAAGTGGGGGGATAGCTGATGCAGTCCCCCAAAAGCAGAGCTACCAGCCTGTTGCTCTGTTGGTATGTGCTATACTCTCCCCCACCCTTCCTGTTTTTGATTTTCTCATTGTAGTGTCTTCAGGGTAGGGAGTGTGTGCTCTTTGTGTTAGAAAAATTCCTAGCATGTTGGCACTCCTACAGTGTAACAGAGTCCAGGATGGCATAGTCCTAGTGGAAACAACCCTCAGGATGGTGACTTGGGGCATTATTTCTCCACTAAAGGTCACACTTCCCAACTCAGTGCCCTGCAGTTTTCTCCTTACAGATGTTCTGGCACCTTCTTAATTTTGTTTTTGCACCTTTTAGGTGCATCTTCCTACTGATGTGGGAAAGCCTGTGACGTTTGGGGAGCTGAGAAATGGGCCTCCAAGCCCCTGCACAAAGAGGAAGAGAAGCTTAAATGTCTCAAACAAGGGCATTTTGCCATAAGTGCACCACAGTGGCTGTTCCTTTTTGTTGCTTAGGTCCCCTGGCTCTCGCAGATGACTGGATAATTACGTATATGTTAAATGCAGTCCATGCTACAGTTGTAGGGCAAGTGGCAGCTCATTTTAACATGTGGGAGTTGGTGGTTGATTCAAGCTCAGAGTAGCTTGCGGTTGGTCATGGGCTGCAGCTACCAGCTGCACTAAGGTTTTGAAGCCCCATTGCTGTCTTTAACCATCAGGAATCCCAAACTTCCCTCGATGACAATGGAGCAAGCTTAATCGGAAGAGTTCTAGGCTGGAGATGGTTTGAGTGCTGCCCATGAGTCAGACCTGCATGTCCTGTCATCCAGTGCTCTCATTTCCATCCTGCTCGATCAAGTTGGATGATCACCTTCCCACCCCTGCAGTCTCTGTGGTCATGTATCTGTGTGGTAGCTGAGGTGGGTTGCAGTTTCTGTTCCATTGTAGGCACGGAGTAGAATGGGCACTGGCTGCTATCTCCACACTGCCCAGTCTCTTGGGTCCTGTAGTCAGGTTTTTCACGCTGTTAGACCAGTTCTTAAGTAGTAGCTGCTTAAATGTAATTTCCTTCTGGAGAACTGTGTCCAGTTGAGACCCCAGGAGTTAGCATTGGAACTTCTCTCCCTGCTGTGCTGAGATGAGGAGAGATAGGCACTGTCCATCCTGCCATAGTTAATGGGCAGAAAGCTGGTTCTGTGGATGTCTGCTTGAAGAGGTGCAGTGGTACTGTGGTATTACCTGGGTAGGTGCAGACTCCCTTGGGGAAGGGTAAAGGAATTGGGGCTGGGGCATAGGAGGGCTGAAGTTGGCAGGATAGGAGGGAGAAGCCAGTGAAATAAGTAGATGGAAAGTGAATGAAACTGATCATATGAATCTTCCCTTGGGAGCCCTTCTTTCTCCCCCTCCCCCCCCGCCTGTATATGGAAATAGCAAGTCTGAGAGCCCACAGTAGATAGCAACCCCCTCTGCACACTGCTGGCTCAGATATTATGGTGGTGTGGGCCATGTGAGTACCTGGCTAGAGCATATTGTATGGGTCATGCTGGTGTAATTCAGCCTGCTAGCCAACTGCTTTAGGAGGAGGGAACAGGAGTCTCAGGAGAGAGACAGACCTGTGAGAAGCTGCAGATGGGGCAGAATTAGCAGCTGTAGGTACAGCACTTAGCAAGCCCCATTCTGTGCAAGGGCTTGTTCGCATCTTTGGAGCTGAACACTACAGATAATAGTGCAAGTACAAGCAAACAGAAGTTAGCTACTGAACCGAGTCAGAGAAGGCAGCAGCACTATTGCAGTGACGAGAACCTAGAAGATCAATGGAAAGGAGCAGATAGGTGAAGGGGCTCCCTCTTTTGCAGGCCTGGACTTGCGCAGACAGAGCCCGGGATGTCTCCTTCCAGCACTGGTGTCAAATCTTGAGGACGTAGTAGGTATTCCCAAGACAACTGAGGTAGTTGGGAGTCTGTTCCTCCAGTCACTCCAAGAGATTGGGGGACTATAGGTAGGGCTGCTGTCCTACTCACTGTCTGAGTGAATGACGGTTCACAATTCCTTTGTTTGACGTGTCGGGATGATGGGCATGTAGCTTTATGCTTCCAAAGACTGATTGTACTGTAACCTGGCTCAGAGTTCTGACTTTGCAGGGCCCTATCCTTGGGACAATCTCCTTCTTTGAGCATCCTCTGGCCTCCAAATCCCTACTTAAAGCCACTGTTTCCAGGGCTGCTGCCTGGCCTACCTGTTTCATGCCCTCCTCTACTTGAGCTGTTCTGTGGTTTGCCTGCTTTGGTCTCTCTGATCCTAGCCTTTTAATGGGGGAGAATCTGGTCTTACTCTGTGAAACACCATGGAAATCACAGCATTCTTGTTTTGTTAATCGGGACAAACTGAGAAAATGAGTTTGAGGAGATGCTTCCTGAGAACCAATTCCTGAAGGAGGAAGGTGCTCACAGAGCAGCAGGTGGGCTAAAGCTATACAGGGGGCATGGGATACGCTCTGCCATGTATGTGGGGTGCCAAGAATGCACACGGTGCTGTGGTTGAATGAGGACTTTCAGAAGCTAATAGAGAGTGCAAAGATGTGTGTTTTAAGGGACTTAGCAAAGGTGATCTGAGAGACTGCAGGCAGGTTGTTTGCAATGGCTGATTGAGAGCAGAGCATAAGGGAGCACTGCAGGGTAACATACCCTAGGAGCCCTAGATTTTTGAAGGAGACCTGCATGGGCTGCAAGGGGTGGCACGGGGAACTGGACTGAGTCAGAAGATAAAGCAGAAGTCTTGGTCTTTGTCCCTGTACTGTACTGTGGATTTGGGGTCTGTGAATGTCAGGAATGGAGAGGCTTGAAGGTGAATGGGTATGGCCCAGTAATCAGCCTTGCCAAGGGAGAGGTGGCAGGTCAGCAGTAAGGTTCCTTTGTGGGTGGAGCGCACAGGATTGAGAAGCTGGTCGCCCCTGTGTTTCGTGAAGTGGAGAGGGGAAGCTTGAAGAGCACAGATCTCCGGCTAGTCCCTGTGTGAGCACAGTGAAGGTGCAGGATTGAAACACAAGGAAAAGCTCTAACTTCACACCCGCTCCCTGGCTTCTCCTTACACTTAGGGATGGCAGGGCCAGTCTGCGCAGGTGAGCAGTAGAAATCTGTGCTCACATCTGACTCAGGTTTGCTCTCCTGAGGCCTGGAAGACTAGTGGGGTCTCTGCCTTTTCCAACAATGTCCTTGAGAGCATTGCACTCATAGAAAGGCCCCAAACATGTATATCTAGCCTGTATGGGAGCCCCCACGTCACAGCCTTGGCAGAAGGGGGGAAGATGCTTCTCAAAGAGCACCCAGTCCTGTCCCTGCTTGGTGTATGGCAGATGTGCCCCCATGTGAGGAAAGTAGCAGTGCTAAGTGCCTATTAACATACACGATTTGGAGTGGAGGCTGGGCTCTGTGAAAGACAAGCTGACCCCTGAGGCAACATGGCATATTCCTTTCTTGGAACCACAGGTGCAGGCAGATCATATCTTCTCGCTGCGCGGGTAATGAGAGCTGGATAGTTACACACACAAGGAGGCAGATGGATGGCTGCTGTGGGAATGACAACTAGGATGTCAGCTTTGTGCATTTTTTGTGGTGGGAATCTCAAACCCAATAAAAATGCACAGTAATAATGCTCAGCACGTCTCACCCAGTGATCGCAAAGCACTTTACAAAGGATAGTCAGTGTTGTTCCTTTTGCAGATGGGGAAACTGAGCCTCAGAAGTGAAGTGTCTTATCCCAGGTAACAGAGAGAGTGTCCCAGCACAGCTGGGAATAGCACTCACATCCACCTGACTGCATGTCCACTGGACTGTGCTGTAAGGTCTGAGGCCTTTCTGCAGTAGACAGCAGCCATGAGCTAAGTAGCAGAGAGTCACACCCTCACATTCATTCTAAATTTTACTAAAACAATGTACTGTCAGGCTGTTAAGGAGGTGCTCCTCTCCAAACAGCACCCACTGCCACCAGATAAAGAAACAAAGCTTAAGATGTTTAGAGAAAACTCTTGTTGGCATTCTGTCTGGCAAGGAACCACATATCAACAGTTGTGGTTGTGAAATCCCCACTACTTTGTGGTGTCTTTATGGTCCCCACGTCTGTTGTTTATCTGTAGGGTCTCTGGTTCTGTGAATAGTTATGAAACAGAAACAATCTTGCAAGATTTAATTCAGCTAAGGTGCTGGGATCTGATTAGTTAAAGAATTATTTTGTAATGGGCTAGGATTGGTGAAAAATACTGTAGTTTACAATGATTGGTTATGGTACAGCTAAGCAGGACTCAAGTTTCACTATATAAACTACAGTCCAAAAAGAAGTTCTTTGGAACCAACTCGAAGGGACAGCCCCAAGATCAGAGCTGCCAGACCTCAACACCATGCCAACCACATGGTGCAGAATACTGGAGCCAAGGACAACCTAATCCTGACTGGCCACCAAGAAAAGCTTGTCTGCCTTATGGGGAGTGGTGCACATTGTATGCTTACTTAGCATGTATATTCTGTTTTGGTAACTGTTGATAAGTAGAGGCTAAGGGCATTACTGTGTATGGCTCTTTCACTGGTAAAAGGCCCCACAAACCCGCAGAAGATTATGTCCTAAGCCGTAAGAACTGGGTAAGAGTGTAGGTGCCTTTTGCCTATGTCACGGAGTGTGGGGGAGTCCGGCCCTGCACCCCTCTTCCTGGGACCCACAGTGACTCTTAGCCAGCCAGTAAAACAGAAGGTTTATTGGACAACAGGAACACCGGTTACAGCAGAGCTTGCAGGCACAGTCAGGACCCCTCCCTCGAGTCCTTCTGGGCTTTCAGGGTGCTTGGATCCTAGCTAGGATACCCTGAATTTCGCCCACACAGCCCCAAGCCCAAACTCAAACTGCTTCCCTCCTGCCACTCCCTTCCTTTGTTCCCCTTCCCGGGCAAAGGTGTTGACCTTTCCCCTCCCTTACCTAGCTCAGGTTACAGGCCCTGGCATCGTCCATCCCCTAAAGTCCTCCCCTGCTCTCCCACTCCCCACACAGACAGTCCCTACTGCATCACAGCCTAGAGCCCTAAGAACTAGGAAATGATAATTTAGGCACCCCTGTTCCTAGGATCTCAAGGTGTAACCCAGTTAAAGTTGGGATGCCCTAGAGTGTGCGGGTAACAATGCTTTCTTGAGAAAATGACCTGCTCTTAGAGCAACCCCAGTGCTTGCAGAGCATCCTGCTGAGTTGGATGGAGACAGGCTGTCCTACGTTATATTGGAAGCTGCTTTCTTTTTTTAAAGAGTAAAACCGTAGCACTTCTAGCTGCAGTGAAAACTTTATGAATGTGACTGGAGTGTAACTGATGATGCCCACAGCCTGAAACTGCTAGGCCTGAGCTGCCCCTTTTACCTTGATTGGTAACTCAGAAGCCTAACAATGTGAATCAAAGCATGAGGAACGTGAGAGGTGACTAGGCTAGCTTGCTGCATTGCTGTGATCCCTCGCTTTAATGAGTTGGCATCTTGTTCTGAACTGCAGGGGTATTTTCTGACTTTTCTCTCTTGCTTCTCTTTTACCATATTGTCTTGCTGCCTGAAAACTCCTGTTCCCTGAACCTCTGGAAGGAACTCTATTGAATTCAGTCACATTCCATCTTAGTCTGAGCCTGCATGTCACCTTTGGGCTTTCTCCCCTCTGCCACAGCCCCTTGAGTCTTGATGGGTGTCTCTTGCAATCATTCCCTGTGGCTTTCTCTCTAGGGAACTGCCTGGGGTGTCGAGGGCTGGTGTCCAGGGCAGGTCTTCCCCTGAGGTGAGGGTCGTGGGGGCTGAGCTCACTCTGAGGGAATTGCCTTAGCTCATGTTGATGAGCTGCCATCTCTAACACTTCTCAACATCCCAGATGAGTTCCTCAGAGGTCACCTTCCCTGTTAGTGGCTGTTGGAGGTCAGCTGTCTCAGGTCAGTACGAGTAGACAGATTCCTGGTATGTCTGGGAGGTGAGGGATGTGGTTGGATCTTTACTGTGTGCCCAGACACTGTCTGGTGTAGAGCTGGAAGGAGTAATTACCCTCATGGAGTTGCACTGTCTGCTACTAGTCTCCTGTGTACTCTGCATCTTGCACAGTGTTGCTTGAGGCTTGCTTCATAGCTCAAATAGAACGATTCATCGCTGATTAGATAGGATTGATGGTTGGTTTCTTTTTCCTGTTGCCTTTTTGCATAAATGACAGGTGATACAGCTGGAGACAGCCTGCTGATTCATCTTGGGCCCTTATAAAATCTCTTGCATGTTTGCAAAGTCGAGGTGACTTGCTAAAGACAAGTCAGCTGTTCCATCTTGGAATACTTGGTTTGAACTGAGGATTCTTGGTTCCTAGCATGGATTCCACCTAGGGAAGGGCAAGTACGTCTGCTGAGTGGTCTTTTCAGGACTTTGCTCCTGTTCTGCTCAGTAATTCCAGTACTGTGTCCTGGATGTTGCAATCCACTTGAAAATGGCTGAGTTCCAGCTGCTCTTTCAATCCGGTGCTGAAAGAGAAACCAAATGGCCAAGGTGGTATACTTGCTTTCTTGCCAAAAAAATAGTCTGTTCTAACAGGTCCGAGCATGTAGTATGTGATGCGTTTCAGCAACTTCTAGCCACCTTGTCAGGTTTCGCTTTTTGCTATGTGCAGACATGAACAGTCAGGGCAAACAGACTACTAATGTCTAGCAACAGGTTAAGTGGCACTTCCCCCTGGGAGAGGCCATCTGGGATCTTGAAAACAATTAAATGCAAATTCTGGCTAGCCTTCTGGTGCTGAACTCACTAAATGTGTGAAATCAGCAACTTGGGGCAGGAACGTAATTTGTCTTTAAAGCTCTGTGCATAGGAATATATAGAAAAGCTATAGGAATGATGGTAGTTAGTTTGCACCTCAGATGAGACCCTCATTTTGAGCCAGATTGTGGGTGGCTACAGCTGCTGTGTAAATGTTTCAGAGGGGTAGCTGTGTTCATCTGTATCAGCAAAAACAAGGAGTCCTCCTTGTGGCACCTTAGAGACTGACTAACATTGATTTGGGTATAAGCTTTCGTGGGCTAAAACCCACTTCATCTGATTATGCCCAGATAAATTTGTTAGTCTCTAAGGTGCTACAAGGACTCCTGGTTGTTTTTGTGTAAACGTGGAACGCCTGGTGACTGGAGATACCTCTGCCTTCCCATGGTGTCAGTTTTTAAATGCACCATTTGACTTGTTTTACAATGTGGGTTTCCTCTGCCTCTTTGCTAGCTTCCCCTCCCTTCTACATATGCCCCTTTGTGCCCATATCTTGCTTTCATGGCTTTCTTTCCCATCATGCTCTTGGCAGTTTGAGCCTGCTGAACGTTTTAGCTGAGGGGTGGCCAACCTGTGGCTCTGGAGCCACATGCGGCTCTTCAGAAGTTAATGTGTGGCTGGAGCTACAGATGCCAACTTTCCAGTGTGTGGGGGTGCTCACTGCTCAACCCCTGGCTGTGCAACTGGCCCTTCCCACCCCCTCCCCTGAGCCTGCTGTGCCCTTGCTCCTCCCTCTCCCTCCAGAGCCTCCTGCATGCCATGAAACAGCTGATTGTGGGGAGGACGCTGATTGGAGGGGCTGCTGGTGGGCTGAAGGCACTGGGAGCTGGGGGGCTACTGACTTATTACTGTGGCTCTTTGGCAATGTACATTGGTAAATTCTGGCTCCTTCTCAGGCTCAGGTTGGCCACCCCTGTTTTAGCTCTTTGCCTGGCTGATAGTTGACCTCGTGCCTGGGTTATAAAGTCAGATGCATGAGTGCTGAGTGTAAGGGTGACTAGCGGGTGTGGGACAGTGGTATGGATTTTATTGCATGCTGTGTGAAAAGACAAACCTTGCTATCTCCAGTGCTGGTGAAAAGAGTTAAACTGCTGCCCTAGCAGAGGCTGTGTAGTCTGAACTGTCAGGTCCAATTTGCCCCAGTCCTGTAAAATCTCTGGGTGAGGTCCCCAGCTGTAATGAAGGAATGCCCAGGGTGGGATCAAAGGCTCACTTTGTGCTGCACTGATCCTGGACCAGTCTCTAGTGTAAGTTAGAGGAGCCTAAAAGTTGTTAAGTTGATAGCAGCTGCTGACAATTCCAAGGGACCAGTATCACAGCAGGGGGAGTCTGGTGGCACCTACGCTGGCAGCTGGAGGTGTCTTCTGGCTGCCCTTCGATTGTGCTGGAGTGACCCTCCTATGACCAGATATGCCAGTTTTTAGGGAGCTGGGCTATCTGGACCTCTTACTGAAATCCCCCAGAACCATCAGATTCAAGGCTTCACCTGCTAACAGCAGCTGCCTCTTCCCCTCATCAGAGAACCCTAATAATTTCCCAGAACACTTGGGGGGTGTTGTTAACTGTTCTATCCAATTACCAGCATCTGACTTTCCTTGTGCCCTGTAAATTAAAGATTAAAGGTAATTACAACTATGTAACGTCAGAGTCCTTAATTGTTGAGCACTGAGGTCTTTGTAACAGGATTGATCTGTATGTATAATTTACTTTCAGGCTTAAAGTGAAACTCAATTTCCAGTAGTTTGTAGTGTGAATTTATTTCATTTATATGATCTACTGTATGACAAATAACCAATCGAATTTAGCGATGCCTGGTGCCATGTGCAATACAAATGATCTCCAGGTAGGAATGTTTGGGACCAGTTATCTGGTGTGTACCATCTATCTGCTGTTCAGCTGGGCACAGTGATATGCTCCTGAACACAGGAGGCAGTATTCTCGAGTGCAGAGAAACTTGCCACACTTTCCCTGGTACCTTGTGTATAATGTTAAAAGCTGAACCGAGCCCTCAGTCAGAGTGGAATGAGGATTCAGTTCCCAGTAAATCAGTTACATTGCGTCACTTTTTCTCCTAGATCCCAAAAGCCTTTAGCAAAGGATCATTGCAACCATGTCTGGGGTGGAACACGAGCTGTTTAACAGAGCACAGCAACCCTTCACCTCTCTTTAGGTTAGGAAGTAAGGAATGTTGTCTCCAGTTTAAGCCACAGTGGGAATTTTATGGAAGCAGGAAGTTATTGTTCAGCTTGAAACATGACTCGGGCATTGTGGCTTTTAATAGCATCTATCACCATGGTAGCTAGCTAATAACCTTTAGAAAATGGGAAATGTGTGACCCCCGGAATCCCAGCTAATCCCTGACTGGGCTGGCAGGTGGCCAAACTTTGTTCTCCAGCTGACGAAGTGGGCATTCACCCACAAAAGCTTAAGCTCAAATACATCTGTTAGTCTTTAAGGTGCCACAGGACTCTTCGTTGCTTTTTACAGATCCAGACTAACATGACTACCCCTCTGATACTTTACTGTGCAGAGACAGTAGTGTGATAAATGGGTGGGTCACAGTCTTGGGGAGAATTGGGTTGAGACTAACTAGACCAGAATCATGGAAAGCCTTTTGTTTGCTGTCCACGTTGGTCAGATTGTTCTTGTTACCGTAATTTATGGAGCTGGCAACGTTTCCCAGCAATGTGTGTGAGAGGGAGGGTCTCTTTTCCATTGGCCTTGTGGGCCATTCTTTTTCCTCTCTCCCTCTTTCACTGGCGGATCCCCCAGCACATTCCTGTTTTGAGTGGCTTATTAATCTGAAAATGTGTAACAACTATCAGCTTCGACAGTCCGTCAACGCCAAGTGCTCAGGACCTTGGTTTTAACTCTCCCACTAGCACCACTGCGTGGAGAGCATCCAGATTACAGCACATGGGAAGCAATTACTGTCCTAGCTCCCTTGTAGAAACTACCACTATATGGAGGGGTATCTGGCTGCAGCCGAGGGCTTCATCTTGAAGTGTATATGAGATGTAGTGTTCTGCCATTAGTTCTGAGCTGTTGCAGCCTTAGGCTTGAGTGAGGACCCAGCGCAGTTCTGCAGCACACTTGAAACACCTCTGGCCCTGTCTGTGCTGCAGGGCAAACTCCTCCCCCGTCACCTGACAGTCAGGTCAGTGTAGCAGAGCCCTAGCCTTACTAGTGCATTGGTTTCAAATCACTGCAGGAGCGGGGTGGGGGCGCATGGCAAGTGTGTATTTGGAGCTAAACACCTGTAGGCTAAGTTCCTTCTGAGCTGCGCAGCTGCCTATTAAGCCCTGTGCAGGGGCTCAGAGCTGCCGTGGGCAGAGATGCCTCTCCCCCAGCATGGATCTGCTGTGGTGGGGTGAGGTGCCTCTCTCCACTGGCCCCAGCCTGGACCTGCCGGTGGAGAGTTGCCTCTCCCCAGCCCAGGTGCTGCTGTGGGAGTCTTCTCTACCTGCCATAGCCCCTGGCACCCTGCACCCCAAACCCCTCATCCCTGGCCTTACCCCAGAGCTGCACCCCCCCAGCTGGAACCCTCACCCCCCCTGGACCCCAACCCTCTGCCCCAGTCCTGAGCCCCCTCCCACACTGCAAACCCCTCAGCCCCACGCCCACCACATGAAGTTTGTTGAGTGACAACTCCATATTGGTGCACACAACAAAATTCATTCCACATATGCTTGGGGGAAATTAGAGGGAACACTACCCATAGGAGGCTGGGTTCTTCCTTATTTATAACTGCAGTGTGGCTTACCCTCCCCTTTCCTGTGCAGAAGAGGGGGTGGTTTTTATAATCCAGGTGGAGACATGCTCTAGGCGTATTCTGGAATGAGCTCTTGAATCCCAACAGAATCTTGTAGGGGGTGGCACTGCATCTGCAGCTGTGTTGCTGTTACTCCAGCTCCCATCTGGAGTTATGAGTGGGGACAGCTTTCCACCCTGCTACTAGAGCTGAGGCCAAATGGCTCCTCTCACCAGCCTGGCAGTGATGTGGGGTGGGGTTAAGCATGCATCTGGGTGTTGGGTAGTGTTTGTGTAATATGGGACCATGCATGCTGGGGACTGAGTTTGGGACTCCAGCTGGGCGCCTTGCCTGCCAAGGCTGCACTTGCTGCAGAGATATGTCCACTGCTGAGGGGGGAGAGGAGGGGAATCGTCATTTGTGGCTAGAGGATGGTACCCATCCTCGATTGGGTCAGAACAGGGTGGTGGATGGATAAGCGCTTGGAGAACTCCAGGGAGGAGAAACTGAAGTTGCCTCTGGAAATGCCTGTTTTTGGATGGCAGCCCTTTCAGGTTATGTCCTGATGACCTTGCTGGTGAGCATAACTAGAGGAGGTGGAGGTTGCCCACATCTGCTGCTTTAGAGGAAGGCTAATGTGTGAGGGTGGGGACACAGGACTTGATGGATGAATGCTCTGGCTGTGGTGAGTGATGCCCAGGGGGAGGGGAATATGTCCCTCTTTGAGGCAGGAGTATCCCGCCCCACCATAGCCGCTGCCTCCTTTCTGCTGGGTCTGACACAGCCCAGAGGAGTATGTGCTGACCGATGCAAGCAACTGCATTCTCTGCATGTCTTGCACCTTAGACGCACTCCTACCCCGGACCCTAACTATGGTATTGAAGGGTTCATGCTGCCTGTCTGTGCTCCAGCATTGGAGAGCATGCATTCTCCTCCAGAGAACATCTCCACTCCCTGTCTGGGCTCGATCGGCTCTGTTTGCTGCCAGACAGCCCTCCTCCTTACAGACTCAGTGCAATCCCATGTGAAAGCGTGGCTCTGTAGTCCAGTGTACATCCAGCTTTCCTGGAGGGAGGGGAGAGCTCACCTGTTAGATTAGATCTCTGCTCTCTTGGCAGCCTGCCAGGTGACTGTAGTCTCCCATTAGCCAGGAGACTGGCCTGGAGTTTGCTTTTTGCATTTGGATTCAAGGCAATTGGGGAAAGGCAAAGAGCAGTCTGAAAACAAGGTGAAAAGCATCCACTTCTTACATTGGTTCAGGACACTGGATGTTCTGTGAATGGAATATTTGGGCTGTAATTCATCCGAACATGGCAGCTGTCCTCCTCAGTGCTGTGGCATGCTGTGAGAACAGGACAGTCTCTTGTAGAGCTCAGCAGATCTGGTTTATGGGTGCCTGGATGGCAAAGGAATTTTCTCTGAACTATAGGCTTGAAATATTCTCCATCTACTAGCCAGAGAGCTGACTTAACAGGCAAGGCTGTGCCATCACCTCACCTGGCTAGGTAGTTGTATTCCTGCGCACCCTTCTTGGCCTCATTGTCCTCTCTGGGCTCTTGGGAGGTGATGTCACTCCTCTTTCCCCCTATAGGGGTGCTGGCAGTTTTGCCTTCCTAATGTTCAGTACATCTTGTGGGCAGTTGGCTCCCAGACTGCTTGTACGTACATCAGCAGATCAGAGTGCTCCTGAGAATCAGTGAGACCAGGCTGCTTCCTTTGATCCCTCTATTCGCCATTTATAACTGGTTCCAGTAACTGATTAGTGGTTTAAAGAACATGTCTTAAGAACTTATTCAGCTTGAGATTCCCATGTATTTTATCCAGCACAGGACATTGTTAATGCCACAAGATAGTTGAGAAATTACAGCCGTACCATGCAGTTCAGAGTCATGGAGTCTGCAGCAACTGTAGTGTCAACCCCTTGCCCATCTGTAAGCATTTACCAGGAGGTGACACTCCTGATTCTTCTGCATTTAGTTCTCCCCTGATGTTGCGCTAATGTGTGTTGTACAGAGTTCCACAGGATTCTAGAAAGTGGCAGTGAATCTGACCGGCGCAGGGAGCAGTGACAGAGGCACTAGAGGTGCATGCAGACTAAAGAAGGCAGCATTGCATTGGATCACAAACATATAGGCTAAAATGTATATTTCAGAATGAAATCTTAGTTCCTGCAGAAACTGATGGCTTAGGCATCCCACTTGGTAGGAGAAGGAATGAATTTTTCAAGCCAGGTTCCATGGTATCCAAAAAGGTTCCCTGTGGCCTGATGTGCAGGTCCCCCTCCTTGGCTCTGTTGCATCCCTTGTGATTGCAGCTGGATGGGGGCTGTGCTTGTTGAGGGTATAGGAGTCAGCAGAGCAGAAAGTACAGCACAGGCAGGTGACCAGTTGTTCTGAGGAGGGAGATAACTGAGGCCAGCAATCTTGGGTCTGAAGGTCAAGTTTGTGTTGGTGCTGGAGGATCCCACGCAGCCAAAATGATGACAGCTGTCCCAAGTGCACAGCCAGCTGAGAAGGCACTGTCTCTGGGCAGACAAATTATAGTAACATTTCCAGCGCTCTACGGTCCTGGATCCAGTTAGCAGAGGGGTACACCTGGCACCAGCAAAATGTCCTGCTGGTACTGAAGCTTTTCATGCACGGTACTTGCATCCTCCTCCATGTGCCCATTCGGTTTGCTTTGCTAGTGCTTTTCCATCGCGCTGTGGCTTGCAGAGCCACTTGTGCTGATGGGGTGCCTTAGGGGCTACAGGGCACTGGGCTTCTGCCATATTATCTCAAACCTGCTGGGTGACTGGAGGAGTATCGAGGCCACTCAGTAGGATAGGCTGTGGATGCTCTATTCCTGGGTTAGCTGCTTGGGTGAAATGATCCTTCCATACTCCCCTGGCCTAGCTGGTCTCTACTCTCAGCTGTAGAAGCAAGGAGAACTTCAGTCAAAGCTAAAGGCTACATGGAGTGGCTCCTCTGGCAGTGCTCTAGTTTAGATGCTGCACCAATCCTGTCCCTGCTTGAGGAGCAGGATGCTAGTTAATTGCCTGTTGCTGAGCATGCTTATCTCTCAGCTCCTCCTGCTTTCTCTATTGGCAGGTTTCTCCTGGGATTTTTTCTGTACTGAGAATTAAACTGTAGATAAAGCAGCAGATTGCATGTATCAATCAGAATTTGTGGGTCATTCCTTGGTGAGCCTTCTCCCTGGGTCCAAGCAGGACTAGATGCAGCTCCCTTTGAAGTCTGGAAATGCCTTTCCAGCCTGGCTATTGCATGGAAATCCAGTCCTCCAGGTAGCACTGCATCATGGGGCAGGCAAGACGAACGGGTGGTTCTTCATACCAGATATTCAGGGATCTCTGGTATCACACAAGCTTTGCTTCTTGGTCATCCTTCAGCCAGGGTGGCTTGACCTGGGCTCTTTGGGGTGTGCTCAGAGTTACTGCTCAGGGATGCTCTCTCCTCTTGGGGCTAATCATGCTGCCTCCCCACAAACCCAACATCTAGGGAATCCAGGCCCCAAGTCTAATGAGGTGGTCACAGTCCTTCCCAGCAGGCCCTGCTCAGTGAGCAAAACTCTTTTGAAGTGCTGGGTTTTCTCTCCTCACCAGCTGTGCATGATCTGAATATTCCTGGTGAAAGATTGGTGTTCAATGTCAGTGTGGCTGGCAGTGCCCTTCCTCTGTGTTGCCCCTCATCTGCTTGGGAAGTTTTGGGCTTTGGGCTGTTTAAATGTTTTTTTTGCTACATCCATCCTGCTTGTTGGCCCCACACATGGTGATGGCACTGCTCTTGCAATTGGCCTGCAGCGAAGCCTGTAGTATTTGGATTACGGCGGCACCAAGAACAAACACGTGGCAAATGTGAGTCATGTTTAATGCACAAGTGGATGGTGCTCAGATACTGTGATGATGTGTGGTAAAAGAACTGATCTAAGATAGGATAGAGGCCCCAGCTGAGATCGGGGCCTGTTGTGCTCAGCCCTGTGCAAATATTTAGTAATTGTACTCTTAGGAGCAGGGACTATTGCAACAAAATAACAGGGGTGTGGGGAGCAAAGGCAGGGAGAGGTGAAGTAACTCACCCAGGGTCACCCAGCAGGGCAGTGGCAGAGCTGGAGACGGAGCTCAGCTTTCCTCAGCCCCACAAGGCTGCGCTGCTTCTCCTGTGTGTAACTGCCAAGGGAGACAGATGTCTCAGCCAATCTCCAGGGGAAGAGCCTGGACATCATTCATTACAACCTCTCTTCTCTAGCTAGGAGGACTTATCTGGCTGCGGCGAATGAGTGCTCTAGCACACGTGCTGGGGGTTGTTTCTTGAGGGTGTGGGCTTGGGGAGAACTAGCCAACTGAGACTGTTAGACCTTGCTGTGCCAAGCGCAGCATGGATTCTCTGTGGGATTGTCCGCAAGGGCTCAGTCCTGATGCTCCAGGTCCTTGGCTGTAAGTGGGAGGATTCTCCCATTAGCAGCGCCCAACCTTGCTAATGTGTTCAGGGGCAGCTCCTGGTGGTGTGGACTTACTCAGTGCATTGGAATAAGCCTCTTCCCTTCCTTGGAGAGCCAACTGTTTCAGATGAAATAGATCACCAACAGGAACAGATCTTGGATAGGGTTGCCAACTTTCTACTGCTACAAAACTGAATACCCTTGTCCTGACCCACTCACTCCATCCTCTCCCTCCCTCTCCGTCGCTCGCTCTGTCCGCACGCACTCACTCATTTTCACAGGGCTGGCTCGGGGGCTGGGCTGTAGGAGGGGGTGAGGGCTCCGGCTGGGTGGTGAGTTCCGGGAAGGGGCCAGGGATAAGGGGCTTGGGGTGCAGGAGGGGACTCCAGGCTGGGGGTGGAGCTGAGGGGTTCGGAGTATGGGAGGGGGCTCCGGGCTGAGGCAGGAGGTTGGGGTGCAGGAAGGGGTACAGGCCCTGGGCTGGGATTGTGGATTCTGGGGTGGGGCGAGAAATGAGGGCTTTGGCTGGGGAGGAGGGTTGTGGTGAGGGCTCCAGCTGGGGGTGAAGACTTTTGGGTGCAGCTGGGGATGAGGAATTTGTGGTGAAAGAGGGGGCTCTGGGCTGGGGCTGACGGGTTCAGAGTGCAGGAAGGGGATCAGGGCTGGGAGATGGGGCAGAGGGGTGGGGGGGTGAGATTCTGACTGGGGGTTCAGGCTCTGGGGTGGGGCTGGGGATGAGTTTGGGGTGTTAGGAGGGTTCTCAGGGCTGGGGTTGAGGGATTTGGTGGATGGGAGTGGGATCAGCGCTGGGGCAGTGGGTGGGTCAGTGGTGCAGGGTCTGGGCAGCACTTACCTCAAGAAGTTCCTGCCATGTCCTCCTTCTGACTCCTACGCGGCGGCATAGCCAGGTGGCTCTGTGTGCTGCCCCATCTGCATGTGCCACCCTCACAACTCCCATTGGCTGTGGCTTCCAGCCAATGGGAGCTGCAGAGCCGGTGCTTGCAGTGGGGCAGCATGTCCCTGGCTGCCCTTATGCATAGGAGCTGGAGGGGAGACATGTCTCTGCTTCCAGGAGCTGCCTGGAGCCATACCAGGCAGGGAACTTGCCTTAGCCCTGCTGTGCTGCTGACCTGACTTTTAACGAAAAACCAGACACCTGACGAAACCTAACCTTGAGTAAGGCATGGCGTGAGCTTAGTAGTGAGAGGGCATGAAGGGCTGCTGGAAGTGGGGTGTGAAGAGAAGGGAGCTGGGTGCATTGCTCTGGGGATTACAGGCATAAAGGGGCCGCGATGTGAAGTGCAAACCCTGCCTTGCCCTAGTTTGCACTAGGGGTCAGCAGTGGTGCCACTGCACAGCTTGCTGGCCACCCGCCCTGGCTGTAGGCAAGGCTTGCAAGTGCCACATGTGAGTAACTTGATAGCTGGAGGCCCAGGGACTGAGCTCTGCTGAGCTCCACTTGAGCTTGTTTCTCTGGCCCGCAGAAAGCTCCAGTGGCAAACAAACCTTGGGTGCTGGGGTGCTCACTACTGCTGGCTGTGGTGAGAGCGTCTTATGCAGTGCCTTGCTGGGGAATGGGCAGGGAGTCCTGTTAATGTCACACCCTGGCAGTTTGAACCTGCCAGCCTTGCTGCTCTGCATGTCTGCTTGCTCACTGCTGTAGATGCTTGGAGAACAGCTTGCTACCTCCACTTCAATCTGGCATTTGTGCTCTTATTCCTGAATCTGTTCCATCTGCAGCTGGCTGACCTGGTGGCTCCAGTGAAGCTGGTCATACAATTTCTGGCTAAACCTCACCGCATCTCTGCTCGCTGGCAGTGTTCTGGGTCTGGCAGCTAGGCCCTGGCCCACTCCTTTCTGTCATAGCGGGGCCAGCTATGTGCCATGATTTGCTCACTTCTCCTGCCTACTGACATCTCTCCAGATGGGGCTGGTACCCTCTTGCGCAGCAGACACACTTCCTACTATCTGCACAGTGGCTGGAAGTGGGCGCAGCTGATTGTACTGCGGAGGCCTAGTGCTAGGATATACATGGAGCCCTGTAGTCCAGGGTCCCAGGGTGCTGTTCAGCAGAGTCAGATCAAACTGCTGTCCCTTGGGGCTCAGGTACATTGTCCATTTTTGTGGACTTGAAAATCCAGTGTTGCAGCAGAAGTGCGAAGTTCTATCAGAATTCCGCATGTGGATGAACTCCAGTGTCTGCCTCACTCAGTGAGGATGGGTCTGAAGAGTTTGGCGTTGACAGAACTCGATCTCCCGCAGTCGGCGAGCTTTGAGGGGGTGCAGCCAGGAGAGGGTGTGGGAGGGAATGGAAGTTGGGGCCAGCAGTGGCTATTGTGAAAACACCCCTATGCACATGGGGAAATTTTGAAGGTGCTGTTAGGAAGCGTGGAGAATGATGCTTGAACATAATGATGTGTGCCAGGAATACAGCCTAGATACAGGAACTGAGGGGCGTGAATTTGACAATCAAGGGCCCATTACAGCGGAAATGCAACTCCAGATCTGTAAGTAGGATCCCTTGGGCAGTCAGTGTTGGGAGCACAGGTCACTGTTAGCACAAGGCCCAAGGTGGGGAGACAGGGATGGAGTGGAATAGAGCATCACACTGGATGCTTCTCCAAAGGTTTAACTTTGCTATTGGAGTGCTAATGTTCTCCGTCTCCCTGCAGGTCCTCTCGGGCTGTGCCATCATTGTCCGAGGGCAGCCCCGTGGGGGGCCCCCTCCTGAGAGGCAGATCAACCTCAGCAATATCCGTGCTGGAAACCTTGCCCGCCGGGCTGCTGCAGGACAGCCAGATGCCAAGGATACCCCTGATGAGGTAAGTGTCTCCTTGCTGGCCAAGGGGCTGGTGCATAAGGCTGGACTGCATTTAACTCCTTATGCTCAGAGCACCTAGTACTGTGGCCAGGAGCTTCATTTAGAATAAATCAGGGAGATAACCTAATGTGGTTGCCACCCAAATACTGCCTAGCCCTGGCAGATCGCCCAAAAGTAAACCTCAAGCCAGCAGTGATTTTTTTGCACTGCTCAGTATAGCAAGTCCTCTGTCTTGGACCAGCATAACTTGATCCATAAGGTGGTGCTCCTTGCTTGGGGGGGTCAGTGCAGACCCAATGCCAAGATGTGGCACTAGGGGGTGCTGTGCTGCACAGTGGGCTGGAATCTGATCCTAAAGCCCCAGTGCTCTGGTGCTCTCCCTTATGTGCTGACCTAATGCCCCAGTATGGTGGTAGGAGGCGCTATGAATTGGGGATCAGGCACAGAGTCCTGGACAGGTTCTTACTTGCAGCCTTGTTTTGCTTTTACATTTCTCTAGCTGAAACAGAAGAGCACAGTTAATTGTTCTCATCTGGTGCTGTGTTGCCAGCTGGCTTGAGTGCCTGCTCAGAGGGAGCAGAAAGTGCCACCTATAGAAACCACAGGGCTTCTTCCTTCAGCCTCTGTGCTAGCTATCCAACTAGTGACCAGGCCCAGCCCTGCTTAGCCTTGCAGTCAAATGGGTCACACTGGAGACAGGGGAAGGGAAATGAGAATTCTCTGAGAGGGCGTGTGAAAAGATTAATTCACAATCGCCCAGCCCAGAAGGTTTTACTCACAACTCAGATCCCTCTTTAGCTAGGCAGGCAGGTGTTGCTCTCCGTCTAAATTCACTGGTTTAAAATGAACAGATTCTGTATTTGAGTAACCATGTAGTGTAGCAGTGAGCTTCCCCTCCACTGCCCCAGGTAAATCTTCCATGCTAACGTGCAGCCTTGGTTGGGTATGGGGAATAGGTGCTGGCTCTGCAGCGCACCATTGGGGAATAAATAGGACTCCAGCTGCCTTCTTTTGCCCCCCAGGATCACCAGCACAAAATGTCTATAGACCTTACGTAGACCTATGCTGAGAGAAGCTAATTTCAGCTGCAAGGCTAAGACGTATCATTACCGTAGTCTTCTGCTTCAGTCTTAAGCATGACACAAGCTGCAGCATGCTAACTCAACCCAGCAGACTCTGAGCTACCTTTGACTCGCTGCTTTGCTCGAGGGCTAAATATAGAGGATTTAAAAGTTCCTCAAAACCAGGCCTATTGCTTCCTCCTCCAAAGGGCAGGTATTAATGCAGCCCTTCCCCCTTGCCCCCCTTGTTCTGGCTGCAGACACTCAAACTGGCCATGTTTGAGTGCAGGGCATTTTTTAGTGCCGAGTGAGGGAGCACAGAGACGCGGCCGGGTCATGGTTGTGTTATCCAGGGCTATATGTTCCATTACATTCTCTCCTGAGATTGAGGGTCCTGTAACTCAAGATTTTATGTAGTATTCTGGATACAGTTTCTCAGCTCTGGGTTCCCTCCAGTGTCCGAACTGATACTGGTAGGATACAGTAGCCTAGTGTTCTCTAAGGAGTTTAGACAGTGGATATCGACTGGAGGATCTCACTGCAGATGAATTAGCAGGGTACGCTATGTGAGCAGTGTAACACTCACTTTCAGGCCTGCATATTAATTGCAGGACATTGGTGTCAGTGCTGAACTTGGCACAGCCCTGATCTTCCACTGGTGGAAGAGTGAGGGAAAGGAACTCCCCAGCATCCTCCAGAACATGGTGTTCCTGTCTGAGGCTGGGTGTCAGTGGCTGTGATTGCAGCTGGCACATTGATAGCAGGTGAAAGCTAGGGTGAAATTAGAGCTTTTCAATCCAGAGTGAGGTGCAGTGTTTTCGGTGTAGTTGTTGGGTTCTATGTGCAGTTCAGATGCTGATCAACTGTTAACCTGTGCAAGTTGCTTCACCTGTTACTGCTTGTTTGTTTGAAGAATAAATAGAACTGTTTGGGAATTTTTGAGAGTCTGGACATTATTGGAAAACACTGATTCATTCAAACCAAAACCCTGTGCAGGAAAGGGTCAATTTCAATGCATAGGAAAATTTTGAAAAACTTCAGAAGTTTCAAAATTAAGCTTTAATCAAAATGAAACATTACAGTTGACTTGATCAGAATTTCTTTTGGATGTTTGGCTTGCAAAGAGTCTAGATTTTGACTTGTCCTGATTTGGGGATGGGAATTTCTTTTCAAATTCATGGGAAAAGAAAACTGTTTCCTGCCCAGCTCTAAAATTGAGGACTTTTTCCCTGCGATAATGCACCATCTTAGGGAACAATATTTGGCAGAGTGTCCTCATGTCCCATTTCAAAGCAAATGGGGAGGTGAGGCTGGGGATAATACTGAAAAATTAGCTCAGAACATCTTAGTGGTTAAGTAAATGTTGCCCTGAAGGTGTCTTAAGTAGGCATGCGAGCCAATGTATATAATGAATGAAGGGCTATCCTAAACCAGTTTGAAGAGACATCTCACTTCTGACTTCTTGTCTTTCTGGTCCTGATATGTGAGTTGTTCTCGGAAGATAGAGTTCTGGTCACATCCTGTTGAAATAACATATCGGACCAGAAAAGGGCCCAGACTGTGTTCTTCCCTGGTAGGGGAGACATACCTTAGAGTAGAGGAATCGCTGTGTGGATTCTCTGCTCTGTGCAGGAGATCAGACTGGAGGATCATGATGGTCCCTTCTGCTCTGAAATGCTGAGTATTTGCAGCAGTTGGATATCAGCATGTGTAAGGTCTGGATCTAAGCACTTTGTGTTGATTTGCAGGGAACAGAACAAAGGTTCAGGGACTTGCTTTTGGGGTCATGTGACCAATCAGTTTCTTGGATGAGTAGCTGGTTGCTTCCATTAATGCAGGGATTCTTAGTGCACAATTTTTTGGTGGCCTCAGTGTGGCCACCAACTCTTGCTAGTGGCTGCTCTCACACTTTTTCCTAAAATACTTAACTTCAGGAAAAACAAATAAATATGCCCATAGACACAGTTAAATCACTGTAATTTATTTGTTGCTAGCTAGTAAGTCTGTTGTGACAAGTTACATTAATAAATATACCGGTATCATTATTCACAGCAGACTTACTCAGCCCTGTCAACAAGTCTAGGGACAAATTAAGCCCCAGATGTGTGGGACTGGAGAGGCAGTGGGGGCCAGGGGCAATGCAGGTGGGTTGGGGGAGGCAGTAGAGGGCTGGAGTCCGAAGCAGTGTGGCCAGAGCCTGCCGCCCTGCTGTCTTGCCACCCCAGGGCTGAAACCTAAAGCCTGAACCTCATCGCCCCTGGGAAGGTGGGAAACTCACTGGCTGCCTGGTCCTCCAGCATTGTGCTCCAGGTGTCTCCACAGGGGGAGCCGTGCCCAGCCACTGCTGGTGGCCCCAGCAATCAACACCATGGCAGTGTATCCAGGAGCAGCAGGAAAGGGCTGCTTCTTTGTGGCCTCCCCACCTCAAAAAAAAAAGTCCAGGGGGCTGTGGCTGCATGCAGCCACAGTGGCCACATTTGAGAAACGCTGCATTAATGGCTGTGGCATGTGCTGATTGCTCACTGAGTGGTAGTAAACTTGCCTCATGTCCTCTTTTGGATAGAGGTGGTGGAGTTAGAACTAAGCCAAAGCTGGGCCAACCTCCCTCCCTGTGTTAGGTGCAGTATAGAACTCCCGTAAACTGCAGGTCTCCTTGCAATGAGACTCTCCCTGAGGAGATGGTCTCCTGAACATTTTGCTGAACTGTATACGTATCTCCTGCTTTATAAAATCACACCTGTCAGTTCAGCTAATTGTCGGTGGCTAGAACATTCTTCTCCCCAGTCTGTTTTCTCTGCTTGCCTGACCCTGCAATCACGTTGTAATGCTGAGTTTCTGCCCTTGCAGCCTTTGTGTGGCTGGGGCATAGGACTGGGGCAGGGAGAGTAGAGCTCAGATCCCCTTGATGAGGCAGTGTGGGCGTACAAACTACCATAGAACATTAGACAGGAAATAACCCTTAGCTCATCTGGACCCCCATCCCCAGGCCAGGGAAAGATTGCTCCTTAGCATGTTTGGCACTGTTTGGTCCAACTTTAATTGTCTAGTGTTGAGGCTTCCCCCTGTGCCTTGGGCAGGCGATTCCACAGCTGTATTCTTACTGTGAGGGTCTGCAATCCATCATTTCCTCTGGCTGCATGTATGCGAGTTGAGAGAATAGAGAGGAGCTGTCGCCAGCCGGAGGCTCTAGGCATGGTCTCTGTTTTCCCTGCTGAGACTATCTGGACAGTATTCATTGTTGCCTGGGGAGTGGTTGTGACCCTGACTAATTTGGAGCAGATCAAGAGGACAGCAATAGTTTAAATGTTGCAAAGAGTCTTGTGATTCCTTATAGACTAACAGACATTTTGGAGCATGAGCTTTCATGAGTAAATGTTGTCTTCTAACTGGGGCTGCTCCTGACCTGTCAGTGCTGGACAGACCTACTTTCCCACAGATGCCTCCTGGTATCTTTCGCTTGCAAACCACCGAACTGCAGGTGGCATCACTGGGGTCTCCTGCAGGAGCAGTGAAATGCTGCCTAGCCAAGAGAACACTTGGCTCCTACGTAACTCTTTTCATCAGCAGGTCCCCGTATGAAGTGGGTCAGTATCATTGACCCCATTTTACAGATGAGGAAACTGAGTAACTTGCCCAGGTTTACCCAGTAAGCCAGTCTTGAAGGTGAGACTAAGATCCATATCTCCTGAGTCCCAATCCAGTGATCTGTTTACTAGGCAACACTGCCCGCCTATGAGATCTCTATGCACTGTCCAGCAGTGGAAGGGGAACCCTTAGGGTCTGGTGCCCACTTTGACCTCCAGTGACTAAGTTTTCTGTTCTTCCCCCCCCCCCCCCAGCCCTGGGGATTTCCAGCTCGTGAGTTCCTGCGAAAGAAGCTCATTGGGAAGGAGGTGTGCTTCACTGTGGAGTACAAGACCCCACAAGGCCGGGAGTACGGCATGGTGTACCTTGGAAAAGGTGAGTAGTGGCTAGGGGGCTGCCAGACACCCACAGGGCAAAGTGTGCCATGCAGGTAGGTGAAGTGATGTGCTTCCCCTCAGGCTGGAGCTGCTTCTCAGGGTATGTCTACACTACGGGATTATTCCGATTTTACATAAACCGGTTTTGTAAAACAGATTGTATAAAATCGAGTGCACGCGGCCACACTAAGCACATTAATTCGGTGGTGTGCGTCCATGGTCCGAGGCTAGTGTCGATTTCTGGAGCGTTGCACTGTGGGTAGCTATTCCGTAGCTATCCCATAGTTCCTGCAGTCTCCCCCGCCCCTTGGAATTCTGGGTTGAGAGCCCAGTGCCTGATGGGGCAAAAATCTTTGTCGCGGGTGGTTCTGGGTAAATGTCGTCAGTCATTCCTTCCTCTGGGAAAGCAATGGCAGACAATCATTTCGCGCCCTCTTTCCCTGGATTGGTCTGGCAGACGCCACAGCACGGCAACCATGGAGCCCGTTCAGCTTTTTTTTACTGTTACCGTATGTGTACTGGATGCCGCTGACAGAGGCGATATTGTAGCGCTACACAGCAGCATTCATTTGCTTTTGCATGATAGCAGAGACGGTTATCAGTCATTCTGTACCGTCTGCTGCCATTGTAAATTGGCAATGAGGTGATGGTTATCTGTCGTTCTGTACTGTCTGCTGCTATCATGGGTGCCCCTGGCTGAGGTTGGCCGGGAACGCAAAGGCAAAAATGGGAATGACTCCCTGAGTCAATCCCTCCTTGATGGTATCTAAAAATAGTTAGTCCTGCCTAGAATTTGGGGCAAGTGTATCAGAGAACCAGAGAGCACAGCCGCTCCATGTCAGATCCCGCAGAAATGATGAGCTGCATGCCATTCACGGGGGGGGCCCCTGCAACAACCCCACCCATTGCTTTCCTCCTCCCCAACCTTCCTGGGCTACCGTGGGAGTGTCCCTCCCCATTTGTGTGATGAAGTTATAAAGAATGCAGGAATAAGAAACAGTGACTTGTTAGTGAGATAAAATGAGGGGGAGGCAGCCGCCAGCTGCTTTGATAGTCCAGGCAGGACATTAAGCAGTGTGGGGGAGAGGAGCTCAGCATCCTGCTGCTATGATAGTCCAGGCAGTACAGAATCTTTTCTTTACACGTGAAAGGGAGGGGGCTGATGGAAGCTCAGCCCCCAGTTGCTATGATGAGGACGGTTACCAGCTGTTCCGTACCATCTACTGGGAATGACCAGGAATCATTCCTGTTTTTACCCAGGTGTGCCCTCCCTTACCCCGGGCCGGCCTCACCTGAGGCCAGCCAGGAGTACTCAGCAGCTATCAAGCATATTGTACCGTCTGCCACTGGAGAGGGAAGAGGAGCGGATACTGTTCTTTACTGCTGCAGCATTGCGTCTACCAGCAGCATTCAGTACACATAGGGTGACTTTAAAAAAGTCAAGAAACGATTTTTTCCCTTTTTTCACGTGGGAGGGGGAGTAAATTGATGAGCTATACCCTGAACCACGCCAGGCAATGTGTTTGAACCTACAGGCATTGGGAGCTCCGCCAAGAATGCAAATACTTTTCAGAGACTGCTGTGGACTGTGGGATAGCTGGAGTCCTCAGTACCCCTCCCTCCCTCCATGAGCATCCATTTGTTTCTTTGGCTTTCCTTTATGCTTGTCACGCAGCACTGTGTAGCCTGGAGATTTTTTTCAAAGGCTTTAGCATTTCGTCTTCTGTAACGGAGCTCTGATAGAACAGATTCGTCTCCACATACAGCGATCAGAGCCTGTATCTCCTGTCCATGCTGGAGCTCTTTTTGGATTTGGGACTGCATCGCCACCCGTGCTGATCAGAGCTCCACGCTGGGCAAACAGGAAATGCAATTCAAAAGTTCGCGGGGCTTTTCCTGTCTACTTGGCCGCTGCATCCGAGTTCGGATTGCTATCCAGAGCAGTCACAATGGTGCACTGTAGGATACTGCCTGGAGGCCAATACCGTTGATTTGCGGCCACACTAACCCTAATCCGATATGGTAATACCTTTTTTAGCGCTACTCCTCTCATCGGGGAGGAATATAGAAACCGATTTAAAGAACGATATATAGGGCCTCGTAGTGTGGACGGGTGCGGCGTTAAATCGGTTTAGTGCTGCTAAAATCGGTTTAAACACGTAGCGTAGACCAGACCTCAGTCCGGGAGAGCCTGACACCCAGCTGTACATTGCTGTCCGTCCTTCTGTGGTATCTTCCTACAGGCCTCAGGCTGCCATTTATAGCATTGTCACTAATACTAGGGAAATTCAGGTGCGGGTTCTCACTTGACCTCCAGGTACCCACTGGAGTTGGGTGCTGGGTTCCTATAGTGCGGTTTGCTTTGCTGGAGCCGCAGACTGTCATTGCTGAATGTGCTTGGGCTCCAGGCTGTGGCAGGTCGTGGTGCTAATTGAATTCCTTCAGATTTCCTATTGCAGCCCTTATTGCCATTATAAATCTTGTGGCTTTAGTCAACTGGAGACAGGCAACAGAAAGGAGTTCTCATAGCTCCCGTTTAGTTCATTAGCATCCTTGGACTGTCGTGTGTGGGTCAGTGCAGTGAGAATCGATGTTCATTGACCATGGAGCTGCTTGAGAACAGCGATTCAGAAGTGGGTTATCTGGCACTTCTAAAATGGGAGTAGCACTTTGAATGCACCCATTGCTCTTTTTAGGCCATTGCTTTAACTTTGTAAAGTTCTAACTTATAGCTTCCTTCAGACAATGCTTCACTGAGCAGCTTTCAATGAGCTGCAATAGACAGCATGCTTAAACGGCGTCTGTTAGGGTTGTTCCAGCATGCAGAAAGGGGCAAAGTGACCTATGGAGCATGGAAGAAGGATCTGAGATGTAAAAGTGGCACAGCTGCCATAAATATCTGGGGGGGCTAGTTCCAGTGAGGAGGGTCTGGGGCTCAGGGAAGAGGAAGGCAAGTTGTGTGGTCTGAAGTTGAATGGTCAGGGCATAAAATGTGTTCTAGTCAAGATCATAAGTTCAGGCTCTTGTTTCTGTTCTGCTGATGGCTGAGAATTTAGTCTGTGCGTCCTTGTCCTTTGCTATGGAATGGGTCAGAAACCCAAATCTGCGTTCTTCCCACCTCCAGGAGTTTTTGAAAGAGTGGGGGCAAAGGTGGTCATACACACACAGCTCCCAGACTAATAGGGTCTTCATTCTGATGTCTGGGGGACTTGGGGTGCTTTCAAAGATTCCCAGGCTAGAAGGGACCACTCTGATCTTCTAATCTGATCTCCTATATAATGCAAGTTGTAGCACTTCCTCACAGGAATTCTTAGAGCAGAGCTTTTAGTAAAACATACAGCCTTGTTTTTAAGAACAGCTAGTGATGGCAAATCCACCACAACCTTTGGTAAATGGTTCCAGGGGTGGTTTACCCTTGCTCGGACTAAGCTTGGGGGAGGAAATTCGAGCAAAGCGTGGCTAGAGAGAAGAGTGCAAGGAAAGAGGCTATAAGGTGTTGGATGGAGAAGGAAAAGACACAAACCAATAGAGAGACCGCCCATGAAAACTATGACAAGAAATGGAGAGAAGCCAAGAATAAGTCCCCAACAAAAGTCAGACATGCAGAGGAAGTCACCTTTTGCTTTTCATTCACGCAGTAGAGGGGATTGTCAGCAGGTCCCAGTTGAAAGCAGTGCACAAGTGGGGCACAGTTGATTTATTCTTTTAAAATGATGGAGTCTGGGGGCATGAGTACTTCACACCATGATTCAGAGGCTTCCAATTCTTCGAGTGATTGCTCAGGTGTATTCCACAGTAGATGTGTGTGCTTGCCACGCGCACCGGTGCCAGAAGTTTTTCCCCTTAGCAGTACCCATACTGGGGGAGCACCACTGTGACCCCTGGAATGGCACCTTTATATTGTGCTATAAGGGGAGCTACGCACTCCCTCCCCTCCTCCCTCAGCTCCTTCTTGCAGGATAACTCTGACAGAGGGGAAGGAGGGCGGGGTGTGGAATAGACAGGAGCAGCACATCTTGAAGAACACCAGTTATGGTGTTCGAGTGATTGCTCCTGTGTATTCCACAGTAGGTGATTCCAAGCTATATCTGTTGGAGGTGGGTAGGAGTTACGAGTTCCCATGATGCAGTACCACTCTGCCAAACCTGGTATCATCCCTAGTTTGGGAGATGATCACATAACGCGAAGTAAACGTGTGAACTAAGGCCCAAGTGGCTGCCCTACAGGTGTCCTGGATAGGGACATGAGCTACATAGGCTGTTGATGAGGCCTGAGCCCTCATTGAGTGCTCCCTGATGATCGGTGGCGGGGGAACCCCTGCCAGATCATAGCACGTGCGTATGCATGAGGTGATACAGCGGGGAAGACACTGAGTGGAGATTGGTTGGCCGAGCATGTGAAGGGGCGAGGCAACAAAAAGTTGCCAGGATTTCCGGAACGGCTTGGTCCGATCCAGATAAAAGGCCAGCACCCTACACACATTGAGCATGTGAAAGTGGCTCTCCTCCTTGGAGGAATGGGGCTTAAGACAGAGCACGGAAAGAAAGATGTTCTGTTCCATATGGAAGGTGGAGACCACCTTCGGGAGAAATGACGGATGAGGGCGAAACTGGACTTTATCCAATGGAAAATCGTATATGGGGATTCCGAGGTCAGGACCCTGAGTTCACCTGTATTCTGATCTGCTCCAAGTTCTGCATGGTGTCCCTGGCCTCTATTATCCCCTCCCTGGACCAGGGGGATTGGTATGTGGCCCTGGACCTTCAGTACTCATATTTTCACATCCATATTTTCGAGGGGCACAGGCGCTTCCTCCACTTCCTAGTGGGGTTAGACCACTACTACTTTGTGGTCCTCCCATTTGGCCTATCCACAGTGCCCAGGGTTTTCACAAGGTGCATGGCTGTGGTAGTGGCCTACCTCAGACAGGAGGCAGTACAGATCTTTCCATACCTGAATGATTGCCTTCTCAAGGGCAACTCTCCAAGGTAAGGGCCCATGTGGAGCTGCTCCTGTCCACGTGTCGATCTTGGCCTAGTGGTAAACAAGACCAAGTCAACGTTAGTTCCAGAGCAGCGCATAGAGTTCATTGGGGCACTGCTGGACTCCTCAAGGGCCACAGCCTCTCTCCCACTGAGCAGGTTCGAGGCCCTAAAAGATCTTATTGCCTCAGTCACGGCTTTCCCGGTGACAACAGCGAGAGCGTGCCTTCGGATCCTGGGGCACATGGCAGCATGCATGTATGTGGTCTGCCATGCTAGGCTTTGGATGAGGCCTCTCCATCTCTGACTAGCCTCCCCGTTCTCCCAGGCCCGGGAGGGCTAGACAAAGTTCTCCTGGTACCATCACTGATACTTGCCTACCTACAATGGTGGTCTTATCTGAGCAATATTCTGCTAAGGGTTCCTTTTTGGGAGACAACCCCGTCTTTAGACCTAGTGTCTGACGCGTCGACTTGGATGGGGGAACTCACACAGGGAGTATGCAAACCCAGGGGATGCGGTCAACCGCAGACTTGTCCCTCCACATAAATGTCAAGGAGCTCAGGGTGATACGGTTGGCATGTGTTGCCTTCAACATGCACCTTCTCAGCAAAGTGGTCAGAGTCCTGATGGACAACAGCACCACAACAGGCAAGGCGATACTCATTCCTTGGCCCTCTGCTGGGAAGCCCTGAGCCTATGGGAGTTTTGTATAGCCCACAATAACTCCCTGAGTGCGTTTCGCTTGCCAGGTGTCTGCAATACGCAAGCCGATCGCCTCAGCAGGGTTTTCTCACCCCAGTATGAGTAGTCACTCCATTCGGAGGTTACTCACCGGTTCTTCTGAGTGGGAAGTTCACCAGGTCAACCTCTTTGCAACCTGCCAGAATCAGCATTGCCCCCGGTTCTGCTCCGGAGGGGGAGTGGGGAGGGGCGCGATCTCGGATGCCTTCCTCCTGCAGTGGTTGGTCCAGCTTTTCTATGCTTTCCCACCGTTTCCCTTAATCGGCAAAGTCCTGCAAAAAGTATAAACAAAGCGCGTATCATCCTTGTAGCTCCAGCGTAGGCCCACCAACACTGGTACGGGACACTCCTGCACCTCTTGGCAGCCCCTCCGAGGAGGCTGCTGCTCCGCCCAGACGTCATCTCCCAGAACAGAGGCTACCTCCTCCGTCCCAGTCTGGCCACGCTCCACCTGACAGCATGGTTGCTCAGTGGCTAGACAATGAGGAGGGGAAGTGTTCGGAGGAGGTCAGGTGGGTCCTCCTGGAAAGGAGGAAGGTGTCCACATGCCGGACGTACTTGGCGAAGTGGTCCGGATTCTCCAGGTAGGCGGGGGAGTTTGCAGCCTCTCTGTCATCCGCACCACTCCATCTTATCCTTGAGTACCTCCTGTCCCTTAGGACCCAGGGATTGGCACCTGCCTCTGTCAGGGTACACCTGGTGGCTATATTGGCCTTCCACCTGCTGGTGCAAGGGTATTCTGTCTTCTCCCATTCTGTGACCTTCTGCTTCCTGAGAGGCCTTGACTGTTCCTTCCTGTATGCTAGACCCCCTGTGCCGCAATGGGACCTAAACCTGGTGGTGTCCTACATCACGGGGCCTCTCTTTGAGCCCTTGGGTATGTGTTCCTGGTCTCACTTCTCATGGAAGGTAGCCTTCCTTGTAGCAATCACTTCAGCCCGTTGTGTCTCGGAATTCAGGGCCCTGACCTCGGAACCCCCATATACGGTCTTCCATAGGGATAAAGTCCAGTTTCGCCCTCATCCGTTGTTTCTCCCGAAGGTGGTCTCTGCCTTCCATATGGAACAGAACATCTTTCTTCCCGTGCTCTGTCCTAAGCCCCATTCCTCCAAGGAAGAGAGCCACCTTCACATGCTCAATGTGTGTAGGGTGCTGGCCTTTTATCTGGATCGGACCAAGCCGTTCCGGAAATCCTGGCAACTTTTTGTTGCCTCGACCGAGCATGTGAAGGGGCAACCAATCTCCACCCAGTGTCTTTCCCGCTGTATCACCTCGTGCATACACACGTGCTATGATCTGGCAGGGGTTCCCCTGCCATCGATCATCCAGGCGCACTCAATGAGGGCTCAGGCCTCATCGGTGGCCTGCGTAGCTTATGTCCCTATCAAGGACGTCTGTAGGGCAGCCACTAGGGCATCAGTTCACATGTTTACTTTGCATTATGCGATCATCTCCCAAACTAGGAATGATGCCGGGTTTGACAGGGTAGTACTGCGTCATGGGAACTCTTAACTTGTACCCACCTCCATCAGGTATAGCTTGGAATCACCTACTGTGGAATACACAGGAGCAATCACTCGAAGAAGAAAAGACAGTTACCTGTTCTGTAACTAGCGTTCTTCGAGATGTTGCTCATGTCTATTCCACACCCCACCCTCCATCCCCTCTGTCAGAGTTGTCCTGCAAGAAGGAACTGAGGGTGGGGAGAGCGCGCAGCCCCCTTTATGGCGCGATGTAGAGGCACCGCTCCAGGGATCGTAGCGGTGCTCCCCCAGTATGGGTACTGCTAAGGGCAAAACTTCTGGCACCGGTGCATGTCATTGTCTCAATTGATATTTTGCCCACAAGTTTTTTGTCTAAAAAGAGCCTCCTGTATAACTGTCTCTCATCCAAACAGATGCTATGCAGCGACAGGACTCGGAACTTTGCTCTCATTGACTCTGATTTTGTTTCTTTCCCTCTTACCAGACACGACTGGGGAGAACATTGCTGAGTCTCTTGTGGCAGAAGGCCTGGCCTCTCGCAGGGAAGGAATCCGAGCCAATAAGTACGTATATTTCCTGCTCTCCTCTAAACTTGTTCTGGGATTCAGATGTTCTGCGGCACATGACTTTCCCAAACAGCTTTGCTTTGACTTTGCTGTGGTGACAGGACAAAACTGTTGATGAATTACTTCCTCACTCCTGTTCAGAGACCAGCTATTGGTTGAGTTCTGGGCTTTATGCAGTATGGTGTCTCGGGTGCTTTATCTCAGGCTGTGCTAGCAACTTCCCAGCTGCAAATCAGTGGGACTTGTGCTCCGAAGTCAAGCCCTGGGGTGCCTAAACACAGGCTTAGGAGCCAAACTTTAAGGTATTTTTGAACATTTTAGCCTGTGAATAAAAGTCAATAATTTAATGTATTGGAAGGCCAAACTTTTAACACTGAAGCAGTTTACTTGTAAAGTGACAGATTTTTCTACTAAATCGATTGGCTTGCTGGGAACAGGCATTCCAAAATGGCAGCTCCCCTCTCCTTTGGGGTTATGGCAGAAGGAGGGTAAACAAAGAATCTTCCCTGCCTCTCCAGACTTCTCCTATACTCAAGAACTACTGAAAATGTGAGAGACCTCTCTAGCTGCAAAGCAACCTCTTTGAGGCTGTCCTGGGCCTTCTCTCTCAGAGCATGCTGATGCACTGGAACATAACACTGCAATTAATCCTGATTTTTCCCAACTCTGTATCCCACAGACACAACACTCCGCCCACATGCATGCAGCCCTTACTGTCTGCCAGGATCCACAAAACTTGTTAGAGCCTTGGAGTTGACATGTCAACTTTCCACTCTCTCTCGTGTCTGGAAGTGATATCCTCAAAGCTTTCATGAGTAGCTTTTCCACTGGCCAGCTCTTGGGAGACCCAGGATCTCTCCAGTGCATCCCTAGGCGTGGGTTATTGTATTACATGGGGAGTGAATTGTCTATGGAGCTGTTCTATATATAGCTGTTGGATGCTATTTTATCCTTTGTCGGGTTGGAAGCATGCCTGTATGATTTCCTCAAGCCCGTTACTAGCACACTTGGATGTCTTCCACTGGAGGTTTTCATAGTGCAGTCTGTAAACAGGTATGCTGAGTAAACACTGCCCACATTGCCAAAGATCTGGATTTTAGCTCCAATCTTGCCAGTAAAGAAAACTCTGCAGTGCCAGGCATTTCCCAGGAGAGCTGGGGGCTCTGGATTAAGCTTCTCTTGCTCTTGGTTGCATCTTTCAGGCAGACCTAAAGCTTTCTTCAAGTCATAATACTTAAGGTGTGTACAGTACAGTGCTTTGCAATCCCACTTCTGGGGAGGGAGGTATAATCCCCATTGTTTCCCTGTCTGCAGAAATTAGTTTCCCCCAGTATCAGCCAGCAAGGCAGTGATGCCATGAGCACAGCACCTCTGCAATGCCTGATGCCCAGTCTCTGCTTGGTCCACTAGACTGTGCTGTCGCTCAGGAGCCATTGAGCTCAGTGGTGCAGACCTCATTGCCCAACTTGTCCAGAATTACTGGTCAAATATAGACTTGCGTTTAGATAGTGCCTTATTTCCTGAAAGGCTGTAAATGGCTTCCCAAACTACAGACACAAATCACATCAACCACGACTGAAACGCAGCCCCTCTATGCTAGAACACTTGCAAAATGCCCGGCAGGCCTGAAGATGCATCAGCCCCCCACATACGTCTTCCAGTGGGGAAGAGTCACCGTTGTGATTACACTTTCACTGAGCAAGACTCTGTCCCACTGCATCCCATACTGGGTCACTGCACCAATGCAGTTCCAGCTTTGGCATGAAATCTATTGATGCAGCTGCAGCAGTGCCCTGATTCTCTCAGTGCAATCCCACCAAGCTGCTGTGCTGCCTGTGGACATGGCATGATGTGTGCACCTTAAACAGGAGAGCTAGCCTGGACTCTTGGGACCAATGCAAGTTGCAGCAGTGCAGTTGTCTGTTGCCAAGCTCTGGGAAGAACAAGGCAGTTATTTAACTGAACCCAGCAGCATAGCTGTTCAGAGCACAAAGCGAAATACTGTGCAATTAAAATGCAGGGGAAATGAAAGGGCAGGACACCAGGATTAATACACCTCTTGGTCATGCTATGTTATCCTTGATGACTGTAAGGGTCAATCTCAATGAAGAATAGTTGGTGGATACAAACCATAAGCAAGTAACAAACCAGCTTTTGTTTAAATCAGAATTGTTCCCAAGTTGCAGTTCTTTACTTACCATGCTATAGGTTATGTCTACACTGCAGCTGGGGGTGTGATTACCAGTCACGTAGACGTACCTGCACTCCTTTAATCTAGCTAGCTCGCTGAAAATAGCAGTGAGGACAGGATGTACAGGCTTTAGTGTGAACTGCACAACCCCCTTGGGTACCTACTGGCATTGCTGGCCTGTGCCACCATGTCCTCACCGTTGTTTTTAGCAAGCCAGTCCGTAGCGCTAGTGTGGGTGTGTCTACACAAGCTGCAGTCAGTGTCACAGCCCTGGTAGTGCTATAGACATACCCAGGATTTAACATTGCTGAAGTGGATGTTGTACTTGTTTCTTTGGATTCCTAACTAAGCCTTGCATGGTGTCAAGTATCAGAGGGGGAGCCGTGTTAGTCTGGGTCTGTAAAAAGCGACAGTCCTGTGGCACCTTATAAACTAACAGATGTTTGGCGAAATGGATATTCACCCACAAAAGCTCATGCTCCAATACGTCTGTTAGTCTATAAGGTGCCACAGGACTCTTTGTCGCTTCTAACTAAGCCCTTGTCTACACTACAGGTTACTTTGGTGTAACTTTGTCGTTCTTCTTCGAGTGATTGCTCACATCCATTCCAGTTAGGTGTGCGCGCCGCGCGTGCACGTTCGTCGGAAACTTTTTACCCTAGCAACTCCAGTGGGCCGGCAGGTCGCCCCCTGGAGTGGCGCCGCCATGGCGCTCGATATATACCCTTGCCGGCCCACCCGCTCCTCAGTTCCTTCTTACCGCCGTGTCGGTCGTTGGAACTGTGGAGCGCGGCATAGCTGTCCTCCACGTCCCTAGCTCTCCTTGTTATCTCTCGTTATTGTTATAGTTGTTAGTTAGATCGTTAAGTATAGTTAGTAAGTAATTAAGTGTAAATATTGTTGTAGATAGTTGTTCGCCGGGGGCTGTAGCCCTTCCCGGCACCGGGCTCATGCCTGGTTCGCTGGGCTTTAAGCAGTGTGCGGCCTGTAAGAAGCCTATGCCTACCACCGACCCCCACGACGCGTGCCTGAAGTGCCTGGGGGAATCGCACAGATCGGACAAGTGCCGCATCTGCAAGGCTTTTAAGCCCAGGACAAAAAAGGAGAGACCAAAGACTCCGGACTCTCCTCATGGAGGCGGCACTTGACCCGGCGGCTTTGCAGGCCGTGATCTCTGCGCCGGCACCGGATCGCACCGGCACCGGGAAGACTCCCCGGCACCGACCTTCTCCGGCACCGAGTGCAGAGCCGAGACCGTCAGCGTCTGCTACTCCAGCCAGGCAGACCCGACTGGAGCGCCCGGCCTCGACATCGGCCGCGGTGCCGCCGGCACCGTCGACTCCGGGCCCAGCGGGTCCGTCGAGTCCGGTGCCGCCAAGCTCCCCCATAAGATCTGGGGTTGAGATATTGGTCCCATCCACGCCGG
This sequence comes from Gopherus flavomarginatus, assembly GCF_025201925.1. Taxonomy (NCBI): domain Eukaryota; kingdom Metazoa; phylum Chordata; order Testudines; family Testudinidae; genus Gopherus; species Gopherus flavomarginatus. The sequence goes on along the minus strand of NC_066617.1, from coordinate 3,025,759 downwards.
AGACCTTCGCCTCGGCACGGGACCTTATTGCCTTGACGGAGCCTACTCAGCTGCCACCCCTGGTACCTCCGGTGCGGGTCGCATCTAGAGGCAAGCCCATGATGTCGGCACCGTCTCGGGACTCGCGCTCGCGGTCCAGGTCCCGACGTCACGGCAGATCAAGATCCCATCGCCGCTCGCAGTCCCGGCACCGCTCCCCTCGGCGGTACCGGTCGCACTCGCGGTACCGATCGACCTCCAGACGGTCGCGGTCTGACTCCAGCCGCCGATACCGGCACCGTGACTCCAGGAGCCAGTCCCGCCGTCACTCGCCGCACCGGTCGACCTCCCGGCACCGAGCTGGTGGCAGGTCCCGGTCCCGGTCGACCTCCCGGCACCGCGTTGGTGGCAGGTCCCGGTCCCGATCCCGGCACCGAAGCAGCGGCCGGTACCGGTCCAGATCCCGGCACCGAGACAGAACCCGGTCCCGGTCCCGATCCTGGCACCGCTATGACTCCCGGTACCGATCCCCGGCACCGAGAACATCTTCGCTGCCGACCCGCGCAGACCCTTACCAGCCAGGGTCGGCCCCGCCGTGGCCTTCTAGGCAGCCGTCGGTGTCTTCGCAGACGGACAGCGGGTATGCGCTGGGCACCGACAGGCAGGCGGCGCTCTTTCAAGACCCGCCGCAACAGGACCAAGGCCCGCAGCAGTGGGGGTTTTGGACCCCATGGGCATACCATCAAGCCCAGGGCCCCCAACAGCTTCCTGCTAGGCCTGCGACGGCGGAGCACAGGGTGCCGGAAGCCTCGTTGTCTCGCCCCCCTCCCTCCCCGGATGGAGAGGAAGGGTCCAAGCAGCAAGACTCCGCTCTGGCTCCTGAGACAGAGGCGAGGGCCGAGGGGGACCCCCCATTGGACACTTTCTTGCCGGGGGTCTCCTCATCCTCCTCCCCTGATGAAGCGGTGGCTGGCACCTCCTCCAGTAGCCCCCCCCCGCTGGATCTCAGGGCGCAGCAAGACCTCCTTAGGCGAGTAGCTCAGAATCTGAGCCTACAAGCCGAGGAGGTCTCGGAGATCGAGGATCCGATTGTCACCATCCTCTCGTCGGATGGTCCCACCAGGGTCGCCCTACCCTTCATAAGGACGATCCAGGCCAACGCCAATACTATCTGGCAGTCACCGGCCTCCATCCCCCCTACGGCGAGGGGCGTCGAGAGGAAGTACATGGCCCCCTCTAAAGGCTATGAGTACCTCCATGTCCACCCGACACCGTGTTCCCTGGTGGTACAGTCGGTGAATGACAGGGAGCGTCATGGGCAGGAAGCTCCAGCCCCCAAATCCAGGGAGGCCAGGCGTATGGACCTCCTTGGACGCAAAGTCTACTCGGCTGGGGCACTGCAGCTCAGGGTTTCGAACCAACAAGCCCTGCTCAGTAGGTATGCGTTCAACTCATGGGTGGCAGTGGACAAATTTAAAGAGCTGCTGCCGCAAGACGCCCGCCAAGAATTTGCGGCCATCCTAGACGAGGGCAAGAAGGTTGCGCGTACATCTTTGCAAGCTTCTTTGGACGCTGCAGACTCGGCTGCCCGCACCCTCGCCTCGGGGGTAACGATGCGCCGTATCTCCTGGCTGCAGGTCTCTGGCCTTCCTCCGGAGCTCCAACATACCATCCAGGACCTCCCGTTCGAAGGCCAGGGCCTGTTTTCGGAAAAGACAGACCCCAGACTTAAGAGTCTCAAGGACAATCGGGTCATTATGCGCTCCCTCGGGATGCACACGCCGGGAACGCCGCGCAGACCCTTCCGGCCACAGCAGCAACAGCAGCGCAGGCCATACCCCCAGTTCCGCCAACGGCAGGACCTCAATAGGCGCCGTGGCAGGAATGGAAGGCGTAGGCATTCGGGGAACCAAGGGGGGCAGAATCAAGGCTCCTCTAAGCCCCCGCCTGGACCCAAGCCTTCATTTTGAAGGTGCGCCCGAGGGCGCAGTAACAGTTTCCCCCACGGATCCTTCCCCCCCGTTTTCCAACCGCCTTTCGTTTTTCCTTCCGGCGTGGACCCAAATAACATCGGACCGCTGGGTCTTGCGTACGGTGCAGACGGGATACCGCCTGCAGTTTACATCGTTTCCTCCTTCCCGCCCCCCTTCCTCGTCCCTCTTCAGGGACCCCTCTCACGAGCAATTCCTTCGACAGGAGGTACAGACGCTCCTCAACAAAGGAGCTATAGAGGCGGTTCCGGAAAACGAGAAAGGCAAGGGGTTTTATTCCCGCTACTTTCTGATCCCCAAGGCCAAGGGAGGCCTCAGGCCTATCCTCGACCTGCGAGAGCTCAACAAATACCTGGTGAAGTTGAAGTTCCGCATGGTATTCCTGGGGACCATTATCCCATCCCTGGATCCGGGAGACTGGTACACCGCCCTCGACATGCAGGACGCTTATTTTCACATTGCCATTTGGCCACACCACAGACGTTTCCTTCGTTTCGTGGTGGGCCCCCTTCACTACCAATTTGCAGTCCTCCCATTTGGCCTTTCTACGGCCCCGAGGGTATTTACAAAATGCATGGCAGTCGTTGTGGCACATCTTCGGCGCAGTCGTATCCACGTGTTCCCTTACCTAGACGATTGGTTAATTCGGGGCACGTCGGAACTGCAAGTTTGCAGCCACGTCCGCGTGATCACCGGCCTGTTTGCTACCTTGGGCCTCATGATCAACATGGACAAGTCCACCCTGATCCCCACGCAGAGGGTGGAGTTCATCGGGGCCGTCCTGGACGCCACCGTGGCCAGGGCTCTTCTGCCGTTGCCGAGGTTCCAGGCATTGTCGGCGATCGTTCAACGACTGCGGGCAGCCCCCTTGACATCAGTGCGGACATGTCTAACCCTGTTAGGCCACATGGCAGCATGCACGTTTGTGACCGGTTATGCTCGGCTCCGCATGAGGCCCCTCCAGTTGTGGCTCATCGAACATTACCGGCCGGCAAGGCAGCCGCTAGACATGCTGATCACAATCCCCCAGGGGGTGTTAGATTCTCTCGACTGGTGGCTAGACCAGTCCGTAGTGTGTGCGGGGCTCCCTTTCCACCCACCTCAGCCCTCGGTGTCCCTGACAACGGATGCCTCAGATCTCGGCTGGGGGGCCCACCTGGGAACCCTGAGAACGCAGGGCCTGTGGTCCCCGCAGGAGGTGAGGTTGCACATCAACATGCGGGAGTTGAGAGCGGTCCGCCTTGCTTGTCAAACGTTCTGTCACCAGCTTCGAGGTCGTTGTGTCGCGGTGTTTACCGACAACACGACGACCATGTACTATATCAACAAGCAGGGCGGCACCAGATCCTCTCCCCTATGTCACGAGGCGATGCGACTCTGGGACTTTTGTGTAGCCCACTCCATTCACCTCACGGCTTCCTTCCTCCCCGGAGTACGGAACACGCTGGCGGATCGCTTGAGCAGATCCTTCCTATCGCACGAGTGGTCCCTTCGCCCGGACGTCGCCCTCTCCATCTTCCAGAGGTGGGGTTATCCCCGTGTGGACCTCTTCGCGTCCGGGGGGAACAAGAAGTGCCAGGCGTTCTGCTCCTTTCAGGGCAGGGAGCCCGGGTCTATAGCGGATGCCTTCCTTATTCCGTGGACGACCCACTTGTACTACGCGTTTCCCCCGTTTCCTCTGGTCCACAGGGTCCTTCTGAAGGTGCGCAGGGACAGGGCTCGCGTGATCATGGTAGCCCCGGCGTGGCCCAGGCAACATTGGTACCCCATGCTGCTGGACCTGGCCATAGCCGACCCAGTTCCCCTGCCCCTTCACCCGGACCTGATTACCCAGGAGCACGGGACTCTCTGTCACCCGGACCTGCAGTCGCTGCACCTAGCGGCGTGGTTCCTGCGTGGCTGACTGGCTCTGAACTGCGCTGCTCCACACCGGTGCGGGAGGTGCTTTTGGGCAGCAGGAAGCCTTCCACGAGAGCGACATACTCGGCCAAGTGGAAGCGTTTCTCCTGTTGGTGCGTGGAGAAAGGTCTCCGCCCTATGGAAGTTTCGGTGGCCAATATCTTAGACTACGTTTGGTCCCTCAAACAACAGGGTCTGGCGATATCGTCGTTGCGGGTCCACCTGGCAGCTATCTCCACCTTTCACCCGGGTGGGGATGGTCGCTCTGTTTTTTCTCACTCGACGGTGTCTAGGTTCCTTAAGGGGCTGGAACGTTTATACCCTAACGTCCGACTCCCTGCTCCAACTTGGGATCTTAACCTGGTGTTGTCTCAGCTCATGGGGCCCCCCTTTGAGCCGTTAGCTACTTGCTCCCTACTTTATCTCTCTTGGAAGACTGCCTTTTTAGTAGCTATCACCTCAGCTAGGCGGGTGTCGGAACTCCGGGCTCTCGTGGTAGACCCCCCATATACGGTCTTCCACAAAGATAAGGTGCAGCTGAGGCCACACCCTGCCTTTCTCCCCAAGGTAGTCTCGACCTTCCACATCAACCAAGAGATATTCCTTCCGGTTTTTTTCCCGAAACCTCACTCTTCAGGCAGGGAGCAGCAGCTCCACTCGCTTGATGTCCGTAGGGCTCTCGCGTTCTATGTGGAGAGGACCAAACCCTTACGCAAATCCCCCCAGCTTTTCGTGGCGGTAGCGGACCGCATGAAGGGGCTTCCTATCTCCTCCCAGAGGTTATCCTCATGGGTAACGTCCTGTATCAGGACCTGCTATGACTTGGCCCACGTCCCTACGGGCCGTGTGACTGCGCATTCTACCAGGGCGCAGGCGTCGTCGCTGGCTTTCCTCGCCCGTGTGCCCATCCAGGAAATCTGTCGGGCAGCGACCTGGTCATCGGTCCACACCTTTGCTTCCCACTACGCCCTGGTCCAGCAGTCAAGAGAGGATGCGGCCTTCTGATCTGCAGTGCTCCATGCTGCGACTTCTCGCTCCGACCCCACCGCCTAGGTATGGCTTGGGATTCACCTAACTGGAATGGATGTGAGCAATCACTCGAAGAAGAAAAGACGGTTACTCACCTTTGTAACTGTTGTTCTTCGAGATGTGTTGCTCACATCCATTCCACACCCGCCCTCCTTCCCCACTGTCAGAGTAGCCGGCAAGAAGGAACTGAGGAGCGGGTGGGCCGGCAGGGGTATATATCGAGCGCCATGGCGGCGCCACTCTAGGGGGCGACCTGCCGGCCCACTGGAGTTGCTAGGGTAAAAAGTTTCCGACGAACGTGCACGCGCGGCGCGCACACCTAACTGGAATGGATATGAGCAACACATCTCGAAGAACAACAGTTACAAAGGTGAGTAACCGTCTTTTCTGGGGTGTGAATAATCCACCCCCTGAGATCCATAAATTACACGGAGCTAAGCACCAGTGTAGACCATGATATGTCAGTGGGCGAGCTTCTGCCATAGCTACACCTTTCGCGGAGGCAGTAGCTAAGGTGACGGGAGAGCTCTCTCTCAATGGCTTAGTCTCCCCACCACAATCAGTGCAGCTGCTGCCTTACAATCTGATTTTATGTAGACTTATTCTGCTAGAGTGTAACACTTAAAATGCTCATCTGTGCTGAGAAAGACCAGTCCAGAGCCTCACTGATATCCTTGCTCGGAGAGGAATGCAAACGTTTTTGGAAATAGTGGGCAAATAGCCTGTGGTTTATCACCACCCTCTGAACCACCAAATGAGAGCTGAAATGCTTTCACCAGGCTGTACTCCTGTATTAGGAATTGCAGTTTTCAGTCAGTGGGACTTGTGCTCTTAAGTCGCACCCTTGGTGCCTAAATACAGGCTTAGGAGCCAAACTTGAAGGTATTTTTGAACATTTTAGCCTGTGAATAAAAATGTCAATAACTCATACGGGAACAGTTTACTTGTGAAGTGACAGATTTTGCTACTAAACATTTTTAATAGTTTAGTCCCTGATGCTGCAAGCACTTCCACATATGCTTAACTTTCATCACACGAATACTCCTCCTGAAGGAATTGTTCATGTGAGTGAAGGGAGTTGCCTCCTTGTGTTTGCGGGATCAGGGCCTTCCCTGTCAATATGTTCTTTGCCGCTACCAGTGTTGTGTAATTCAATAAGGGACCCAGCTATAGTGGCATTTTTTAAAACCTTGCATTTGCTTCATTGTAAATGGTAGCTGGTACACAGCCTCTTAACCTCTGTGCCTTAGGTAACTGCTGCAACTGACTGTGCAGAACAGTGTGCTGCTTGCCCCTTTGCTAACAGGAAGGCCGGGTGTTCAACTCAAGCCAACACAGACGTCGCACGCTGTCTTGAGTCTTCTTTCCTATTTGCTGAGGCCTAGATGAGAGGTGGAGTGGCATGTCTCAGAGCCAAAGGGAGGCTGGGAGAGCTTGGTAGTGGCATAAGTGCCATGAGCTCTTCCCACCTGATCCAGACATAGAATGTCACACTCTGCAGGAGAAGTTGGAACCCACAGCTCCTCCCTCACTGTGGGCTCCTGTTAGACCCCAAGGCAGTTTCAGGGTTCGGGAAAGCCAATATGGTATAAAGGAGCACTTTGGCCATCATCCCACCCCATCCAATGCAGGATCAGTCCTTTACCAGGATCAAGGAATTTAAATCACTGATTTTTTTGTTTGTTTTAATGTCGGGGGAGGGCTTGGAAAGCTATTTTGAAAGTTAGCTATTGCAACTTTAAACATTTTTTTTAAATGCCACTATGGCTGAGTTCCTTATTGAATTACGCAACACTGGTGGAGGCAAAGATCGTATTGACAGGGAAGGCCCTGATCCTGCAAACACAAGGAGGTAACTCCCTTCACTCAGATGAACAATTCCTTCAGGAGGAGTACTTGTGATGAAAGTTGTGTGTGGGGAAGTGCTTGCAGTGGCTATATGGGTCCTATAGCCTATTTCAGCCTATGAAATAGGATGGTTTCCTGATGCAGGGAAAGGACCCTTTGGCCCTCTTCGTGCTGGGATGCCAAGCTGTGGAAAACAGGCCTCCCACTCCTGAGGCGGGCTTTCAGTTTGCACGGTGCCAGCAGTCCAGTCTTGCTGGTATCCTATGCCCAGGCAGGAGGAAGAGCAATGTGGTGCTGCTTTGGTATGAGAGTTTCTTTGAGTCTCTTGCTGGAAGTGCGTTGAGCATGTTAGTGGAGTGGCAGTGCTCTGGGCTGACAGCTGCTCTTGTTATGAGATGATTGCATTAATAAATTGGCTAATGAATCCAGAACAGCTGTTGCTAACAGGCCAGATATCCCTGTACTCAAACCTGGTAAGGCTCCTTTTGCCTCCATTGGTGTTAGAGCTGAAGCGGCTTGTGAATTCTCTGCTGAGAGGCTTCCATGCATGTTCTGATTGTCTCCGTTTTGCGAGAAGTGAGATGTGGAAGTACAATGTGGTGTGATTTGCAGTGCTGGTATCTGTTAGCACCTGTTAATTATGCTAACTGTTCAAGGGGGTGAGTGAACCTCTCACTGCTCTTCCTGGCTTCTGCCTTGTGGGAGCGCTTCCACCATGCACTTCAGATACTGGCTTCCATTGTTGCAAGGTCTGCCTCATGCTGCATCAGCATGTGCAGCAGTGGCTCTAGGATCCGGGCGTGGAGGCTGGCTCTTCCTAGTCTAGTTGGAAATTGACTGCAGTGTTCACTTCTAAGTGTCAGAAGATAAGCCTGCAGTTCCTGGAGCCAGGCTGGTGAAACCAACTCCCTCTCAGACAGTGTTCCCCAGACTGTGGCAGTCCAGTCAACGCAGGGAGTCTGGGTCCCTGGACTGGATTACTGGCTCAGCCACTCGCTTGCTGAGACACCTTGGGCCAGTCGCTTAATTGTTGTGGCCATGTCCCACAAAGGAAGGAATTTATTTCTGACTCAGATGCTGTGCGGCGTAGGTTGTGTCTGCGCAGACAGTAAGACCCCACAGTTCTTCCTGGGTGCAGCCCAACTTGGGGGAAGCTGTAGCAAAGGGTTGGGTCTCTTTCCCATTGTACTGGGGAATAGATTGCACCGTGGTATGAAACCAGGGCTCCCATCTACCTGGCCATCCTTGGGTCTTCATCCAGCTAATCCTCTTATGGGGATGGCCTCAGGGCTGTACTTGTAAAGCTCTAACTTCCTCAGCTGAGATGCTAGACAAGATTCCTCTAGTCTCGGGTGTGCTGTGTGCACTCCGATTAGCAAGGCGATGTCTGGCTTTCCCCTGTATCTGTTCGACCTGAGTGGTGGTTGGATTGTTAAAGCATCCAGAAGTGAAATGTCAAGTCAAATGTGTGCTCCCTGGAGCAAACCTTCTTGGTAAAACATGCAAGATAGCAATGCCCCAGCATCCAACTGCCTCTGCTATGCACAGCCCCCATACCTCTGCGCTGGCTATTGTATGCTCTTACAATAGAGCTGTGTTTTCTCCTAGTCCTGAGCAGAACAGACTCGCTGAGCTGGAAGATCAGGCGAAGGTTGCAAAAAAAGGAATGTGGAGCGAAGGAACAGGCTCTCACACGGTCCGGGATCTCAAATACACGATTGAAAACCCGCGCCACTTTGTGGACTCCATGCACCAAAAGCCAGTCAATGGTGAGCGTGTGCTCCAGGTGAAGCAGCGTGGTGGGGTACCGGCGAGCATATAGCTGTGGGATGTTCATCTCCTACCAGTGTTTATGTATGCACTGTTCTTTGAGCTCTGACCGGCCTCAGTTTGCAGTCTGCCCCAGTGGAGGCTGCTGGGTGCATATCCCAAGTGAATTGGCCTTTCGTGTCCAGGGCAGGGGATTGCAGTATGTGCTGCTTGGGTGTGGGTGTTTTCTCATGGCTGGATTTGATTGAATTCTGTGGTGGGAGGAGCGTAAAGTTGGTGCTGTTCTTCTCTCTTTGAGAGTTGACCCTGACTCGTTTCTGTTCTGCAGCCATCATAGAACATGTCCGGGATGGCAGCGTGGTCAGAGCCCTGCTCCTCCCTGATTACTACTTGGTCACCGTCATGCTTTCTGGCATCAAGGTGAGTCATGGCTCTTGTTTCCTTCTTTTGGAACCGTGGCTCCAGGTTTGCAACCAGACCTGTGCTGCAGCTGGGCCTTGAGGCTTGTCACAGGCATGCTGATATCCTCCACTGCTCTGTGCTGAGCTGCACTGCCCGTTGGGGTGTGCCTACTCTAATGTGCATTGCTGCTTTCAATGAGGAGAGTCTGGGCTTTCACCAGTAACCCCCATTAAACCACCTGAACTGGAGCTTCACAGCTTTTAAGTTGGTCTTATTCCCTTGGAGTCCATGAAGTTCCCTGTCTCAGGACTGCCTCTTTGGTAACTGTCAGGCACCTGTGTCCACACCCCTCCTCTAGACTTCACAAGGAGACAGTGGCTGCTCATCTCCATGTCTCCTGCAGGAGGTGGGAGTTAAAGCAGATCTTAGCTACTTAAGAGTCGAAGACTTAATCCCTGTCTTTTAGTAGCTTAGGGGCAACAAATCCATGGGGAAATCTGGTTTGAAAGCATTCTGCAGCCAGTGCAGCCTTAGGGCAATGATCTTGCCTTGTCTCAGGCTAAGCAGGATCTGCCTCATCAGGGTTTTGGCTAAAACTCCCAGGGCTGTGCTAATTCAGTGAGCGAAGACCGTCCCTTCAGACCCAGCACTAAACTCTGTGTCCCAGCCTGGTGCTTAGCTGTCGCTGATGGGAGGTAGCCTTTTTCAGATAACACAAATCCTAAGATCTTGACACTCATGGTCATTGAAGATCCTGGGATAAGGGTGGGGCCAGTACTCCATTCAGGAACTGTCCTGTGCTTCCCAAAAGCCAGAGCCCTCCACGTCTTTCCCTCTTCTGGGACTGTCAACGGTTCCACAAAGTCAAGGAGGTGCTAGCATATCACTTGCTGCCTGGGCTGGAATTCCCTTCCACAATGCGTGGCCATGGTTAGAACTTTGCAAATGCCTTTCCCAGAGAAACGCTCCCATTCTTATGCATTTGTGGATGTGCTTCCAGGCAGACACTGAGAGCCCTGACAGCTGGTCAGGTGTTGAAAATCTGCCTTTTTTACGGTCTCCCATTGGGCACTCAAAATTACTAGGGTGAGCCTTGGCCTGTATCTCGGTACAGGGTCTGGGAGCCCCCAGAATATCAAGAGTAATGTAATTACACAGCTATTTCCCCAAGGGTTAACAGCACTTACTGAGAGGTGCCCAGATGTCCCAATGTTTATCAGGACTGTCCCGATATTAGGGGTTAGGTCTTCCACAGGACCTATGGTCCCCCATCTCGACGTTTCACAGTGCTATATCTGGTCACCTACTTACTGCACAAATGCATGAGTCTGAGGCCGTTCCCGTGGAGTGGACTCCAGGATTCCAGCACCCAGGGCACTAATGGTTCCGGTCCGTGGTCCAGGTGCCCTCGCTCTGCTGCTGGCGATTCTACATATGGTGGAGGTGTGCTCTGTTCTGTACAATCCACAGTGGAAGTGGGAGCAGGAGCGATGGTGGTCCATCCATCCCTGCTCTCTAATTACTGCTGCCGAGCAATCTGCCCCATCCTAGAGGTCTTACCAGTGCGCCCCCTCCTAATCTGCCCTTGCCTCCGCTCTGCAGTGCCCCACGTTCAAGCGGGAGGCAGATGGCACAGAGACACCGGAGCCATTTGCAGCCGAAGCAAAGTTCTTCACTGAGTCACGGCTGCTGCAGAGAGATGTGCAGATTGTCCTGGAGAGCTGCCACAATCAGAACATCCTGGGCACCATCCTCCATCCGGCAAGTGGGGCAGGAGGTGCTGAGGGTCTCTGGGCAGATCCCAGTGCGACAGGTTACTGCCATTGGGGAGAGCAGAGATTTGGGCCTTTTGCTCATGTGCCCAAGCTGGGTGTATTTGGCCAACAGTCCTAGTGGTACTGTGGGGTTCAGTCTTTCATCTCTGGAGCTTGGAGTTGAAAGCTGCACGGAGTGGCCACTGAAATGGAGGAGTGTTTGAATTTCAGGGGAGGTGTCCAGAGCACATTCCATATTCAGTGGGGAGTCGGTGCAGAGAGCATAGCTAGCCAGGGAGGACTGCTCATGGCAACTCGTGTTGCTTATTAAACTGCAGAACCTGCTGCCTTCTGCACCACTGGGATCTCTATAGGGCAGGTGGCTTTATTGCTGGGTAGGAGTTCCTGACTGTAGTGGGATTCCATGGCCAGTGGTGTGGCAGGCCAGGGTGGTGACTTCTAGGCAGTCACTGGTGGCAGTAGAGGGTGGCTGGCTGTTTGGGCATCCAGTATCCGAGGGGCCCAACAGGACTGCAGCCCAGGTGACAGTCAGAGGGCTGCTGCCTCCTCTAACATCCCCCACTGAGGGCAAGTTTTAAGTGCTTTCCTGTTGGCTAGTTCCCTACTCGTGTAGGGGTGCAGGGGGCAGTCACTAGTATGGCTCCTGCTAGCCTGGGGTGCAGAATGGGTCCCTGCCTTCCATGGGCTAGCTGCAGCTGTCCTGTGAGCATGGCAATGAGCTAGGGCTGGGCCTAGCATGATGCTGCTTCTTTTGGCAACGAGGGCCTCCGTGGCTCTAGACTCCTCCCACATACTAGTGGGCCAGGAAATGGGTGTCTGTCCTGGCCCTGCCACAGGAATGACACCTGAGCCTCCAAGCTTCAGGAGTGTAGAGACTGACCCTGTCGTCCCCCCTCCTGGTTCCAGAATGGCAACATCACGGAGCTGCTGCTGAAGGAAGGCTTTGCGCGCTGCGTGGACTGGTCCATCGCTGTGTATACCCGCGGGGCTGAGAAGCTGCGAGCGGCCGAAAGGTAACTGGTGGCTCCTGATGCTGGGTGGAGATGGTCCTGGGGCACAGGGCTCCACAAGCATCAGCCAAGGTCTTACCCAGAGTGCCCTTGACCGGGAGGGCTTTATGAGCTAAAGAAAATCACATCCTTGCCTCCCATTGGCTGCCTGAATGGGGCGGCGTTAGGGAGTTGGGCCCAGCTGCTTGGCTGTGGGAAGGACAGTTGTCTGCGTCCTGCTCTGCCCCTGGTGACAGCTGCTTGGTGTGCTCTGCTTGCAGGGGAGTGGGGTTAGCTGAGCTCCTGCGGAGGTGGGAGACTGCTGCAGCCAGCTGGGAAAGGCTCAGAGGAAGGTGATCTCCCAGCCTACTGGCTGGCTTCTCTCCATTCCCTCTTGATGCCTGGTGGGGAAATCCCAGAGCTGCTCTTTGAAGAGGGAGGTAGGGACTAGGTGTGTGTCTCCTTTTCACAGCTAGTGTCCAAGCAGAGCAGATGGGATGCTGCCTGGGGCCTTCTGTGGGTGGCTGACAGCTGTGGTGCTCCCCTGCCACTGTCTCCTATCTCGGCTGAGATCTAGGGGCATCCTTCCCCCTCAGCCCATGGCCCTGGAGCACCCCTCACTGCTGTAGTTTGCCTCTTGCATGCAGCTTCAGAAGAAGGCAGATCTCTGCCTTGGAAGGTGATTATGGAGAGGCAGGAGCTTGGCTGATCCCTTGGCATATATATTCCAGCCAGCTCAGGTCTGTCACCTGCTCTGCTCAGTTGGATGTTGCTGGCTAACACAGCACTTGCCTGGCTAGGATGGGAGCTGCAGGTGGGCAGGATACACGAGTGGTTTGGGCCATGGCTTTCGCAATGGGGGCCTGATACTTGGAGGCCTCCACATGGCTTTAGAGGCAAGTGGCCATGAGGACTCAAGAGGACTCAGCTGCTTCCTGTGTTGCCTTTAATTTTCTTGCTGTCCTGATCCACTTCCTCACTGCAGTTGGGTTACAAAGGCCCGTTCGTCTGCTGGATGCCCTTGTGTGAGGAATCAGGACTGACTTAGTGCTCAGAGCAGTTGCCTGTGTGTAGGGCACGGATACCATGTCAGTCTTGGTTAGATGGGGGTCACCATCTGCAAGGGGCTTGGCCCCATCTCCCGCGATGGCAGGAAGTAGGAAAGGACGCACACCCCAAACCTAGCTCTAGATGGTCAGGTGCATCTTTCTGTTGCTAGGCATGCCAAGGAACGCAAGCTGAGAATCTGGAGAGACTATGTCGCTCCCACGGCTAATCTGGACCAGAAGGACAAGCAGTTCGTTGCCAAGGTGAGTGCCTAGCAGGTGAGGAGATGTCCTGTCCTGTTCAGGCTCTCAGGACCTGAGCGGAGCATGGAAGACAGGTAGCCACAGAGCATGTGCTGCTGCTGGTTTCAAAGTGCATAAAACTTTGGGATTTTTTCCATAGCTACAGATGGCACATCCCTTCCCTGTTGTGTGCAGCATTGCACAACTGGCCAGGTGCATGAGGGGATTGTGATTTTCCTCTGTAGGGTGGCACGCTGGTCAAGGCCAGAAGCAGGAGATGGGACTTGTTGGTCTGTACTGGGGTGGCAGATGCTACCTCCTTGTAACTTGCAGCCAGTGCTGCTAGCACAGCTGCTCAGGGTGAGAAGGTATCAGAGTTAGGCTTCCTTTCAACCCTGCCCTGAGCCGCAGCAATGCCACGGTGCCCGGCATAGGCTGCCCCTCAGATGCAAAGGAGCTCAATCTGCACTCAATGAGCTGTGCTTGTTCGACCCTTTGTATGTGGGAGCACTTGTCCCATGGAACTCCCATCTGCAGTTACCTGCCCACCATGCTTCCTGCATGCACCATACTCTGTCTTCCCCTCCCTGGCTTCTCCTCTGTGCTCAAACCTCCCTTGATGGGAAAGTCCCAGGACTGGCTGGAGCAGGGTGGTACTGAGGAGTGAGGAAGGGGGTTGAGGAGCATGAGGATCGGGTCAAGAATGGCCCGAATTGATGTGTGCAGAAAGAATGGGAAAGTTTAATCCTCCAAGCTTGAAATCGAGGGTTTCGCTCCACCCTGTGCACATTGGTGAGTAGTGCAGGGACATTTCGGCTGCTCATACAGTGCTGTGGCCAGCAGAGGGCTCATGGTAATGTTTATTCTGGTAAAGTTCATTTCCTTCAGTTGCTTTGTAGTGAACCCTTCTGCAGCCACCTCCTAGCCTTCCTTTCCAGAGCTGCTTGACAGGAGGATAATGAAACTCCAGCATTACAGCAATCTGAGATGGAGGAACCTTGAGTCTGGAAGGGAGATTGAACCCTTCTGAGTCAGGGAATAAACCAACCACTGACTGGTCAGGCAGGAGCTTTCCCTTTGGGGCAGATTATCCCAGGACTGCAGGATTTCTTGCACCTTCCTCTGAATCAGCTTGACCTGAGCGAGATGAGCCACAGATCTGATCTGACAGAGCCTGGCCTGTATTCCTTGTTCATACTGCATGTATTGCAGTCACCACTAACAGTCCCAGCTGAGATCAAAGCCCCATTGTGCTAGGAGCTGTACAGATATAGCGAGCGACGGCCCCTGCCCTAGGGAGTTCATGGGCTAAATAGACAACAGAAATGGTGTTGGGAGGGAGTGGGGAGAGGACTTGCCTAAGGTCACAGAACAGGTCAGTGTTGACTGAGGTTAAAACCAAGCCCTTTCACCCTCTTCCCTGGTGCCCTACTCTGCTGTGCCTGGGGAGTCTCTGGAGCTAGCAAAGCATTGCCTGGGAGGTGCTGTGTACGCTGCGGGGCTGTAACCTGCTGAATGCGGTCTGTAAATATTTCATACTGTGTAACCACATCAGCCTGCTGCTTGGAGATTGGGAAGTGGTGGGAAAGCCACTAGATGGTGCTGTTGGCGTGTAGTTAAGCTCTGGGAAAATATGCTGTGTATAAATGCATGCAGCTGGGGAGGTTTAATTTGGATGGAAATGCCTGAGAAATGGGCAGTCCAATTTCTTGAAAAGTAAACTTAACCGCCTGCTCTCAGTTCCTCCCCCACTCTTTGGGAATGATCCCAGCAGTGGGTCTCCAGCCCCCTCTGGGTGGAACCTCCTTGCCTCTCCCCCTTGCAGCCTGTCTCTAGATTTCCAGCCCTTGTAAACGGTCTTGGAAATGGAATTAGTCTCATAATCAGCTGCAGGATGCTCTCCTGCTTGGCATTCTCCTGTGCATCTGTAGGAGAGACCGCACTGGGTGGTGAGGAGTCTGCTTTAAGCAGGAGTGGTTGGGCTGTCACCTATCAGAACACTGCTGCTCTCCAACAGTCCACACCTGGGCGCCTCGGGGAAAGGAAACAGTGCCAGGAACAATCAGGCGGTGCCGCTCACCAGCACATGCTCCGTATGTGGGCATTATACTTAGCCCGTGTACCTTGGACAGATCTGCGGGCAGTCTAGGGCAACAGCTTAGCATGAAGGGCTGGAGGAGGTCCCAGTGGCTCTGGGAGTTAGGCTAATGCCCATAGTCACTGACTTCTTAAGGCTGAGGTCATCTCATATCTTGCTACCTCTAAAGTACAATGCAAGACTCGTCTGAGTGCACAGGTCTACCGTAATTAGCACAATAGATGTTCTGGTGGCTGAGTCTTGTCTCTTCTATCCTGTTGGTATGTAGCCAGCCCAAGACAGCAGCTCTGGAATTGCATCCTTGCTGAAGGATGTGTAGAGCACAAAGTCGTCCCAGGATAATGTGGAGACTTTAAATCCTTGTCTGGCACCTAGGCATGGCAATGAGGCACTAAAAACCATAGAAGTGTAGGTCTGAAGTGACCTTGAGTGATCACTAGTCCAGCCCCGTGCACAAGGAAGCCTACACCTTCCCTGACAGGTTTGTGAATCTGATCTTAAACCCCCAGTGCTGGGGATTCCACAGCCTCCCTTGGAAGCCTGTTCCAGAGCTTAGTTACCTTTAGAGTAAGAACATTTTTCCTGATGTCAAACCTAATTCTCCTTTGCTGCAGATTAAGCCCCATAACTGTTTGTCCTGCCTTCAGTGGCCCTGGAGAGCAGTTGATCTTGTCCTCTTTATATCAGCCCTTCACATTTGAAGACTGTTCTCAGGTCCCCACTCAGTCAACTTTTCTCAAGACTAACCATGCTCAGTTTGTTTAACCTTTCCTCGTAGGTCAGATTTTCTAAACCTTTGATCACTTTTGCTGCTCTCCTGTGGACTCTCTCCAATTTGTCCACCTCTTTCCCGGAGGGTGGTGCTCAGAACTGGATACAGTACTCCAGCTGAGGCCTCGCCAGTGCTGAGCAGAGTGGGACAACTACCTCCCATGTTTTATATACATTGCTCCTTTTAATACATCCCAGAATATTAGCCTCTTTCACAACTGCATGAGAGTGACTCATACTCAATTTGTGATCCACTAAAACCTCTAGCTCCTTTTCAGCAATGCTACCACCTAGGCAAGTAGTCCCTGGTTTCTAGTCATGCATTTGATTTTTCCTTTCTAAGTGTGGTAGTTTGTCTTTGAATTTCATCTTGTTGATTTCAGACCCATTCTGTAATTGGTCAAGGACCTTGGAGAAGAGGAGTAGAATTCAAAAAGTTCTTGCAACCCCTCCCAGCTTGGTTTCATCTGCATATTTTATAATCCTATTCTCCACTGCATTATCCAAGTCATTAATGAAAATGTTTAGTACCGGAGCCAGGACTGACCCCAGCAGGACCTCACTAGATACTTCTTCCCAGCTTGACAGACACTAGACACAGTCAGCTGAGAAACTGCTGGTTAGTGTGTGCTTAGGCAGGGAGGGAAATAGATTCCAACCGCAGGGTGGGACTACCTGACAGAGTGATGCTGGAGTCAGCACGCAGACCTGACAGAGCGATGTTGGAGTGAGTTCACAGAGCTGGGTACGAGACCTGTGCCAGTAAACGTCATGCTGGATTCTCAGCCTTGGAGACTGAGGTAGTCTTATTACTGTCTAATCACAAGTCCCTTCCATGGTTCAACTTTTAGCTGGTGGGGAGCAGAGAAGGTTGGACTGAGACTTGAAGGCCAGATGGACCTTTGCCTGACCTCATGTGTTGTGCTGGCCAGAGACCCTTGCTCAGTGATTCCTGCTCCCAGCACAGAACTTTGGATTGAGCCTGGAGCAGATCTTGAGACTGCACAGTGGTTAACAGCCCTCATTGTTACATTTCTGCACCTTCGTATGATCCACGTAGTTCTTGGTGCTCCTGCTGTAGCTGCTGACAAGCGGAGCAGTTAGCTTCTGGTGGCTCCTGGGATGAGGACCACCTGTTCAGAGGGAACCAGTCTGACCTCTGTCCCCAGCTCATTGCTTAAGCCTTTGAGGAGATACTGCTTCATTCAGGTTGAGCTGCGCTTGCCATCTGCCCCAATACAGTGCCATGTGCATGCTCTCATCCTCTTGCATTCTGGCTTTCAGCTGCCGAGGACTCTTTCCCACAGGGCTTGTGGAGTAGTCACCCCAGATCATGGCACAGGGCAGCAGCGGTCTTGCAACAAGGGGCATTGGAATGCAGCAATGCAAATGCACCATGTTTGGCTCCTGTTCTTGGTTATACTGGCAGGAGGCTGTCGGAAGTGTCAATGGTATAGTCAAGTGTGGCAGTTGCAGTGCCCTCTGGGATGAGCACGGGGGTATTCAATGCGTTAACTCCTGCCAGGCTGGAAAACAGGGCACTTTGCTTGTGAATTTAACCTGTCCCTTCAGCCCATGCACCACCTAATACACTGGAGCACAGCCATAGGTCCTGGTGCCAGAACATGAGCCCCAAGAGGCAAAATTTAGCGGCAAAGGTCCCTCTCTGCCCATGGTGGGGACTGACTTTGGGAGTGATGTATGAACGTGGCTCCAGTTCTTTAACTGAAGGTCTCCTGGCTGGCAGGTAACTGGGCTCTTTGACCTTCTTGAGATGGTTGAAGAAATGTCCTCCTGGGGTAGGCCAGTGCCAGTGCAGGTGCCCTCTTACCAGGGGTGATGCCTGCTCCCTGCATTTGGACGATGCCCATCACTGTCTTACCTGGGAGCCCTTTAATTGGAAATGAATGAAATGAACCAAGGCAAGTGTCTCCACCCCTGCTTTCTCAGAGCCATCTCATTGTCTAGGGCAGCTGTAGCTGGGGCTGGACTGACACCACCACTGAATTGGGAACAGGTCTGATGTCTGCCTTGGGTTTGGTATGCTCTCTGACAGCTCTGAATGCCACTGCTGAGGGCATGCCAGGAATGCCCTGCCCTGGGCAATGCTTCCCGAGTCTGCCCTAGGGACAGCTGCCGTCCCAGGGGAAGAAATGGCTTTGAACATCTCTGGCCCTAGCCCTATTTAGGATTTTGAAGATATAAGGGCATGTGTTGGACTGGGAATGGAACAGGCAACCAACCCATGGTCCAGGCCTCTCTTCTCTCACTGTCCTTCCCCCTGTAGAATATACATTGCTTTCGTACCACTCCCAGGTGGGCTGTGGGGCCACGGGAGTTCATCTAGCCTGTGCCTAGGTATCCACATGCAACAGCAGGACCATGCCAGTGTACAGAGACCTTGGAGCAGCCATATTATGCAGGTTCTCTGGCTACATCTACACTGTCATTAAAAAAACAAACACCCAAGGCAGAGTCTTGGAGCCCAGGTCAACTAATTTGGACTGTGGGTTAAAAATAGCAGCATAGATGGTGGGGCTGAGGCTGGAGTCTGGGTTCTGAGACCCTCTCCATCACAGGGCCCCAGAACCTGGGCTCCAGCCTGAGCCCAAAAGTCTACACTAATTTTACAGCCCTGCAACCTGAGCCTGTTGACCCAGGCCTGCTGTGACCTTGCTGTGGGTCTTATCACAGTGTAGATGTACCCTCTGGGGATCAAGTGCCTTTCACATAGTCTTCTGACCGGCTGGCTGTCCTCTTCTCTTGCAGGGATGCCATGGCACTTGAGTCAGTTGCTGGGGCAGGGCACCTGTGAGGTGGGTCTCCTTCTGGGTCTAGAAAGCAGCCAGTGCTGCCCTGAATCCCTGGCTCTTAGTTGGAAGGCAGAGGAAAGCCCAATTAGAACCAGCCCGTGGCCTCTGTCAGCATGTCCCCTTTAGGGTATTGTCTGGGCCGTGGCTGACTCCAGAGAGTTGACTCTAACTTTGCTGGAAGGATTGGTTGGCCCGACATGGGACTTGGGAGGGCACTGGAAATGGTCCTCTTCTCCCCCTCCTCCTCCAATTCTGCTAAATGTTCCTGGTGTCTGGAAGTGGAGGGAGGTGTGAGGCAGGCTGTCTGGAGTTGGGGGAGCAGAGAAGTGTCAGACCCATGTAATTCTATTGGAGTGCTCCCTGGTGTCAGAGCTGGTGAGGCTCAGGGTGAACTGCCACAAGCAGGACTAGAGCTGGGTGACCTTGGCCTAGAGCCTCACCCCTGCACCCTTCAGCCTTCCAAGAGGCTCTTGGGTGCTGGCACTGGTTTGCCTAGGAGAGCACCCCTTGGGAGGGGCTGGCCCCAGTCCTTGCTTAGCTGGCAGCCCTGAGGAGGGAGGACAAGGGAGAGCTCTCCTTGTCTCTTTGGGTTAGAGGGAAAGCACATTAACTTCACAATGGTTAGCTGAACTTTCTTCTGAAACGTGACTTCTTGTAGCAGTGTGCTGGCTCTGCTGCCTTTCCCATGTCGTTTTTGCTGATGGTTGCTGTTTCCTACCATATGGTCCCCTGGGCATGTGGCTGGCTTCCCCCTCCCTCGCTGTGCCAATTCCAGGAACTCGCCTGGTGTTCTTACAGAAGGTTTAACGTGTTCAAGACCAACAGCTGAGCTCTGATGCTGTGAGAACAGTCCAGAGGGCTGGGAGGGCCCTGGGGTCTGACCTCCTCCAGAAGAACCCCAACTGAGGGCTGTGCTTAACTTGCATAGCCAGATACTGGTGGCTGGTTGAGTGATGGCACCTGTAGTCAGGGCTAGGAGTGGTCTTGAGGCACTGGGCTGGAACTCAGGAGATAGGAGTTTCTCCCAGCTTTGCTGCTGACCTACTGTGACCACAGGCAGGTAATGGTTCCTGGACCTCTGTACCCCTCTGTAACATGGGGATATTTCCTCTCCCTCCCCCCATCTCTTTTCTGTTAGATTGTAAACTGCTGGCTAGGGCACTGCATTCCCTGCTCTGCCGGTGACCTTGGCCAAGTCATTTCCCCTCTGTCCCCCATCCCTTTTGTTGTCTTGATTGAGACTGAGCTCGTTGGGGCAGGGCCTGTCTGTGTGCCCGACGTGGAGCCCTGCTCTTATCTGGGGTCTGTAGGTGTGGCTGTAACACATAATGATCTCCCCAGGCCACATCTGTTCAAGGTGCTGCGCTAATGGTAGAAAT
This sequence comes from Gopherus flavomarginatus, assembly GCF_025201925.1. Taxonomy (NCBI): domain Eukaryota; kingdom Metazoa; phylum Chordata; order Testudines; family Testudinidae; genus Gopherus; species Gopherus flavomarginatus. The sequence goes on along the minus strand of NC_066617.1, from coordinate 3,005,727 downwards.
CCACAGGCAGCATCTGGCCGGCTGCACTTTGACTGCTCCTGGCTTAGCCTGAAGCTTGGGCCCCTAAACTCGACGGGCTCCCATTGCCTTCCCATGTCCTTGACTGGTAACACCAGACTTCTGTCTTCTGCTAACATGCCACTTCAGCAGAAATGTGCCAGTCAGCATTTCGGAAGCAAACCCTGGGAAGCTCCTGAGTGGCACCATTTTTGCAGTGTCAATCTTTGGTCCCTCTTTCCTTGCTGAGAATTGTAAGTGACAAGGACAATCAGGACAAATGTCTGAGTGCTTTAAAGTGCAGGAGCTTAAACGGGTGTTCGTCACATGTGTTGCGTCTTGCGGGCCTCCTATGGAAGGTGCTTTATAAACACTCATCAATCCTCCTGATGCCCAGGGAGAGGTAGATAAGTACTTGCTGTCTCTCAGATGGGGGAACTGAGCTGGGGACACCAGGTGGCTTCCCTGTGCTATATCTGCCAGACCACACCATACACGCCTCTGCCTGGCATGGGGCTCTTTCACACTTGAATGTGTATCGCAATGTCTGCGTAGCACACTAATGAAACCTGACATGACCAATGCTGCAGAAGCTGATTGCTTACGCCACCTCTATGCTTGGCAGCCAGTTGAGTCACTTGTTCCACTGACAGTAATGATGTAAGGGTTCGGGTGAGGGGAGGGGAAAACCTTGCTTAGCTGACATTGTAGTATCAGTTACAGGCAGTTCTTCAGACCGTGGCAAATTGGCTTTGGATCATTTCAGATCCTGCTGCCATCGTGTTCAGATGATGGTACGAGAGTGAGAGCACTGATTATTTTTTTGATTATTTGAAAAGCGTCAGGAGTTCTGGCCCTAAATAATAGGTTTTAATTTGTGAGATAAACAGTGGGGTGTGTGGGAAGGAAAAGTAGTGGAAATAATCTTTAAAGGATTAAAGAGGCTGTTTCTTCTGAGTGCCCCTGCTTATACAGTCAACTCGCAGCCTGAATGCATTGGGAGTCCATCCTATACAGAGCTGACCGTTACCAGCACTTAGTTTTTGGTGTGGAATGTATTTGCTACCAAGGTTATGCACTGTTGAGAAATGCAAAGTTGAGGTGGTTACCTCTGCCCCTTGTACACATGCCCTGCCATAGCTTTAATCACATGAGCAGACTGCTTTTCACTTCAAAGTATGAAGGTAACCTGACTGCGCTGGGATGTTCAGGGCAGCTGCCTTTTAGTTGCCATTCAGGGGATGACAGCTAACTTCCAGACTCGCTCATTAGCAGATTTAGAGGGGCTAAATCTGCCAGCCCTGTCTTCTCTATTGCTGTTATACTGAACATACAGTGCTGAGATTTTGGGGTGCCCTGAGGATTGATCTGGATTTTTCACAAGGTGCTGAGCATCCACACAGCAGGTTAGACACTCGAGTTCACTAGTCATTTGAGAAAAACCATGGCCAGTACACTTACATCCAGCTCATCCTTTGTCTCATTGTTTGTGATGGTGTATTCAGTATAGTGCACATAAGGGGCTGTTAGGGTTGTGCATTCTGCCTTTTTGCGTTTCCTGGCTTTAAGTGCTGGCATGTGCAACAGCAGCCTTCCGTTAATGGAGTTTTTATGTGGAAGTTCCTGGAGCTTCAAAAGGGAAATGGTGGAAGATAATAGGCTAGAGACCAGCAGCTCTGCCTCTTTCCTCTGACGGAGCTCTGCCTCTTTCCAGTAGTGTTCCTATAGGTGCCCCACATCAGCTGCTTGCTCCCTGGCTATGGCAGTAGTCGTGTGCTGAGCAGCTGATGTGGAGCACCCACACGGACTTGCATCTCAAAGAAATCTCGCTGCTGCACAAGGGTGTTACTTAGCCTTTGTTGCACATCTGTGAAAGCCAATCTTAATCTGGTCTAACATTGATCTATAGTAGAGGCAAATAAACCTAATACGACCATTAATCTCCCAAAGCACGTGTTCAATAGCACAGTAAATACAGCAAAGAATCCTGTGGCACCTTATAGACTAACAGACGTTTTGGAGCATGAGCTTTCGTGGGTGAATACCCACTTCTTCAGATGCATGAGCATGCATCTGAAGAAGTGGGTATTCACCCACGAAAGCTCATGCTCCAAAACGTCTGTTAGTCTATAAGGTGCCGCAGGATTCTTTGCTGCTTTTACAGATCCAGACTCACGGCTACCCCTCTGATACTTGACAGTAAATACAGGTGCATTAAGTAGCCTTGCCTCACTCACTGTGACACCATAGGGCATGAAAGTTACTACTCGGTAAGGGGCAGGGCTCCCCACTGATCATGCACCCATGGAACCCTGCTTCAGTCAGTATGTGAGTTTGCTGTAGATTTCGCTAACAGTTCATCTAGGGATGCACATGTTTCCTTTGGAGAACGAGGAAAACTGTTTTAAAAACAACTGCCCATCTGCAAAGGAGATGCTCCAGACTTTGGCCAAATCTGACCCAGCTTTTTGTGGAACGTGCCAAGTCACACATCCCTATGGGCTGTTTCCTTGCCACAGCTCATCTCTGAGTTTGGTGTGTAATCTGGTTGAAAGGGCAGCTCTCTCTCTGTCTTCTGCTCCTGTTTGCTCTCAAAATGGCTGAACTGTCCTTATGTGCACACGCTGCCTCACCACCCAAAATTCACTGTCAGGACTCAGGCTGGAAAATGTCAGCTTGCCAGGTGACATTTCCGGGAAGGGGGTGAGCAACAGCTGCGAAGGTGTGAGCGGAACTGTGCAGGCAATGAGCTTGCTCTTCTTCAGGTCTGGGAAAGGTGTACTCAGCATCACAGCTAAATGCAAGACTGAGCACAGGGTTTAGCAAAAGTAGTTAGCACTTATTGTAAGGAACTGTTCTAGGTAGAGTGGCCCGTTAACACCTCTGCAGTCATAGGACAAAGAGGGGGGCAGTGGGTTACAGATTGTTGTAATGTCATAAATCCAGTGTGTCTGTTTAGTTCTTGAACTTTAGTGTCTAACAGAGTAATGAATTCAGGCGCCCAGTCTTGTCGTTTGAATATGTTGTAGAGGTTTCCTTTGAGGATCAGGGCTGAGAGGTTCAGACAGAGTGGTTGGAGTATCTTTCCCAGACCCCAGGAAGAACTCTTTGTGGCTCGAAAGTTTCTCTCCAACAGAAGCTGGTCCAGTAAGTTATTACCTCACCCACCTTCTCTCCAATATCCTGCGACCAACACAGCTACAACTACACTCACACCTAGGCCTTGGCTACACTTGAGTTACAGCGCAACAAAGGAGCCCTGGGCATCCTAGCTCACTCCCCATCCACTCTGGCAAGGCACGTAGAGTGCTATGACTCCATGGCTATAGCGCTGCTGATACTCCACCTTGGCGAGTGGAATAACGTTTGCTGCTCCTTGGCTACAAAGCCCGGGCGTCAGTGTGAACGAGGAGTTGCGTTTCTGCGCTCTGATCGGCCCCTGGAAACGTCCCATAGTCCCCTTAAGTCAAGTGGCCACTCTAGTCATTGTTTTGAACTCCTGTAGAAACACGGAAATGCCCTTTCAAAGCTCTGTTTGACAGGCGGCATGCAAGCCCTTACTGTAGAATGCTGTGTGTGAGAGAGAGAGGCCGGGGGGAGCGGGAGGTCCACTGTCTGAACTTACAATACAGCATACTGACATGCTCTCAGCCCCCCAAAAACCCATTCTCTCTCCCCTCACATACACACAACACCCTCCCTGTCACACTCGACCCCTCCCCTCCCATTTTAAAAGCATGTTGCAGTCACTTGCATGCTGGGATAACTGCCCATAATGCACCACTCCCAATACTGCTGCAAGTGCCGCAAATGTGGCCATGCCAGTGCTCTTGAAGCTGTCAGTGTGGACGGATTGCAGCGCTTTTCCTGCTGCGCTCTACGAAGGCTGGTTTAACTCAAAGCGCTCTACATCTGCAAATACAGTCATGCCCCAAGTCTTCTGGTCTTGTGAGTAGTTATTGAGAGTCCACCTGGTGATTTCAGTGTGTTCAGACCCTGTGGTGATGAGGTTCTTGAAAGGAATCACTTGTCTCCACCCACCAGTTAGAGCCGATTGCTTTGTGGGACGTTAATACTGGCTTAGCAGCTCTCCTGGGGCCTCCATTTGAGCTTCTGGCAACACTGCTTCTTTGTGTCAGAAAACTGCCTTCCCTGTAGCAGTAATGTTTGCAAGGAGGGTGGCTTTGTTGCAGGCTTTGATGGCAGAGCCCCCTTACGTCCAGTTTTCCAATGACAAAGTAACCCTGTGGCCACACTGTACATTTTTATCTAAAGTAGCTTCCCAATTTCACTCGAACCAAGCTATATATTTACCATTGTTCTTCTCTAAGGGCTGGTCTGCACTAGAGGGCAGGATCGATCTAAGATATGCAACTTCAGCTACGTGAATAGTGTAGCTGAAGTCGAAGTATCTTAGATCGAGTTACCTACCGTCCTCACGGCTCGGGATCGATGTCCGCGGCTCCCCATGTCGACTCCGCTACCACCGTTCGCGTTGGTGGAGTTCTGGAGTCGACAGGAGCACGTTTGGGGATTGATTGCTACCTGCTGATACGGCTGGTAGTGAAGACGTACCCTAAGTCACGTTTTACCCCAGAGGAACAGTGTCTTCACATGCTGGATGTCAGGTGAAGTTTAGCTTTTTATCTGGATAGGACCAAACATTTTTCTCATATGCAGACCCAAGGAAGGGTCAAGCAGCCTCATCACAGCCTGTCTCCAGGTGGATAACTTCCTGTATTGTGACGCTACACGAAGTAGCCCAGAGAATAGGAGCTCATGCCACGAGAGCCCAGGCAGTGTTAATGGCATTCCTACACTGGACATTTGGAGAGCTGCCACTTGGTCCTCTGTGCATACTTTTACAGACTGCTGTGCCAACCCTGCGGAGTCCAGAGCAGCTGCAAATGTTGTGAACACAGTCCTTGTTTAAATAGACTCAAGCCCCACCTCCTGGGTACTGTTTGGGCAAAATACACAGCTGTATCTACTCAAAGCAAAACTTTACCTACCTGTAACTCGTGTTTTTCGGGATGGATTCCACGACCCAGCCTCTGTCCCCTCTGCTTCAGAGTCTGTGCTTCTGGTGGTTGGTGCTGAAGGATCAGCTCTGCCTTTACATCACCAGGGAAGGGGCTAGGACCGTGCGGCTGGAGTGCTGCCCCTATGGGCTGCTAGGCAAAGTTCTTTGGCTGGGTGCACATGCCCAAGCAGAATACATGGCTCTCACATCTGGAAGAACACCACTTACAGGCTGGTAACCATTGTCCTACCAATCTCCTTCCTGTCACCCTTTGCAAGAGATAGTAGCTGGCACTCAGAATGGATGGTGTCTCCTGCAGTCTGTGATGGAGATGGAGCTTGTGCCTATGGCTGAATGGTGAACTCTCAGATTTCTTCTGCCTGCCCCATGACTCCTTCCCGGGGACTGCTACCCATGCAGTCACCACAGCTCCGACTGGCTGTGGAGCAGGAGACAAAGCGTAGGCCTGACTGATTCCCCTGCGTAGCATGGCTGACCATGCTATTGCCATGGGTTCATTCATCCAGCCTTGGGAGAGGGCACCTGCATCAGCACATGGCGTTGTCTAGCTGTTTGCAGTGGGAGTTCCCCAGTACCCTTTATTAGCCACTGCAAGAGCCATCAACTGATTCTAGCTCAATTGCCATGGGAATCTGCCTGACAGAGGGCATGTGCTGGCGTATTTTATTACAGTAGTGCCAGCTGCGCCCAGAGCCCTGCTCTGCTGTGTGCGCGGCACACGCTTGAGGAGACAGTCCTTGTCCCGGTCTGAACAGATGAGACAAGGGGGGTGTGGGGCGTTTGAGCAGAGGCACGGAGGAGATGGACTTGCCCCAGGGCATACTGCAAGTAAACCCAGATCTCTTGAGTCCTAGCTGTGCTGCTGCTCTCTGAGCAGGAAGGTTCCCCCAGGGAACGTCTGCACTGGAATAAGACCTGCAGCATAGCTATGGCTCGCCCAGGTCAGCTGGGATTGCCATGTGAGGTAAAAATTGCTGTGTAGATGTTTAGGCCTGGACTGGAATTGGGCTCTGGGACCTTCCTCCTCATGGGATTCCAGGGCTCAGGCTCCAGACGCAGGCCAGATATCTACATGGTAATTTTACAGCTTTGTGAACCTGAGCCAGCTGACCTGGGCCAGCCTCCAGGGATTAATTGCAGTGTAGAGCAGGAGTGGGCAAACTTTTTGTCCCAACGGCCACATCTGGGTATGCAAATTGTATGATGGGCCCTGAATGCTCATGAAATTGGGAGTGAGGGCTCTGGGGGTGGAGCCAGAAATGAGGAATTCAGGGTGCAGGAGGGGGCTTTGGGCTGGTGCAGAGGTTTGGGGTGGGGGGTGAGGGCTCCAGTTGGAGGTGCGGGCTCTGGGGACGAGGGGTTTGGGGTACAAGAGAGTGCTCCAGGCTGGGACCAAGTGGTTTGGAGTGTGGGCAGGTGCTCCGGGCTGAGGCAGGAGATTGGGGCATGATAGGGTGAGGGCTCTGGCTGGGGGTGCAGGCTCTGGGGTGGGGCTAGGAATGAGGGTTTGAGGTGCAGGAGGGTGCCCTGGGCTGGGACTGAAGGGTTCAGATGGCAGGAGGGGGATCAGGGCTGGGGCAGGAGATTGGCGCACGAGAGGGACTCTGGGTGGCACTTACCTCAGGCAGCTCCTGGAAGTAGTGACATGTTCCCTCTCTGGCTCCTATGCAGAGCCATGGCCAGGCGGCTCTGCATGAGGGGAAACATGCTGCTGCTGCTGCTTCTGGGAGCCACACAAAGCTGCAGCACGCGTGTGTGCACAGAGCAGACCTCGACCTGCTGCCCGGCTGGAGCGTGGGAGCAGGAATACCCTCAGACCCTGCTCCCCAGTGGGAGCTTGAGGGTCACATTAAATCAGCTGCTGGGCTGGGCCGTAGTTTGCCCACTCCTGGTGTAGAGGTACCCCAGTGGCCACGCTGCCTTGATGGAGTTCTTGATCAGTTGGTTGCACAGTGCACTGTGCTTTAGACTGACAGGCTCTGCTCTGAGGAGCTAACAGGCCAAGGTGGGAGGTGCTCAGGTTCGCTGGTGGTGATGGACATAACCAGGATGGAGCACCTGGGGAAGGAGGCATGGTGGGTGAGTGGGAGAAGACCTAGCGCAATAAGGTCACAGGCTGCTCTGGTTAGCACAGTGCCTGGAGGGGGTCTGCAATAAATGGAGGGAAGGGCTGGGATCTCCTGCAGGGGGTGGAGGCCTGGCAGAGCGGGTCGAGGGGGATTCAAATATTGGGGGAAGCTCAGCTCTGCAGGCCTGGCAGGTGAGGACAGTGAGTGTGTTGGCTGAAGGTGGCTACTCTGCAGTGTTGTGACCCGGTTGGGAGCTGCGGGGGGTCAGAGGAGGAGCAAGCAGCTGCCGCAGCTGACATCTAGCGAGAGGAGTTGGTGGGGGGAAAAAAGATGGGTAGGAAATAAAGCCATCAGGATGGAGCCATGGCGAGGGGGAGGCAGAGAGGCTTCTAAAGCACTGGGGGTGGAGGCGCAGGCAGTGAGCTGCTATATAATTTCTGTAGATTCAGTCCATCAGCATTTCCGCTACTGCAATTCCCTGGTAGTGTCTCTAACTACTCCACTAAGCTTCCATGGATTCAGAGAGCTAGGGTCAAGTTTCTCTTGCTTCAGGAAGCTGGAGTGTGTTGTTCACCCCTTCCTTGCCCTCCTAGCCCACTGCTTCCGACCCTCCATCACCTTGCCAGGTTCTCAGAACTCTCCATGGGTTCATTCCACTCTGCTGCTCCGCATTCACATCCCCCTTGCTCTGCTCCTCCCATCCTGGCCTCTGTGCCCCATCTCCTGCAGCTCTGCACACTTGGGAATTGTCCCTTGTTCATGCTGCCCTGCATAGCTGATGCTTTCCTCCCTCTGCTCCTCCGGTCCCTCTGAGCCACCAAATAGTTTCCTCTCCATGTTCTGCTTCTAAACACTCCTTTGTTCTCTAGTTTGTTGCTCCCTGCAAAGCCTTCATGCTGCTGTGTGAAAGCTGCACGTTGTACACCTCTACCCTGATATAACGTGTCCCGATACAGCATGGTAAAGCAGTGCTCCGGGAGAGCGGAGCTCTGCGCTCTTGTGGATCAAAGTAAGTTTGATATAATGCTAATTCACCTATAACATGGCAAGATTTTTGGCTCCCGAGGACAGCGTTATATTGGGGTGGAGGTGTATATTGGAGAACACTAGTTCCCTGCAGTTGTCCTGGGAAGCTCCTGCATGTCGCTCCTTGCTGGATGATTTAAAAGCTGTCGTTTGTTCTCCTGTATAGTAACTTATGGCAAAAACTGAATGCCAAGGCTGGAGAAGTTTGGTCTGACTGCTCCAACCTGTTGGTAATGCAGGAGTCGGTCAGCATGCATATTAAATGATACATACTTCTGATTATCAAGGGCTGCTGTCACGGAGTGTGGGGAATCCAGTCCTGCACCCCTCTTCCTGGGACCCACAGTGACTCTCGGCCAGCCAGTAAAACAGAAGGTTTATTGGACAACAGGAACACAAGTTACAGCAGAGCTTGCAGGCACAGTCAGGACCGACCCCTCCATCGAGTCCTTCTGGGCTTTCAGAGTGCTTGGATCCTAGCTAGGATACCCTGAATTCCGCCCATACAGCCCCAAGCCCAAACTCAAACTGCTTCCCTCCTGCCACTCCCTTCCTTTGTCCCCCTTCCCGGGCAAAGGTGTTGACCTTTCCCCTCCCTTACCTAGCTCAGGTTACAGGCTCTAGTGTCTTCCATCCCCTAAAGTCCTCCCCTGCTCTCCCATTCCCCACACAGACAGCCCCTACTCCATCACAGCTGCATATACCTAAGCAACTACATGATCATATTGCCATAACCCTCATCACGTCCCTTCCTTACTGTGTCTTCTCCAGCCAGCATGTCCTGTTTCAGTTCAGGTCAAGTACAGCTCATCTGGCTGTTCTCAATGCCTTCTCGCATACTTTTGGGCTCTGTAGAAATAAGTAATACGTGTGGCAACAATGTAATGCAGCTCAGGATTTTCCCTGCTGGATCAGACCCATAACCCACTCAGCTTGGGGTCCTGCCTCCAATGCTGGCCTCTCCTGATGCTTCAGAGGAAGGTGAAAACATGTATGCGCCTGGTCTGTTGCGCAATGTTGTACAGAGGGTGGGAACCCTTCCTGACCCCTACAGCAGTGTTTATGCCCAGAAGCATGAGACTTGATTACTCTCCTCTTAGCATGCGTCCTGCTTCAGGGAGGGTTCTCTCAGCAAAACCAAAAAGCTAGGTCCCAGAAGGGGTTGAGGCCATTGGTAATAAAGCTCCCTGGAAGGCTGTTATCTCGGCTGAAGGAAGCCCAGACAATCCTTAGTGTCTGTTTTAATTTTGGTTCATATAATCCTGTTATCCCTTTGACTAAGCACGTTTTGAGAGATTGATGTGCTTGCTGGGGCAAAAGGGCTGCGAGTTACAAAAGTCTGTTTCTTTTTATTTCTTTCCCGTTCCCCACGTGTATGTGGTGGAAGTGGCAAGGCTTTGGAGAGCTCCAAATTCTGGGTGAGAAGGGTCTGTCAGGCTTGCAAATGTTTGCTCTCTCACTTGCCCAAGGCACCTGGATTTCTTTAATTAATAAATAAAATGTTCATTTTTATCAAGATGCGGAGGTGGATGGGTAAATTTTTTTTTATTTAATGCTGGAACTTGGTAAATATTTGTGCCAGTTCTGCAGATCCCATCTAGACATGCCTTAGCCTTGGTGAAAATCACCTGAATTTTTCTACAGTTCAGATCAGGTCAGAACTGTAATGTTGCATATGATAAAAATAGCATAAAATATTAAAATAAAAAGCCCTGCAGAATGAGCGTCCCACTCTGGGCTGCTAGAATCCTGCCCCGCTTCGCCACCAGTCTTCCTAGTGTTCAGTTTGTTTGCTTTGGTCATCCCTGGAAGCCCCAGCCCAGATGACAGCCCCAGTGTGTTACCACTGTACAGACGCGTAAGAGACAGTCCTGCCTCACTCTGGCTGGTTCCGTGCCCTCACCTCTCCGCAAGTAAGCTCATCTCAATTACTGATATCTTCATGTGAGTGCTCTGCCTGTATTGATACCCTGGTACCTAAGGGCTTCATTCCAGATGCCAGACCTCGTGTGCTAGGCACTACATGTGCAGAGAGAGGAATGGCACATGGTCCTGTAGAATCTTGGCTGCTGGCTTGAATTTGCTCTGTTGTTGTTTGCTGAGAGACTTGAATGATGCCAGTGCCTGATGCTCTTCCAGTAGATTGGAGCAAAGCATTCTTCCTCCTGATTGCCTTGCTTTGGGTGAGAAGTCTGGTGTCCAGCATTAATAGGAGAAGGGGCCAGTCCCTGAGGTGGCAGAGTTAATGCAGGGTCATGGCCAACCCTGGCATTGTCATGCTTTTAAAGTGCCAGGGCTGTCTGCGTATGCTGGACACGGGCTGGCTGAGTTCCAGTCCTGTAGAACCAGTACCGCAGCCAAATCCTCAGGGCTCTCAGGTAGGAACATTCAACAGCAGGGCCACCTATCATCTCCTTTTTAACTCATCATCATGTTCCCTGTGATAACCAGAGTTTACCGGGGCTTTTCAAAGCCTTTTGGGGACTGTATTATGCCCAGTGTCACCCTCACCAGGCTTAATGGCTGGACTGTGTTGCTGAGCATCTACAGGCTGAGGTGCCTGGGCTGAGGAAGGCCAATGCTGGTTTTGGCAATGCTAGTGAGGTGGGTGCCTGGTGGGTTCACGTGCTTGCTGGGACCTGCAGGCTGGTGGCCTTGCACCTGGGGGTTGGATGCACCTGAAATGGATGTTGGACTCTGCTTGTGCACAACCAATATTCATCTCTGTATCTTCCTCCTCATCTCTAGGTGATGCAAGTGCTAAATGCAGATGCCATTGTGGTTAAGCTGAACTCTGGAGACTACAAAACTATTCATCTGTCCAGCATCCGACCACCTAGACTGGAAGGAGAAGGCACCCAGGTAAGGTTCCTTTGGTCCTGTGCCCTGTTTGCAGGCGAGGTGACTTATTTCAAGTTTAAAATAGGACTGAGACTTGGGGATGGGATGAATCCCTGAACAGCAGGATGGCTTCTGAGTTCCCCCATGACACAGGGCAAAGCCTCTGGCAGCTCCTGGCACCTCCATTTTGAGAGGGTGTTGCTGTTCTGACTGCTAGTGTCTGTATGTGTGGGGAGATGCTATACAGAAGACGTGACTCTTACCTAAAGTAGGTAGTCTCCTGAGCTCCTGATGCAGAACTCACACAGGAAGCGGTTCCAGCGTGCCATACCCACTTGCTCTGGCATAAGGTTTTCCATCACATTCAATGTAAGGCTCCCTTTGCTCAGCTTCGTCCTCTTTCTCATGAAGAAGGATCACTGCCTAGAGGGTAAAGCGAGAGGGCTTTCTGCATGACCTTGGGTGAGTCAGTTGCCCCTTGCTGCCTGTATTCCTAATCCCCGCGCCCATACAGGATATCTGTCTACCTCACAGGGAGTCCGTGTGGTTTGTGAAGTGCTTTGAGACTCTGGGATGGTAGGTGCTACAGAATTGCCAAGTGTTACTTGCATGATGTTAAAGGACTAGCCCAGGCTATGGTCACTGTTAACAGGAAGCAGCCTGGAGCTCTCCTCGTGTTGAGAGAAACATACCCCTGGTGTTGAGATAAGCAGGTGTGTGCACAGTTCCAGTGGACCCTGCTGTTCCAAAGTTCCTAGCTCCTTGTATTGCTTGTCTATAGGGGTTCTATGCAAGCGATGGGTGCACCCAGAGAATCCTAATCAGTTCAGCGGCCAGTCTTTATTCCACTGCTGTTTTCTAATATTTCTTAATTAAAAGATGAGAAATCCAAGAAACATTACAGAGGGAATGAGTGAGAACATGTTAAATCCTCCTGGTTTTTCCTCCTTCCTTCCTCTTGCTCAGCAGGGCTATGGCAACAGAGTTCCTTCAGCTGGGAGGGAGGCGGGGATGGGATTATTGCTTAACTGGGGGGAAACGATCATGTCTCAAGAACAGCCGGTTGAAGCTGAACCTGAGCAAAACAGAGGTGATGCTGAGGGTTAGAGGGAAGTATTTGGAGAAGTTGGCGGCCATGGTGTAGTCTCCTTTGATTGAAGGGTCACACCCCCACTTTGTCAATTCAGTCTATAGTCTAGGATTTCTTTTGGACTCTGTGCTGATTCTGAGCTCTCACATCGCAGCAGCTGCAAGTGATGCTTGCCACCCTCCCTGGTTGGCTGGGAGTCCCCATGCCATCCTTGTGGACAGAGACCTGGCTCAGTTGTTCGTGCCTGTCACCTCTTAGTTGGACTACAGCAAGGCATGAAACCTTCCACACATAGAAAACTCCAACTAGTAGTGACTCAGCAACGTATGCTACCACAAACGTACCACACCGTCCTACGCTCGCTATGCTGGCTTTCCACTGAACTTCAAATCAAGTGCAAGGTCTTGGTCGTTACCTTCCAAATGGTCCATGATCTGAGCCCAGGATATGAAAAAGAGGTTGATCTGTGGTTGTCTAGCCCAGTGGAATGCTCTGTAATATAAGTAAAGCTCATCTGTGTGGGAGACAGAACCTTCCATGGGGTGGTCTGAGACTGGGGGAAAATTCTCCAGGAGCTAAAGACCATGACAAACTTCACTACCTTCCAATGCAGGGGCAAAGCCCATTTCTTTGATAGAAACACAGCAACAGGTGCACTTGTTTCAAAAACCAAAATAAACTACCAAAGCAGACACTCCAGTGCACATGCTTCTGCCCTTGGGGAGAGGATTAGAGAACAAACCCTGCGTGACAGATGTACCACTGGAAGGAGCTAGATACTAGTGATGAGAGCAGTATAAAACAGATATCAACGAGAATAGGACAAGTGTCCCCACTGAGACAATCCCATTTCAGTGCAATTCTAGTTATGCCTTCCTGTGCAGCCTCTTCTCTGCTTTAGTATGTTCTTTGTGATTGTCTTTCCGGTAAAAGGGTTACAGCACCCACAGCCATACTTAGATTTGATTTTAGCACTGCAGAAGGCTGCATGTGAAGTGCCGCAGAGATGGAGCTCTGTGTAAGCATTACGCCTAAGAGCAGTGCTGTAGCTAGGGCTGGCAAAGTGCTCAGTGCCTGAAAAGAAGGTCTTGGATGGCCCCATAATACCCCTTGGGCTGGAGTGTCTCTTATTGTTCCCAGCCCAATGGTTTTGAGAATTCCACTAGGGCCCCAGGTTAGTGACAGGGTTTTTGAGACCTCGGGCGAATTTCAGACTCTCTTGTTCTCTGGCTTATTTGACTTAAAATATTAGACTCCTGTGGACTGGTCAATCAGAGCAAGGTGTCGATCTCTGCTTTAAAAATCCTGATGTTGAGGTCTTTGGGAAATGTTTCTGTGCACGTGCAGTCCAGTTCCACTCATTTGAACCGATCTCCATTTGAGGCCTCTTGTAAGTAAGCATGAACTGTATCTAGAACACTGTGCACTGAATCCTAGCACTTTAATATTAATGTGAAGGCACTGAAATTCCTACAAACAGTTGTGCGCTCCTCAGAGCTTGCTGCTTAACCCATGCTGTTTCAAGGCACTGGAGTAGGTTCTGATCCTGTCTCTGGCGCGGATGTTATCTGACTCTGTTCCCTGTCTGTAAAATGTAAGGGCTGTGGGGATGAGGGCCTTAGATTCTGCCCTGTTTCCCCCTTGTTTCATCTTGTCTGTACATTCCTGGGAGCGGGGATCATGTCTTTTTATATTCTAGTAGCTCCCAAGGGCCTCACAGTAAACTCGAAATGCCAAATACATTTAGTGCTTGTAGCTGAATATGGTCACCTGTTCACATGGCTGTTGTGATTCTCTAGCGACGAGCCCACGTAGTAGGAGTTTATTCCATAGTATAATGCTGCATTAAGGTTAAGACTTCACATGCTTGAAAGTTAAGAATTTGTTTTCCTGTAGCAGCCTCTGCTCTGCCTACAGTCCCTGATCAGTGTGATGTGAACAGTCACTGTGTTGTGTGGTGCAATTAGGGGAGCCATACCTGGCCTCAGTTTTTTTATATATATATATATATATAAGGCAATAACATCCAAAATCCTATGTGTTTAGCGGGTGGAGTTGGGGTTGCTGTGGGAACCAGCACTTGGAAATTCCTGACTTCTGCAATGTTGCATTAATTTGTATGCATGTAATTGTGAATAACTTCCAGGATTAGATGGTCCCTCCTGCTGTTTCCTTTGCGCCCTGGTGAATCGAGCACCCCGTTTAGATTGCAGGAGGGAAATGTGGCCAGGTTAGAGGGCATGGAGTGCCAGGAGCTGACTGGTAGTAGAGCTCACTTTTCATAGATCACACAGCCAGACAGGACTGTTTTGGCCAGTGTGTCTGACCTGCTGTGTAACACGGGCCATAGAACTTCTTCACAGTAATTCCAAGAGCAGATCTTTCAGAAGCTTCCAACCTTGATTTAAAAATTCAGTGATGAAGAATTCACCGTGACCCTTGACATTGGCCTTGCTTGTTGACTTGTCCCAGGGTAGCTGTGGTGACAGGTGGCATCATGACAGCTCCAGTGCCCTGCAGACCTGTCCTGTGAGGGAGCTGCCCAGCTGAGCTTGGGTCATCACGCAGCCCCTGCCTTGCTGAGCAGAATGTGTAGTGTCCTTGTTAAGTAGCCTGCTTTCTCCTCAGTGTCCTGGAAGACCAGCAGAATGGTTACATCCTGGCAGTGCTGCCAGCTCTAGGCTTCGCCTTTGTATGTATTTGAAAATTATATTTCCTCACTTAAAGTACCATGTCCTCCAGAGCACAGAGGTTAATGCCTTTCCACTCTTCTGGGACACTGTCCTCACCTCCTTCATCTCTGCTTGGTCTGCAGACGATTGAAGTTTACTGCTGAGGTGACCTTCTAAGCGTATCCCTTGCAGCCCTGAAATCAAGGTCCATGATCAAAAGCAGGATTCTCTCCCCACCATCAGGGCTCAGATTGTGTTGTGTCCTAATGCTCAGGCAGCGTTATGCTGCCACTTCCCTTCAAAATGCTTGGGCGTGTTTTTTGTTTAGCCTCAGAGGCTGGAGCTGGCAATTGGCTGTGTTTGGGAAATGCAGTGTCATGTGTGCTGACCTCTGGAGCGCTGGCCTTGATACAGGGGTTTGAGGCCAGCAGTACACACTGCTTTCAGATGGAAGACTCCATCTGAAACAAGCACAAGGGTTGACAAGATCCCAAAGGTTGCATATGTGTGCTGTGTGTATGGTTAAAAACATGCCACAAGAATGGGAAATGGCCTCCTCCTCTCACCCAGTGTGCTGGTCCTTTCCTGGCATCTGACAGCAATGCGGTAGTGATCAGTCCCTACCATATGGCTTCGTACATTGTACCACTGCAGAGTAGACAATGGGATTCTGAGATAAGTCCGCATGGTCAAACACCTGTTTTGACGCTTGTACCCTAATGATCACTGCATCCAGGTGTGTAAAACAACAAACTTCCTGGGTCTGAATCGCCATCTAGCCAGGACACTGCTGAGTCTCCTTCCCGCCCCCCCACCCCCAATGTCCATCTGATTTGCTTTGCCACATTTGACATTCTTTACCTGCAGCCAAGTAGCCCTTGAACTTCAATCTGTGCCCATCTGCTTGGGCCTACTGCTTCCTACCTCTGCCTTCGGGCTGGACTGCTGAGCGCAGGTAGCCTGTATTTGGGGCTCCTCCCTTCCTATTAGGTCCCTCTGTTAAACTCCCTGCAGGGACTAACCCATGTCATAAAGGGCTGTTACCTGCCTCATCCTCTGGGTCACCAGGCCCATGTCATTGTTTAGATGGCACGCTGATCAGGCAGAGGTTCCCAAACTCTTTGCCGGCATGACCCCATTTGAATGAAGTATTGCTTGCTGTCACCCTAGACAGCATGGAGGGTTTGAAGAGCAAACTGGTGTCCTCGCATGCACACTGCTTGTGAGGTCACACTGCATGGAGGGCACCATTTCCTCCACAATGACCTTGTATGGTGAGGATGAGGTCACGCTGGGTGGAGAATGCCATTTGCTGGAGCAGAATGGCGCCCGCCATGCATCCTGGCACCTCACACACCATACATTTACGGTCAAGGTGTGCAGAGCAAAGGAACGTGCTCCACATGTGAAGGATCGCAACTCACTGCATGGGAACTGCTGTACTAGGGGCTGGGGCTCAGTCTGTGGTGTGCCGTAGTGAGCAGCGTTTCAGCCTGCTCAGTAAATAGAAGTTTTTCAGGAAACTCCTAGTTCTTGGTGTAAGCTGCAGGTCACACTGTTTGCCAGAAGCTGGGAATGGGCAACAGGGAATGGATCACTTAATTCCGTGTTCTGTTCATTCCCTCTGGGGCACCTGGCATTCGCCACTGTGGGAAGACAGGACACTGGGCTAGATGGACCTCTGGTCTGACCCAGTCTGGCTGCTCTTACGTTGTCATCTAGCTCCTGTTGGAAGGCCTAGGGCCACTCGCGGCTCAACTGCATCATTTGTTAATAGACTGTAGGCTCTTCGGAGCAGAACCCATTGTTCTGTGTGCATAGTGCTTCCAGGACAAGGGGGCTTCCATGCAGCTGATGGGTTTTGGGAGTCTCCTGTAATAGACGTAAGTGAAATCGATCCAACTTTTTCAAATCACTGATCCTGAAGCTGTGGCCTCTGAGCTTGAGCTCCATGCTGGGCAAGCGAGCACATCCGGTTACTAACGAGGAGCAGGAGGTGAGAATGAGTGAACGCTGGAGCCGCTTGCTCTCTTGGGAATGTCACTGGGAGCCTCGTGCCTACAGAGATGAATACTTTCCAATAACTCTGAGCCTGGGCTGCAGGGTTCTGATTGTGGTCACTGCATTTAAAGACTCTGCCATTTCAAAGGGGGATGGGGTTGGGGTTGAAGAGGAATCTCTGAGATTACTTTGATCCTCCTCTGCCTTGCAGTGCTGGCTCCTGCTTTTGGCAGGGGCAGGCTAGATATGGAGCCTACTGGAGAGTGACAGTCATAGCAATTAGAGGGGAAATACTTGTCTGGCCCGTGCATCCGTCCCTGTGGGCTGGGAAAGTTCTCCATGGTGCCTTCTGCAAGGCTTCAATCCCTCCAGCTTTGGTCATCTCCACTGCTATTCTCTGAACTCCCCTTTACCTGCCTCTTGCTGCTGTTTTGAACTGGCTGCTGGCTTAAGAACCAAGAGCTCCTGTCAGAGCTTTGTGAGCTAGTATTCTCCCTGCCCTGTGAGGAGTTTCTGCACATGCAGCTGCAAATTGCATGGGCTTCTAGGCCCCATCTGTCAGCTTAACCTCTAATTTGCAGCAGCCATCAGGTCACTGCACAGCAAGTGTCCCTTGCGTCTGTGCTTTGGGTTCGTTCTGCCCCAGCTGCATTAGCTCGCATTTGCACAGGTTGAATCTTATTTCCTGCCCATATTTTTCTTTCCTGACTTCTCTAGCTTCAGTGGTGCTTGCATGGCTGCCTAATTACCTGTGAATGTAATTAATGGGGTGTTTACCCCCTCCTTCCAGGTCGTTAACCTTAAATAAGGTGAGACCTCAGCCAGGTCCTTGTGGTGCCCCTCTGGCCACCTACTCTAATTGGCTGTTGCCCTTTATCGTTGCATGTTCTGTCCTCTAGTGATGGTCAGTATGCAGTCATGTGACCAGCCCTCAGAAATGTCATTGTAAGATAGTGCTGTACCAACTGCTGTGCTAGAATTCAGACATTAAATCCTCCCTGGCGATGGGCACGGTAGAAGAACCTGAATGGAGTTCAGTAATTTTCCTCAAACAGTGTCAGGTTTCTCTCAAGCGCTCTCAGAGGGTGCTCTATGCTGGACAGAACAAGTGGTCCCTGCCTGTAGGAGTCTGCAACATAAACTGGCAACATGTGCCCAGGTGTGGCTGCTAACGACCATCTAGTCTATGGGTTGACGACAACTTTCAGTGATGGAGTTAGTGTTTTCTGGCAGGATGTGACTGCACCTGCCCTGCCATGAGTTTGCCAGGTGAGGATTCTGGCTTCATTTCAGTTTTTAAAAGTTAATGGTTTGCTCTTGCTTTCCAGACTGGGGAAGATTTCAAAGCCACTTATCGTAACTGGAATCCCCAGTAGGTATGTGCCAGGCTGGGCTGTGTTGGATGCTACACACTTCTTCGAGTGGTTGTTCATGTCCATTCAAAGTAGGAGTGCGCGCGCCGCGTGCACGCCAGCCGGAAGATTTTCCCTAGCAGTGTCCGTAGGGTCAGCCTGGGCGCCCTATAAAGGGGCCTGCCGACCCTCCACTCCCTCAGTTCCTTCTTACCGCCGGTGACGGCTAGCTGGAACTTCTCTTGCGTAGCAAGTTGGCAGTGTCCTATCCTTACTGTTTAATCCATGTATTCAGTTAGATCTTGGTATACGGTTTTTGTAGGTGGGGGGTTCCCCCCCCCAAGTCTTTGTTGCTCGCTGGGGCATGCCCGGGTCAAACTCTGCAAGGACTGTGGGAAATTCATACCCAAGAGTGACCCGCACTCTGCGCGTTTGTGGTGCCTTGGAGAGAGCCACGAAAAGGACCGGTGCTCTATCTGTAGAGGCTTCCACCTGCGAACTCTTAAGGACAGGGCTCAAAGACTTAGAGTCCTCCTAATGGAGGCGGCCCCATGGCCACCCTCGGACCCGGAACCGGCCGAGGCGGTGCCCAGCACATCGTCCTCGATGCGGAGTACCCCGGCACTGGCATCAGGACTTAGGGCCCAGCCCAAGTCGTCAAAAACCTGGCACTGGACGGAGTTGGGTCATAGGAAGTTGGCCTCAGTGCGGCACCGCTCGCCTTCACCCGTGCCCGCCAAGAGAAGGAAGCTGGTGAGGGATCAGTCACCCCACCAGGATCCGAGGCCGATGCCGTCCGTGGGTGCAAACGGACAGGCTGGGCTACAGCCCTCAGTGGTTCCGTCAACTCCCGCATCGCAGAGAGGGCGGTTGAGTCCGGACCAGCCTAATTCCCCGGACCTCAACAGAGACATACGCCCCCCTGTTGTTGCCGGAGGCATTCAAGACGGCCTCAGACCTAATGGGTCTCCTGGCATCAGCCTCCCCGCATCGTAGGGAGTTGCCTACTGTGTGCCGTCACCTAGTACAATCTAGAGGCAAACTGGCCATGCTGTCACCTCCCTCTGCTCACCGTGCTGTGAAGGCGGCACCGGACCAGATGAGAGGCTCCTCGCCACCTCCCCACCGCTCTCCATCGGCACCGGGCGCTGCTCCCCCCAGGTCCTCTTACTCAGAGACCTCAGACTCAGAGGCAGACTCCTATCGCTCCAGCTGGTTGCAAAGCAGGAGATCGGTTTCGGGGGTGAGCCGCCAACGTTACCCGCAGTGGCAGCAACAATGGCAGCCACCCTCACAGTGGCCATTTTGGACTCCCTGGGCCTACCATCAGTCGGTAGGCCAGGCGTTTGGCCCTCGGTCACGGTCGGCTTCGGTGTCCTTGATGTCAGTGGCCCCGGCGCAGCTGCCTCCCCCACTGGCACCGTCGCTGGGCAGGGGTGTGCCATTGTCAAGTTCAGCACCCCCTAACCGGGCAATGGCTTCAGTTTGGGCTCCGCTGGCACCGCATGATACACCAAGCCACTCCCTGGTGACCCTGGTACCGGCCGCAGTGCCGCATTTAGACTCGGAACCGGCACCGCAACCTCATACTGTGTGCTGCAGGACCCCAAGGGGCCGCATGCACCGAAGGAAGGGCCGTTCCATGTAACCTCCTCGTCGTCCTCCCCAGACGAGGCGGTCTTGGGCACGGCTGCTGCACCAGCTCTAGAGGACACTTGAATCCTCCAACAATTGCTTCAGCAAGCAGCTCAGAGCCTCGCAATCCAAGCGGAGGAAATATAGGTGGATGTGGACCCTGTAGTGGACATTCTGGCTCCCTCAGGGCCATCCAGGGTGGCCCTCCCACTGATAGACTATAGTGGATACGTCCCGCACCCTATGGCAAACACTGGCCCCTACTGCCAAGAGGACAGAGCGGCGCTACTTCGTCCCCTCTAAAGGGCATGAACACCTGTACACCCACCCTCCCCCCGACTCACTGATAGTAGATGCAGCTAACCAGCCGGAGCATCAGAGTTTTCAGGGGTCAACACCGAAGAGCAGGGACGCGAAAAGACTTGAGCTCTTTGGCAGGAAGGTGTACTCCACGAGGGGACTCCAACTCCGCATTGCCAACCAACAGGCAATAGTAAGCCGATATGGCCACAACACGTGTTCGGCCATGTCGAAGTTTGCAGAGCTCCTTCCCCAGAACTCGAGATCAGAGTTTTTGGCACTAGTGGAGGAGGGCAAGCTGATCTCCCAAGCCTCTCTCCAGGCCGCCCTAGATGCGGCGGACTCAGCCTCGTGCACCCTGGCCACGAGCCTGGTCATGTGGCGGGGAGCCTGGCTCCAGGTCTCGGGCCTGCCCTATGAGGTCCAGCAGACAATTCAAGACCTCCCCTTTAAGGGGCAGATGCCGTTTTCGGAGAAAACGGACAAACTTCTCCATAGCTTATAGGCCTCGAGGGCCACGCTTTGCTCGCTGGGGCTTGCATACCCCTGCGACCCAGCACAGATAATTTAGGCCGCAGGCGGCCCCTTGCCCATACCAGCCACAGACTCGCCAGGAGCTGAGGTGCAGGCGGAGCAGAAATGGTAGGAGGTGTCACCAGCGCCACTTCTCCGGCCAGGCATCTGGTCAATCAAGACTACCATCAGGGCCTAGATCCCCTATTTGATGGTACGGTCGAGGGCGACCTACCAATCGAGACTCTGGATCCTTCCACCCCTACCTTTGGGTCACATATGTCCCATTTCTGCCGTGCCTGGTTCCGAATCACGTCGGACAGATGGGTGCTCCGCACGATAGAGAGGGGATATTCTATCCAGTTCTCCTCCCTTCTGTCCCGCCAACCCCCCTCCCCGTCCCTCTTCAGGGACCCATCTCATGAGCAACTTCTAATTCTTCTTCGAGTGATTGCTCACATCCATTCCAGTTAGGTGTGCGCGCCGCGCGTGCACGTTCGTCGGAAACTTTTTACCCTAGCAACTCCAGTGGGCCGGCAGGTCGCCCCCTGGAGTGGCGCCGCCATGGCGCCCAATATATATCCCTGCCGGCCCACCCGCTCCTCAGTTCCTTCTTACCACCGTGTCGGTCGTTGGAACTGTGGAGCGCGGCATAGCTGTCCTCCACGTCCCTAGCTCTCCTTGTTTTTCTATCGTTATCTCTATTGTAGTTGTTAATTAGACTGTTAGTTAGATAGTAGTAGTTAAGTGTTAAGTAGTTGTAAATAGTTTTTCGCCGGGGGCTTAGCCCTTCCCGGCACCCGGCACCGGGCTCATGCCTGGTTCGCCGGGCTTCAAGCAGTGTGCGGCCTGCAAGAAGCCTATGCCCACGAGCGACCCCCACGACGCGTGCCTGAAGTGCCTGGGGGAATCGCATAGATCCGACAAGTGCCGCATCTGCAAGGCTTTTAAGCCAAGGACTAAGAAGGAGAGGGATCAAAGGCTCCGGACTCTCCTCCTGGAGGCGGCACTTGACCCGGCGGCTTCGCAGGCCGTGATGTCGGCGCCGGCACCGGATCGCACCGGCACCGAGAAGACTCCCCGGCACCGACCTTCTCCGGCACCGGGGACAGAGCCTAGGCCGTCGAAGTCCACTACTCCGGCCAGGCACACCCGAGTGGAGCGCCCGGCCTCAGTATCGGCCGCGGCGCCGCCGGCACCGTCGACTCCGGGCCCGGCGGGTCCGTCGAGTCCGGTGCCGCCAAGCTCCCCCATGACATCTGGGGTTGAGATAGTGGTGCCATCTACACCAGAGGCCTTCGCCTCGGCACGGGACCTCATAGCCCTGACCGAGCCCACGCAGCTACCACCCCCGGTACCTCCGGTGCGGGTTGTGTCCAGAGGCAAGCCTATGATGTCGGCACCGTCCCGGGACTCTCGTTCTCGCTCCAGGTCCCGACGTCAAGGTCGCTCCAGATCCCGCCGCCGCTCGCAGTCCCGGCACCGCTCCCCTCAGCGGTACCGGTCGCACTCGCGGCGCCGGTCGACACCGAGACGATCGCGGTCGGACTCCAGCCGCCGTTACCGGCACCGCGAGTCCAGGAGCCGATCCAGACGTTCGCCGCACCGGTCGACCTCCCGGCGCCGAGCTGGTGGCAGGTCCCGGTCCCGGTCGACCTCCCGGTACCGAACCGGTGGCAGGTCCCGATCCCGGCACCGAAGCGGCGCCCGGTACCGATCCAGATCCCGGCACCGTGGCAGAACTCGGTCCCGCTCCCGGCACCGTTACGACTCCCGGCACCGGTCCCCGGCACCGAGACGATCGCCCGTGCCGGCCCGCGCGGACCATTACCATCCAGGGTCCGCTCCGCCATGGCCCTCGAGGCAGCCGTCCGTGTCTTCGCTGGCGGACAGTGGCTACGCGCTGGGCACCGACCGGCAGGCGGCGCTGTTCAGCGAGCCTCCACAGCAGGACGCAGCCCCACAGCAATGGGGTTTCTGGACACCCTGGGCGTATCATCAGGCCCAGGGCCCCCAACAGCTCCCTGCTAGGCCGCCGACTGCAGAGCGCAGGGCACCTGAGGCCTCGTTGTCTCGCCCCCCTCCCTCCCCGGATGGGGAGGAAGGATCCAAGCAACAGGACTCCACTTTGGCTCCTGAGGCAGAGGCGAGGGCCGAGGGAGACCCCCCTTTAGACACCCTCTTGCCGGGGGTCTCCTCATCTTCTTCCCCTGATGAAGCGGTGGCTGGGACCTCCTCCAACAGCCCCCCCCCCGCTGGACCTCAGGGCGCACCAGGACCTCCTCCGGCGAGTAGCCCAAAACCTGAGTCTACAAGCCGAGGAGGTCTCGGAGGTAGAGGACCCTATTGTCACCATCCTCTCCGCAGACGCTCCCACCAGGGTCGCCCTGCCGTTCATACGGACCATCCAGGCCAACGCCACCACCATCTGGCAGTCCCCGGCCTCCATTCCTCCCACTGCGAAGGGTGTCGAGAGGAAGTACATGGCTCCTTCTAAGGGCTACGAGTACCTCCACGTACACCCGACTCCGTGTTCCCTGGTGGTCCAATCTGTCAATGATAAGGAGCGTCATGGCCAGGAGGCTCCAGCCCCCAAATCCAGGGAGGCTAGGCGGATGGACCTCCTCGGCCGTAAGGTGTACTCGGCGGGGGCGCTGCAACTCAGGGTCTCCAACCAACAGGCCCTGTTAAGTAGATACGCCTTTAACTCCTGGGTGGCAGCAGACAAATTCAAGGAGCTGTTGCCACAAGACGCTCGTCAGGAGTTTGCGGCCATCTTAGAGGAAGGCAAGAGGGTCGCACGCACGTCCTTGCAAGCCTCTCTGGACGCTGCGGATTCGGCTGCCCGTACCCTCGCGTCGGGTGTAACAATGCGTCGCCTCTCCTGGCTGCAGGTTTCCGGCCTTCCGCCGGAGCTCCAGCACACAATACAGGACCTTCCTTTTGAAGGCCAAGGGCTGTTTTCGGATAAGACAGACCCTAGACTAAAGAATCTAAAAGACAACCGCGTCATCATGAGGTCACTGGGGATGCACACTCCAGTGACGCAGCGCAGACCCTTCCGGCCGCAGCAACAGCAACAACAGCGCAGGCCGTATCTCCAGTTCCGCCAGCGGCAGGACCTTAACAGGCGCCGCGGCAGGAACGGAAGGCGCAGGCATTCGGGGAACCAAGGGGGCCAAAACCAAGGCTCCTCTAAGCCCCCGCCTGGTCCCAAGCCTTCATTTTGAAGGTGCGCCCGAGGGCGCAGTAACAGTTTCCCCATTGGATCCTTTCCCCCCGTTTTCCAACCGCCTTTCTTTTTTCCTCCCGGCGTGGTCCCTAATAACATCAGACCGCTGGGTTTTACGCACGGTGCAGTCGGGATACCGCCTGCAGTTTGTTTCATTTCCTCCTCCCCGCCCCCCTTCCTCGTCCCTCTTCAGGGACCCCTCTCACGAGCAATTCCTTCGGCAGGAGGTGCAGACGCTCCTCCGCAAAGGGGCTATAGAGGCGGTGCCGGAGAACGAGAAAGGCAAGGGGTTTTATTCCCGCTACTTTCTGATCCCCAAGGCCAAGGGAGGCCTCAGGCCCATCCTCGACCTGCGAGAGCTCAACAAGTACCTGGTGAAATTGAAGTTCCGCATGGTTTCCTTGGGGACCATTATCCCATCCCTGGATCCGGGAGACTGGTACGCCGCCCTCGACATGCAGGACGCGTATTTCCACATTGCTATCTGGCCACCCCACAGACGTTTCCTTCGCTTCCTTGTGGGGTCTCTGCATTACCAATTTGCAGTCCTCCCATTTGGCTTGTCCACGGCCCCGAGAGTGTTTACAAAATGCATGGCAGTTGTTGTGGCGCAGCTTCGGCGCAGTCGTATCCACGTGTTCCCGTATCTAGACGATTGGTTGATTCGGGGCACGTCGGAACAACAAGTCTGCAACCATGTCCGTGTGATCACCGACATGTTCGCCACTCTGGGCCTCTTGGTGAACACAGACAAGTCCACCCTGGCCCCCACACAAAGGGTGGAATTCATCGGGGCCGTCCTGGACGCCACTGTGGGCAGGGCCTTGCTGCCATTGCAGCGGTTCCAGGCCTTGTCGGCAATCGTGCAACGACTACAGACAGCCCCCCTGACGTCAGTGAGGACGTGTCTAACCCTGTTAGGCCACATGGCGGCCTGTACTTTCGTGACCAATTACGCTCGGCTCCGCATGAGGCCACTCCAGTTGTGGCTCATCAGTCATTACAGGCCGACAAGACAGCCACTAGATATGTTAATCACGATCCCCCAGAGGGTCTTAGATTCTCTCGGCTGGTGGCTGGACCAGTCAGTGTTGTGTGCGGGTCTCCCCTTCCACCCATCTCAGCCCTCGGTGTCCCTAACAACAGATGCCTCAGATCTCGGCTGGGGGGCCCACGCAGGGACCCTGAGGACGCAGGGCCTGTGGTCCCAGGAGGAGGTGGGGCTACACATCAACATGCGGGAGTTGAGAGCGGTCCGTCTTGCTTGTCAAACGTTCTGTCATCAGCTCCAGGGTCGTTGTGTCGCGGTGTTCACCGACAACACGACGACCATGTATTATATCAACAAGCAGGGCGGCACCAGATCCTCCTCCCTGTGCCACGAGGCGATACGACTCTGGGACTTTTGTGTAGCCCACTCCATTCACCTCATGGCTTCCTTCCTCCCCGGAGTACGGAACACGCTGGCGGATCGATTGAGCAGATCCTTCCTGTCACACGAGTGGTCCCTTCGCCCGGACGTCGCCCTCTCCATCTTCCGGAGGTGGGGTTATCCCCGGGTGGACCTCTTCGCGGCCAAGGGGAACAGGAAGTGCCAAGCGTTCTGCTCCTTTCAGGGCAGGGAACCCGGGTCGATAGCGGATGCCTTCCTCATCCAGTGGTCGACCCACCTGTACTATGCATTTCCCCCATTCCCGTTGGTCCACAGGGTCCTTCTGAAGGTGCGCAGGGACAGGGCTCATGTGATCATGGTAGCCCCGGCGTGGCCCAGACAGCACTGGTACCCCATGCTGCTGGACCTGGCCATAGCCGACCCAGTTCCCCTGCCCCTTCATCCGGACCTGATTACCCAGGAGCACGGGACCCTCTGTCACCCGGACCTGCAGTCGCTGCACCTAGCGGCGTGGCTCCTGCGTGGCTGACTGGCTCTGAGCTGCGCTGTTCCACGCCGGTGAGGGAGGTGCTCTTGGGCAGCAGAAAGCCGTCCACAAGGGCGACATATTTGGCCAAATGGAAGCGATTCTCCTATTGGTGCGTGGAGAGAAATCTCCGCCCTATGGAAGTTTCAGTAGCCAACATCTTAGACTACATTTGGTCCCTCAAAGGGCAAGGTCTGGCCATATCGTCGTTACGAGTCCACCTAGCGGCTATCTCCACCTTTCACCCGGGTGCGGATGGTCACTCTGTTTTTTCCCACCCGACGGTGTCTAGATTCCTTAAGGGGCTGGAACGTTTATACCCTAACGTCCGTCCCCCTGCTCCAACCTGGGATCTTAACCTGGTGTTGTCCCGACTCATGGGGGCCCCCTTTGAGCCGTTAGCTACTTGCTCCCTGCTTTATCTCTCTTGGAAGACGGCCTTTCTAGTAGCTATCACCTCAGCTAGACGGGTGTCGGAACTCCGGGCTCTTGTGGTAGACCCCCCATACACGGTCTTCCACAAGGACAAGGTGCAGCTGAGACCACACCCTGCTTTTCTCCCCAAGGTGGTCTCAGCCTTCCACGTCAACCAAGAGATATTCCTCCCGGTTTTTTTCCCGAAACCTCACTCCTCAGGCAGGGAGCAGCAGCTCCACTCGCTTGATGTCCGTAGGGCTCTCGCGTTCTACGTGGAGAGGACCAAGCCCTTCCGCAAATCCCCCCAGCTTTTCGTGGCAGTAGCGGACCGCATGAAAGGGCTTCCTATCTCCTCCCAGAGGTTATCCTCTTGGGTAACGTCCTGCATCAGGACCTGCTATGACTTGGCCCACGTCCCTACGGGCCGTGTGACTGCGCATTCTACCAGGGCGCAGGCGTCGTCGCTGGCTTTCCTCGCCCGTGTGCCCATCCAGGAAATCTGTCGGGCAGCGACCTGGTCATCGGTCCACACCTTCGCGTCCCACTACGCCCTGGTCCAGCAGTCTAGAGAGGATGCGGCCTTCGGATCTGCTGTGCTCCATGCCGCGACTTCTCACTCCGACCCCACCGCCTAGGTATGGCTTGGGATTCACCTAACTGGAATGGATGTGAGCAATCACTCGAAGAAGAAAAGACGGTTACTCACCTTTGTAACTGTTGTTCTTCGAGATGTGTTGCTCACATCCATTCCACACCCGCCCTCCTTCCCCACTGTCGGAGTCGCCGGCAAGAAGGAACTGAGGAGCGGGTGGGCCGGCAGGGATATATATTGGGCGCCATGGCGGCGCCACTCCAGGGGGCGACCTGCCGGCCCACTGGAGTTGCTAGGGTAAAAAGTTTCCGACGAACGTGCACGCGCGGCGCGCACACCTAACTGGAATGGATGTGAGCAACACATCTCGAAGAACAACAGTTACAAAGGTGAGTAACCGTCTTTTCAAGAAGTGCAGTCCCTCACGAAGGCAGGGGTGGTGGAGGAAGTCCCGCGGGAGCTCAGGGGCAGAGGCTTCTACTCCCGGTATTTCCTAATACCGAAGTTGAAAGGGGGCCTGAGACCCATCCTAGACTTGCGGCCGCTGAACAAGTTTGTGCGAAAACTCAAGTTCTGCATGGTCTCCCTGTCCTCGATTATCCCCTCCCTGGATCCAGAAGATTGGTATGCTGCCCTCGACTTAAAGGACGCCTATTTCCCCATTGTCATAATTCCACGGCACCGTCGGTACCTCAGGGTCGTCATGGCTGGCGCCTATCTGCAGTTCACGGTGCTCCTGTTCGGCCTGTCAGCTGCTCCCAGGGTCTTCACGAAGTGTATGGCTGTCGTGGCGGCCTTCCTGTGCAGATGGGGCATCCAGGTATTCCCCTACCTGGACGACTGGCTCATAAAGGGCTGCTCCAGGGAGCAGGTGGAGACCCAAGTGCTGTTCATCAGGCGGACCTTTCTCAATCTGGGCCTCCTCTTGAACGAAGCCAAGTCCACCCTGTCTCTGACGCAACGAATAGAGTTCATAGGAGCGGTTCTGGACTCCACCCAAGCCAAAGCGTACCTGCCGGAGTCCAGGTTCTGTGCAATTTCCAAGCTCATCCTTGGGCTGCACCATGCCCCGGTTACTCACAGCGTGAGTTTGCCTCCAGCTGTTGGGCCACATGGCGGCGTGCACCTATGTGGTGGTTCATGCCAGACTCTGGCTTCGCCCACTGCAGTCCTGGTTGGCGACAGTTTATCACCCGGTCAGGGATCCCCTGGACTCAGTGGTGTCCGTTCCCCGCTTGGTGCTGAGCTCGCTGCGGTGGTGACTTGACCTGCGGGAAGTCTGCATGGGTGTCCCCTTTGCTGCCCTGCAGCCCTCCCTCTCCCTGGTGACGGACACCTCGGATCGAGGTTAGGGAGCGCACCTGGGATGTCTCCAGACGCAGGGCTTCTGGTCACCAAAGGACCTCGAGTTTCATATCAACGTCAGGGAGCTGAGAGCGGTCCGCCTGGCGTGTTTGACCTTCCGGTCCCACCTGGCCGGCAGTTGTTTCAGTCCTTTTGGACAACACGGTGGCAGTTTTTCATATCAACAAACGAGGGTGCACGCTCCTCTCCCCTATGCAGGGAAGCCCTCGCGCTGTGGGGTTTCTGCATTCACAATGCCACTCACCTGACGGCGTTCTATCTTCTGGGGGAGCAGAATGGTTTGGCGGACACTCTCAGCTGCTCGTTCCAGGGTCACGAGTGGTCTCTCCGATGGGATGTGGTGCGCTCAATTTTCCAGCTCTGGGGCTTTCCCCGGTTAGACTTGTTTTGCTTCGAGGGAAAACAGGAAGTGCCGACGGTTCTGCTCCCTCCTGGGCCGCAGTCGGGGGTCTCTGTTGGACGCCTTCCTACAGCCATGGGAGGACGATCTGCTCTACGCCTTCCCTCCAATCCCCCTGATACACAGGGTGCTTTTAAAGATTCTCAGGGATCACGCCAGGGTAATCTTGATAGCTCCGGCGTGGCCACGCCAGCACTGGTACACATCGCTCCTGCACATGTCTGTTCAGGCTCCCCTGACACTGCTCCTCCTCCCAGACCTGATTACGCAGGACTGGGGCTCCCTCCACCATCTGAACCTCAGGTCCTTTCACCTCACAGCCTTGGATGCGCCATGGCTGAATCCGGTGGAATTGCAGTGCTCCCAGCAGGTCAGACAGGTGCTGCTAGGTAGCAGAAAACTGTCAACTAGGGCTACCTACCTGGCCAAATGGAAGCGCTTCTCCATATGGTCGGGTCAGTGGGGTCACGACCAGCTGGGGGTACCAATCCCCACTGTCCTCGACTATTTGCTTCACCTAAGACAACTGGGCCTCTCCCTTTCCTCCATTCGCGTTCAGTTGGCGGCCATATCCGCTTTTCATCCGGGAGAGGGGGGTGCCTCGGTGTTTGCGAACCTGCTGGTTGGCCTTTTCCTCAAGGGTATGGACAGGCTCTTCCCGCATGTGCGTCAGCTGACCCCTGCTTGGGACCTGAATCTCGGGGCCTCCCTTTGAGCCTCTGGCTTCGTGCTCCCTGCTGTACCTGTCGTACAAGACCGCCTTCCTGGTGGCCATCACCTCGGCCTGACGGGTGTCGGAGCTTCGAGCGTTAACGTCTGAGCCCCTGGACACAGTCTGCTACAAGGACAAGGTCCAACTTAAACCTCATCTGGCTTTCCTACCCATGGTTGTTTC